>NC_135233.1:464502464-465102464 GCF_051348905.1 Ranitomeya variabilis
TGCCTAAATGCACTGAGTTGCCGCCATGTGATTGGCTGATTAGAAATTAAGTGTTAACAAGAAGTTGGACAGGTGTACCTAATAAAGTGGCCGGTGAGTGTATATATATATATATATATATATATATATATATATATATATATATATATATATACAATGGTGTTCAAAAGTCCTGCATAGGCGTGAAGAAAACTATATGTTTCATACTTCTGCATCTCTACAATGAAACTGGTGGGACATATATGTTTTTGTAATCCCTCATTGTTTGCCATACTCATTTTTGAATGTCCCAAGTGTATAAATTGTTATGGTATGCGCATTTTTGATAATTTTTTTTACAGCATAACCATACCTACACCAGTACAGTGTGTAGAATGGTGAACAGGTTTCTAAGTTCATTAACTTCCAATGCAAGTTCACACAGACTTAAATTTAACTTTTTAAGATTTATTATTTTTTATTTAATTCAGAGTCCTGAAAAGGGCCTTTAGAGTGCATCTTTAGCTTCTAATACTTTATTGGCCAGCCTTTGCTCTTGAGCACCAGCTTGCATCTCTGTGGCATTGAGTGAACAAGCTTCTGCAGATGTTCACGAGTGATGATGTGGTTCCAGGCCTGTATCAGAGCCTCAATCAACTCACTCTTGGTCCTTGGCTGTTTTCTAGATATCTCTAATGATACCTTGTGCCACAAATTTTCAATTGGATTGAGGTCCGGGGACTGAGCTGGCCAGTCAATAGTAGCCACCTTGTTCTTTTTTTTCCTTTCCGTTACTGTCTTAGCTCTGTGACAAGGAGCATTATCATCCTGGAAGATGTAATTCCCTGAAAAGAGGTGTTGAGCAGAAGGAAGTATTTTCTTATTAAGGATGTCTATGTATTTTTTTGCATTAACCATACCCTCCACAATATGAAGCCTTCCAACACCATTGGCTGCCATACAGCCCCAGACCATTACTTTCATCGGATGTTTCACAGAGAAGCTCAAACACTCTGGCTTGTACTCTTCATGTGGGAACCTTCTCACATAAGACTTGCCATCATTTCCTAAAATGCAAAAAGTGCTTTCATCACTAAATAGCACTTTTTCCCACTCCTCCTTCCTCCATTTTAAATATTTCAATGCCCACAGTTTTCGCCTTTGTCTTTGTATGGATGTCATCAATGGCTTCTTTCGGGCCTTGCACCCTCTCAATCCTGCTTCCAAACATCTCTTCCTAACAGTTGATGTTGCTACCTCAATATTGCACTTTTCTTGCCATTCTCGCAGAAGCTGAGGAGAGGTGAGTTTTCGATTGGCAAGGGATGTTCTTATGAGTACTCTATCCTCCCTTTTAGTTGACTTTCTGGGCCGACCAGATCTGGGCCTGTCCTGGGTAATTCCAAGCTGCTTATGTTTCTGCAAAATTCTTACGACTGTACTCTGATTACAGCCGACCTTCCTTGCGATCTGGGGGCCAGTATAACCCTCTTCATGTAGCACCACAACTCACACACGATCCTCCGCTGACAAAAATCTGAAGGCTCCCATCATAAAACTCTACAGTATGATTCAGCTAGATAGACCAACAGATAAAACAAACAAACAAAGCAGCAGATGGGATGTAATGTGATTGGCTGCCATATCCAGGTTATGATTGGAACCTCATCTGTGATTGGCTAATTTTGGATCTGAAGCTGTACAATATTTAGTTGTGCTTTCAATTCCCATATTGTTGCAATAATATCAGGCAAAACTGCTTCAAAAGCTAAAAATATTACAGGGAGAGAATGCAAAATTGTATTCTGAACAAAACCATATATAATATGTCATATTAGCATTGAAGATATTCGACAGAAAACGTTTAAAACTTGAAAAATCAATTTATCCTATACCTATGCAGGACTTTTGAACACCACTGTATATATATACTGTATATATATATACACACACACACACACCACACATTTATTCTATGTGTATATCTCTATTCTATCGTAATCTAACCTGTCACTCTGATTAAAATGTACGTGGCTGATCATTTGCCGGCTTTTAATCTATCTATCTATCTAGAATATATATATATACATTTTGAAGAATATTACGTTTTAAAAATATGTGTAAATGATTTAGAACATTTCTGTATGTAAAATCTCATGTTAAAATCGCACTGCAGTCGGATGTAGATCGGGTGTTAGGTGTGAAAAGTCAGATTGTACTCGCACAAAAAGCGCCTGACACTCACATGACACTTGCATTGCACTCGTCAGACTTTCCTGCAATAAATCGGACCGATTTTTAAATCGCTAGTGTGTCTCCAGCCTGTGTATGTCATAGTGGTGTGAGATCAGTGGCCAAGGCCATTTAACCCCTTAAAATTCAGTTACTTATTCAAATCATTAAAATCAATGACAACTTTGATGCCAATTCTCATGGCCAGAACCCATTTGGGAAAAGCTAAAGTGACATGAATTTCATGCAGGGCATCAAAATGCATGTAATAATGGTGTCAGATCAGTGGCCCAAAGTCATTTAACCTCTTAAAAAATCACTTACTTATTCAAATATGTGAAAATGGGCTGTTTGCCCACTTTGATGCCAGTTCTGATGCCCAGTACCCATTTGGGCCAGGCTAAAGGGACCTGAGTTTGATGCAGGGCATCACTATCTGTGAATTGTAATCGTCAGATCAGTGGCCCAAAGTCATTTAACCCCTTGAAAACACCAGTTGCTTATTCAAATCTGTGAAAATGGGCTGTTTGCCGACTTTGATGCCAATTCTGGTGCCCAAAACCCATTTGGGCCATGCTGAAGGGACCTGGGTTTGATGCAGGGCATCACTTTCTGTGTATTTTAAGTGTTGTATCAGTGGCCCAAAGGCATTTAACCCCTTAAAAACATCAGTTACTTATTCAAATCCGTGAAAATGGGCTGTTTACCCACTTTGATGCCAGTTCTGATGCCCAGAACCCATTTGGGCCAGGCTGAAGAGACCTGTTTTTGATGTGGGGCTCCCTGTTTTATATGTATGCACTGTGGTATCAGTGGCCCAAAGGCATTTAACCCCTTAAAAACATCAGTTACTTATTCAAATCTGTGAAAATGTGCAATTTGCCCACTTTGATGCCAGTTCTGATGCCCAGAACCCATTTGTGCCAGGCTGGAGTGACATGGATTTCATGTGGGGCATCAGTAGGTATGTAAATCAGGTGTTATATCAGTGGCACAAAGGCATTTAACCCCTTAAAAATAGCTGTTACTTATTCAAATCTGTGAAAATGGGCGATTTGCCCACTTTGATGCCAGTTTTGATGCCCAGAACCCATTTGTGCCAGGCTGGAGTGACATGGATTTCATGTGGGGCATCAGTAGGTATGTAAATCAGGTGTTATATCAGTGGCACAAAGGCATTTAACCCCTCAAAAATAGCTGTTACTTATTCAAATCTATGAAAATTGGTGATTTGAGTACTTTGATGCCAGTTTTGATGCCCAGAACCCATTTGTGCCAGGCTGTATTGACATGCATTTCATGTGGGGCATCATTAGGTATGTTAATCAGGTGTTAAATCAGTGGCACAAAGGCATTTAACCTCTTAAAAATAGCTGTTACTTATTCAAATCTGTGAAAATGGGTGATTTGTCCACTTTGATGCCAGTTTTGATGCCCAGTACCCATTTGTGCAACGCTGGAGTGACATGGATTTCATGTGGGGCATCAGTAGGTATGTAAATCAGGTGTTAGATTAGTGGCACAAAGGCATTTAACCCCTTAAAAATAGCTGTTACTTATTCAAATCTGTGAAAATGTGCAATTTGCCCACTTTGATGCCAGTTCTGATGCCCAGAACCCATTTGTGCCAGGCTGGAGTGACATGGATTTCATGTGGGGCATCAGTAGGTATGTAAATCAGGTGTTATATCAGTGGCACAAAGGCATTTAACCCCTCAAAAATAGCTGTTACTTATTCAAATCTATGAAAATTGGTGATTTGAGTACTTTGATGCCAGTTTTGATGCCCAGAACCCATTTGTGCCAGGCTGTATTGACATGCATTTCATGTGGGGCATCATTAGGTATGTTAATCAGGTGTTAAATCAGTGGCACAAAGGCATTTAACCTCTTAAAAATAGCTGTTACTTATTCAAATCTGTGAAAATGGGTGATTTGTCCACTTTGATGCCAGTTTTGATGCCCAGTACCCATTTGTGCAACGCTGGAGTGACATGGATTTCATGTGGGGCATCAGTAGGTATGTAAATCAGGTGTTAGATTAGTGGCACAAAGGCATTTAACCCCTTAAAAATAGCTGTTACTTATTCAAATCTGTGAAAATGTGCAATTTGCCCACTTTGATGCCAGTTCTGATGCCCAGAACCCATTTGTGCCAGGCTGGAGTGACATGGATTTCATGTGGGGCATCAGTAGGTATGTAAATCAGGTGTTATATCAGTGGCACAAAGGCATTTAACCCCTCAAAAATAGCTGTTACTTATTCAAATCTATGAAAATTGGTGATTTGAGTACTTTGATGCCAGTTTTGATGCCCAGAACCCATTTGTGCCAGGCTGTATTGACATGCATTTCATGTGGGGCATCATTAGGTATGTTAATCAGGTGTTAAATCAGTGGCACAAAGGCATTTAACCTCTTAAAAATAGCTGTTACTTATTCAAATATGTGAAAATGGGTGATTTGTCCACTTTGATGCCAGTTTTGATGCCCAGTACCCATTTGTGCCACACTGGAGTGACATGGATTTCATGTGGGGCATCAGTAGGTATGTAAATCAGGTGTTAGATTAGTGGCACAAAGGCATTTAACCCCTTAAAAATAGCTGTTACTTATTCAAATCTGTGAAAATGGGCGATTTGCCCACTTTGATGCCAGTTTTGATGCCCAGAACCCATTTGTGCCAGGCTGGAGTGACATGGATTTCATGTGGGGCATCAGTAGGTATGTAAATCAGGTGTTAAATCAGTGGCACAAAGGCATTTAACCCCTTCAATACCATACCTCAGTGCCCACTTTGATGCCCATTTTTGTGCCAGCCTTCTAAATTTTGTATCTGTTTTTAAGTGTATTCACAAAAGGACACATGACCGCATATTATTATATACTCAGAATGGTTTATTTTTATACAAAAACCTGAAAAAAACAGAAAATAAAAAATAGCCGAATAAGAAACTGCTGAATAAGAAACCAACTTCAGCCCGAATAAGAAACTGAACGAATAAGAAACCAACTTCAGCATCGTGCATTTGTGGGATGCAGGGTAGCGGTGTGGGGGTACACTGGTGGTATATAGGATACATTTGTGGGATGCAGGGTAGCGGTGTGGGGGTAACACTGGTGTATATAGGATACATTTGTGGGATGCAGGGTAGCGGTAACACTGGTGTATATAGGATACATTTGTGGGATGCAGGGTAGCGGTGTGGGGGTAACACTGGTGTATATAGGATACATTTGTGGGATGCAGGGTAGCGGTAACACTGGTGTATATAGGATACATTTGTGGGATGCAGGGTAGCGGTGTGGGGGTAACACTGGTGTATATGATACATTTGTGGGATGCAGGGTAGCGGTGTGGGGGTAACACTGGTGGTATATAGGGTGCGTTTGTGGGATGCAGGGTAGCGGAGTGGGGGTAACACTGGTGTATATAGGATACATTTGTGGGATGCAGGGTAGCGGAGTGGGGGTAACACTGGTGGTATATAGGGTGCGTTTGTGGGATGCAGGGTAGCGGAGTGGGGGTAACACTGGTGTATATAGGATACATTTGTGGGATGCAGGGTAGCGGTAACACTGGTGTATATAGGATACATTTGTGGGATGCAGGGTAGCGGTGTGGGGGTAACACTGGTGTATATAGGATACATTTGTGGGATGCAGGGTAGCGGTAACACTGGTGTATATAGGATACATTTGTGGGATGCAGGGTAGCGGTGTGGGGGTAACACTGGTGTATATGATACATTTGTGGGATGCAGGGTAGCGGTGTGGGGGTAACACTGGTGGTATATAGGGTGCGTTTGTGGGATGCAGGGTAGCGGAGTGGGGGTAACACTGGTGTATATAGGATACATTTGTGGGATGCAGGGTAGCGGAGTGGGGGTAACACTGGTGGTATATAGGGTGCGTTTGTGGGATGCAGGGTAGCGGAGTGGGGGTAACACTGGTGGTATATAGGGTGCGTTTGTGGGATGCAGGGTAGCGCTGTGGGGGTACACTGGTGCAATGTAGGATGCATGTGTGGATCCACTGGAGGCACATGGGGAACAGTGGGATGCTTTGTAGTAGAGGATGGGATTTAGCTCCTTTCATTTCTTACAGCTGGCGCTCGGATGGACGGGTCACGGAAGTCAGTCTCTAGGCACAGGAGCTCCGGTCTTCTGGTGAACGCGACCCCAGCTCAGGGAGGTGAGACCCAGGTCCTGTGCGAGGTGCTGAGGAAGCTGACAGCAGTGACAAGGGCGATATCTGTCAATCTGCAAAATGTCAACACCAACCTGGAAAGGTGATTACTGTACGAGCTGTTGTGGTTACATCCAGGATCTACTAATGCCTAACGATTCGCACTACAAGTCTAAGCATTCTATATTGTTATTGCACTGTTATGGGGTAGCTAGGACTTCACTGAGAGCACCGCTTATGGCGGCTCCCTTTCAGGAACTACAGATGTCACAGTGACAAACATCTACACCCAGGCATCCACCCTCTTAAAAGCTGGCCCACCTATAATGGCTGTCACAAAAGAGGGCAACATGGCTGCTTCAGTTTGTGGTGCTTTTTGACCAGCACTGTAATGGACACATGACTGCGGACACAGTTATGGTTGCTCATATTGTGTGGATATAAAACCGGTGGCCATTTATCGCCTGTTGATATCGATACCCTCATTATATTGGCAAAATTCATCATTTGTTGCCTTGATGACTTATCCTATCATCGCAGCATGGTGCTTTCCTATCGGCATTGGCTGATTTAGCTTTACTGCGCAGGGTTACTCTGCGGTATACGGGAAAAGTATTCTGCCCTCACTCGACCATCAAACCTACTTGGCATGCTCGTTCACGCTCTGCCATGCGCACTGAGGAAAGCGGTCATTTCTGGATGTGACGTATCTTCGCCATCCTGTCTCCGGTGCATACGTCTGTTTCCCGCCCCACTCTCGTCACTGACATCAATCATGGATGTGACACGCCAGTAGATACTTCATCTTCCCTTTTGTATCTAATGACATATTTCCCCTGAAGAAGCTGTCAGGTACAGCGAACCGCATGGGATTCTTCCCCCCACCCCTGCTTCTTGGGGCAACAACCTATTATGGCTCTGTCCTTTTACTTGGAGCATATTTGTGTCTGGGTTAGCATTACTAGCAGTTTATTGCAGGACTAGCAGTGAGTATTCCTCACACTGTTGTGTATTTCTTTGTGACGTGCCCTCTCTCCTGTCTTTAAGTGGAATTTATACCATACATCCTCTTCTGTATTTCACATGTTTTTGGCATTTGGTGCACCTGGTGCATTATATGGGCTAGTCCCTTTGTGTCCATGCATATATCACATTGATTTTTTATTTGTGCTCCCTATTGTTGCCTCCTTCCCATTGTAATCAGGGGTGTAGGATATATTATTGTTCACCTATGCACCTTTTTTTTTTAAAATGTTTTTTATCTCCTTGCTGTATGTCTCTTGGTGCTTTGATAAAGTTGTTATATATTTTACATTATTCCAGGTGTGCACTCTCTATATGTACTGTTTTTTTTTCTCTTTTGGTGTGCATTTAATCTTTCAGACAAGTTGCATCATACATTTTGGTGCACCCTGCCCATTGCTTATGTGTCTGTTCATATGTCGGTTGTATGTAAACCCTCAGTGCTCGAGATTTTGAAGAAAATCACCACCACAATTTCACTACAATTTGCGATTTAGCCCCATACATAGTGAGAATTAAAATCCCCATAAAGTTGGACAAGGCCAAGCAAGTCTCTAGGATTAGAAAAACATGGCGGTTTTCTTTCAGAAACACCGCCACCCCTGTCTATGGGTTGTGCATGTTATTGCAGCTCTGTCCCATTCATGTCGTTGGATCTTAGTTGCAATGCCAGATGCAGCCATTTGTCAGGGGTGGCGATGTTTCCGAATGAAAGTAGCTATGTTTTTCTGAATCTTGGACGACCCACCCCTTCAATGTTGCCGTGGGCTCTTATTCACATCCAGTTTATTGTCTTTTATTGCAGGATACTAATGGATAAAGAAGACATAGAAGAGCTGGAGAGGATGTTGGTATGTCACGTTACTTATTGTGCCGTCCAAATTGGACAGTTTCAAGAATATATTCAACCATAACAAGCCGCTTATTAGAAACTTTTTTCCACCAAGGATAGGTGACAAGTCTATGGTCGCCAAGGTCCTTCTGGTCACTAAACTGGTCCTGCCCAGGCCTCTCCCTCTCTATAAAACCTCAGTGAGGAGGACTATGAGCAGAGATGTGGTCACACGTTCACACTTCTGCTGCATTATTTGACCGTAACACGTTGCACCCATGCCTCCGTCAACCCCATCATGATTGAAAGATTGCTGCTATATGTATTTTACTTCCTTGTATCTATAAAACTGCCAGAATAACTTAAAGGGGTATTCCCATCTCCAAGATCCTACCCAATATGTAGTACATATAATAATATTAGCAAATAACTCCAATTAGAAATGTAGTATAGTTTTTCTGATTCACTATTTCTTTCCACATGTGCAGGCATTGCAGGACCTTAGCTATCCAAGGTTAAACCACTAGCAATCAGCTTAACTGTCACTATATCAGTTGTGACCATGGATACCTAAGGTCCTGCAATGCCTGCACATGAGGAAAGAGACATAGCAAATCAGAAGAACTATACTACATTTCTAATTGGAGTTGTTTGATAATATTATTATTTCACCAACTACATATTGGCATAGGATTTTGGAGATGGGAATACTGTTTTAATTCTGACCTGATTTCAGATTTTTTTTTTTTTTTCTTTTTCTGAACGTGCCCCCATTCCTTTGCTATTGATTCAATTGTTTTGGAACCCAGTATGTAACTTAATTAATACATTGAAAACTGGGCGGTGGGAAGGACTGCAACTCGCAGCCTCACCTGACATCACCAAAACGTTGGGGGATCGTGCGTTACGGTCTCCCCACTTTCACCAACGTGATGTTACACTCCCCTTGGGAATAAGTAAGGTCAACTTGGCACAGTTTTACACACACTCCCTGTCAACACGGGGAGTGAGAGAAGGTGGTCCATGCAGCCGCTGGCATGGCACAACACTCGCTCCAACCCTGATAGGGTGAGAGAGCCTTTTTTACTAGCACCAGTGAAACAGAGCCTTGCCAGCCCAGTAGGACTGCCACCAATTAACGGATTATAGCGGTCCAGAAACCAGCCCCGGTAGCATGTGACGTTAAATCAAGAACACGGACGTGTGGGTCAAGATAAAAGAGCAGCCCAAGGCTAAATTGTATATTTAATCGCCTTACACAATGGTTATACATATAATGGTCATATATGCAAATACATGTAGTAGTACAAAATGTATAAGCCGATAAAACATAAGTCAGTTACCGGCTTGATGTTGGGCCTTTGAGCTGGAGTACATGGGAGATGTGGGTGTCAGCTGTATCTGGTTTCTTGCAACACGATTCACGTCGTGACCCCTTCCCCACCACCTCCTTTACAAGTCAACCAAGGGCCTCACAAGAGCACTTAACCTTTTTCTTCAGTCACTCCCTTTCCTGCCCCTGGGGTAGTCCTAACTTCCGTCCCTGGGCACTGATAGTTGAAACTCCAAAACCTATGATGGATTTCATTTTCTCAACGGAAGGTCATAAGGCAGCGGCTTTGGCACCATGGGGTCTAGCCAAGCCCACTTTACGCTTGGAGACTAACGGTATGTGCACACGTAGATGGAACCTCTGGATTTTTCCGTACCTGTTTTGAGAAATCCACAGGTAAAAAGCACTGCATTTTACCTGCGTTTTTTGTGCGGATTCCACCTGCGGTTTTACACCTGCGGATTCCTATTATGGAGCAGGTGTAAACCGCTGCGGAATCCGCACAAAGAATTGACATGCTGCAGAATAAACATGGCTACGTTTCCGCGCGTTTTTTTCCGCAGCATGTGCACTGCGGATTTTGTTTTCCATAGGTTTACATGGTACTGTAAACTCAGGGAACACTGCTGCGAATCCGCAGCGTCAGAACCGCTGCAGATCTGCAGCAAAATCTGCAACGTGTGCACATACCCTAAACGGTCATTACCTGGCTTCTACTAACTGTTCTACATATCTCCACACCCTGGGGTACTAGAATGGATCCAGACCCTGGCAGGCGATCTGCCCATTCTCGAGATCTCGAAAATGTAACCAATATATGGCTAAGATGTACTATAAGTCCATAATCTCCTTATGAAATTGCTGCCCCCATTTGACTGGGGAAATTGATTAAAGCAGTTTCACAGCTTGGACTCCCGGCTGGGGGGGGTTCATCCTGCCAGGAATGTCTTGGTCCCAGTTAGGCTGCTAGGTGTGTGAGGTTTTTTCTCTTGGAGCTGTTGAACTTGGACCATCTGCTAAGCCAAAAGCCCTGTCTCAGCTTCACACGGATATGATACAATCAATTGGCATAAAATTACACCCCCCCATGTTTTTCATAGGTGGTCTTTACAGTCCATTATCAGTGGGGTGAAAACCTGATTGTGTCATTTTATAGTCAGTGACAGAACTGGTTTTTCAACATGGCCTCACAAAATTATCGCCACCTTCTGATAGCCGCTTGGGCTTCTGTCCTGGCTCCGGCTCCTGGATTCCCTTTCTGCTAACTTTGAATGGCTGTACAGGGCTGTGTCAGGAGTTGGGACTTCAGCAATCAGAGGCTCCTGTATTCCCTCTACTGCTATTCTTTTTTTTAAAGTGGCATCTGAATCCACACTGTACTACTGTGGGAAAATGGTGCAGAGGGGGTGCAGCGGCATGTGCAGAGGGGGTGCAGTGGCATGTGCAGACAACACAAATAGCAACCAGAAAGAGAAGACTGGTTTCTTCTTTTGGTGGGGGGTTGCTAATTTGCTATACTCATTTACGTATATACTTAAAACCAAGAGTGGAACAATCGGATGAAAAGTATAATAGAGGCACGTCACCAGTTCTGTATTTATCTCCCACTCCTGGTCTTGGCTACAAATACTGATGTAAAAAACTGAATATGTGAACGTGGCCTATCACTGATATACGAGTAGAGCAGCTCAGAACATTTGTAACCTACTACAACATTCAACTTCTGGCCGATGTCATACTGGAGACACAGGTCCCCCATATTTGGCAATGAATTGGGGTCCAAGTGGTGGGACACACACTGATATTACAGCTATCATTACCCAGTGGATAGGTGATATCTGATGGGGGGGATAGGCGATATAACATGTTTTTATATGTTCTGCCTACTCTCATATCAGTCTTAATAAAGGTTGTTTTTTTTTTCTCTTTTGCCCACAGAATTCACTGAAAGTCCAGTAGAACATTGCAGCATTTGCTATCCCTCCTGTGGAAGTTTCCTCCAGTCTCTTGAATTTGTGCCACGAGGATTCGGTTACATGGCTGATATTCAGTCTAGTACTGACCCGTACCATTCATCTAATACTCTTA
The DNA here is from genome assembly GCF_051348905.1 of Ranitomeya variabilis. Lineage (NCBI taxonomy): Eukaryota > Metazoa > Chordata > Amphibia > Anura > Dendrobatidae > Ranitomeya > Ranitomeya variabilis. The sequence goes on from NC_135233.1 coordinate 464,514,140, forward strand.
TGTATCACCTTTTTTAGCTTTTGCCATTGAACAAGACACATGTTGAATAATTATTGATTACTGTTGGTATATTATACAGATAAATCCTGTTTGTGCAAACCCAAATCTCCCATAAATTGAAAGAAATCTTTCACAAGTCAGAATTGGGGGCATAGTAATTTTTTGGGCCGAGGGATTAAAAAGGGTGTGTTTGCCGATCGTCGATCAATTAAAGCCCACTTTAGACAGGCTGATCGCACACAGTGTCCAGTGCACACAGAACAATCCATTACTATAGATCAGGAGTCTCAAACTCAGCTGGGTAAATGGGACGCACAGAGAAAAAAAGTTAATATGACGGGCTGCGTTCTTTGCGGGAGAAGAATACCGTTTCAGTGATGCCATTGTTGTTCTATATGACTATTTGATCGTGTTTTTTTTTTTTTTTATTTTTTTTTTTAATGGTGATTATTCTTTTTGGCCCAATACAGTAATAATGTTTTTACAATTAATGCCCCATATAGTAATTCTGGTACCCCATCCTGTATTGATGTCCCCATCCTGGACCCATCTTATAGTGATGACCCCATCCTGGTCCAACTCTTGTAACAGTGTCCCAATCCTAGTCCCATCTTATAGTGATGACCCCATCCTGGTCCCCTTCTTGTAACAGTGTCCCCCATTTTTGTTGCTATTTACATACACCCATAAAAAAAAAAAATCTCACCAGACCTCGTGCCCTCAGCAAACAGTGTCCTCTTCCTCCTCCCCAGCCAGGGCGCTTAGCAATGGCATCATTTATGGCCACGTCAGGACCCCAATGTCAGTGGCTGGTATTGGTATCGCTGTTTAAAGATCCGGTTTCTGTGGCACAATACATTTCAATAGAATGTGTGGGAGGACGTACATTCAGTTGAAAAGCAGTGCTGATGTCGGCGGGCTCATGGTTGCTGGACCCTGTGATCTCAGGGTCCCGAGAGCTGCACGGCAGAACCTCAGGAGCCACATGCGGCCCCTGCTATAGACTGTTTATACTGGTGAAAAGGGCACATTTTCTGTAGTCCAGTATTGCACTATACCATTCATCTAATGATCTTTTGCATTGACTTTCTATTTGTTTTTGCCTTTGAACAATACACATATTGAGGTGACAAACCAATATAAGCCACGTGTGTAATATTTATTAATTACTGTTGGTATAATTTACAGATAAATACTGCTTGTGCAAACCCAAATCTCCCAACAAATGAAAAATAAAAAGTTTCTCAAGTCCCTATTGGGATCCAGTAATTCTTCATTCGCAGGAAGAAGAGGGTGAACATTAAAACCACTGAAATGGTGAAAAGATGTCGGTGGAGGACTCTAGAAGATGAGGAGTAAGGGTGGTCTGGCTGGGATCGCCAGAGAGGGTGTAGTTAGGGGTTTTTTCCTTCATAAGTCGGATGGATCAGAGAAGGGCACAGAAGAATTTCTTCTCTCTGAATGGGTTTTCGGATGTGGGCACTGGTGTGATCAGTGGATCCTCGCACGCGTGAGCGTCACAGAAAGCCATCAGGTCTGATGCGGCCTTTGAGACCTATATAGAAAAACAAGGTTGTATGTGAGGGCTCAGATATGAGTATAGACACTGATCAGACTGTAGTGATCACATAGGTTTAGGATGAATTGTGCATTTTACATTACAAAAGATTAAATCGTGAGCAAAATTCCAGAACAAATGTGCAACAAATAAAGGATAGTATGAATTTAATAATCGGCACCATTTGTTAAAAATTTATTTTATTTTTAAAAATTTTTTTCCTGTCACGTGTTTTGTAAAACCCCATTCACATTCGTTTGCATACTCTAGTTATTGTTTTCAGATGCATAATTGGCACTGAAAACAAAAATCCGTCAAGCCTGAACATGGTCATAAAAGTGTTTTCAGTTTTAAAGGTTCTTATTCCCATAGGCTTGTACTTTTATAAAAATGATAAAATTAGCATCACTCATCCTCCATAGGTGAATAGCGCTGACTTCTATTATTTTTACCTTGCACAATCCCCTAGGCATAAGGAAGATTATTACAGAAAACCCCATTAAAGGGGTTGTCCAGGACTTAGACACTGACAACCTCGATTTTTGGAGTCCATCACCTCCGATCAGATGGTGCAGGTCCTGTTGAAGCCAGAATAAAACTGAAACAAACTGTGTATGGTGCCGGGATACCAGAGCACAGTTTAGTGGCCATTCTTGGTTACTGAGGGAATCTGACAGCAGAATGATGTAGGGACAGAGACACTGATTCTAGCGATGTATCACTTAGTTTATTGGGTGAAGCAGTTGTGATAAAATCTGTTTTCTCTGCTGCAGAACTAGCAGAGCTCTGAAAGCTGAGCTGTGTATAACCCCTCCCACACCACTGGCAACCTTTCTGCCTATGCACAGTGTACACACACAAAGCAGCCAATCAGTAGTGGGTGTGTGGTTGGACCAGGAGTCATGAGACACCTAGTCCTATAATGATAATCTAATAAAACGCTGATTTTATGAAAACAGCTAAACACAGACCAGTATGTGACACATCACTGGAATCCGGGTCTCTGCCCCTACACCATGCTGCTCTCAGATTACATTAAAAAAAACCCTACTAATGGATTATCTCTAAATGTTTTAGTAGTGGGTCCGATAGTACCATGGTGCCTTCTGTCATTTACATACTTTAATGCGACACATGGAGGCTTCAATCTTCAGCTGCTCCACTAGCTTCCTGGCCTGTCCAATGCTCAGTGTGCTGTTCACAGGGGTGTCTCCTTTCATGGTGCCTAAAAAAAGAAAAATACCATATAAGTTGCAAAAAAAATCCCCCACATTTGCGACTTACGATGATCTGTTGAGTTTACAGTGAATAGACTAATCTGTCCTACTTCTTGCACACGTTGCAGAGTAAAGGGGTGTCCAGGGATATAATATTGATGAACTATCATTGGATAGCTCTTCAATATCAGATTGGTTTGGGGGTCCAACAACTGGCCCCCCAAGATCAACTTTCATTAAGTTTCTTGACAGGCTGGATGCAAGCATTGGGTGTAGCTGAACAGCACCGCTCCGTCCAATGTGTAGTGGTTAATGCTGAGAGACACAAAACAGCTCCTCTTCTCTTGAATAGAAGCTGATCTGCAGCTCTCGGAAGTGACAACTACACATTGGACCGAAATGCGTTGTTCAGCTGCGTCCAATGGCTAAATCTGGCCATCGCCGCAGCTGATCCGTTGGGGTGCTGGGTGCCAGACACCCATCAATTTGATATTGACGAGCTATCCCATGGCTAGATGATCAATAATGTCCAAATTACTCCTTAAAATTTAGTATTTTGAAGCTGAAAAAAAACAACAAACCCAGTGGATGCAATAAATGTATAAAACTTTTACCAATTCAGTCCTGGTTTGGGGGTAACAAATACTGATGCAAAGTACTAACTAAACTTGTAATCTGTGAATAGGGCCCTAAAGGGGAGGTCCAGTACAAATGCATCCGATACAGACATGTTACTGATGCAGCCAATCACTGGCTGCAGTGGTGACGTGTGTGGGGAAAAGTACCTTAAGTGTTAGGCCCTTGACGTAGCACACACAGAAGACCTTGAAGTTACCTATACGCCTGTACACTATGGCTGCATTTCTTAGCTCAGCTTATTTACACAAGGACATTATATATTGTCTTATACCATCCGCACATAGATGCAGTAACTCTTTACCATTTCATGCTTTCTGGATATGATTGCACAGTGGCTTCTGGACAAGTAAATGGGAATGAGGTGCACTTAACATGCCGACATCCATTAGCACAGAAGACGTGCTCAGCCCTGGTGATAATACTTCTCTGCAAAGATAATCCACCAGCAAAATTACCCTTCTCAGATCGATTTGTAGTAAAAGGGTTAACAATGTTTTGAACATTTGACTTGCAGGCTCCTTATCTCATCATCCACTACTGTTTTGAACATGACTACCATCATCTTATAGACAGTCATTTTGGATATCTTATACATAAATTTGACTTGCAACTATTTAGCATATGATTACTTATGCAGATTTGTTATGTCACTGCATTGTTACTGTTTTGCTCCTAAAAATCTGGATTTGGCTTTCAACACTGCCTGAATCCTGGGCTGCTGTCGGTCAGATTCAAACATGTCTCAACCGAAATCTGATCTCGGGTCTCTTCTACACGTTCCCAAAGTTGGTGCATTCTGGTTGCCTCACTTGGGTATGTAAAAAGCTTTTTCTTCACCTCTCCCCTCAAGTGTTGGGTTGGGTTGAGGTCTGGGGACTGTGGAGGCCATTCCAGCACCTCTACTTCATTGTCATTGAACCATTTCTACGCCAATATCGACTTATGCTTTGGGTAGTTGTCCTGTTGGAACACTGTCGCCCTTTTCATACCCAGAGTACTCGAGTGTACGAAGTAATTCGTCTTGTAGGATACTCACATATAGCTCAGCATTGAGACCACCATCAATCCTGGCCAAGTATCCAATGCTTTTGGCTGTTAACCCCATATCATCAGGCTTCCTCCATCGAACTTAACAGTTCCTTCAATTTCTCGATCCGTTAGCCTCTTGTTTCCTCCAGACGCATTTGCACCCATCAGAGCGTAGGCCATTGACTAACGTCTCGTCGTTCCAAATAACCTGTGTCCAATCTTCTACTGTCCACTTACCATAGTTTTTTGAAAACTCACGCCGATGATTCTTATTGAACTCAAGGTTTCTTCACCTTTTTTCGAACCACCATTCCATGTGCGTCACACTGCTTACATGGACGTCTGTGATCTCACTATTTCGAAGCATATGAGCCACCTCCACTGCCGTGTTTGTCCCACCAGAACTGCTAGACCTTGGGATGAGCCGACTTGTTGACTCTGATATTTTGCCTGGACGTCCACCTCTTGGCTTCTGAATGGATGGACGGACTGACTTCATTTCGTATTCTTCCACCTGTTATGGTGTTCACATGATGCAGTTTAAAAATTGTAATTTTCTTGGCCAAGAGGTGACTATTGATGAGCTGTATGATGCTGTTTCTCTTTTCTTGGGAAATCTTCATGGCTGGTTCTCGATTCGAATCAGTGACCCTTTGCATGGGAATCAACTTAATAATACATTGAGCTATTAGGGAATGTTGGAACAGTTGTATTTTGTCGTATTCAGTAAGAAAACGATTTTTCCACTACAAGGAGCAAAACCGTAACAATGCAGTGACCTGAAAAGAATCTGCATAACTAATCATATGCAAAACAATGTAGTTGCAAGTCACATTTATGTATGAGATAGCCAAAATGATTTTCTATAAAAATGATGGTAGTCTCAAGTTTGATGCAGTAGTGGATGGTGAGATATAGAGCCTGAAAGCCAAACGTTCAAAACATTGTTACCATTTTGCTCGTCGGTGTATAGTTAATGCTTAAAAGTTTCAGTACTTTGAAACATTATTTTTGCAAATATAAAGATGCAGAATATTTTTTATGCCAAGTTTCTGATATTTATTTAGAGGAAACTTATCAACATTTAAAATTAGACATGTTACTTAACACAATTGAGAATTATAAACGATTACAGAAATTACACTACAACATTTGCTCCTCATTCAGTGGTAACTCTTTTTGCTTGTCTCTTGTACTCCTACATTGGATCATCTCTTACAATTGTCCAACAGTAACCTGCAAGCGTTAATGGATTACATTTTCCTTGACATCTTTCCTCCATGGCCGCAATATCTTGGTGAAATCTCTCACTGTGCTCGGCACTCGCTTCTCAGTTTGGTGGAAAAAAAAGTCTAGATGCAAATGTAAGAAATTAATCTTTAAGGAAATGTTACAGTCAAGATCCTTATATGTTTTGAGATTTTCCACCAACTCTTCATTGTTCAGAAGTTACCATTAAAGGGAACCTGTCACCCAAAATCGAAGGTGAGCTAAGCCCACTGGCATCAGGGGCTTATCTACAGCATTCTGTAATGCTGTAGATAAGCCCCCGATGTATCCTGAAAGATGAGAAAAAGATGTTAGATTATACTCACCCAGGGGCGGTCCCGCTGCGGTGGGCGTCGCGGTCAGGACCGGGGTCTCCCATCTTACGATGACGTCCTTTTCTTGTATTCACGCTCCGGCACAGGCGTACTTTGTCTGCCCTGTTGAGGGCAGAGCAAAATACTGCAGTGCGCAGGCGCCGGTCCTCTCTGACCTTTCCCGGCGCCTGCGCACTGCAGTACTTTGCTCTGCCCTCAACAGGGCAGACAAAGTAAGTCGGAGCCGCAGCGTGACTACAAGACGAGGACGTCATTGTAAGAAGATGGGAGGCCCCGGACCGCAGCGGGACCGCCCCTGGGAGAGTATAATCTAACCTCTTTTTCTCATCTTTCAGGATACATCGGGGGCTTATCTACAGCATTCCAGAATTCTGTAGATTAGCCCCTGATGCTGGTGGGCTTAGCTCACCTCCAATTTTCGGGGTGACAGGTTCCCTTTAATGTGAATGCTGAATGCGACCCATGATGCCTTTTCCTTGCCCTGCAACAAACCGAGGAACTCCTCATCTTGAAGAAGCTTACAAATCTGAGATCCAGTTAAGACTCTTTCCTTTATCTTTGCTTCACTCAACCTTGGAAATTTATCAATGAGATACTTGAATGCTTTTGCATTTTTATCCATTGCCTTTTACAAAGATCTTCATTAGGCCCAACTTGATATGCAATGGTGGAAACAATATCTTATGTTAGTCAACAAGTGCTGGATGCTGGACATTTTTACTCCATGGCTGAAGTGAATGTCGGAGAAGCCAGTCTCTTTTATTGTAGTGATATTCCCTTGCATGACTATCCCACTCTCACAGAAAGCAGCAGTACTATATCCACCCTGGAGAAGGCAACCACCTTCAAGTCACCACAGCGGGGCCACAAATGTTGGTCATAGTTCACACACCTCAACAAAGGTTTGATGTTATCATAGGTTTGTTTCATTTGGACAGGATAATCAACTTGAATTGAAGGTAGCGCATTGCCATTATGCAGTAAGACTTCTTTTAGGCTTGTTTTGGATGAATCGATAAGTTATAATCTAGAGGCTTGAAGGCTTATCTTCAGAGCTTCCATTATACTGTTGATATTGTTGCATGCTACAAGAACGCCCTCCATGAAGAAGTATAGGACAAGATTTTAATCACGGTTGCGGAACAAAGAAATCTGAACATCACCTGCTAGGAGATTCCACTGCTGTAGTCGGCAACCTAAGATCTCAGCCTTGCTCTTGGTCAGATCCAAATCCCTAACAAGATCCTTCAGTTCACTTTGTGTTATAAGATGTGGTTCAATTGAGGTTGTGGACAGAAAGTCTGGGTCGTGAGAGGAAGATGCTCCATGACACCAAGTGCTCTCTTCGTCTTCACTTGACTCGACTGAAAATGTTTCTGGTGCTTTTGGAACCATCAGTTTTTCTGTATGTGGTATTGGGCGTATTGCAGACGGAAGGTTTGGATACTGTAAAGTCCACTTTTTCTTCCTTGAAACACCTTTCCTAATGGGGGGCACCATGCAGAAATAACAATCGGTAATGTGATCTGTTGGCTCTCTCCAGATCATTGGGATTGCAAAAGGCATAGATTGCCTCTTCCCATGCAACCACTGGGTAAGATGTGATGCGCATGTATTGCAGCATATGTGTGGAGCCCAACTCTTGTCCTGATTCCCTATTCTGCAGCCAAAATACAGGTTATAGGCTTTCCTTATCATGGTAGTCAAGTTTCGCCTTTGTGACGCAAAAACGACTTCTCCGCATATGTAGCAAAAACTATCCGCTTTGTTAATGCAAGAATGAGGCATATCTGAAAAAATATATAGAAACATGTCAATATGCTAAGAAACTAAGCCAAGAAATCCTAAAACTGTATACCTTACACAGAGAGTATTTATAAAAGTAGGTGATGCAACGGTTATTTGGATTACATTGTCGGAGACGAGTTGATCATATTTTAAGATGATAGAATACTGAAGGCTCAATACACTAAATAAATGATGTAATATGCGAGCTACTAAAAATGCAATAAAGATGATGAAATAATAAAGATGCTATTTTTCTATAAGCTGGCATGAGAAGTGTCAAAAGTATTTACAACCTCCTCTGGATCTTGAAAATTAGAGCCAATCGGCAAATTTAAGCATCAAATTCATCAACATACTAAAATAAAAATATCACTTGTTGGATAGTCGGTTCTATAGAAACTCTGAAAAATCGTCAGATTCTCTATACATAATCCAACTCAAGCAGGTTCTACAGAAACCGTCAGAATTCTCTTATGTGTTGGGAGCCTCTCCATTCTGCAGATGGAGTCCATTTCTGATGCCCAGTCTAGAATAGATGGGGCTGTCTTAGATCGCCATCTTCTCGGAATAATGGAACAAGTAGCAGTTAGACAGTGCCGCAAAATTCCTCATTTGACGTTCTTATAGGAGCCTGGAATCATGGACAAGAGTCCAATCTGAGGAGTATTGGGTATGTCATCTCCCGAGATATGTTCAAATACCTGTAAAAATGTATTTCATAATTGTAGAATTACTGGACATTCCCACCAAATACGCAACATGGTACCCTCTGAATTTCCACATCTCCAACATAGACTGGAAATCAAAGGATTTGTCTTGTGTAGATCAGCTGGACATTTATACCATCTGGAGAAAGTTTTATAGTTCTTTTTCTTGTGCTTAGAAGTTAGTGAAATTCTACGGGTACCGAAAAAGGATTTATTGCGCTGTTCCTCGGAGACGACACAACAAATCTTCCTCTCTCTGATAAACCACAGTACGGTCTCATCATAAAGAGAGGACAGAATTGAGCAAATTTGAGAAATTATGTTAGTCGGCATGTCCTCTCAAAGCAAGAGCGATTCGAAGATAGGTCATATCTGAGCATTGTGACCGGCTGGAAAGAAGAAATGAAAGATTGCAACTATAGATAGGAGAACCATGTAAAGATCTGTCTGGGTAAAGATTTTTTTTTAGATCAGTTAGGTTCGGCAGGGTAAGTGATTTTGAGAAGACATGTTGGAGTCTATTTTTATGGCTAAATGTACATACCATGAATCTCTTAACTCCTATTCCAGTGGGCAATTCTGGGGTTTGGAATAATGGGGTCATAGGGCATGGAATATAAATGTGAATTTATAATGTTGTTTTCTAGCCCTATAGAAAAACCACTATACCCAGAGCGTGCCTGCCAACAATACACAAAATCTACTTTGTATCTAATGCAATTAATGCATTACAAAGCTTTAAAATAACGTTTGGCCATGTAAAACTCTACAAAAGCAACCGAAAATGGTTAAAAAAAGATGTGTAACATTCTTTAAGGCTGCTTCAGACAGCCATACAAACTGGTCCGAGTGTGGGCTGCAATGCACGGACTGGCTTTGGCTCTCCCAACTCAAGGCTCATAGCCTTCTAGACATATATGAAGCGGTCATGCTTCAGACGGGAGACTGGCGGCCATTCCTTGTACTGCTGTCCATGTTTGGACCGATTTGCACGGACGTATGAAGAAGTCTTGAAGGGGACTTCTCTACAATGAACATTTATTGTTTGATCACAGAGGAACCACCACCAATCACTAGAATCAGGTTCCAGTGCATCCCATTCCTACTTATTAGGGATTTTACACACGACCGTATTTTCGGTTCGAGTGCGATCTGACAAAACATTAGATCGCACTCAGTCCAATCATAGTGTATGGGTCCACGCACATCTCTGAATTTTTTTCCTTAGACCAAGCTGCATATTTTTTGCATGTAATCTTCACATGACTGTATCTATAAAGCTTTATAAAAACCAAGTACCAAGGAGTATAAAAAAAATAAAGCAGCTTAAATTTAAAGGATAACGCTAATTCTGACCAGTTTCAATACCCATAAAATCCTTCAATGTTGTAGAGGCAAACCTGCCTCTGCTTGCAACATGGAACAGCAGTTTGGGTCTGTAGCTCAAGTATGCCATGACCCAAACTGTCAGTCATCAGAATTGGATTACCTCCCAGGAGGCTGAGGAGCGCTGCGCTCACAAAGCACCATGTTGAGATAAAAAAAGCATGGTTCATAAGTAACCACGGGCCCTTTCATTCTTGCAATCAGTGGGGGCCCTAATTTTGAACCAGAGTGGGTGATAAATACAGAAGTGGTGCATATGTTTCTATTATACTCTTCCTCTTATTGTTCCACTCCTGGTTTTGGCTTACAAATACTGACCAAATACTGATAGTGTGAACGTGGCCTTAGTTTGTAAACAAAAGAGCAGGTTTTGCCTGCAAAAACTCAACTTGTGAACATAGCCTTAGGGTACCGTCTCACTATACGATTTACCAATGATCACGACCTGCGATACGACCTGGCCGTGATCGTTGGTAAGTGGTTGTGTGGTCGCTGGGGAGCTGTCACACAGACCGCTCTCCAGCGACCAACGATGCCGAGGTTCGCTGGTAACAAGGGTAAACATCGGGTTACTAAGCGCAGGGCCACGCTTAGTAACCCGATGTTTACCGTGGTTACCAGCGTAAAAGTAAAAAAAAAAAAACCGTACATACTCACCATCTGATGTCCGTCCGGTCCCTTGCCGTCTGCTTCCTGCTCTGACTGAGATCCGGCCATACAGTGAGAGCAGAGCGCAGCGGTGACGTGTGATCTCTCACTTTCCGGCCGGCAGACAGTCAGAGCGGGAAGCAGACGGCAAGGGACCTGAAGGACACCGGAATGTGAGTATGTACGGTTTGTTTTTTTTTTACTTTTACGCTGGTAACCACGGTAAACATCGGGTTACTAAGCGCGGCCCTGCGCTTAGTAACCCGATGTTTACCCTGGTTACAAGCGAACGCATCGCTGGATCGCTGTCACACACAACGATCCAGCGATGACAGCGGGAGATCCAGCGACGAAAGAAAGTTTCAAACGATCTGCTACGACGTACGATTCTCAGCAGGGTCCCTGATCGCTGCTGCGTGTCAGACACTGCGAGATCGTAACTATATTGCTAGAACGTCACGAATCGTGCCGTCGTAGCGATAAAAATGCCACTGTGTGACAGTACCCTTAAGTGGGTGCAGAGCCGCCCTAGTAAAAAAAAAAAAAAAAAAAAACACCTTCCAGATACAAAGTACATAAAAGTTGTGTAAATATTTGGATCAATATATTTTTGTACCAGATTACATTAAACAAAAAACATTAGACCATAGTTACATCCACAATGTCAATTCAAAGGCAAAGCAAAAACCACTGTCTTTGTAATGTATAAAGTATATTTATTTTTCTATAAATATTAATAGGATAAATGAATTTTGTTTGTTTTGTATTCTTTAAATAAACGTGAAGGAACCAAATTGTGAATACTTCAATAGGATTTTAGTTTTATATTTTTTTCATACAGATAAGTAAATAAATATCAAGGGACCAAATTGTGAATGCACCAATTGTGGTTTTCCATAGAAGGTATCCGTTCTTGCTTTCATTGCATTTTCTCTCTGCTTCCTCGGATTCAGCCATATTTGGCTGGTAACGTCTGGGTAACGTGCTTACCCAAAATAAATCTTGCACAATCGTGTTTAATGTCTGGATTTCCATCTGTATTTTTATAATCTAATACCAAAACAGATCCCTGCATAGGAAACTGAAAACCTTGTCCAAAGCTAAAATCTTCCTTCTTTCTCCTGTTGTGAACCAATCCAATTTTTGGTAACAAGAAGAATGGTACGGAAATATGGACACCATAGCAGATGGGGAAATGAGCTCTTACTGTTCCGTGTTCCATTCCGTATATTGCTCGGCTGCCTCTCTGAATCCTACACATCCTGCCTTTGTTTTAGGCCGTTGCCTGCTTTTATATAAAAGGAATTTATTAAATAATATAAAGAAAAAAAAAAGGGCATCTTCTTCATATAACTACATATCTACTCCTCACTCATTGCATAGTACAGATGGCGGTGGAGAAGGCAAATAGTTTCTTTGTATATTTATGGTTTTATCTGCTACATAATTGTATCGCTATGACTGTAAATAATGTGATACAATAAGAATACATGATGTCAGTGATACTACTTTATGGTTTTATATACATGGATATATGAGTTTCTATATATCTATATTTTATGGTGAATGTCTTATTAAGGTGGGGCATCAGGGGATGTCCATATAAATGACTGTTGGTACCGGGGTCCGCAAGGCTGGTTACATATATGTCATCTGTTTACCATCGTCATATAAAGGTTGCTGTAATTGGTACCTACCTGTTCTGTTTAGGTGATGGAGAGATACAGGATGCTGAGAAAAAAAAGCTCCTTCACTGCAGCTTCACCAAACACTCACACCCTGCAACAAAGAGAAATGGGGGAGGAGAGACTGGAGGAAGGAGGAGGATGGTGAGAAGTGGCTGAATGAGTGAATATGCTCACACAGGGCTAGGCTGGGCATTCAGAAACCGAGGACAGTGGGGATAGGAAAGGGAAGAATTAGGGAGTGAACCCTATGTAATGCTACATCCAGGTCGGCTAATGTATCACATATGTTGTATGTTCTGCAAGTTACTGTAAAACACCCTATAGTTTTTATTTTCTACAGATATCCCAGCATTGATTGCATAATTCTAATCCACAATCCCATTATCAGATTTGGATTAGATAATATCATAAAGCCCAGCTGTAATTTACGGAAGGCTTCATGAATAATCTGATAGTGACTTAATTGAAAATGGTTTGTTAGGCCGTGAAAAAAATAAATTCAATGTTTGATTTGTTAACCAGTTTATTGCCATTATGTTTTATCACCAGTTGTGGCTCTGTAATAGCAGTGCTGTCATTTACTGTTACCTATAGTTTCAGATTTCTCAATGCACAATTTGATCATGTTTTTGTTATTGCCTGTTCCTCTAATTAACCCCTTCATGACCCAGCCTATTTTGACTTAAATGACCTCGCCGTTTTTTGCAATTCTGACCAGTGTCCCTTTATGAGGTAATAACTCAGGAACGCTTCAACGGATCCTAGCGGTTCTGAGATTGTTTTTTCGTGACATATTGGGCTTCATGTTAGTGGTAAATTTAGGTCGCTAATTTCTGAGTTTATTTGTGAAAAAAACTGAAATTTGGCAAAAATTTAGAAAATTTCGCAATTTTCACATTTTGAATTTTTGTTCTGTTAAACCAGAGAGTTATGTTACACCAAATAGTTAATAAATAACATTTCCCACATGTCTACTTTACATCAGCACAATTTTGGAAACAAAATTTTTTTTTGCTAGGAAGTTACAAGGGTTAAAATTTTACCAGTGATTTCTCATTTTTACAACAAAATTTACAAAACCATTTTTTTTAGGGACCACCTCACATTTGAAGTCAGTTTGAGGGGTCTATATGGCTGAAAATACCCCAAAGTGACACCATTCTAAAAACTGCACCCCTCAAGGTGCTCAAAACCACATTCAAGTAGTTTATTAACCCTTCAGGTGTTTCACAGCAGCAGAAGCAACATGGAAGGAAAAAATGAACATTTAACTTTTTAGTCACAAAAATGATCTTTTAGCAACAATTTTTTAATTTTCCCAAGGGTAAAAGGAGAAACTGAACCACAAACGTTGTTGTCCAATTTGTCCTGAGTACGCTGATACCTCATATGTGGGGGGAAACCACTGTTTGGGCGCACGGCAGGGCTCGGAAGGGAAGGAGCGCCATTTGACTTTTTGAATGAAAAATTGGCTCCAATCTTTAGCGGACACCATGTCACGTTTGGAGAGCCCCCGTGTGCCTAAACATTGGAGCTCCCCCACAAGTGACCCCATTTTGGAAACTAGACCCCCCAAGGAACTTATCTAGAAGCATAGTGAGCACTTTAAACCCTCAGGTGCTTCACACATTGATCCGTAAAAATGAAAAAGTACTTTTTTTTCACACAATTTCTTTTAGCCTCAATTTTTTCATTTTCACATGGGCAACAGGATAAAATAGATCCTAAAATTTGTTGGGCAATTTCTCCTGAGTACGCCGATACCTCATCTGTGGAGGGAAACCACTGTTTGGGTGCACGGCAAGGCTCGGAAGGGAAGGCGCGCCATTTGACTTTTTGAATGGAAAATTAGCTCCAATCGTTAGCGGACACCATGTCGCATTTGGAGAGCCCCTGTGTGCCTAAACATTGGAGCTCCCCTGCAAGTGACCCCATTTTGGAAACTAGACCCCCCAAGGAACTTATCTAGATGCATAGTGAGCACTTAAAACCCCCAGGTGCTTCACAGAAGTTTATAACGCAGAGCCGTGAAAATAAAAAATAATTTTTCTTTCCTCAAAAATGATTTTTAGCCTGGAATTTTTTATTTTCCCAAGGGTAACAGGAGAAATTGGACCCCAAATGTTGTTGTCCAGTTTGTCCTGAGTACGATGATACCCCATATGTGGGGGTAAACCACTGTTTGGGCGCACGGCAGGGCTCGGAAGGGAAGGCACGCCATTTGGCTTTTTGAATGGAAAATTAGCTGCAATCATTAGCGGACACCATGTCACGTTTGGAGAGCCCCTGTGTGCCTAAACATTGGAGCTCCCCCACAAGTGACCCCATTTTGGAAACTAGACCTCCCAAGGAACTAATCTAGATGTGTGGTGAGCACTTTGAACCCCCAAGTGCTTCACAAAAGTTTATAAAGCAGAGCCATGAAAATAAAAAAATATTTTTTCTTTTCTCAAAAATGATTTTTTAGCCCACAATTTTTTATTTTCCCAAGGGTAACAGGAGAAATTGGACCCCAAAATTTTTGTCCAGTTTCTCCTGAGTACGGTGATACCCCATATGTGGGGGTAAACCACTGTTTGGGCACACGTCGGGGTTCGGAAGAGAAGTAGTGACGTTTTGAAATGGAGACTTTGATGGAATGCTCTGCGGGCGTCACGTTGCGTTTGCAGAGCCCCTGATGTGCCTAAACAGTAGAAACTCCCCACAAGTGACCCCATTTTGGAAACTAGACCCCCAAAGGAACTTATCTAGATGTGTGGTGAGCACTTTGAACCCCTAAGTGCTTCACAGAAGTTTATAACGCAGAGCCGTGAAAATAATAAATGTGTTTTCTTTCCTCAAAAATATTTTTTTAGCCCAGAATTTTTTAATTTTCCCAAGGGTAACAGGAGAAATTTGACCCCAAGAGTTGTTGTCCAGTTTCTCCTGAGTACGCTGATACCCCATATGTGGGGGTAAACCACTGTTTGGGCACATGCCGGGGCTCGGAAGGGAAGTAGTGACGTTTTGGAATGCAGACTTTGATGGAATGGTCTGCGGGCATCATGTTACGTTTGCAGAGCCCCTGATGTGCCTAAACAGTAGAAACCACCCACAACTGACCCCATTTTGGAAACTAGACCCCCCAAGGAACTTATCTAGATGTGTAGTGAGCACTTTGAACCCCCAAGTGCTTCACAGAAGTTTACAACGCAGAGCCATGAAAATAAAAAATCATTTTTCTTTCCTCAAAAATGTTTTAGCAAACATTTTTTTATTTTCACAAGGGTAACAGGATAAATTGGACCCCAATAATTGTTGCCCAGTTTGTCCTGAGTACACTGATACCCCATATGTGGGGGTAAACCACTGCTTGGGCACACGTCGGGGCTCGGAAAGGAAGTAGTGAAGTTTTGAAATGCAGACTTTGATGGAATGGTCTGCGGGCGCCACGTTGCGTTTGCGGAGCCCCTGATTTGCCTAAACAGTAGAAGTAGAAACCCCCCACAAGTGACCCCATTTTGGAAACTAGACCCCCCAAGGAACTTATCTAGATGTGTGGTGAGCACTTTGAACCCCCAAGTGCTTCACAGAAGTTTATAACGCAGAGCCGTGAAAATAAAAAATAATTTTTCTTTCCTCAAAAATTATGTATTAGCAAGCAATTTTTTATTTTCGCAAGGGTAACAGGAGAAATTGGACCCCAATAGTTGTTGCTCAGTTTGTCCTAAATATGCTGGTACCCCATATGTGGGGGTAAACCACTGTTTGGGCGCACGTCAGGGCTCGGAAGGGAGGGAGCACCATTTGACTTTTTGAACCCAAGATTGGCTGGAATCAATGGTGGCGCCATATTGCGTTTGGAGACCCCTGATGTGCCTAAACAGTGGAAACCCCTCAATTCTAACTCCAACACTAACCCCAACACAACCCTAACCCTAATCCCAACTCTAGCCATAACCCTAATCACAACCCTAACCCCAACACACTCCTAACCACAACCCTAACCCTATTCCCAACCCTAACCCCAACCCTAACCACAACTTTAACCCCAACACACCCCTAACCATAACCCTAACCACAAGCCTATTCTTAACCCTATTTCCAACCCTAGCCCTAATTCCAACCCTAACTCTAATTCCAACCCTAAGGCTATGTGCCCACGTTGCGGATTCGTGTGAGATTTTTCCGCACCATTTTTGAAAAATCTGCAGGTAAAAGGCACTGCGTTTTACCTGCGGATTTACCGTGGATTTCCAGTGTTTTTTATGCGGATTTCACCTGCGGATTCCTATTGAGGAACAGGTGTAAAACACTGCGGAATCCGCACAAAGAATTAACATGCTGCGGAAAATACAACGCAGCATTTCCGCGTGGTATTTTCCGCACCATGGGCACAGAGGATGGTACTGTAAACCTGATGGACCACTGCTACGAATCCGCAGCGGCCAATCCGCGGATTTGGCTGCGGATCCGCTGCGGATCCGCAGCCAAATCAGCACCGTGTGCACATAGCCTAATTCTAACGCTAACCCTAGTTCTAACCCTACCCCTAACCCTACCCCTAGTTCTAACCCTAGTGGAAAAAAAATATATATTTTCTTTATTTTATTATTGTCCCTACGTATGGGGGTGATAAAGGGGGGGGGGGTCATTTACTATTTTTTTTATTTTGATCACTGTGATAGGTTTTATCACAGTGATCAAAATGTAGCTGGAACGAATCTGCCGGCCGGCAGATTCGGCTGGCGCACTGCGCATGCGTCCACCATTTTGGAAGATGGCGGCGCCCGTGGAGAAGATGGACGGACACCGGGAAGCTCGGTAAGTATGAAGGGGGGGATCGGAGCACGGGGGGGGGGGTGATCGGAGCAGGGGGGATGGGATCGGAGCACGGGGGAGGAGGACGGGGGAGCGGACAGGACGACGGAGGGGAGCGGAGCACAGGATGGAGGACTGGGGAGATCGGTGGCGGTGGGGGGGTGCAGACCAGTGTTTCCAGCCATGGCCGATGATAATGCAGCATCCGCTATGGCTGGATTGTAATATTTCACCAGTTTTCATAGTGAAATATTACAAATTGCTCTGATTGGCTGTTTCACTTTCAACAGCCAATCAGAGTGATCGTAGCCACGGGGGGGGGGGGGGTGAAGCCCCCCCCAGGCTAAAGTACCACTCCCCCTGTCCCTGCAGATCGGGTGAAATTGGAGTTAACCCTTTCACCCGATCTGCAGGGACGCGATCCCTCCATGACGCCACATAGGCGTCACAGGTCAGATTGGCACCGACTTTCATGACGCCTACGTGGCGTCACAGGTCGGGAAGGGGTTAAATATGTAAGCCGTACTGGGCATCACTATTTTTTCCAAGTAGGTTACTGCATATATGGTTTCATAAAAATAGTGACTTTTAGGTCTCATTCAGATTCAGACGTCAGAATTCGATTGAACACATCTGGGACATCATGTCTCGCTCCATCCACCAACGTCACGTTGCACCACAGACTGTCCAGGAGTTGGCGGATGCTTTAGTCCAGGTCTGGGAGGAGATCCCTCAGGAGACCATCCGCCGCCTCATCAGGAGCATGCCCAGGCATTGTAGGGAGGTCATACAGGCACGTGGGGGCCACACCCACTACTGAGCATCATTTCCTTGTCTTGAGGCATTTCCACTGAAGTTGGATCAGCCTGTAACTTCATTTTCCACTTTGATTTTGAGCATCATTCCAACTCCAGACGTCTGTGGGATATTAGTTGTGATTTACGTTGATCATTTTTAGGTTTTATTGTTCTGAACACATTCCACTATGTAATGAATAAAGATTTACAACTGGAATATTTTATTCAGTGATATCTAGGATGTGGGATTTTAGTGTTCCCTTTAGTTTTTTGAGAAGTGTATATAAAGTGTTTTTTTTTAATAAGAATTACAGCCTTGATTTTAATTTGAAAATTATGTTATTGATGCACATTTCATCACTAACACCACACAGAGGACACTTTAGATGCTACAAATGACATGACAGATTCCCTTTAATTACATTTCAATGTGCAACACCCGGCCTTTCCTAACGATAATAGTGAATAAGCCATCACCCTAACAAGTGATTAAGGTGTGAAACCTTGGTCAAAGTTATCTGACCACACAAATCTCCAAGGGAGCCCAAACCTTTGCAATGGCCCATTTTCCTTTTTGTAATTTTCAAAATGCTGAAAATGCTGAAAGAAGTGACATGCTTTATGTAAAAAAAAAACGCTGCAAAGCACAAAATACTGACCTGACAAAAACCCAATGAGTGTGCATGAGATTTCTGAAATCTCATAGGTTTTGCTGGTACTGTAAAAGCAGCTGAAAATTAGCATAAAAAAGCAGCAAAAAAACGCAGCAAAAATGCAGTGTGAACTTACCCTAAAAGATGAAAATATAGTTTGGACACCCCCTGGGCAAAATTACAGTTATTGTGAACAGTTAGGCAAGTTGAAGATTAAATGATCTTTACAGGGCCTAAAGTTAAAGATGTGACATTTCCTTTGTATTTTAGGTAAAAAAAATATCTGCACTGTAATTTTCTCCTTTTGGCGTTGTGAAAATACAAAATTTGTAGTTAAAAAAGATTTTTGTTGGAATTTTTTTATTTTTTTTTTATTTTTACGGCTTAACATTATAAACTTCTGTGAAGCACCTGGGGGTTCAAGGTGCTCAATACGCATCTAGATAAGTTCGCTAAGGGGTTTAATTTTCCAAAATGGTGTCATTTGTGGGGGGTTTCCACTGTTTAGGCACATTAGGGGTTCTCCAAACGCAACACGGTGTCCGCTAATTCCATCAAATTTTACATTCAAAAAGTCAAATGGGGCTCCTTCCCTTCCAAGCCCTGCCGTGCACCCAAACACTAGTATTCCTCCACATATTGGGTATCTGCATACTCAGGAAAAATTGCACAACAAATTGCATGGAGCAATTTCTCCTGTTACCTTTATGAAAATACAAAATTTGGAGCTAAAAGATTTATCTGGGAAAAATGCGATTTTTTTTTTTCTTTTATTTTCACGGCTTAAAGTTGTAAACTTCTGTGAAGCACCTGTGGGTTCAAGGTGCTCAATACGCATCTAGATAGGTTCCATAAGGGGTCTAGTTTCCAAAATGGTGTCACTTGTTGGGTATTTCCACTGTTTAGGCACATCAGGGGCTCTCCAAATGTGACATGGCAACCGCTATTTACGCCAGCAAATTTTACATTCAAAAACTGAAATGGCACTCCTCTTCTGAGCCCTGCCATGCGCCCAAACAGTAGATTTCCCCCACATATTGGGTATCTACATGCTCAGGAGAAATTGCACAACAAATTGTGTGGTCCATTTTCTCCTATTACCATTGTGAAAGTAAAAAAATGAGGTCTAAAAGAAATTTTTTGTGAAAGAAAAGTAAATGTTTATTTTTTTACTTCAACATTCCAAAAATTCCTGTGAAGCACCTGAAGGGTTAATAAACTTCTTGAATGTGGTTTTGAGTACCTTGAGGGGTGCAGCTTTTAGAATGGTGTCACTTTTGGGTATTTTCTGTCATATAGGCCCCTCAAAGTCACTTAAAATGTGAGGTGGTCCCTAAAAAAAAATGTTTTTGCAAATTTTCTTTTAAAATTGGGAAATTGCTTGTCAACTTTTAACCCTTATAACGTCCTAACAAAAAAATAAGTTGTTTCCAAAATTGTGCAGATGTAAAGTAGACATGTGGGAAATGTTATTTATTAACTATTTAGTGCAATATGACTCTCTTATTTAAGGGCATAAAAATTAAGAGTTTGAAAATTGTGAAATTTCACCAAATTTTTGTTTTTTTTCACAAATAAACGCAAGTCGTATCAAAGAAATTTTACCACAATAAGGCCGGGGTCACACTAGACCGTAATACGGACGAGTGCTATGCGATAAAAAATCGCATAGCACTCGGCCCAATGTTAATCTATGGTGCAGCTCCCATCATCCGATATTTTCTCCACCGTATTCAGGATCCGAGTGAAATCGCAGCAGGCTGCGATTGTCAGCGTATCTCGGCCGAGACTCGCCAATGCAAGTCTATGGGTGCGAGAAAAAATCGGATTACACACAGACCAGCAGTGTGACTTGCGAGAAATACGCAGCGGTGTTAGAGAAAAGCCGGTAATTCAATTGCCGGCTTTTCATTACTCCTGCCTAAACCCGACATGATATGAGACATGGTTTACATACAGTAAACCATCCCATATCCCTTTTTTTTGCATATTCCACACTACTAATGTTAGTAGTGTGTATGTGCAAAATGTGGGCGCTGTAGCGTGTAAAATAAAGGGTTAAATCGCGGGAAAAATTGGCGTGGGCTCCCGCGCAATTTTCTCCGCCAGAGTGGTAAAGCCAGTGACTGAGGGCAGATATTAATAGCCTAGAGAGGGTCCATGGTTATTGGCCCCCCCGTGGCTAAAAACATCTGCCCCCCCACCACCCCAGAAAAGGCACATCTGGAAGATGCGCCTATTCTGGCACTTGGCCACTCTCTTCCCACTCCTGTGTAGCGGTGGGATATGGGGTAATGAAGGGTTAATGCCACCTTGCTATTGTAAGGTGACATTAAGCCAGATTAATAATGGAGAGGCGTCAATTATGACACCTATCCATTATTAACCCAATTGTCTGAAAGGGTTAAAAAACACACACATTATTAAAAAGTATTTTAATGAAATAAACACACAGGTTGTTTTAGTATTTTATTGTTCTCTCAATCCATTCGGAACACCCTCGCTTGGCAAAATAATAAACCCACAAGATACATACCCTCTCTGATGAACTGTCAGGTCCCACGAGGTAATCCATCTGAAGGGGTTAATTATTTTACAGGCAGGAGCTGCGCTAAAGCACTCGCTCGTGTCTGTAAGCCCCGGGTGATGAAAGGAAAGCTGAGTGATCTGTACTTACATTGAGTTGCGGTGAGGCGCCCTCTGGTGGATGAACTCATGAACTGGAGCCTTGGAAAAGTTCCCACGCTCCAGGTCATATGAGAACATCCACCAGAGGGCGCCTCACCGCAACTCAATGTAAGTACAGATCACCCAGCTTTCATTCATTCCCCGGGGATTACAGACACGAGCGAGTGCTTTAGCGCAGCTCCTGCCTGTAAAATAATTAACCCCTTCAGATGGATTACCTCGTGGGACCTGACAGTTCATCAGAGAGGGTATGTATCTTGTGGGTTTATTATTTTGCCAAGCGAGGGTGTTCCGAATGGATTGAGAGAACAATAAAATACTAAAACAACCTGTGTGTTTATTTCATTAAAATACTTTTTAATAATGTGTGTGTGTGTTTTAACCCTTTCAGACAATTGGATTACTAATGGATAGGTGTCATAATTGACGCCTCTCCATTATTAATCTGGCTTAATGTCACCTTACAATAGCAAGGTGACATTAACCCTTCATTACCCCATATCCCACCGCTACACGGGAGTGGGAAGAGAGTGGCCAAGTGCCAGAATAGGTGCATCTTCCAGATGTGCCTTTTCTGGGGTGGCTGGGGGCAGATGTTTTTAGCCACGGGGGAGCCAATAACCATGGACCCTCTCCTGGCTATTAATATCTGCCCTCAGTCACTGGCTTTACCACTATGGCGGAGAAAATTGCGCGTGAGCCCACGCCAATTTTTTCCGCGATTTAACCCTTTATTTTACACGCTACAGTACCCAAATTTTGCACATACACACTACTAACATTAGCAAAAAAAAGGGGATATGAGATGGTTTACTGTATGTAAACCATGTCTCATATCATGTCGGGTTTAGGCAGGAGTAATGAAAAGCCGGCAATTGAATTACCGGCTTTTAACATATATCGTGCTGAATGAAATATAAATACAGAATATATATATATGTGTCTCAATGACATATATATATATATATATATATATATATATATATATATATGTATACTGTATATATGTTTTAACGAACATTTGAGCACATAAATCCATTAGATGTCGGTTTTGCAAGCCTGCGAGAAAATCTCGGCATACGGATGCCATACGGATGTCACACGGATGTCAAAGGGATCATTTGATGCAAGGAAATTGCATCCTCGCACTGCACACGGATCACTGTTTTGGAAACATTTGTGCGATTCTCGTCCGTGAAAAACGGACCGTTTTTTTATACGTTGCGTGTGTCCCCGGCCTAATAGTGACAGTTCGTGAAAATCAGACCGCACTCAAATTTCATCACACACCCATTCACTAGTATTGATGATTTCTATCTTACCCTCGGATCAAAATGGGACTTGACTCTGTGATTTTCTGCAGACCATTTGTGAAAAATCACGGACATGTAAATGGCTCCATAGACTATCGTAGCAACAAGTGTTATCAGTGAGCACCACAGATTGCGCTCCTACGAGAATATTGGATGTCTGACTGAGCCCTTAGGAAAGTTCCCATGATGACTATTTGATTATTTTTTTACATAGTGTATTTTTGTGTGCATAAAACGAAGCATTTTAGGGTATGTGTACACGTTGCGGATTCTTCTGCGGATTTTTCCGCAGCGGATTTGGAAAATCCGCAGTGCCAAACCACTGCGGTTTTCACTGCGGATTTTCTCACGGTTTCTTCTGCGGATTCCTCTGCGGGTTTTCAACTGCACTTTCCTATTGGTGCTGGTTGAAAACCGCTGCAGAATCCGCAGAAAGAAGTGACATGCTGCGGAAAATAATCCGCTGCGTTTCCGCGCGGAATTTTCCGCAGCATGTGCACAACGGTTTTTTTTTCTCATAGATTTACATGGTACTGTAAACTTTGGGAAAACTGCTGCGGATCCGCAGCGTCAAATCCGCAGCAAAATTTGCAGCGTGTGCACATACCCTAAGGGCTTGTTCACACTTTGCAGATTTTGCTGTGGATTTTTCCGCAGCGGATTTGGAAAAACCGCAGTGCAAAAACCGCTGCGGTGTTCACTGCGGATTTTCCTGCGTTTTCTTCTGCGGATTCCTCTGCGGGTATTCAACAGCACTTTCCTATTGGTGCATGTTGAAAACCGCTGCGGAATCCGCAGAAAGAAGTGACATGCTCCTTCTTTTTTTCCGCAGCAATTCCGCGCGGTTTTTAAAGGGATTTTCCGCAATGTGAGCACAGCGGTTTTTGTTTTCCATAGGGTAACATTGTACTGTACCCTGCATGGAAAACTGCTGCGGATCCGCAGCGTCAAATCTGCTGCGGATCCGCAGCAAAAACCGCAAAGTGTGAACATAGCCTAACAGTTCCAGCAAAATGGATGGGAGTTATAGAAATTTAACTAACGTCCACTGTTTTTTTTGTTTGTTTTAAATCCTGCATAAACTGACTTGCGGTTCAGTATTGAAATGTCAATTTCTCTTGTGAAAATTATGCATTTTATTTGTGAATTTTACCCCTAAATTTGAATTAGATGAAGAAGATCAGCAGATAAAAAAGCATGTAATCTGTGTATCACTTATTAGTAAAGTTTTAATCAAAGCTAAGCATCAGAAATTTTCTAACACAACAAGGTTTTATTAAAAAAAAAAAAAAAAGACATAGCAAAGGGACAAAAAATGTGATTAAAAAGCATGTAAAAAATGAACTTAAAAATACAAGCAGTCGATGAGTTTTTGACGCCGTGTATTTTCGCTGTGCAAAAAATGCAGCGTCTTACAAAGTGAAAAGAATTTATAGAAATCTTCTGCACACTGTGCTTTTTTTATATATATAACTCAGCGTACACTGACCTGCGGTACCACTCCTGATTTTGGCTTATAAATACTGATGTCAGATACTGATTGTGGAGACAGTCCCAGCAAAATACCCAAGATGGTGCAAAACTACAGTCTCATCCTTCCGTTGACTCGCCGGGATAGGAGCAGCTGCGACTCCGGGGCTTCCAAGGCTGACTACCCCCACCAATGACCCCCCGCTTTTGGTGAGCACCCACTTAGGGGAGATAATGACAAGCTTGGGAAGCTGACCGAGAACAGTGAGGTACGTGGCCAGGTGACCCGATTGTCCCAACCTGAATTCTTCAAGACGTCTCTGAGGGTTCAGATATGGTCAATAGAGATTGGTGTTCTTCCAGCTGGGGCCGTGGTCCCCTAAGCCAACATCCCGCAGAATGTTCTTGGTTGTGGTTTTGCAAAAATCTCTCTGATTCAGAGGCAAATCCCCCTTATATAATTCATAATTGTACTTCAAGCCATCTTCTACAGGTCACTGAGGAGCAGGGATGAGTTAAACTCTCATTGTTTCAGTATTTAATCAGTCTGCATAGTTCCTCCTCTGTTTTGTGGGTCAACAAGCCACAGGACCCACACAATGGTCAATCAACATATTTATCAAACATCCATTGTTCAGTGACCCTGCAACAAGTTGCAACAAAAGTCAATTCAAAAGTCAACATAAAATATAATAGTCTGTCTCTGGGTCTACTGAATTTACATCTGGCATAATTAAGAAGAAACGCTGTGCCCTCACACTCACCAAATACTGAATGTAGCCTAAGGGTATGTGCACACGTTGCGGATTTTGATGCGTTTCTGCGGCGTTCGCATCAAATCCACAGTGTAGTGCACAATGTTAGTCTATGTGAAATTGACATTTGTTGTGCACATGCTGGGAAAAAAACGCGCGGAATCGCTGCTTTTTTTCTGCAGCATGTCAATTCTTTTGGCGGATCTGCAGCGTTTCTGCACCCATTGACTTCCATTGAGTCAGGCAAATCCGCAGCAAAATCACTGGTGTAAAAAAGATCTGCAGTTTAGCTGCAGATGAAACGCTTCAGATCGGAAAGAGGGAAGTGTGTGGGCGGAGACTGTGCATGTATATGTGTGTGCGCCGATGTCTGTGTGACTCTGCGGGTGTGCGTGTCTCCCTGTTCGTGTGCGGGTCTGTGTAGGCATCCATTGTCTGATGGGATTACTGCTCCCATCCGGCAATGAATGCTCACAGTGACAGCTTTGCCGATGATGGGGAAGTAGTCCCATCAGACAATGGCTGTGCTCAGTAGTGAAAAAAAAACAAAACTATACAGAACATACAACTTGTAACATACAGTACATACTCACCAATCACGTAGTCTCCGAAGCCCTCAGTCTCCTGTAATAAAAATAACAATAAACCAACCTATACTTACCTTTCTGCCATAATCCAGTTAATAACGAGTGTCCCACGACAATCTCCCGTGTAAAACAGTGACATCGGGCGATGTCAGGGTTTACAGGGCCTCCGTGATGAACTGACAGGCGGGGGTAATCGTCCGCGATGTATCCCGCTGCCGGGAGAGAGGACACTTAAGTTCATTTTCTCGCAGGCAATACTGTGTGAGATAATTCCCACGCCATGCAAACGGAGCGCACACCCAAAGAAAATACAATCTAAATAGAAAAATATATAACAATAATTTATTGAACATAGAGACAAAGTGCACAAGGATAAAAACATATTAAAAGAACAACAAACACACCACCGGTCCCATAGTAGATGTTAAGTAAGAAGACGGCCCAAATGCAGATGGTAAATAACAGAGGCAAAAAATACACCACCAATATGCTCTTTAAATTTTATGCATTATGTGAGGAAAACCTACAGTGTGAAGGGTGAAAAGCCATGCATGCTATGTATATATAGGCATGGTATGCCCCCTAATTAAATGACCAACAGATGGCAATGTAAATATGAGTAAATATAGCAAGTCTGGGCGTCCCCAGACAACCATAAGGTAAAAATAAAATACCCTTATACTGTTAGAAATAATAGGCCACCAGTACGGCCCCAATAAGCCAAAAAAAGAGGAGTGGCAAAAAGAAACAAAACCGCCTCACCAAAATAGAGGTGCCAAGAAGATGAAAGTATATGGCACAAGGTAGACAGGGAAGAGAAGGGGGGCAGAAGGTAAGTCACCCAGTAGGTCGTCCAGTGCGTGGTGTGGGCCGTCAGCCGTCAGCAATGGGAGAAAATGATCCCGGGATCCAAGCGGTGTGGGGGAGGCCCCACGCGTATCGCTGCTAGCCGCAGCTTCATCAGGGGAAGTGCAGGGTAATAGGTCTTAGAATCTTAAATAGCGGTAGATTAATAAGAAGATTACCAGCAGGTGGGCGAGGAACGCCCGGATACATACCATAAATGGCGCCGGTAGAAGCGCTGTGTGCATCCACCTGCATAGAAGATGTGTGATCGCAGATGAAAACGAAAACGAAAGTACACGCATGCGCACAGTATCCAGTCCCCAGCAGCAGGGCGGCGCGTGCGTACTAAACACCGCCCGGAATAAAGCTAATGTGACGTGTGCCGGGCTGAATCAGCCCGCAGACAGAGGGCAAGCGTAAATAGCACGTATATACAGCGCAACTGCACCACCAATTGAGGAGAGACAAGAGCCCAACAATTGCTGCGCCCTGATATAACGCCGATAAAAGGAAACAATCAGAGGGGAACAAGAGAGAGAATGCCAATAAGGCTAGATAGTTGACAATTGATTCTCAACCAAAGGACAAATAGAGCTATGGTGTCCCAGTGTCGTAATGTAGTGCGAAGAATAAGCACCACAAAAATGGCTAGTAGTTACCCAGTCCTGCTCTGTACCTGTCCATAAAAAAAGAACATCGTCGATGAAGCGATGCCAATATCGGACACATCTCTTGAAAGATTCAGAACAGTAAACGATCTTCAACCTACGGAGCCTTTCCCCCACCGGGCTAAATGAAGAATTGTTATTTTCAAGTTTTCTGGGATAATACTCCACTGGACTCACATACCTGACTTTGGGTTATATTGGATGAAGCAGAGACACCATGGGTGCTCTTGGAACATATACAATGACATTGCCTTTTTTGGACATTATACATTCTCTCTTTATTTATATTTCTTGGGTTTGCGTTTACTCCCTCATGGGGTTGACACCAGGCCTGATGACTTATATTTTTGAACTTACCCCCAGGACTATACCTCACTGGTATGGTTTTCACCTGAGGTTACAACTTTGGGGGTCTTTTGGCCTTGGATATCACCCGCGACGGCTTTTAGTCTGGCCCTAATGTGGATGCTTAAGTAAAAAATTATTATTTGTGCATATTTGTTATGTCACTATTAAAGTATTGTAAATTACTGTGAAGCATGCTATATTATCTTGCCCTTTCCCACTGGACTGGGTAACTACTAGCCATTTTTGTGGTGCTTATTCTTCGCACTACATTACGACACTGGGACACCATAGCTCTATTTGTCCTTTGGTTGAGAATCAATTGTCAACTATCTAGCCTTATTGGCATTCTCTCTCTTGTTCCCCTCTGATTGTTTCCTTTTATCGGCGTTATATCAGGGCGCAGCAATTGTTGGGCTCTTGTCTCTCCTCAATTGGTGGTGCAGTTGCGCTGTATATACGTGCTATTTACGCTTGCCCTCTGTCTGCGGGCTGATTCAGCCCGGCACACGTCACATTAGCTTTATTCCGGGCGGTGTTTAGTACGCACGCGCCGCCCTGCTGCTGGGGACTGGATACTGTGCGCATGCGTGTACTTTCGTTTTCGTTTTCATCTGCGATCACACATCTTCTATGCAGGTGGATGCACACAGCGCTTCTACCGGCGCCATTTATGGTATGTATCCGGGCGTTCCTCGCCCACCTGCTGGTAATCTTCTTATTAATCTACTGCTATTTAAGATTCTAAGACCTATTACCCTGCACTTCCCCTGATGAAGCTGCGGCTAGCAGCGATACGCGTGGGGCCTCCCCCACACCGCTTGGATCCCGGGATCATTTTCTCCCATTGCTGACTGCTGACGGCCGACGGCCCACACCACGCACTGGACGACCTACTGGGTGACTTACCTTCTGCCCCCCTTCTCTTCCCTGTCTACCTTGTGCCATATACTTTCATCTTCTTGGCACCTCTATTTTGGTGAGGCGGTTTTGTTTCTTTTTGCCACTCCTCTTTTTTTGGCTTATTGGGGCCGTACTGGTGGCCTATTATTTCTAACAGTATAAGGGTATTTTATTTTTACCTTATGGTTGTCTGGGGACGCCCAGACTTGCTATATTTACTCATATTTACATTGCCATCTGTTGGTCATTTAATTAGGGGGCATACCATGCCTATATATACATAGCATGCATGGCTTTTCACCCTTCACACTGTAGGTTTTCCTCACATAATGCATAAAATTTAAAGAGCATATTGGTGGTGTATTTTTTGCCTCTGTTATTTACCATCTGCATTTGGGCCGTCTTCTTACTTAACATCTACTATGGGACCGGTGGTGTGTTTGTTGTTCTTTTAATATGTTTTTATCCTTGTGCACTTTGTCTCTATGTTCAATAAATTATTGTTATATATTTTTCTATTTAGATTGTATTTTCTTTGGGTGTGCGCTCCGTTTGCATGGCTTCTTTTCTTGTTTTTTCGTACAATTATCCCTTTAGCCTTGCAGTGAGCGGCACCCCTCACTATTACGTATCTCGTATCTGGTATGCAGTAATACAATTGCCCAAGTGTGGTGCTCCCTGGCCCCCCCAATTCTAGATAATTCCCACGCAGCATTGCCGTAAAAGCGAGACAATGAACTCAGGTAACCTCTTCAGTGATGCACTGCAGGAGCCATTAGCTCTTGTCAGTGCATCGTGGGAGGCCCTGTAGAGCAGTGACATCACCCGATGTCACTGTTCTATAGGGGAGATCGTCATGGGACACTCGTTATTAATTAGACTACTTCGGACAGGAAGTATACGGTTGATTTATTATTTTTTATTTTTGCAGGTGATCGACGGTTGTAAGTATGGTGAAATTAAGAATATTAAAATACTTTTTTCTGGCTGTCTTTTTTTTAACTCTTTCACTACTATAGGATTAGTAATGGATAGGTGTCTTATTGACACCTCTCCATTACTAACCGGGCTTGATGTCACCTTACAATGCAAAGGTGATATTAACCCCTTATTACCCCATATGCCACTGCTACAGGGCAGTGGGAAGGGAGAGGTTAAGTACGATACGATGCGATACACTTGGTGCAGATTCACCATTTCTGGGGCGGCTGGGAGCTGGTATTTCTAGCCGGGGGGGCAATATTCATGGTCCCTTCCTAGGCTATGAATATCAGCCCACAGCTGTCTGCATAGCCTTTCTGCCTATAAATTTAGGGGGAGCCCATATCATTTTTTTGGGGGGTCCCCCTATTTTAATAGCCAGTAAAGGCTAAATATACAGCTGTGGGCTGAGATTCATAGCCTGGGAAGCTCAATGGGTATTAACCCCTTCCCAGGCTACAAACATCGGCCCCCAGTTGCTGACTTTCCCACTCTGGACTTGAAAATTGTGCGGGAGTGCATGCTATTTTTTTCCATTTTTTTAAATTAAACAGATATTGCGTTTAAGGCCGGGATCACACTTGCGACAAACTCGCATGAGTCTCGCACCTCAATACCCGGCACTGCCGCCGACACTTGGGACCGGAGTGTGCGGCTGTATGTATTTCTATGTAGCTGAACGCACTGGTCCAAGTGCCAGCGGCAGTGTCAGGTATTGAGGTGCGAGACTTGTGTGAGTTTGTCGCAAGTGTAATCCCGGCCTAAGGGCGGAGACACACTGGTGCGAGATACGGCCGAGTCTCGCTGGTTAAAAGCAAGCTGTGGCACCTGCACTCCGGAGCGGAGTGTGCGGCTCCATGTATTGCTATGCAGCTGCACGCTCCGCTCCGGAGTGCAGGTGCCACAGCTTGCTTTTAACCAGCGAGACTCGGCCGTATCTCGCACCAGTGTGTCTCCGGCCTAACGCAGATTTTGTGTGTGTGTACATTTAACTCTTTAACTACCATTTTATTATGTTAATTACTAAACATCGGGCTTGGTATTATCTGTCTATAGATAAAAAGATGGATGGATAGATAGATCTATCTCTAGATCTATCTATTTCTTCAATGGAGCATGTAAATGGAGAGGTTGGACAAGAAATGACATCACAATTTTTTTTTTTTTGTTTAATAATAGATCTTTATTTAGCTTTCAAAAACGCACACAAATCTGCATGAAAAATACGCATAAAAAACGCATCAAATCCACACCTGCGGTTTCTGGCAAGAGAGGAAGAATCTGCACAGAAGATTCCACAGGCAAATCTGCAACGTGTGCACATAGACCTAAGGGAATGTGCACACGCTCAGTACTTAGCTGCACCAAAAAAAAGTGTTGGCAGGAAAAATGCTGCATACAATGTGCACACTTATGATTTATTTTTATAGTTTTTCTCCCCATTCAGTTAAAGGAATTGACATGCTGCAGATAAAAAAAAAACGCTTTGATAGTTAAAATCTAGAAGGAAAAATAAGCAGCGCATGCATGGCGTGAGATTATAGAAATGTCAATCACTTTGCTGCAGTGTCTTTTTTACCCTTGTGAAATGAGGGGGTAAAAAAATAAACATGGCAAAAACGCAGAGTGTGAACAAGCCTTTAAATTACACTTTTTCTTTTTCACCTGTAATTTGTGCATGCAACTGCAGAGCACTTGGCTCGAGGAAGTACAATAAAAAGCGCGTTCCCAGCAGGAGCTACAGAACGCAGAGTCTGCGGCGCCTCCCTCCATCAGTGTGACAGATGCGACACAGCGCACTCCACCATCTGTCCCGTCTGCACAGCCGCCAAGTGTCTCCGCCCCCCAACATCGCAGACTGGCCAATCACTTCCTTCTTTTCATTTTGGCAGCGAGGCGAAGCTGTAGAAAGACGCGCAGTGATTGGTTGCCAGAATTTAGCGTTGCAATTGGTCGAATTGTAGCGTGTGGGCGGGGCTGGATGTAGCCAGGAAGTGTTGTGTTGTGCTGTGCTGTCCAGTGTGCAGTGTGTGCTCGGCGTGTGGCTGTGCGGGTCCCGTGTCACCAGCCGGTATGTAACCTTGTCATTGTACGGACGGGAAGGAACCGATGTGTGCAGATTTATGTGCCCGAGTCTGAAGACGCTCCTGTCATGTCATTCTCATGGAGGGGTCTGCTCTCCTGGGATAAGTAGTTCCTCCGTTTCAGTGAAAAGCGATAAAATCCACCATGGACATTTTGCTGCACATTTTGCATCTGCTTGTGCTCTACCTTTAGGCTTGTTCACACACTGCGTTTTTATTTTTTACTATCCAAAAAAAGTGCTTTCCAGTAGCAGCAAAGTGAATCAGATTTCTGAAATCTCACGCACCTGCTGCTTATTTTTTTTTTTCTAATTACAGAACTGAACCTCCAGCGGTTTTCACCCATTCCAATGAGTGGATAGAAAAAATGCCATTTAAAAATCTTATTTTATACAACTTTTCTTGCTAACATTTTTTTTTTTTTGCTGCAGAAAAAGCTCAATGTGTGCACATAACCTACGGCCCCGTTCACATCACGGTTATTCTGGGGCCTAGAGAGGAAAGGAATGGTGGAGAGATTTACTGCCACTCCATGTTTAGGTTTACAAATATTGCCCGAAAGTAGATGGAAAACACAGCAGAAGTTTATACTATAAACAAATCGGGAGTAAAAATCTGCACTTAAAAATTAAATAAATACAATGCAGGGTTAAATGCAGGATTTTTATGATTTTCACCTTTTGCAATCAACATTAAGTCAGTGGGAAATGTCCATGTAGGTGGATTTTGTAGTAGATTTGTCCACGGTGTAAAATGCTGAGTGTGCGTCCACTCAAAACAATGACCTTCCAAAAACCTCTCATTTTGTCATACTAGTGACTACTTGCCTCCATCCAGGAGACCAACGGGGAACACGAACATCTCGACTCCAGCTTCAGTCCGAGTGCTATCTATCAAAAAAATCGGATTGCACTCGGATCAATGTTATCCAATGGGACCGTGCAGATGAGCTATATATATATATATATATATATATATATATATATATATATATATATATATATATATATATATAGGTCCTTCTCAAAAAATTAGCATATAGTGTTAAATTTCATTATTTACCATAATGTAATGATTACAATTAAACTTTCATATATTATAGATTCATTATCCACCAACTGAAATTTGTCAGGTCTTTTATTGTTTTAATACTGATTATTTTGGCATACAACTCCTGATAACCCAAAAAACCTGTCTCAATAAATTAGCATATCAAGAAAAGGTTCTCTAAATGACCTATTACCCTAATCTTCTGAATCAACTAATTAACTCTAAACACATGCAAAAGATACCTGAGGCTTTTAAAAACTCCCTGCCTGGTTCATTACTCAAAACCCCCATCATGGGTAAGACTAGCGACCTGACAGATGTCAAGAAGGCCATCATTGACACCCTCAAGCAAGAGGGTAAGACCCAGAAAGAAATTTCTCAACAAATAGGCTGTTCCCAGAGTGCTGTATCAAGGCACCTCAATGGTAAGTCTGTTGGAAGGAAACAATGTGGCAGAAAACGCTGTACAACGAGAAGAGGTGACCGGACCCTGAGGAAGATTGTGGAGAAGGACCGATTCCAGACCTTGGGGAACCTGAGGAAGCAGTGGACTGAGTCTGGTGTGGAAAGGCGTGTGCAGGAAATGGGCTACAGGTGCCGCATTCCCCAGGTAAAGCCACTTTTGAACCATAAATAGCGGCAGAAGCGCCTGACCTGGGCTACAGAGAAGCAGCACTGGACTGTTGCTAAGTGGTCCCAAGTACTTTTTTCTGATGAAAGCAAATTTTGCATGTCATTCGGAAATCAAGGTGCCAGAGTCTGGAGGAAGACTGGGGAGAAGGAAATGCCAAAATGCCTGAAGTCCAGTGTCAAGTACCCACAGTCAGTGATGGTGTGGGGTGCCATGTCAGCTGCTGGTGTTGGTCCACTGTGTTTCATCAAGGGCAGGGTCAATGCAGCTAGCTATCAGGAGATTTTGGAGCACCTCATGCTTCCCTCGGCTGAAATGCTTTATGGAGATGAAGATTTCATTTTTCAGCACGACCTGGCACCTGCTCACAGTGCCAAAACCACTGGTAAATGGTTTACTGACCATGGTATTACTGTGCTCAATTGGCCTGCCAACTCTCCTGACCTGAACCCCATAGAGAATCTGTGGGATATTGTGAAGAGAAAGTTGAGAGACGCAAGACCCAACACTCTGGATGAGCTTAAGGCCGCTATTGAAGCATCCTGGGCCTCCATAACATCTCAGCAGTGTCACAGGCTGATTGCCTCCATGCCACGCCGCATTGAAGCAGTCATTTCTGCCAAAGGATTCCCGACCAAGTATTGAGTGCATAACTGAACATTATTATTTGATGGTTTTTTTGTTTGTTATTAAAAAACACTTTCATTTGATTGGACGGGTGAAATATGCTAATTTATTGAGACAGGTTTTTTGGGTTATCAGGAGTTGTAGGCCAAAATCATCAGTATTAAAACAATAAAAGACCTGACAAATTTCAGTTGGTGGATAATGAATCTATAATATATGAAAGTTTAATTGTAATCATTACATTATGGTAAATAATGAAATTTAACACTATATGCTAATTTTTTGAGAAGGACCTGTGTGTGTGTGTATGTGTGTATATATATATATATATATATATATATATATATATATATATATATATATATATATATATATATATATATATATTCTGAAGCCGTATGGAGACACAGTATGATTTAACAGATACGTAGGAAACTGTAAATAATTAATTGCTGCTGCAAAAAAAAATAATAATAATAATAATTCTGGAGGACTGATTTTTATTTTTTATTTTTTTTTCCTTTATAAACACCATTGTGTGAACCTAGCTGTAGACCGAGATAAACCTGTATGCTGAGCGGGGAGAAAGCTGCCGGCCGTGTGTACCCATTGGACTGCACTGTGTGAGGCAATTCATGAATTTTGTGCAAAACCCCAAATTGTATATATTTTTTGTACTTTTTAGTGCAAAAAGTCCTATATTTTGCAAAACGTCTCAAAAATGCACCTGGCATACATAAAAATCACATCAGGAGTGAAGTAGAGTTGTGACAAATTTGGAAACTTTTTTTTTTTTTTTTTTTAAAAAGTAGCGTTTCACGAATTTGTGTGAAACATCTGGAACAGCCACATTGGTGTAAATCTCAGAAAAGTAAAACCACAAAAGGCGACTTGGGGAAGAAAAAAAGCACAAATCGTTTGCAGAATTTGTCACAAATCCCAAAGGCAATGACTTAGAGAGATTCACGCCAAAATGATGCAATGATGAATCGCGGCCTAATTCTGCAGACAAAGTGTAAAGTGATTATTAGCTGTGAACATGAACTTTCATCACTTGTATTACTTACTGGCATCTTCTTTTTTTTTCTCCTCTGCACAGGCTGTCCTGCCCTCCGAGGCTCCGACCAACACAACCTCCTTCCTCGCTCCCTTTATACGTTGTTTCCTCTTTCACCCAATTCTGTATTCTTCACGGATAACTCTGATTTCCACACTGAGCAGTAATGTGACATACAGCACGTAGAGGCTGACACTGGAGGAGGTATACAGCCCACCCCGGCGTATGCACCCATCTTCCAAGCGTGGTCTGTCTGTTGGCCGCATACACCGCCTGCTGCGTACACCCTGCAGATATACACAACGAAGCCTGTGACGCTGCTGATCCAGACACGTACTAATGGTCACAGCTTTGGTTTGGATCCGCACGGCATTTAACTTTTTATTAACCACTCGGCCTTGTTTTGTGAGATCACCATATACATCACTATGTCCACCGAAGTGTCACCTCCTCTCCTTCAGTGGGTGGAAGACATGTTTGTAATTTTTTTTCTGCGGACTCGGCGGCTGCTCCTCCAGACTGGGATTTTGGTGTGTGTCCTCCTCCTGCTCCTGTGGGTGTCCGTCTTCCTGTACGGCAGCTTTTACTACTCCTATATGCCGACTGTGAAATATTCCACTCCGGTGCACTATCAATACAGGTATGTAGGCATGTGTACCCTGCAGGTGGCACAGTGCTTTCTGGATATATATATATATATATATATATGAGAATATTGTACACAAAGCAGTATTTCCATATAAGCCTGTGCGTCAGAGACTTTGTGCACAGCCCCCCCCGTTGCTGATGGGCGCAGCCCCCCGTTGCTGATGTGTGAGCGCGTGACACATTATAAGTGAGGACCATTAAGTTCCAGTGGTTCCCATCATATGACAGTTACAAAAGCAAACCACAAAATAAATGAGAAAAGAGCCTAACTTGTTCTTGCTCAGAATGTTTTGTTTGTTTTTTTTATGCTTTTCTTTGTATTGATACTTTGCTCTCATACATTTTTTACTCCTTTATGAAATTGAACATTAACATGTAAATTAATTGCTTGTCAAACAGAGTTCGCTTTACTCTACCTGGCGTGTTAACATTTTCTGGTTGACGCCATTGTAATGACCACGTTCTGACTTTGGCACATCAGTTTATGTTCGCACGGGAGGAGATCTGTGCTGAGCCGCCATACAACATCAATGCATCATTGCAATGGATTATGGAAGTCCTCGATCACACGTTCATGTTTCCAATATGTGTGGCACAGATACCACACGTACCCATTATAACCCATGGTGCTATTCACATGGACTGTAGGTCCATGCAAAACACGCAGAGATATGTCCACTTTTTCCTGGCAGCACGGATGACAAGGGCCAATACAAGTCTATGAAAAACATGTACAGCACACGGATGGCAACAGTGTCCAGTCCGTGTTTAACACTTCAAGGTATAGGAGAAGTTTTGTCTTTTTTTTTTTTCTTTTTTTTAACCATACCGGGAAAACACTGATGGTAATAACGGACACACTGATGGCGGCGTCGGAGATACAGAGCAGTGTAAGCATATCTTGCAGAATATTTCCCTGCATACATCTGAAATATTCATGGTTTTTACTTTTCGTTTCAGCTCCACATGTAACCCATCCCCTGGAATCCTGTGTTCCTTTCCCACCGCTAATGTATCACTTTTGAGGAATAATCGTGACCGGGTGAGCTTCTAAATAGGGCAAACTGCAAGATGGGCCAAGGCCGGGTCCACGCAGTCATACAAACAATTGAGCTAGTCTCAGTTGCTTTACTACTTATTTTTTTTTAACCATTAAAATCTAAAAAATATATATTTTAGATTTAAAGGGAACCTGTCACCAGGAATAATGCTGTTAGCCTGCAGATATGGGGTTCATCTGCAGGCTAACAGTGTTATTATGTTGCTCGCAAGTAGTCAAATGCAGCGGGGAGAAATTAATTTTATTCTCCCCGCCAGAATTCGGTATTCAGTCATAGGGCTACCACGGGGTCAGTCACCGCTCTGAAAATGCAGAGCGGCCGCTGCGGCGCCCCCCCTGGCCCTGACTGATAGCTGTGCCCCAATGTAGACCCATTGTCAGTCAGGGCCGGGGGCACAGTTACAGCGGCTGGGACAACAAAGATCACTTTCTCCCCGCTGTGTGCAGGCGCCAGACAGCATAATGACGCTGATTGCCTGCAGATTAACCCCACATCTTCCTTTTTAAATGGTTAAAAAAAAGTTTGCGCTTTGTGTATAAAATATATATAACGTTTATACACAAAGCTCAAATTTATTTTTTTTAATTAAAAAAAATTATACTTTGTGTATAAAAAAATATACATATTTTATACACAAAGCGCAATTTTTTTTTTTATACACTTAAAATCTAAAATAAATATTTATTTTAGAAATATATAATGTATGTGCGCTTGGTACCAGCTTAATCATACTGACCAGAAGAATTGTGATGCATGATAGTTTTTACCGCACAACTTATTTATTTTTTTTCCCCAACATCTTTCAGTTCATTATAAGGCAAAATAAATTGTCATTCAAAAATACAACTCGTCTCGTAAAGAAAAAAAAAAGCCATCATATGGCTATGTCGATAATGTGTTGTTTTTTGTTTTTTTTTACCTACCGTATGTGAAAATAAAATCCCAAAATTTAGCAGTTTTCACACTGGCTACTAAGCCTAACACTAAACTTTGTATTTCCTGTTGAGTACAGAATACTTTTCAGCAGTCTCATTATCATCACAGACAAGATTACAATGACAGATACATTGTATTCAGATAAGATGTATTCTTCGCTCCTCTTTCTGCAGGTGCTGATGTATGGGCAGCCATATCGTATAACTCTGGAGCTTCGGGTGCCAGAATCCACAGTCAACCAGGACCTCGGGATGTTCATGGTTTCAATGTCATGTTACACCCGAGGCGGAAAGGAGATTTCGTACACGGCTCGATCTGTGAGTTACTGATGTTGATCCCTTTCTTTCTGTTCATGTATTTTGCCTTGATCTCCTCGTTGCCATGTTGTCTTTCACAGGCGATGCTGCACTACAAATCCCATCTCCTGAAAACGTTGGAGACTCTGGCCGTGTTCCCTTTGTTCATCTCGGGACTTTCTCAGCAGAAGCAAATTCTTGAAGTTGAGCTGCACTCTGAATATCGAGAAGATTCGGTTGGTATCAAACTTTTTTTTTTTTTTGTTCTTTCTAATCATTGTGCTCGGTGCCACCTCTTCTATCCTGATGGAAGTGCCCTACATCCTAGGCCTGCCCTGGCGCATTTCGCTCTGCGCCTGCGTAGTTCAATGATTCCGCTGCACAGGTGCTAGAGGTCATCCATTTCCATCAAGATAGACCAGGTGGCGCTTGAAGGGACTGGCGCAACGCTGAGCGCAATCTGTAGATCAGACCATGCAATTTGCATGCAGCGCTGGACATAAATATATACAATATGGATGAAGGGAACCTGTCACCAGTTTTATATTGGCTAGATCATGCCCATCACCTTTTAAAGCCTGTAAATCGGGTCCTACAACCCCTTATTAAACTTATAGGTGTTCCTGCATGTCTCCAAAAAAGTGTTGATTTTATTTTTAATTTGTTTTCAACCCAGCACTGGGACCTCCCCCCTTTGGTTGTGCAGTGAGGAGGATCAGGGGGATTTAAGACTCCTGCTCTACTGATTATCTCCCACTGTATAGACAGTGACAGAACGTTCTTTTTGGGAGACCCCTTTCACCCATCTTGCGTTTAATTCTTCTCTTTGCATTGCTATGCTACGCTCCTCTTTTCTCTTAACATTCCCATATATTTTTTGTTCTACTCTCTTTGCAGTACGTTCCAACCACCGGGGCAGTGATACAAATGCAGAGTGTCCACCTACAAATATACAGTGCTGAGCTCCGGGTCCACGCACACTTTACTGGTCTCAGGTGCGGTTATAGATTTGTGTGACTCTCCTATTGCTCCTATCCCCCCCCCCCTCCCCGTATGACCATTTTATTTTTATGTGAAGTGAAAACATTGGAAGACTTTAGCATGCCCGGACTTAAATGGCAAAATCATTGGCTCCCCACGATGGTGCTGCGGGGTGACAATGGGCATCTAAATGCACCCACCCTGCAGCATCTAACCACATTAGCATTTTCGATTGACTGCACCATCTAAGGCTATAGTTTCACACTAGTATTCGGCAGGGCTGCGGACGGCAGCTTTCTTCCTCTGTTAAGCCCCGCCCACTGCTGTGCCTCTTCCTTCAGCTCCGCCTATGTCGGCATGCGTCCTGCCTATCCTATCTTTAACATTGGATACGCAGGCCATGCGAATGCATGCGGATGCCTCTGCATGCATCGTTTTGACGCTGCGCTGACCTTAACAAAATGCAACATGTTGCGTTCGACCCAGGTCAGCGCAGCGTCAAAACGACGCAACTGCCGAACGCTAGTGTGAAACCAGCCTAAGAGGTTATACAGCAGTGATAGGAGCTGGCTCTGGTTTATCACAGGACCTATCAATATTCCGCAAATGTGTTCAATGTGAGGGGAAAACCTATGCAGTAGTTCTGCATATCAGGGAATACCCTGGTGTATTAGCTAAAAATGTATGTATATATTTTTTTATTTATTGGAGAAATTGATAGATGCCTGCAGATAATCTATCAGCCCTGCAGTACCTTAACCTCCTCTCCTAAAGCCCTTCTTTATGCATAAGATAGTTGTTCGGGCCTAAAACTGAGAACACTTGTGCAGTTCAGACTTACCCCTAAACCACAAAAGCGGGAACCAATTTTTTTCAGAATGGTCTGAGAAAGCTGGTAATTTTTCTCCTACTTTTTTTTTTTTTTTTTTTTTTCATTGTCCATTTTTGTTTTGGATTAGTAGTTTTTACTATGTTGTGCTGCTTATTAGCATGCATCATTTTGTCTTTTCCTTATTTTTAGTCTTTTATTTCTAAGCTAACTTCTGTTCTGTGACCTGTTTGTAGGTATATTCTGTACAATTACCCAGTCATTTCTGCCATCATCGGCATTGCCAGCAACTTTGTCTTCTTGAGCGTCCTGGTGTTACTCAGCTACCTGCAGTTTGGAGCTGGAAGATCTCGTTTCAGGGTGAGTGAGGAATAAAGTGAGGAAAGGGACACATCAGGAATCCAGTAGACAGTTTGACTACATGAATGTTTTGTTTTTTTCGCCTAGACGAATGTGGGCAGCACCGAAACCGGAAGAACGGATAACCAAGAGGGGAGCGCTGTTCACTCAGGTAAAGTCGCGTGTTGTCGCTAATTTAACAACACACATAGTTAAAGGGAACCTGCCGGCTGATTACAAACCACGGACCGCAATTTATCAAGTCTGGAGCATTTCACGTAAAAAATATAGTTAGAAAATCCAAGGTTCCAGGTTTTACGTCAGACCCATCTTCTTAGTTAACCATGTCCTCCTTCCCACTCATGTTTCAAAAAGAACTGTGTGAAAATCACACAGTTCCAAACTTTTTCACTAAAGTGAAGTGTATTTAAACTTTTGGACTTTGACACGCCGTTATTAATCTCCCCCCTTGTATTTATATATTGCTTGATGCTTCTTAGACATTGAGTGGGCACAAGAGCAAAACATAGGGCGGGCTGTGGCAAGAACAACATATCCTAAATTGTTGCAGAAGTGATAAATACAGATGGAGGTCTGTACAGGATGTAAATACTTTTCTCAAAACTGACTCCCCTAACGAGGCTCTCGAGCACCATGGGACACCTAACGGTGCGAGAAGCACAATTGTATATTAAAATATGGTCACTAGATGGCAGAATTTCTCTATAAAGTATATGTTTCACACCCAGCTTTGATACCTATCTACTAGTGATGAGCGAAGGTGCTGGGATAAGGTGTTATACCTACATGCTCGGGTGACTTTGGCATGCTCGAAAAATGTGCGAGTCCCCGCGGCTGTTCGACAGCCACAACACATGCAGGAATAGTCTGATGGAGGAGCGTGTGACCAGTCCATCAGCCGCCGACAATAGCTAAATGGTTCACGTGACAAAGCTGCTTTTCTCTTGAAGGATGCTGATGGTCTGGTCACTTGGTCCTCCATCGGCTGTTTTTTTTTTTTTTTTTTTTTTGTTTGTTTTTTTGTGGACAAAAAGTGCTGGTCATTTTGAGGAAAGCTGCCCTAATGAGAAAGGAATCAACCACTTAAATGTTTTAAAAAATTTTCTGCTCAGTTTTGCAACATATCAAAGATTTAAAAATTAAAAAAAAAACGCTTTAGTTATGTTCTGCAATGGAAGCCCAGAGCGGCCAAATATGCTCCAGTGATGAAAATAGAGGGGTATTCTTAGAAGATGACCATTTGCTGCAGGGGAAGAACTGTAGCGGCCATGAGTCGGCTCCCTTCTTGGCGTTCGGAATCATGAGCTAGTGAGGCTCCCTTTGTTGTCCTAATATGACAAGTGGTCTTCATGAGACGGACTTTTTATGGTAAACATGTCTGTAGAATACATGTAGTAGAATTCACTTTTTGGTGGGGTATTGAGGCACAAAGTACAGGTGATAGTCGTGATTTTTACACCTGACCATACCCAAAATGTTTCTTCTCTCAGTGCGTGGTGAGGATCCAGACACAGAGACTCTTGGCCAAGGTGAAAGCACTAGAGCTGACCCTTCCTCTGACGCTGGTATGTATGCTCATTCCCATCCATATTGACCTGTACACAGAATTCCTCTTCAATGGTGTCCACCCTATATACAGTCATGGCTGAAAGTGTTGGCACTCTTAAAATTGTTCCAGAAATCCAAGTATTTCTCCCAGAAAATTATTGCAATTACATACATTTTGTTATACACATGTTTATTTTGTTTGTGTGTATTAGAACGACACAAAAAAAGAGAAAAAAAAGGCAAATGGGACATCATTTCACACAAACCCCCCAAAATGAGCAGGACAAAATTGTTGGCACCTTTCCAAAAATCTTTGCACTGTGTGTGCCACACTAAGCATGGAGAAGAGAACTGTCTGATGACTTGAGAACCAAAATTGAGCAGAGTTTAGGATAGACTGGAGAGGAGTTAGAGATGCGGCAACAAAGCAGCAGGTTGCAGTAGTCGAGGCGGCAGATGAGGGCATGTACTAGTTCTTTTGCAGATTCTTGGTTGAGGAATGTGTAGATCTGGGAAATATTTTTGAGTTGGAGACGGCAAGAAGTGGAAAGGTATGTGATTTGAAGGGAACTGTCTGAGGACTTGTAACCTTGATGTTGTTGATTTTTTTTCAACTACTTTGGTTCTCAAGTCCATATCCAGAGATCTTGATGTTCCTTTGTCCACGGCACACAACAGAATCAAGAAGTTTATAACCCACAACACAGTAGCTAATCTCCCGGGATGGCAGAGAAAAATTAATGAAAGACTGCAATGCAGGATAGTCCGGATGGTGGATAAGCAGCCCCAATCAAGGTCCAAAGAAATTCAAGCTGTCCTGCAGGATCAGGGTGCATCAGTGTCAGCGCAAACTGTGTCCACATGTGAATGAAATGAAACACTAAGGCAGGAGACCCAGGAGGAGCACATCACTCGCAGCGACATAAAAAAGCTGGATGGCAGTTTGCCAAAATGTATGAGAGTAAGCCAAAATCCTTCTGGGAATGCATCTTGTGGACACATGAGACCAAGATAGAGCTTTTTGGTAAAGCTCATCACTCTACTGTTTTACCGAAAACGGAATGAGGCCTACAAAGAAAAGAACACAGTACCTACAGTCAAATATAGTGGAGGTTCAAAGATTTTTTGGTGCCTCTGGCATTGGGTGTCTTGACTGTGTGCATGTTATCATGAAATCTGAAGATTACCAAAGGATTTTGGGTCTCAATGTAGTGCCTAGTGTCAGAAATCTGGGATTGCATCTTAGGTCATGGGTCTTCAAGCAGGACAATGACTC
Organism: Ranitomeya variabilis; assembly: GCF_051348905.1. NCBI lineage: Eukaryota > Metazoa > Chordata > Amphibia > Anura > Dendrobatidae > Ranitomeya > Ranitomeya variabilis. Next base: position 464,556,594 of record NC_135233.1, read on the forward strand.
CAAACGTACTTCAAGAAGCACCCAGAAATAGATGAAAGCAAAGCAATGGAGAGTTCTGGAGTGGAGAATTCTGAAGTGGCAAGTAGTGAGTCCGGATCTAAATCCCATTAAACACCTGTGCAGAGATCTTAAAATTGCTGTTGGGAGAAGGTGCCTTCAAATATGAGAGACCTGGAGCAGAGTGGTCCAAAATCCAGTTGAGTGGTGCAAGAAGCTTGTTGATGGTTATAGGAAGGAATTGATTTGCAGTTTTTTATTCCAAAGGATGTGCAACCAAATATTAAGTTGATGGTGACAACAATTGTCCAGAACACAAATTGCAATATACTTGTGTGTAAACTCTTCAATATTTTACCATACAACGTAAGCAATTGGCTACTTTGGACTTGCGGTTATGGTGCTGTAGCTATACACTTAGCTGAAACACCATAAAAGTAACTCATAGTGATGGTGTGCTCGGGCACCAACGTTATCTACCAGCCGGCATCCCACTGTAGGTAGCCATTGTAGATGACTGACCAGCTAACATCTCAGATGACACAGTCAATAGTGACAGAGGTCCAAATCCAATTGAAGAAAGGGACAGCACCACAGCAATTGTGAAAAAACAGCTCTCGTATTTATTCCACCTTCTGCAACGTTTCGGTCCGAAGACCTTTATCAAGCATGCTTGATAAAGGTCTTCGGACCGAAACGTTGCAGAAGGTGGAATAAATACGAGAGCTGTTTTTTCACAATTGCTGTGGTGCTGTCCCTTTCTTCAATTGGATTTGGACTTATATACTGGGATGGATCCCCTGGTAAGGACGGGCACCCTGCTGTCCATAGAGGCATTGTTTTTTTTAGGGTGCGGCTTCATTATTTTTTGATTTTTGAATAGTGACAGAGGTGTCTACATGGGCCCTCTGTCATCCCCTTGGCATTCCAGTGATATCCTCTTCTGGACACACTGGGTTTCCATGATGGCTGAGGGCCTCAAGAAGGCTCCTGCCCACGTCTGCCATATTGGTATAGGAGCTTACTGTTATATCGGTGATCGAGCATTCATTTTCTAGTGGGAGTAAAAAAAATGCAAAAACAAAAGTTTAAAAAATGTATATCATGCACACGGACACAAATAAATCTAGTGTATAGGTCTTTCCTAGAGTAATCCACCATTTGTCAACCGTTTCTACTGTGATTAGAAAACAAGTGGAAAACTATTAGTTGCATATCGTTCTTGTCCGTTCCTGTCTCTTCTAGGTGCGCAGCCTCGGACTTTAGGAATGACAGAAGAGAGCGAGGACCAAGAGGATTTTGACATAAGTTTGCTGGGAGACGCGGACATCCCTGGCGCTGTTGGCTCAAGCATGGAATCTCCGAATGAGCCTCAAACCGGACCGATGCTGCGGCAGCGACTGACCCAGTGCAGCGCCCACTGATGACTCCCACCATTGCGCCTGCTCACGCCACATCCTTCCAGAGTGTCAGCAGTGCAGATCCTCCTTAGATAAGACGCTCTGTCTCATTCCCTGGTGTCTAGTTACTACTCCCAGCATGTTCTGTTATACAGAGACTTGTTACTCCGCCACAGCTTACCACCGTGATCCGGAACCTGGGACTTTCCAGGTGTGGTCATCTACAACCCTCCGCATGCCAAGACCGCCACAGTGGAGTGAAGACCGCTGTTTAGGATAATAGAACTAAACCAAAACCTTGTTACCATTGGTCATGGAAGCGGAAATCCTCGTTATTTCCGTCTCTGATTTACTGTGGTCGCTGTGAGTCTCCTGATCATTAGTGTACACACAGTCACACAATGATTTCATTTTTCTAGGTCAGTTTACACAATTTTTGCTAGATTTTGACATGTTCCTTTTTTTTTTCTCCTGCTGTAATTCCTATCAGGATCTCGTGTTTATCTTGTGCCAACACACACAAGATTGTGGTGTTTCATGATCAGATAACTCGGCTGTCTTGAGATGTATAGACACGTACATGGACGTACATTCCACACAGACTTAAAGGAAGTCTCCTCCTTACCTGTATCACTTCAACTTTTCTTGACTTGGCAGCCGTACAGACACACCTTAATGATCTGGTATGTAGTGATTTTTTTTTTTTTTTTTTCTTTACGAAATGTGCCCAGACACGACGACCTCCTAGCTGAGAACGTTTCTAGTTTTTCTAACGTTACAGAAATTCTACCACGTAGCATACATAGACTTAAGTTCTATTCTAATGACTTCTGTGTCATGAGCCAATCTGTGGACATATTTATCCTTGAAGGCATCAGTTTATCTCCTTGAGGAAAATAAATCTGAGCTTAAGAGGTGTTGTCCCATAAACAACATATATCTCCTACCACTGGGTGTCCGACTGCTGGACCCCTCATCAATCATAAAAACAGGGTAGCTAAAGTTGTTAATGATCATGTGCCACTTCTCCATTAACTCTACTTTAGGTGAAGAAGCGATGGTCACACATACTCATTACTGCTTCATTTAATAGAGGGGTATTGCCTCCCTCACTCTGAGGTTCAGTGGGGGTCTTAGTGGAATCGTCTAGCAGTCTAATGTGTTGGGCGCTTTCCCAACTCTTTCCTAATAGATGACCTTGGTGGAAAGAAGCATACGGCCTGCTAAACTTCAAACCTTATGGAAGATAAGTCCTACAGCAGCTCTCTCGTAGAGCGTAATGGAGAACTTTGCCAAATCTGAGCACTCCTATGGTATGGAGGACTCAAGAGTCCACCCTTCTCTGGCCCTGCATAGTAAGAGCTGTCAATAAATAAAGAGGGAGTGGGAATTGAGGGAAAACAAGCAGGTGGGAAGGTGTAGTTTGACCCTGCTGTGAAGCACCGAGTGACGGGACTTTGAAAAGTCATTTAGTGCGGTCAGAGACCCTTTAAGTTTCCTTCTGATTGAGAGGCAGATTGCTATAGTGGGACCCTTGCCTTGCACCTCCCTAGTCACTCCTGCCCATTCTTCACACCTCCAGCCGGAGATAGAAATGCTGCACGCTCCTATCTTCAGAAAGATTTCTTTACGATATATTGGTGGTGTCATGTGTTTTTTCTGTTCTGTCGATATTTTTTTTTTTTTTTTTTCTAATTTTTTTTTCCTACTTTTGTTTTTCCTCTATTACAGCAATAATTAGTTTTTGGATTTTTTTTTAGGGTGTGATCAGTGTTATTTTGTAGTAAAGTCGACTGCTCGAGCACAGCCAGGGCATGTTTTAGGTGATAAATGATTGAAGAATATATATTTATTTATTTATATATTGTCCTCATGGGCCACAATTAGTTTTGGTGTAGGATCCACAGTCGATCTGCTTAATAATAACACAAGCTTAGTAATATTTTTAACTGTTCGCTTGCTGCACCGTATCTACACTAGGGGTATAGAGAACATAGAAGAAAAGGAGCATTCCAAACCGTAGCGCACAGACTGCACATCATTGTTACACAATTGGTCATCGTTTGTTTCTGAAGCTAAATAAAAATGAATTTCCAATACTGTGAGTGGTCATTAAATCTGCACAAATATAAGTGTGCAAGTTATTCTCTGTACTGCTGCAAAACATGTCAACCTTTGCCCTCTCCTTGTCCGTTTTGTAGAATTTTTTTTTTATTATTATTTGCAAAGGCCGTGGTCTTATGTTTGCTGTCAGATAAGGAAATGTTAAATTTACCTCTGCACATATTCTTACAAGGTACCTTCATGCACACAAATTTATTAACATTTTACAACAAGCTTCTAACATATCATTCACAAATCTCTACATGTCATGAAGTTATGTAAAAAACTTATGACTTTTAGCCCCCACCTAATTGCAGGGTATTTTAATCTTTTAAGATGTCATCTCTCATTGAATTTGGCTCATCTTACACCAAAGGCCCTACAGTGTTGTAAAGAAAAATTGATTTTTTTTTTTCGATCACCCATGACTGTACCCCATAGAGAGGATCCGCTCTTAAAGGAAAGGAAACCTACAGAATAAAAGGAGGAGCATCTCTTAACGCATCAGTGGTTTCCTGTCCTTGGAGATGGAACCTACACCCTGGGGTTGGTGCAGGGAGAAGATTGTCGTGGTGTGGAATACTCACCCAGGCCCTAGTCTGGTCGCCTTCTAGAGCTGGTCAGGTGGAAAACTGGGGTGCCACAGTGCTTCCCTGAGGGAATGCAGCTACAGAGTGGTGAGGCAGCAGCGTAAGTGCTTCCGTGAAGCTAGCAGTCCACCCAGGTTGATGACGTGAGGAGAATACTTGAAGTCAAGATTGCTTCTGAGTTATGCCAGAAGAAGGTGAGCAATTTGTAAAAGACCAAGGGTAATGTAAAACAATTCTCTTAAAACCCTAATTCATGCTTAAGAATTTAGGGGAGAAAAATCGTGGAGAGCCAAAGTCATACACTCTGATTCAGATGAGCATGTTCTAGGTCAGGGCTCCCCAACCTGTAGCTCAGGAGCCACATGTGGCTCGCGGCCCCATGAATTGTGGCTCGCGACTGTCTGCCAGCTTGGTGCATTAGCTCCAGGTCTAGCAAACAGGAATGAAGAGCACATCTCAAAATGGTGAATTTTGTGAGTAGTCCTGCACAGAATTGCAGATCTGGATGCACATTTACTGGTCTTAGGGGTTTAGAGATTTTTTAGGTATGGTACGCTGGAGGTTTGTACTGCCTGTTAGAGGAGGTGCTCAAAGCTGGATGTGACACTGTGTTGGGAGGATACTGAATGGGGGTACTGTGGGAACCCCTGGATCTCAGTGTACTGCTCTGGAGTGATTTCTGTGGAAAAGCTTTGGTTATCATTATACCTGTAATGGGGGCTTTGGTTGACACTACTTTGAAGGGGGTGGGAGCTGGATGTGGCTCGCGACCCTCTCTCAGTGCTGAATGTGGTTCGCGACCCTCTGTCTAAGCTGAATGTGACTCTCAAAGTCAGAAAGGTTGGGGACCACTGTTCTAGGTATTCCTATTTTTTTTCAGAATTTTTCCATAAACCAGTTTAGGAACAGAATGGTGGTTTTGTTTTTAGGGGGTGTTAAATGTCAAAAGTGCGTGTCAAGATCCTCCCCACCACTGCTCCCCTTAAAGTGCTTGCAGATAAAAGCAAAACGCTGAAGCTGTAAATGCACAAGCTCCTACCTGTTCTGCACAAGTTTTTTTTGTTTTGGCATATACTTTAGTATATTTTCCTGGAAATGACGCCATGAAGTGCTGCAACCAGACAGTTCTGTGGAGAGTCTGAGTTGAAGTTTGATAGGAAGTGGTTTCGAAATCCTGGCACCAGCGTAAGTTCTCGACCTGGAACTCCACCTATCATCCTGTGACTTCACAAGGCAGCGAATCTGCTAGAATCTAGATATCACGAGCATGACTACATGATTATACTTTATTATACATTCAGGCAATGGGCTCTGTCATATTGAGAATCTGCTTCTTTTGTTATTTTATTGTTTTGCTCCTGTGATGGCGCAGAACAATGGAGATATCCAAGGTTGTTATGAACAGATGCTTTGTTTTTTTTTTTATATACTGTACAGTCATGGCCAAAAGTGTTGGCATCCTTGAAATTTTTCCAGAAAACGAAGTTTCCCTCCTAGAAAATTATTGCAATTACACATGTTTTGTTATACACATGTTTATTTCCTTTGTGTGTATTGGAATAACACAAAAAATGAGAAAAAGACTAATTGTACATAATTTCACACACAGCCCCAAAAATGGTCCAAACAAAATTGTTTGCACCCTCAACTTTAATATTTGGTTGCACACCCTTTGGAATAAATACAATCAATCGCTCCCTATAACCAGCAACAAGCTTCTTACACCTCTCACCTAGAATTTTGGAGCATTCTTCCTTTGCAAATTGCTCCAGGTCTCAAGTGAAGGCGCCTTCTCCCAAAAGGAATTTTAAGACCTTTCCACAGGTGTTCAATGGGATTTAGATCTGGCCTCATTGCTGCCACTTCAGAATTCTCCAGCGCTTTGTTTCCATCCATTTCTGGTGCTTCTTGAAGTATGTTTGTGGTCATTGTCCTGCTGGAAGACCCCTGACCTTGCATGCAAACCCAGGTCTCTGACACTGGGCACTACATTGTGACCCAAAATCCTTTACTAATCTCCAGATTTTATGATGTCTTGCACGCAGTTAAAGCATCCAGTTCCAGAGGCATCAAAACAACCAAAAAAAATGTTTGACCCTCCACCATATTTGACTGTAGGTATTGTGTTCTTTTCTTTGCAGGTTTCATTCCGTTATCTTTAAACAGTAGAATGATGTGCTTTACCAAAAAACTATTATCTTGGTCTCATCTGTCCACAAGACTCTTTCCCTGAAGCTTTTTCTGTCTGTGTCAGCAGTGGGGTCCTCCTGCCATAGCGTTACATTTCATTCAAATGTCAACAGATAGTTCTCGCTGCCACTGATGCAGGACAGCTTGAATTTCTTTGGAACTTGATTGCGACTGCTTATCTGCCACCCAGACTATCCTGTGTTGCAACCTTTTATCAATTTGTCTCTTCTGTCCACGTCCAGGGAGATTAGCTACAGTGCCATGGGTTGTAAACTTCTTGATTATGTTGCGCACCGTGATTAAGGGTACATCAAGATTTCTGGAGATAAACTTGTAACCTTGAGATTGTTGATATTGTTCAATGTTGGTTCGTAAGTCCTCAGTCAGTTCTTTTCTCCTCTTTCTGTTCTCCATACTTAATGTGGCACACACAGGGCAAAGATTGAGTCAACTTCTACACTTTTTATCTGGTTTCAGGTGTGATTTTCATATTGCCCTTACCCGTTACTTGCCACAGGTAACTTTTGACAGAGCATCACATGCTTGAAACAAAGTTGTTTGCCAACAATTTTGTCTGACCCAGTTTTGAGGTTTTGTATCAAATGATGTCCAATTTGCCTTTTTTTTTCGCTGATTTTTTTTTTCTTTGTGTTGTTCCAAAACTCACAAAGGAAATAAACCATGTATATAACAAAACATGTGCAATAGCAATATTTTCTGGGAGATATACTTCATTTTCTGAAACAATTTCAAAGGTGCCAACACTCTCGGGCCATGACTGTGTATATATGAGTGATATAGAAAATTGAGAAAAAAAAAACATGACACTTGTTAAAAATACACTTAGCATTACTTGATGAATGTGGACCCACGTGTAAACATCCTGAAAGCATTATTGCTGTCCTAAGGGGATGAACTGCGGAGCCCACTACCCCGACCATCCTATAGGATCACATTACTGTACGGCCCCATTGGAAGGCGCTATAGACCTGTTCTCTCTCCCTTGCTTCCCTTTCCCCTCTCCTGTCATCCTGATCACCTTCCACTCACTCTCCACTCCCACATACTCAGCCTGTGAATCAGGGCTCGGATCCTGCTCAGGAATGACCTCACAACTGGGGCGAATATAAAGACACGTGCGGGATTTCTCAAGAACACACGCAGCCGAGTAATCCCAGGAAGTCAATCCAGCCTGAAAAGCTGCGAACTCCAGAAAGGTAAGTGAGACTAGTCCCCCTGATATCCCCATCGCCCATAAGACAATCAGAAGGAAGGGCTTGTTCTACTGTAGTGATTAACTCTTGCTATGGCATAACCACAACTCCCAGCATATTTTCACAGCCTGAGGCTAGGTATAGTAGTGTCGACGCCCCAGGGTGTAGTATATGTGTTGCCATCCTGACTGCGCATGGGGCATCCCGCCAGCTATCATGACACTACAACTCCCAGCATATTTTGACGACCTGAAGCTGAGCATTATAGATTCTGATTTAACTGAGCATATTGAGAGTTGTAGTACAACTCTTGGCATTCTTAACCCTCCCTGTTAAAGACATTCTATATATTACATCAGTGGGGTGACATGAAGCTTGTGGGCCCCCAACTATCACAGGTCTTTAGTAGTACTGTTCTCATATGGGCCATTTTGTCCCCCCCTCCCCGTAAAACTCCCCCAGGGGTTTGGTGCGACTGTAACTCCTGCATTACACACTATATAGCCAGTACATAAGGTTGGATTACTAGGTAAATGAAGGTTGTGCTACAATGAACCATTCCATTAGGAACCCACAGCCTCCTGTAATATTGCTAGATATCAGATGTAGCAGAGCTGAATTAAAGGGATTATCTGGTGAAACAATCTCCTATCCAATGAAAAGGTGATGACTTATCGATCGTTGCAATTCCGACTGTTTGGACTCGCATTTATCAGACAAACAGGAAACTTTTATCCCCATTAAAATAAGCATGTTCAACTGCCACTCCATTTGTTCCCTATGGAGCTGCACTAATTTTTTTTTATTCAGCAGCCCCATAGAGAATGAAGGGATCGGCAGTCAGGCGTCCAACCTGCCTCTCCATTCTGCCATGGGTATGAAAGTTCCCGCCTCTCCATTCTGCAACAGGTATAAAAGTTCCCCCATCTTATCTAAGGGGAATCTGAGAGCAGGATTTTGCTATGTGTCATGAGACCAGCACAATGTAGGGGCAGAGACCCTGATTCCTGCAATGTGTCACTTGCTGGGCTGCATGTTGTCATTTTGACAAAATCACTGTTTTCTCTGCTGCAGCTCTAGCAGAGCTAAAAATGCTGAACCCTGTGTAACCTAAATATCAACACTCTGAGGCTAACTGTTGTAACTTCAGTACTACCTAAAAGGGAGTGCATCACCAGAAAATTGCCTATTGTTTAAATTCTCTTTTTATGTATTTTAAAAACAATAAAACGTTTTGTCAAATTATATATATAATACATATACTCCTGGCATTTTGACATTGGTTTTTAGATCAATACTTCCTGTCCTTTCAGGAAGAGTTTTCAGCAGTCTCATTATCAGCAGTGGCAGGATTACAATGACTGGTAATACCTCTATACACAGCTAATACAGAATCCACCAATCACGACAGGCGATGTCACAGCTCCTCCTGTTTTCGCATTGACCTTCCCACTCATTAAATGCTTTCATTCATAAGATACAAAATATATAATACATGTACATTGGCAGCTATTGTGGCCAATGTACATGTGTTGTTTCCTTAAACAATAATGAATTAAAGTCTAAAATAAGCCCCATTGGCCACTATGAAAACTGAAAGACTTTTGATACAAATTATGACGTAAAAAATTAAAAAATACACAAACTTGACTTAAACAATAAGTAATTTTGTATTGACACATTCCCTTTTAAATGTGCATGCACAAAACCCATGTAACACATTCTTTTTACAATGACACACTCGGCTCTGCTACATCTGTACATGCTTTTCTTACAGGAAAATGTTTAAGTCGACAAAACATGAAATGCCTGGGGTTTGTCTTGACATGTTGCTGCACGGACAATAAGAGTAAATAGGGGAAACAGGGTGACGTGCAACGTCTGTAGCTGCAATACTGATAGGAACAAGTGATACCGTAACTGCAGGGTTGACCATTTTTTTTCTGGACAATATACCCAAAAATAATGGACAGACATTTTTGTATGCCCTCCTCACTGCGTTTTTGTGCTCCGTTGCAATAGAATAGAAACGCGAGGCATTAAAATAATCATCATAATAACCTTTTCTATTTTTTTTATTTCTTACCACTCTCACTTCACCGATTTCCTTCACTATTTTCCTTTTTTTTGTTCTCTGCCTTCTTTTCTTTCTGCCTCCAGATGGCATCATCTTTTCTATTGCTTCTTCTGCCTTTCTTAGTTTTTACAACAGGCTCCTCACAAGAAGGTGGAAACTCCAGCTCCTCCACCCCTGCTCCAATCTCGGGCATAAACCAAACATCTGTCACCCCTCATCCCACCCAGAAGGATCGAAGCACAAGGGACGGGATTGAGTTCATCGTTGGAGGGTCAGAGGAAGAATATGATTACGAAGACGAAAGGACGACAGTTGCTTCAACCTCACCTGTTACTAAACTTTCCTGCCAGTATGATGGGTGTAAGCACCTGGAACCCACATGTGAAGAGATTCAGTGGCATGCAGGTGGGAAATGTCTTTGCCCAGGAATTGATGGTCCAGAAATGATTCCAGATTCTCCATCTGTTCGAGAAGTCCTGCTTGGTGAGACCCAAATGACCATAAACTGGTGTTCCCCTTCATCCACGGTACGTGGGTACAGAGTGCTGCTTGGAAAGCAAGGAGGCTCATTGGATAAGGGACCGGACCTCAACAGCTCTTTTCGGTCACATACCATTGACCATCTTGATCCTGCTTCTCCGTATACAGTGTGTGTGGTGGCATTTAATGAGGCAGGAGAAAGTCAGACTCATGAAGAAGAAGACAGACCAGCTGGAAGTAGGCCAGGTCCATGCAGGACCATCCATACCACCATGCAATCCCTATACATAGGAATTGGGATAGGACTGGCAGCGCTCGCGGGATTGCTGATTATTTTGGGCTTCTGTCTTTGGACAAGAAAGAGAAACGAGGCCAAGAGGGAAGTCAACCTCGAGGAAAATGGAGTACCGAACTACACCTATCGGGCAGGGAGCATAGGCAGTTATGAGTAGTCCTAGAGTCTACCGGGAGAGCGCGAGGTTTCATAGTGCTGAATGTGACGATGCAAAAGAAGAAATGTAATGTTGTGATATTTATTGTAATAAAATATATTTTTATATTATTCCATTCCATTATCATACAATTACAAAAGAAAAGTTTGAGACTTCGGGTTTACTAAGGCTACTTTCACACTAGCGTCGGGCTCGGCCAGTCACAGTGCGTCGGGCCGAGGTCACCGATGCTAGCGTTGTCTCCGCCGCACAACGGGGGCAGCGGATGCATTTTTCCAGCGCATCCGCTGCCCCATTGTGAGGTGCGGGGAGGTGGGGGCGGAGTTCCGGCCGCGCATGCGCGGTCGGAAAAAGCGGACCGTCGGGAGCAAAAAACATGTAACGTTTTTTGCTCCCGGCGGACCGCCACAACACAGCGCAACCGTCTCACGGCAATCCGTCGCTAATGTTAGTCAATGGAGAAAAAACGCATCCTGCAAGCACTTTTGCAGGATGCGTTTTTTTCTGCAAAACAACGCATTGTGACGGATTGCAGTTAACGCTAGTGTGAAAGTAGCCTTAGCAGGAGGCCTCACATAGCGGAGCTAGTCATGCTCGGAAGACATAAGGGAAAAATTACTAGGATCTTGGGTTTATTGCTAACATGGATGTCTGATTATAAAAGGTCAGGACCACTAAGGCCATGTGCACACATTGAGTATTTGGTGAGTTTTTTACCTCCAGAATTTGTAAGCCAAAACCAGGAGTATAATAGAAACACGTCGCCACTTCTGTATTTATCACCCACTCCTGGTTTTGGCTTACAAATACTGATGGAAAATACTGACCACATACTCAGCATGTGAACGAGGTCTAACACTAAGGTATCAATCACTTGTTAGAAAATCCCAGTCTGAAGCATTAAACTGCCGGAGATCTGCACCTTTATGAGAGCAAAAATGGAGGTTGCAGAGGTAACTGTTGCGCCTTGACACATTACTATACGTAACAGGCCAGGTTCAGATGTGTCCATTTTTCATCCCGAAAAAGATGATTTTTCAACCATGTCCCCCCTTCCTATATACTTATGTTTCTTACAGGAATAATTTAGTAATTAGAAAACTATATTTTGCTTTTTATTATGTTGAAAATTGTCATGGATCCATGAAAAACGCATGACATATGGATGATAACTAGTGATGAGCGAGTATACTCATTGCTCGGGTTTTCCCCATGCATGCTTGGGTGGTCTCCAAGTATTTGTTAGTGTTCGAAGATTTAGTCTTTGTTGATGCAGCTGAATGATTTATGGCTGCTAGACAGGCTAAATACATGTGGGGATTCCCTTGCAACCAGGCAACCCCTACATGTACTCAGGCTGGCAAGCAGCCGAAAAAATCATGCAGCTGCGTCAACAAAAACTAAATCTCCGAGCACTTACAAATACTTGGAGACCTACCGAGAATGCTTGGGAAAACCCGAGCAACGAGTATACTCGCTCATCACTAATGATAACCCGTACGTGATCTCATTTTTACTCACTTAGAATGGATGAGTGTGATCCGAAACAGAGATCAAAATAGTGATTTTATACACCATCATCGGTCCGTGTGTAATAAGGTTCATGTGAACCACCATATTGACTTGCATCGGTGACTGTGCTGTCTATACCGATCAGTTTGGCACACGGACGTTTAATATGCTCCTCTGAATGAGCCCTAATGGTGATGTTGAGATAGAGAAGGCATCAAAGAGGATGTCCCATGAGAGACATGCACTGATCTCCAGAGCGGAACTCCCCCCATTCCGGCTGGTGTCGGACCACCAGCGAGTGGAGAGGCGGCAGCGCATATTCTATGGTAGACTAGCTCCATATAGCTCATGTTATGCTTTAGGGCCTCAGAGAACCACTAGATATCCAGCAAAAACAGGTCCCAACACAAGGGTCTCATGTACCTGAACATACTATCTGCTGCTGTGTATGGAGCCTATTCACGTGCACATGGCTCTGACAAAATAGTGATGGCTGCAGTTGATTGCCTGCAGTGGTCACATGATATAAAGAATGCCACATTACCATCGAGAAAGATAGCACCGACATTGCTGGAATGGTGCCACCATCGTTTCATTTTCATCATCCTGGTGGATGGCAGCAGATTTTTTGCAATAATGTCTCAGTACGTTTGTCTATTCATCATTCCTTCAATTAAATTAAGTTTGCTAAAAAAAACATACTCTTTGTTCAGCAATGGAGTCTTGCTTGTTGAGTGTGCATACAGGCCATGGAGGCTAAGGCTACTTTCACAATAGCGTCGGGAACAACCCGTCGCTGTGCGTCGGGTCGACGTTCCCGACGCTAGCGTGGTCTCCGACGCACAACGGGGGCAGCGGATGCATTTTTCCCACGCATCCGCTGCCCCATTGTGAGGTGCGGGGAAGTGCGGGGAGGTGGGGGCGGAGTTCCGGCCGCGCATGCGCGGTCGGAAAAAGCGGACCGTCGGGAGCAAAAAACGTTACATGTAACGTTTTTTTCTCCCGACGGTCCGCTACCACACGCCCAAGTGTCGCAAAACGGACGCAACGTTTGGCAATGCGTCGCAAATGCGTCGCTAATGTTAGTCTATAAAAATGTATCCAGCAAGAACTTTTGCTGGATGCGTATTTTCGGCAAAACGACGCATTTGCGACGTATTGCAGTTAACGCTAGTGTGAAAGTAGCCTAAGTGAGTTACTTATTGGGTTTTTTTTTTTAAACAATCGTACCTGCTGACTCCAGGTCTTTCTGTAGATCTCCACAGGTGATCCTAGGCTCTTGGACAACTCTTTTCCCTCCTCTGTGGGAAATCTTACGGTGAGCACCTGTTCGTGGCCGATTTATGGTGAAATTATGTTCTTTCCACTTCTGGATTATGGCCCCACAGTGCTCACTGGAACCTTCAGTAGTTTAGAAATTCTTCTGTAATCAATGCCATCAGTATCTTTTGCAACAATAAGGTTGCAAAGGTCTTGAGACAGTTCACTGGTTTTACCCATCATGAGATATTTCCTGTGTGGCACCTTGGTAATGAGACACCTTTTTGTAGGCCATCAGTTGAACGAGCTGATATTATTTTTCACTAAGTAGCAGGATTACTTTCTAATCACTGACAGATCTCAGCTGGTATCATGACTTGTATTTATATGTTAATTATTTATATTTTAAAGGGGAGTAGAAGAGAAAAATGGGAGGACATTGTACAGCACAGAATTCAACTTAATCCACAGAAACTCACATCAAATATCTTGCGAGACAGGCAAAATAATAAGAGATTAAAATACTTTAATTCAAAAAATTTTAATTTTCAAGTATCAATTTTTCACATTTTCAATAAGATCCCTGAAACTTGTGTCTGGAAATGGCCCGTTCAGAAATGAAAGAGAATGACCTATAGTTTATATCAGGTTTTTTTTGTATTAAATGTACAGTATTTAAAAAAAAAAAAATGTTGCTTTTTTATATCATAATTTTTATTTAAAAGAAATTAAAAATAATCCAAAAATTTTCAAGCAGTCCACTTTTGCTATTTTAGACTCAAACTTTGGTAGAGTTTTCAGCATTCTCCTTATTATCAAAGGCAGGATTAAACTGACATGACACGTAACACCTTTATACATAGCTGATGTCTCCTCAGCGTGGACTGGAAAGGATTCAGGGAACAATGGAGCTTACTTGGTCTCCCTTGACTAGACTGTACCAACTCACAGGAAGTGTGTGCACTGAGCCGGAAGGCTCCTCCCAGACGTTTCTATGGTAGATTGTTGTACTCATACATTGACCAGTAGAGGGCAGCACAGCACAAATGACAATGCACAAGGTGGCACACTGGAACAAATCCACTGCCACACCACAACTGTTTCACTCAGCAGCAGTAGACCGGCTTCTGGGATATCACAGATATGTGATGATCGCATCTTGTATTTCCACTTTTATGAAAACTCTCAGATCCTGCATTTACTTAAAATAATGTCAGAGTTATTGGAACTGGAGGATGCAGTTGGCAGCAATTTCCTTCCTGAGCAATACTGTTGAAAGTGACACATAAATTGGCTGCTTAATGTGGTGCAATCTGAGGGAAATACAATTTTTTTTTTTCACTGAAATGATTTAAGAAAATGTTCCCTCTAAATCAATTAACCTCAATAAGGAGCTTGGAACCCACATGTGGCCGATGGCCCACTTCTGTGCAGCTTGCTATAGAAGCCCCATGTTATGGCCATACTCACTAGTTACAACAATACAATGGTCAAATATTATCTTTAAATGGGACTTGTTCTGAGAACAGTGTGGTGCAAACCGGTTACTTGGATATAATGGCGCGGAAGTTTCTGGAAAGAGCTGGAACAAGCTTCCCTGGCTGTCAGCCAATGACTGCAGCTGAGAAGAGACACATGGTAGGGGAGTCAGTAGAGGAAGGTAGACCGCAGAGAGATGTTGATCTCCCCTTGCCTTCAGATTGGAACCATGGTTCTTTGGCTCCTGTTCTCTTATGAAAAGTATTTTGGAGCTGACACAGACCGTTCCCTGCCGGAGTATTTCTGCCTGCACAGACCTGTTTCTGTCTGTACGTGCTGAACTCTTCCAGCCCCGACCTTGGATTTGTAAGATCACTATTCTGTTTATGGATAATTGTATTTTGCTTTGTAAGAACCATGGGTGAGCCATTCCCAGCTGCTAATGAATGCTACTTTGCAGATGTGACCTGTTGATTTGCTGCCATTTTATGTGTAGATTTATCCCATAAACTTTCAATAGTTGATGAAAATCCGCAATTAAGAAACGCGCACTCATTTTTAGTGCATTTCCATGACGGAAAGGCTTAAAAAATGTATGTCATCCACATGAGGGTATCAATAAAGTTTTGTCAAAACCAAATACCAGGAAGTATCAAAAACAAAGCAGCTTTATTTTAAACATGGCATATCAAAAAAAGATAAACGCAGCAATAAAAATGCAATGAAAATAAGCAAGTATGGTAATCTAATTTGCTTAATCAGGATTTCTTTCAGAAATTTTCCTGACAAAAACCGGACATTTCTGCCAGAAATCCGCATGCGTTTTTTTTCTCGTCTTTTTTTTCACGTTTTTTTGTGCGTTTTTTTTTGTGCGGTTTTTCCCAGTGCATAGAATTGGAGCACCCCCCACTGCCGCAGGGCCGAGGGGTACCCGGTACCGGGCCTGTGAGTCTCTGCTCTGGGGTTGTCATGGTGGCTAGGCCCGGTCCGTGACCCTGCCGAGGGGCGTACAGTGACTAATAGATATGGATAATGGTAGTGATGTTGTAGTAGTGAGGCTGTGGTGGTGCAGTGCAGTAAATAACGAGGACACCAGGTTGCAGTCTCTTTACCTCTTTACTGAAGATCTCTGGGTCCTCAGTCCAGAACACGGTTCACCAGGCTGCGCAAGTCCGGCCGGTCCAATGGCACCTCCAGAGTTCTCTTCACAGGTGGAAATCGGTGCCTTCCTACTAGCGCTAGGTGTTGCGGTCCTTCCCTGCTGTGCTTACAGAAAGTCCCCACAACTGTTGTGTCTGTTTCTTAAGTTCCCTCACAACTCGATTAGATGATGTTCTGCTAATCCTCCGTCCCTCCCTGATGTTACGGTTAGGACGGCACCCGTTTGACGGGTAGGCTCGGAGCTCTTCCGGGACCCTAGAGTCGCCCCTCTCCACAAGTTGCCCCCCAAGACTGCATAGGTGATATGTGTTAGACAGCCTGCCTTAAACTGACTGTCCTGCCGCTGTTTGGAGTATTGCTTGAAGCTGAATGTTATGATACTCCCTCGGCGTTCCGGCCACCGGTAGTGCGCCTCAGTAGGATGTTGCTTCGGTCTTACAGCACGACTCCTACTGGTATTCTCCTTTTGCGTGATCTCGTTTCTCACTCAGCACAATCTATCTCGCTTCTAATCCTTCCTTGGGCACCGCCGCTATGCTGAGCAGGCACGGTCCCGTTACATTCGTTCAAGTTGCCAAGCCTCTGTCAGGATCCCACCCCTGACAGAGACCCTACTGTATCTTCCCCCACAACACCCTCTGCCACAAGGTGTTGCCTGGTTCCAACCCAGTCAGCTTTCTGATCTAACTTCCTGCCTGACCCCCAGTTTACCCACTATGGTGGGGAGTGGCCTAGTGAATAGAACCCTTAGCTCCCCCCGGAAGCCCGACTGTGAAATGTCTTGGTGTCTGTGATACCTGATCAGATGAACTCCTTCAGTGCCATCAGACGCACCATAGCTCCCCTTAGTGGCGGAACCACAGTACTGCAACGACCAGGACTCTGGGGCGCTGCAGAATAGCGGGAAAAACGCGGAAAATCCGCAAAATTAATGAACATGCTGCTCTTTTTTACCGTGATGCGTTTTTTTTCGCGGAAAAAACGCATCATGTGCACAAAACATGCAGAATGCATTCTAAATGATAGGATGCATAATGTATGCGTTTTTAATGAGTTTTTATAACGAAAAAACCTGAACGTGTGCACATAGCCTCAGGTGCAGAAAATCTGCAACATCAAAACCTCATCGTAGAAATGTAACCTTAGGCCATGTTCACACGAACAGTATTTGGTCAGTATTTTCCATCAATATTTGTAAGCCAAGACCTGGAGTGGCTGATAAATGCTGAAGTGGTGACGTGTTTCTATTATACTTCTTGTTTGTTCCACTCCTGGTTTTGGCTTAGGCCTCTTTCACACTTCCGTCGGAATGTGAACGTCGCAATGTGTCGTTCTGTGAAAAAAAAACGCATCCTGCAAAGTTGCCCGCAGGATGTGTTTTTTTGCACATAGACTTGTATTACCGACGCATCGCGACGTATGGACACATGTTCCATACGTCGTGCGCTGGATGCGTCGGTAATTGGCGGACCATCGTCACAAAAAATGTGTAATGTCACTTTTTTTGTGCGACGAGTCCGCCATTTTCGACTGCGCATGCGCGGCCGAAACTCCGCCCCCTCCTACCCAGAACTCATAATGGGCAGCGGATGCGTCTGAAAACTGCATCCGCTGCCCACGTTGTGCACTACAGGTCCTTCTCAAAAAATTAGCATATAGTGTTAAATTTCATTATTTACCATAATGTAATGATTACAATTAAACTTTCATATATTATAGATTCATTATCCACCAACTGAAATTTGTCAGGTCTTTTATTGTTTTAATACTGATGATTTTGGCATACAACTCCTGATAACCCAAAAAACCTGTCTCAATAAATTAGCATATTTCACCCGACCAATCAAATAAAAGTGTTTTTTAATACCAAACAAAAAAACCATCAAATAATAATGTTCAGTTATGCACTCAATACTTGGTCGGGAATCCTTTGGCAGAAATGACTGCTTCAATGCGGCGTGGCATGGAGGCAATCAGCCTGTGACACTGCTGAGATGTTATGGAGGCCCAGGATGCTTCAATAGCGGCCTTAAGCTCATCCAGAGTGTTGGGTCTTGCGTCTCTCAACTTTCTCTTCACAATATCCCACAGATTCTCTATGGGGTTCAGGTCAGGAGAGTTGGCAGGCCAATTGAGCACAGTAATACCATGGTCAGTAAACCATTTACCAGTGGTTTTGGCACTGTGAGCAGGTGCCAGGTCGTGCTGAAAAATGAAATCTTCATCTCCATAAAGCATTTCAGCCGATGGAAGCATGAAGTGCTCCAAAATCTCCTGATAGCTAGCTGCATTGACCCTGCCCTTGATGAAACACAGTGGACCAACACCAGCAGCTGACATGGCACCCCACACCATCACTGACTGTGGGTACTTGACACTGGACTTCCGGCATTTCCTTCTCCCCAGTCTTCCTCCAGACTCTGGCACCTTGATTTCCGAATGACATGCAAAATTTGCTTTCATCAGAAAAAAGTACTTGGGACCACTTAGCAACAGTCCAGTGCTGCTTCTCTGTAGCCCAGGTCAGGCGCTTCTGCCACTGTTTATGGTTCAAAAGTGGCTTTACCTGGGGAATGCGGCACCTGTAGCCCATTTCCTGCACACGCCTGTGCACGGTGGCTCTGGATGTTTCCACACCAGACTCAGTCCACTGCTTCCTCAGGTTCCCCAAGGTCTGGAATCGGTCCTTCTCCACAATCTTCCTCAGGGTCCGGTCACCTCTTCTCGTTGTACAGCGTTTTCTGCCACATTGTTTCCTTCCAACAGACTTACCATTGAGGTGCCTTGATACAGCACTCTGGGAACAGCCTATTTGTTGAGAAATTTCTTTCTGGGTCTTACCCTCTTGCTTGAGGGTGTCAATGATGGCCTTCTTGACATCTGTCAGGTCGCTAGTCTTACCCATGATGGGGGTTTTGAGTAATGAACCAGGCAGGGAGTTTTTAAAAGCCTCAGGTATCTTTTGCATGTGTTTAGAGTTAATTAGTTGATTCAGAAGATTAGGGTAATAGGTCATTTAGAGCAGAGGTCCCCAACCGCCGGTCCGCGGACCAGGACCGGGCCGTTGGGGTTTTTCAGCCGGTCCGCGGCGCCCCTGTTCAGCGGTCACGTGGGACCGCTCATTAGAGAAATGAATAGGCGGCTCCACCTCCCATAGGGGCGGAGCCGCATAATTCATTTCTCTAATCAGCGGTGCCGGTGACCGCTGACAGAGAAAGAGGCTGCGGCACCGAAGACCAGCTGTCCGGGGGAAGGAGCGGGACGCCGGGAGCAGGTAAGTATCGCATATTTACGTGTCCTCGTTCCACACGCCGGGCGCTGTCTCCATCTTCCCGGCGTCTCTCCGCACTGACTGCAGGCAGAGGGCGCGATGACGCATATAGTGTGCGCGCCGCCCTCTGCCTGATCAGTCAGTGCAGAGAGACGCCGGGAAGATGGCGCCGAGGAGCTGCAAGCAAGACAGGTGAGTATGTGTTTTATTATTTTTATTGCAGCAGCAGCAGCACAGCTATGGGGCAATAATGGACGGTGCAGAGCACTATATGGCACAGCTATGGGGCAATGGTGCAGAGCACTGTATGGCACAGCTATGGGGCAATGGTGCAGAGCACTGTATGGCACAGCTATGGGGCAATGGTGCAGAGCACTGTATGGCAGAGCTATGGGGCAATGGTGCAGAGCACTATATGGCACAGCTATGGGGCAATAATGGTGCAGAGCACTGTATGGCACAGCTATGGGGCAATGGTGCAGAGCACTGTATGGCACAGCTATGGGGCAAGAATGGTGCAGAGCACTATATGGCACAGCTATGGGGCAATAATGGTGCAGAGCACTATATGGCACAGCTATGGGGCAATGGTGCAGAGCACTGTATGGCACAGCTATGGGGCAATGGTGCAGAGCACTATATGGCACAGCTATGGGGCAATAATGGTGCAGAGCACTATATGGCACAGCTATGGGGCAATGGTGCAGAGCACTGTATGGCACAGCTATGGGGCAATGGTGCAGAGCACTATATGGCACAGCTATGGGGCAATAATGGTGCAGAGCACTATATGGCACAGTGTTATGACCCCAATGGCGAGGGTCTCAGAGGAACGTGGAAGTCTGCAGAATACAAAAATCCAGCTCATAGGGCAGTGGTAACTGGGTTGACCATATACTGTTATGACCCCAATGGCGAGGGTCTCAGAGGAACGTGGAAGTCTGCAGAATACAAAAATCCAGCTCATAGGGCAGTGGTAACTGGGTTGACCATATATCTACTCCTAACGCCAACACTAGAAGTAGCCGGGGATCATTCCTACGTTGATTCTAGATGACACGCGCCAGCCGGAGAATCTAGCTACCCCTAGTAGAGGAAAACAAAGACCTTTCTTGCCTCCAGAGAAGGGGACCCCAAAGCTGGATAGAAGCCCCCCACAAATAATGACGGTGAGGTAAGAGGAAATGACAAACACAGAAATGAACCAGGTTTAGCACAGAGAGGCCCGCTTACTGATAGCAGAATAAAGAAAGGTAACTTATATGGTCAGCAAAAACCCTATCAAAATCCACACTGGAAATTCAAGAACCCCCGAACCGTCTAACGGTCCGGGGGGAGAACACCAGCCCCCCTAGAGCTTCCAGCAAAGGTCAGGATATAGATTTGGAACAAGCTGGACAAAAATACAAAACCAAAACAAATAGCAAAAAGCAAAAGGCAGACTTAGCTGATATAACTGGAACCAGGATCAGTAGACAAGAGCACAGCAGACTAGCTCTGATAACAACGTTGCCAGGCATTGAACTGAAGGTCCAGGGAGCTTATATAGCAACACCCCTAACTAACGACCCAGGTGCGGATAAAAGGAATGACAGAAAAACCAGAGTAAAAAAACTAGTAACCACTAGAGGGAGCAAAAAGCAAATTCACAACAGTACCCCCCCCTTAGTGAGGGGTCACCGAACCCTCACCACAACCACCAGGGCGATCAGGATGAGCGGCATGAAAGGCACGAACTAAATCGGCCGCATGAACATCAGAGGCGACCACCCAGGAATTATCCTCCTGACCATAGCCCTTCCACTTGACCAGGTACTGAAGCCTCCGCCTGGAGAGGCGAGAATCCAAGATCTTCTCCACCACGTACTCCAACTCGCCCTCAACCAACACCGGAGCAGGAGGCTCAGCAGAAGGAACTACAGGCACAATGTACCGCCGCAACAAGGACCTATGAAATACATTGTGAATAGCAAACGACACAGGAAGATCCAAACGAAAAGATACAGGATTAAGGATTTCCAATATCTTGTAAGGCCCAATAAAACGAGGTTTAAATTTGGGAGAGGAGACCTTCATAGGAACAAAGCGGGAAGAAAGCCATACCAAATCCCCAACGCGTAGTCGGGGACCCACACCGCGGCGGCGGTTGGCAAAGCGCTGAGCCTTCTCCTGTGACAACTTCAAGTTGTCCACCACATGATTCCAGATCTGCTGCAACCTATCCACCACAGAATCCACCCCAGGACAGTCAGAAGGCTCCACATGACCCGAAGAAAAGCGAGGATGGAAACCAGAGTTGCAGAAAAAAGGCGAAACCAAGGTGGCGGAACTAGCCCGATTATTAAGGGCAAACTCAGCCAACGGCAAGAATGTCACCCAATCGTCCTGATCAGCAGAGACAAAACACCTCAAATAAGCCTCCAAAGTCTGATTGGTTCGCTCCGTCTGTCCATTAGTCTGAGGATGGAAAGCAGACGAAAACGACAAATCAATGCCCATCCTACTACAAAAGGATCGCCAGAACCTGGAAACGAACTGGGATCCTCTGTCTGACACAATATTCTCAGGGATGCCGTGCAAACGAACCACGTTCTGGAAAAACACAGGAACCAGATCGGAAGAGGAAGGCAGCTTAGGCAAAGGAACCAAATGGACCATCTTGGAGAAGCGATCACATATCACCCAGATAACGGACATGCCCTGAGATAGCGGAAGATCAGAAATGAAATCCATGGAGATATGTGTCCAAGGTCTCTTCGGGACAGGCAAGGGCAAGAGCAAACCGCTGGCACGAGAACAGCAAGGCTTAGCTCGAGCACAAGTCCCACAGGACTGCACAAATGACCGCACATCCCTTGACAAGGAAGGCCACCAAAAGGACCTGGCCACCAGATCTCTGGTGCCAAAAATTCCCGGGTGACCTGCCAACACCGAGGAATGAACCTCGGAAATGACTCTGCTGGTCCACTTATCCGGGACAAACAGTCTGTCAGGTGGACAAGACTCAGGCCTATCAGCCTGAAATCTCTGCAACACACGTCGCAGATCCGGAGAAATAGCTGACAAGATAACTCCATCTTTAAGAATACCAACAGGATCAGCGACTCCAGGAGCATCAGGCACAAAGCTCCTAGAAAGAGCATCGGCCTTCACATTCTTTGAACCTGGTAAATACGAGACAACAAAATCAAAGCGGGAGAAAAACAATGACCAGCGGGCCTGTCTCGGATTAAGGCGTTTAGCAGACTCGAGATACATCAGATTTTTGTGATCAGTCAAGACCACCACACGATGCTTAGCACCCTCGAGCCAATGACGCCACTCCTCAAATGCCCATTTCATGGCCAACAACTCCCGATTGCCCACATCATAATTTCGCTCGGCAGGCGAAAACTTCCTAGAGAAAAAGGCACAAGGTTTCATAACAGAGCAACCAGGGCCTCTCTGTGACAAAACGGCCCCTGCCCCAATCTCCGAAGCATCCACCTCAACCTGAAAGGGAAGTGAGACGTCAGGCTGGCACAAAACAGGCGCCGAAGTAAACCGGCGTTTCAATTCCTGGAAAGCCTCCACGGCAGCAGGAGCCCAGTTAGCTACATCGGAGCCCTTCTTGGTCATATCCGTCAAAGGTTTCACAATGCTAGAAAAATTAGCGATAAAACGACAGTAGAAGTTAGCGAAGCCCAAGAACTTCTGAAGACTCTTAACTGACGAGGGCTGAGTCCAATCAAGAATAGCTCGGACCTTGACTGGGTCCATCTCCACAGCAGAAGGGGAAAAAATGAACCCCAAAAAGGGAACCTTCTGTACACCAAAGAGACACTTTGAGCCCTTGACAAACAAAGAATTTTCACGCAAAATTTTAAAGACCAACCTGACCTGCTCCACATGCGAATCCCAATTATCAGAAAAAACCAAAATATCATCCAGATAAACAATCAAAAATTTATCCAGATACTTCCGGAAAATGTCATGCATAAAGGACTGAAAAACTGAAGGCGCATTGGAGAGCCCAAAAGGCATCACCAAGTACTCAAAATGACCCTCGGGCGTATTGAATGCGGTTTTCCACTCATCACCTTGCTTAATGCGCACAAGGTTGTACGCACCACGAAGGTCTATCTTGGTGAACCACTTGGCACCCTTAATCCGGGCAAACAAGTCAGACAACAGCGGTAAAGGATACTGAAATTTGACAGTGATCTTATTTAAAAGCCGATAATCAATACAAGGTCTCAAAGATCCGTCCTTTTTTGCCACAAAAAAGAATCCCGCACCAAGAGGGGAAGAAGACGGACGAATATGTCCTTTCTCCAGAGACTCCTTGATATATGAACGCATAGCGGTATGTTCAGGTACCGACAGATTAAACAGTCTTCCCTTAGGAAATTTACTGCCTGGGATCAAATCTATAGCACAGTCACAGTCCCTATGAGGAGGCAGTGCACTGGACTCAGACTCACTGAAGACATCCTGATAATCAGACAAATACTCCGGAACTTCCGAAGGCGTAGAAGAAGCAATAGACACAGGCAGGGAATCCCCATGAATACCACGACAGCCCCAACTTGAGACTGACATAGCCTTCCAGTCCAGGACTGGATTATGGGTCTGTAACCATGGCAGCCCTAAAACAACCAAATCATGCATTTTATGTAAAACCAGGAAACGTATCACCTCGCGGTGTTCAGGAGTCATGCACATGGTAACCTGTGTCCAATACTGCGGTTTATTTGCTGCCAATGGTGTAGCATCAATACCCCTAAGAGGAATAGGATTTTCTAATGGTTCAAGAGTAAAACCACAGCGCTTAGCAAATGAGAGATCCATGAGACTCAGGGCAGCACCTGAATCTACAAACGCCATGACAGGATAAGATGACAGTGAGCAAATCAAAGTTACAGACAGAATAAATTTAGGTTGCAAATTACCAACGGTGACAGGACTAACAACCTTAGCTATACGTTTAGAGCATGCTGAGATAACATGTGTAGAATCACCACAGTAGTAGCACAAGCCATTCCGGCGTCTATGAATTTTCCGCTCATTTCTAGTCAGGATTCTATCACATTGCATTAAATCAGGTGTCTGTTCAGACAACACCATGAGGGAATTTGCGGTTTTTCTATCACATTGCACCGAATTAGGTGTCTGTTCAGACAACACCATGAGGGAATTTGCGGTTTTGCGCTCCCGCAACCGCCGGTCAATTTGAATAGCCAGTGCCATAGTATCATTCAGACCTGTGGGAATGGGAAAACCCACCATAACATTCTTAATGGCTTCAGAAAGGCCATTTCTAAAATTAGCGGCCAGTGCACACTCGTTCCAATGTGTCAGCACGGACCATTTCCGAAATTTTTGGCAATACACTTCAGCCTCGTCCTGCCCCTGAGACATAGCCAGCAAGGCCTTTTCTGCCTGAATCTCAAGATTGGGTTCCTCATAAAGTAAACCGAGCGCCAGAAAAAACGCATCAAGATCAGCCAATGCCGGATCTCCTGGCGCCAGCGAAAAAGCCCAATCCTGAGGGTCGCCCCGTAAGAACGAAATAACAATTTTTACTTGCTGAGCAGAATCTCCAGATGAACAGGGTCTCAGGGACAAAAACAATTTACAATTATTCACGAAATTCCTAAACTTAAACCTGTCTCCGGAAAACAGTTCAGGAATCGGTATTTTAGGTTCTGACCTAGGATTTCTGATAGCATAGTCTTGTATGCCCTGCACACGAGTAGCCAGCTGGTCCACACTTGTAATCAAGGTCTGGACATTCATGTCTGCAGCAAGCATAGCCACTCTGAGGTAAAGGGGAAGAAGAAAAAAAAAAAAAACTCAGAATCTTCTTTCTTATAATCCCTCTTCTGCAATGCATTAAACATTTAATACTGGCCTGGCAAACTATTATGACCCCAATGGCGAGGGTCTCAGAGGAACGTGGAAGTCTGCAGAATACAAAAATCCAGCTCATAGGGCAGTGGTAACTGGGTTGACCATATACTGTTATGACCCCAATGGCGAGGGTCTCAGAGGAACGTGGAAGTCTGCAGAATACAAAAATCCAGCTCATAGGGCAGTGGTAACTGGGTTGACCATATATCTACTCCTAACGCCAACACTAGAAGTAGCCGGGGATCATTCCTACGTTGATTCTAGATGACACGCGCCAGCCGGAGAATCTAGCTACCCCTAGTAGAGGAAAACAAAGACCTTTCTTGCCTCCAGAGAAGGGGACCCCAAAGCTGGATAGAAGCCCCCCACAAATAATGACGGTGAGGTAAGAGGAAATGACAAACACAGAAATGAACCAGGTTTAGCACAGAGAGGCCCGCTTACTGATAGCAGAATAAAGAAAGGTAACTTATATGGTCAGCAAAAACCCTATCAAAATCCACACTGGAAATTCAAGAACCCCCGAACCGTCTAACGGTCCGGGGGGAGAACACCAGCCCCCCTAGAGCTTCCAGCAAAGGTCAGGATATAGATTTGGAACAAGCTGGACAAAAATACAAAACCAAAACAAATAGCAAAAAGCAAAAGGCAGACTTAGCTGATATAACTGGAACCAGGATCAGTAGACAAGAGCACAGCAGACTAGCTCTGATAACAACGTTGCCAGGCATTGAACTGAAGGTCCAGGGAGCTTATATAGCAACACCCCTAACTAACGACCCAGGTGCGGATAAAAGGAATGACAGAAAAACCAGAGTAAAAAAACTAGTAACCACTAGAGGGAGCAAAAAGCAAATTCACAACAGCACAGCTATGGGGCAATAATGGTGCAGAGCACTGTATGGCACAGCTATGGGGCAATGGTGCAGAGCACTATATGGCACAGCTATGGGGCAAGAATGGTGCAGAGCACTGTATGGCACAGCTATGGGGCAATGGTGCAGAGCACTGTATGGCACAGCTATGGGGCAATGGTGCAGAGCACTGTATGGCACAGCTATGGGGCAATGGTGCAGAGCACTATATGGCACAGCTATGGGGCAATAATGGTGCAGAGCACTATATGGCACAGCTATGGGGCAATAATGGTGCAGAGCACTGTATGGCACAGCTATGGGGCAATGGTGCAGAGCACTATATGGCACAGCTATGGGGCAAGAATGGTGCAGAGCACTATATGGCACAGCTATGGGGCAATAATGGTGCAGAGCACTGTATGGCACAGCTATGGGGCAATGGTGCAGAGCACTATATGGCACATCTATGGGGCAATAATGGTGCAGAGCACTATATGGCACAGCTATGGGGCAATAATGGTGCAGAGCACTGTATGGCACAGCTATGGGGCAATTATGAACGGTGCAGAGCACTATATGGCACAGCTATGGGGCAATTATGAACGGTGCAGAGCACTGTATGGCACAGCTATGGGGCAATAATAAACGGTGCAGAGCACTGTATGGCACAGCTATGGGGCAATAATAAACGGTGCAGAGCACTGTATGGCACAGCTATGGGGCAATAATAAACGGTGCAGAGCACTATATGGCACAGCTATGGGGCAATAATGGTGCAAAGCACCAGGGAAACAAGCATGGTGCTCCCTCTCATTCTGAACCTATGGTAAGTTGAATCACATTCTCATTATAAATGTCATAATTATATGATAAGTATGCACTAAGCTCCATCCCTCCATAACCCCACCCCCATATGACCAAAGCCCCGCCCCTGCCCCACCCCCACCGGGCCATGGAAAACTGGTCTTGCTTAAAGCCGGTCCCTGGTGCAAAAAAGGTTGGGGACCTCTGATTTAGAGAACCTTTTCTTGATATGCTAATTTATTGAGACAGTTTTTTTGGGTTATCAGGAGTTGTATGCCAAAATCATCAGTATTAAAACAATAAAAGACCTGACAAATTTCAGTTGGTGGATAATGAATCTATAATATATGAAAGTTTAATTGTAATCATTACATTATGGTAAATAATGAAATTTAACACTATATGCTAATTTTTTGAGAAGGACCTGTATTTTGCACAACATCCGTCAGTACGTTGGGCCGACGGAAATGTGAAAGACTGATGGAAAATACTGACCAAATACTGATCGTGTGAACCTTGGTCTAGCTAAGCCAAGTGCACTGGTGATATGGAAGATCCGCACTTCTAATCTGTATATACTCACGCATAGTGGTTAGCATGCTGTTTAAAACCGCATTGAGACCTCCTTCTGGTAAAAGGTAGACGTTTTAGTCGTAGCTTCACAAGGCAGTAATTGGGGATGTAATTATCTTATTTTTATTTAAAAAAAAAAAATGTAAAATAAATGTGCTCCCATCGCAAAACAACATCAAAATTAAAGGAAAACTGAATATATATATTTTTTTTGCTTTGGCTTAACAACCACATGGGGTTAAATAAACCCGTAAATTAATCCTAAAAAAGGATTGGACTTTAAAATTTATATTAAAAGAGGTTGTTATCCCTGAAATGTTTTTTTTTTTTTTTCTGGAAACTGCTCAGCATGCTGTAAGATATAAAAAGAAATTATATTTACCTTACTGAGTCCTCTCTGCTCCTCTTCTAATGCTGCCACCAGTCTAGGGACTTCATTTTCCTACCATATGGCATGTGACCAGGGCCGGACTGGCCATTGGGCATTTCTGGCAAATGCCAGAAGGGCCGGTGGCAGTCGTGGGCCACTCGCCTTCCCCCCCCCACCACCAGCGACTCACCCCCCCTGCCGCCGACTCACCACCCCGCCAGCACCGCCGCATTCAACTGTACCGACGTCTATGACGCCGGTACAGTTGAATGCAATGATGGAGGAGAGAGCGTCATAGGGGGCTATGATCCACTCAGTCCCCTGGATATTTCGGCTTGCCAGTTCTTAGGTGGGTTTTTATTCCACCGCAGGTATTATGCCTTTTTGATCTGTATTCACCTATAGGACTTTTTTCCACCACTATACATGGGTGGTTTTTTGACTATCTTGTCTATACCTTTTTTGGGTTTTTTATCAGCTACTATTATATAGGGTTATCTGTAGATCCCCCATGAGCCGCTAGACAGGAAGGTATTACCATATACGTGTTTATATCCTATAGGTATATTGACAAGCTGTATTTATTTTCACATATATGTGTATATATTATATATGCACGTTATATATCCAGGTGGTCTGTAGTGGCGTAGTGATTTTAAGTGGTTTTATGTTTTTTTGCCAATAAAGTGTGTTTTGCTATTTTGCTATATATTGGGTGGTGTGCATTTTTTGTAGCAGTGTCTTTTCTTCCTCCCCTTCTTCATGCTTTCATGCTGCTACTTGCACCCCCTATCTATATATGATGTTTATGGCTGTGCGCCAGTGTTTCTATGTATTATCCATGGACTGTGTGTCAGTGGGTAAGGCCACGTGCACACATTGCAGAAAGGTGTGCTGATTTTTCAGCACTGATTTTGGTAAACCGCAGTGCGGGATTACCGCAGATTTACCGCGTTTTTTTAAAGTTTTTTGTGCGGATTCCACCTGCGGTTTTACACCTGTGGATTTCTTTTATGGAGCAGAAAAATTCCCACGCTAGAGTTCATATGAGTTTATGCCACCATGGGGCGCAGCACCGCAAGTCAACGTAGCTGCATTCCATTCATTCCCCAGTTTTTACCACCAGGGGTGGCTGCATTAGCAGCACTCCTGGTTGTAAATTTATTTAACCCCTTCAGATGGATTTACATCGTGGGACATGACTGTACGGCGGACAGGTATGGGATATTGTTGCTTTTTTATTTTCCTTCTTTTTTAAGAAGACGAGGGTTGTCAGTTGGATTGAGCATACAATAAAGATATTAAAACCCCATGTTTATTTATTTAATTAAAATACTTTATTCATAATGTGTGTGTATTTTTAACCCTTTATTACTATTGGATTAATAATGGATAGGTGTCTTATTGACATCTCTCCATTATTAACCAGGCTTAATGTCACCTTACATTAACGAGGTGACATTAACCCCTTATCACCCCATATCCCACCGCTACTCGGGAGTGGGAAGAGAGTGGCTAAGTGCCAGAATAGGCACATCTTACAGATGTGCCTTTTCTGGGGGCAGATATTTTTAACCGAGGGGGGGTCCAATAACTATGGTCCCTCTCTAGGCTATTAACCCCTTTCTGACATCTGACGTACTATCCCGTCGAGGTGGGGTGGGCCCGTATGACCACCGACAGGATAGTACGTCATACACGATCGGCCGCGCTCACGGGGGAAGCGCGGCCGATCGCGGCCGGGTGTCAGCTGCATATCGTAGCTGACATCCGGCACTATGTGCCAGGAGCGGTCACGGACCGCCCCCGGCACATTAACCCCCGGCACACCGCGATCAAACATGATCGCGGTGTACCGGCGGTATAGGGAAGCATCGCGCAGGGAGGGGGCTCCCTGCGGGCTTCCCTGAGACCCCCGGAGCAACGCGATGTGATCGCGTTGCTCCGAGGGTCTCCTACCTCCCTCCTCGCCGCAGGTCCCGGATCCAAGATGGCCGCGGCATCCGGGTCCTGCAGGGAGGGAGGTGGCTTACCGAGTGCCTGCTCAGAGCAGACACTTGGTAAGCCTACAGCCCTGCACAGCAGATCGCAGATCTGGCAGAGTGCTGTGCACACTGCCAGATCAATGATCTGTGATGTCCCCCCCGGGACAAAGTAAAAAAGTAAAAAAAAATTCCCCACGGTGTAAAAAAATAAATAAAAAAAATATCCTAAATAAAGAAAGAAAAAAATATATATTATTCCCATAAATACATTTCTTTAGCTAAATAAAATAA
This sequence comes from Ranitomeya variabilis, assembly GCF_051348905.1. Lineage (NCBI taxonomy): Eukaryota > Metazoa > Chordata > Amphibia > Anura > Dendrobatidae > Ranitomeya > Ranitomeya variabilis. The sequence goes on from NC_135233.1 coordinate 464,586,552, forward strand.
AAAAACAATAAAAGTACACATATTTAGTATCGCCGCGTCCGTAACGACCCAACCTATAAAACTGCCCCACTAGTTAACCCCTTCAGTAAACACCGTAAGAAAAAAAAAAAAAAAAACGAGGCAAAAAACAACGCTTTATTATCATACCGCCGAACAAAAAGTGGAATAACACGCGATCAAAAAGACTGATATAAATAACCGTGGTACCGCTGAAAACGCCATCTTGTCCCGCAAAAAACGAGCTACCATACAGCATCATCAGCAAAAAAATAAAAAAGTTATAGTCCTGAGAATAAAGCGATACCAAAATAATTATTTTTTCTATAAAATAGTTTTTATCGTATAAAAGCGCCAAAACATAAAAAAAATGATATAAATGAGATATCGCTGTAATCGTACTGACCCGACGAATAAAACTGCTTTATCAATTTTACCAAACGCGGAACGGTATAAACGCCTCCCCCAAAAGAAATTCATGAATAGCTGGTTTTTGATCACTCTGCCTCACAAAAATCGGAATAAAAAGCGATCAAAAAATGTCACGTGTCCGAAAATGTTACCAATAAAAACGTCAACTCGTCCCGCAAAAAACAAGATCTCACATGACTCTGTAGACTCAAATATGGAAAAATTACAGCTCTCAAAATGTGGTAACACAAAAAATATTTTTTGCAATGAAAAGCGTCTTTCAGTGTGTGACAGCTGCCAATCATAAAAATCCGCTAAATAACCCGCTATAAAAGTAAATCAAACCCCCCTTCATCACCCCCTTAGTTAGGGAAAAATAAAAAAATTTAAAAATGTATTTATTTCCATTTTCCCATTAGGGTTAGGGTTAGGGTTAGGACTAGAGTTAGGGCAAGGGTTAGGGCTAGGGTTAGGGTTAGGGCTAGGGTTGGGGCTAGGGTTAGGGTTAGGGTTAGGGTTAGGGCTAGGGTTAGGGCTAGGGTTAGGTGTCATGATCCCAATGGCAGGGAATTTGTCAACATAACACGGGCAAAAACAGGACGAGCTCTAGGGTGATGGAACCTGAGCTGACCGCGATCCTGAACCTCAACACTCAACTAACAGTAGCCGGGGAACGTTCCTGGGGGGCCCCTAGACGTCTCGCGCCAGCCGGAGATCTAGCTTCCCCTGTCAGAAGAATCACAGACCTATCTTGCCTCCAGAGAAATATTCCCACAGAAATAGCAGCCCCCCACATATAATGACGGTGAAATGAGAGGAAGGCACAAACGTAGTTATGAAAACAGATTCAGCAAAATGAGGCCCGCTTAAGCTAGATAGCAGAGGATACAAAAGGTGAACTGCGCGGTCAGCTTAAAACCCTTCAAAATACCATCCTGAAATTACTTGAACTCATGTGCCAACTCATGGTACATGAGTGGTAATTTCAGACCACTAGAGCAACCAGCAGCAGAGAATTACATATCTGCAAGCTGGACTAAAAACATGAAAGCAAACATGAAACAGGGAAATCCAGACTTAGCTTGTCTTGAAGGCTTTAGGAGCAGGTAGCAAAGGTAACAGAGACACACTGATACATTGATAGCCGGCAAGGGAATGACAGGAAAGCCAGGTTAAATAGGAAACACCCAGCCTCTGATGGACAGGTGGAAACCAGAGACCGCAACCCACCAAAGTCACCCAGTACCAGTTGTAACCACCAGAGGGAGCCCAAAAACAGAATCCACAACAGTACCCCCCCCTTGAGGAGGGGTCACCGAACCCTCACGAGAACCCCCAGGGCGATCAGGATGAGCTCTATGGAAGGCGCGGACCAAATCAGTCGCATGAACATCAGAGGCGACCACCCAGGAATTATCCTCCTGACCATAACCCTTCCACTTAACCAAATACTGGAGTTTACGTCTGGAAACACGAGAATCCAAGATCTTCTCAACAACATACTCCAATTCTCCCTCCACCAGCACCGGAGCAGGAGGCTCAACCGAAGGAACAACGGGCACCTCATACCTCCGCAATAACGACCGATGGAACACATTATGAATAGCAAACGATGCTGGGAGATCCAAACGAAAAGATACAGGGTTAAGAATCTCCAAGATCTTATAAGGACCGATGAACCGAGGCTTGAACTTGGGAGAAGAGACCTTCATAGGGACAAAACGAGAAGACAACCACACCAAGTCCCCAACACGAAGTCGGGGACCCACGCGGCGACGGCGATTAGCAAACTGCTGAGCCTTCTCCTGAGACAACTTCAAATTGTCCACCACCTGATTCCAAATCTGATGTAGCCTGTCCACCACCACGTCCACTCCAGGACAATCCGAAGGCTCCACCTGACCAGAGGAAAAACGAGGATGAAACCCCGAATTACAAAAGAAAGGAGAAACCAAAGTAGCAGAACTAGCCCGATTATTAAGGGCAAATTCGGCCAGTGGCAAAAAGGCAACCCAGTCATCTTGATCAGCAGAAACAAAACACCTTAAATAAGTTTCCAAGGTCTGATTAGTTCGCTCCGTCTGGCCATTCGTCTGAGGATGGAATGCAGACGAGAAAGACAAATTAATTCCCATCTTAGCACAAAACGTCCGCCAAAATCTAGACACAAACTGGGATCCCCTGTCAGAAACGATATTCTCCGGAATCCCATACAAACGAACCACGTTCTGAAAAAACAAAGGGACCAACTCAGAGGAGGAAGGCAACTTAGGCAAGGGTACCAAATGAACCATCTTAGAAAAGCGGTCACACACAACCCAGATAACGGACATTTTCTGTGAGACAGGGAGATCTGAAATAAAATCCATGGAAATGTGCGTCCAAGGCCTCTACGGGATAGGCAAGGATAACAACAACCCACTGGCCTGAGAACAGCAAGGCTTAGCCCGAGCACACACTTCACAAGACTGCACAAAGGTGCGCACATCCCTTGACAAGGAAGGCCACCAAAAAGACCTGGCCACCAAGTCTCTAGTACCAAATATTCCAGGATGACCAGCCAACAAAGAAGAATGGACCTCGGAGATGACTCTACTGGTCCAATCATCCGGAACAAACAGTCTTTCTGGTGGACAACGATCAGGTTTATCCGCCTGAAACTCCTGCAATGCACGTCGCAAGTCTGGGGAGACGGCGGACAATATTACCCCATCCCTAAGGATACCAGTAGGCCCAGAATCTCCAGGAGAGTCAGGCACAAAACTCCTGGAAAGAGCATCTGCCTTCATTCTTTGAACCTGGCAGGTATGAAACCACAAAATTGAAACGAGAAAAAAACAACGACCAACGGGCCTGTCTAGGATTCAGACGCCTGGCAGACTCAAGGTAAATCAGATTTTTGTGATCAGTCAAGACCACCACACGATGTCTAGCACCCTCAAGCCAATGACGCCACTCCTCAAATGCCCACTTCATGGCCAAAAGCTCCCGATTACCCACATCATAATTGCTCTCGGCGGGCGAGAATTTTCTAGAAAAGAACGCACATGGCTTCATCACCGAGCCATCGGAACTTCTCTGTGACAAAACCGCCCCCGCACCAATCTCGGAAGCATCAACCTCAACCTGAAAAGGAAGTGAAACATCTGGTTGACATAACACAGGAGCAGAAGAAAACCGGCGCTTAAGTTCCTGAAAGGCCTCCACAGCCGTAGGAGACCAATTAGCAACATCAGCACCCTTTTTAGTCAAATCAGTCAAAGGTTTAACAACACTGGAAAAATTAGTAATGAACCGACGATAAAAATTAGCAAAACCCAAGAACTTCTGAAGACTCTTAACAGATGTAGGTTGTGTCCAGTCACAAATCGCCTGAACCTTGACGGGATCCATCTCAATAGTAGAAGGAGAAAAAATGTACCCCAAAAAAGAAATCTTCTGGACTCCGAAGAGACATTTTGAGCCCTTCACAAACAGAGAATTGGCCCGCAGGACTTGAAACACCTTCCTGACCTGTAGAACATGAGACTCCCAGTCATCAGAAAACACCAAAATATCATCCAAATACACAATCATAAACTTATCCAGATATTCACGGAAAATATTGTGCATAAAAGACTGAAAGACTGAAGGAGCATTAGAAAGTCCAAAAGGCATTACCAAATACTCAAAATGGCCCTCAGGCGTATTAAATGCGGTTTTCCACTCATCACCCTGCTTTATCCGCACAAGATTATACGCACCGCGAAGATCTATCTTAGTGAACCACCTAGCCCCCTTAATGCGAGCAAACAAATCAGTCAATAATGGCAATGGATACTGATATTTGACTGTAATCTTATTCAGAAGGCGATAATCTATACAAGGCCTCAGGGAACCATCTTTTTTAGCCACGAAAAAAAAACCTGCTCCCAGAGGGGACGAAGATGGATGAATATGTCCCTTTTCCAAGGACTCCTTAATATAATTCCGCATAGCAGTATGCTCTGGCACTGACAGATTAAATAAACGACCCTTAGGGAATTTACTGCCAGGAATTAATTCTATAGCACAGTCACAATCCCTATGAGGAGGGAGCGAATTGAGCTTAGGCTCCTCAAAAACATCCCGATAGTCAACCAAAAACGCAGGGACCTCAGAAGGAGTAGATGAAGCGATTGAAATCAGAGGTGCATCATCATGAACCCCCTGACATCCCCAGCTTAACACAGACATTGTTTTCCAATCCAGGACTGGATTATGAGTTTGTAACCATGGCAGACCAAGCACTAGTACATCATGTAAATTATACAGTACAAGGAAGCGAATCACCTCCTGATGAACGGGAGTCATGCGCATGGTCACTTGTGTCCAGTACTGCGGTTTATTCATAGCCAATGGTGTAGAGTCAATTCCCTTCAAAGGAATAGGAACTTCCAGAGGCTCCAGACTAAAACCGCAGTGTTTGGCAAATGACCAATCCATAAGACTCAGGGCAGCGCCCGAATCCACATAGGCATCAACGGAAATGGATGACAGTGAACAAATCAAAGTTACAGACAAAATGAACTTAGACTGCAGAGTACTAATGGCAAAAGATTTATCAACCTTTTTTGTGCGTTTAGAGCATGCTGATAAAACATGAGCTGAATCACCACAATAAAAACACAATCCATTTTTCCGCCTATAATTTTGCCGTTCACTTCTGGACTGAATTCTATCACATTGCATAGTCTCAGGTGCCTGTTCAGAAGACACCGCCAACTGGTGCACAGGTTTGCGCTCCTGTAAACGCCGATCAATCTGAATGGCCATAATCATAGACTCATTCAGACCTGTAGGCGCAGGGAACCCCACCATAATATCCTTAATGGCCTCAGAAAGACCATCTCTGAAGTTTGCAGCCAGGGTGCACTCATTCCACTGAGTAAGCACCGACCATTTCCGAAATTTTTGACAATATACTTCCGCTTCATCATGCCCCTGAGAGAGGGCTAATAAAGCCTTTTCAGCCTGAATCTCCAGGTTAGGTTCCTCATAGAGCAATCCCAGTGCCAGAAAAAACGCATCCACACTGAGCAATGCAGGATCCCCTGGTGCCAATGCAAATGCCCAATTCTGAGGGTCGCCCCGCAGGAAAGATATTACAATCTTGACCTGCTGAGCAGGGTCTCCAGAGGAGCGAGATTTCAAAGAAAGAAACAATTTGCAATTGTTCCTGAAATTCAGGAAGGTAGATCTATCTCCAGAAAAAAACTCTGGAATAGGAATTCTAGGTTCAGACATAGGAGTGTGAACAACAAAATCCTGTATGTTTTGAACTCTTGCAGCAAGATTATTCAGGCTGGAAGCCAAACTCTGGACATCCATGTTAAACAGCTAAGGTCAGAGCCATTCAAGGGTTAAGAGGAGGTAAGAAGCAGCTAGACAGCAATTAAGGGCTAGGCAGCAAAACTCTGAGGGAAAAAAAAAAAAAATTTCCCTTCAACACTTCTTTTTCTCCTGCTTCAGCCCAAACAATTACCACTTTGTGGGCCGGCTATACTGTCATGATCCCAATGGCAGGGAATTTGTCAACATAACACGGGCAAAAACAGGACGAGCTCTAGGGTGATGGAACCTGAGCTGACCGCGATCCTGAACCTCAACACTCAACTAACAGTAGCCGGGGAACGTTCCTGGGGGGCCCCTAGACGTCTCGCGCCAGCCGGAGATCTAGCTTCCCCTATCAGAAGAATCACAGACCTATCTTGCCTCCAGAGAAATATTCCCACAGAAATAGCAGCCCCCCACATATAATGACGGTGAAATGAGAGGAAGGCACAAACGTAGTTATGAAAACAGATTCAGCAAAATGAGGCCCGCTTAAGCTAGACAGCAGAGGATACAAAAGGTGAACTGCGCGGTCAGCTTAAAACCCTTCAAAATACCATCCTGAAATTACTTGAACTCATGTGCCAACTCATGGTACATGAGTGGTAATTTCAGACCACTAGAGCAACCAGCAGCAGAGAATTACATATCTGCAAGCTGGACTAAAAACATGAAAGCAAACATGAAACAGGGAAATCCAGACTTAGCTTGTCTTGAAGGCTTTAGGAGCAGGTAGCAAAGGTAACAGAGACACACTGATACATTGATAGCCGGCAAGGGAATGACAGGAAAGCCAGGTTAAATAGGAAACACCCAGCCTCTGATGGACAGGTGGAAACCAGAGACCGCAACCCACCAAAGTCACCCAGTACCAGTTGTAACCACCAGAGGGAGCCCAAAAACAGAATCCACAACAGTTAGGGCTAGGGTTGGGGCTAGGGTTAGGGTTAGGGCTAGGGTTGGGGCTAGGGTTAGGGCTAGGGTTAGGGCTAGTGTTACGGCTAGTGTTAGGGCTAGTGATAGGGCTAGGGTTATTGCTAGGGTTAGGGCTAGGGTTAGGGCTAGGGTTGGGGCTAGGGTTGGGGCTACAGTTAGGGTTGGGGCTAAAGATAGGGTTAGGGTTTGGATTACATTTACGGTTGGGAATAGGGTTGGGTGTGTCTGGGTTAGAGGAGTGGTTAGGGTTACTGTTGGGATTAGGGTAAGGGGTGTGTTTGGATTAGGGTTTCAGTTATTGTTGGGGGGTTTCCACTGTTTAGGCACATCAGGGGCTCTCCAAACGGGACATGGCATCCGATCTGAATTCCAGCCAATTCTGCGTTGAAAAAGGAAAACAGTGCTCCTTCCCTTCAGAGCTCTCCCGTGTGCCTAAACAGGGGTTTACCCCAACATATGGGGTATCAGCGTACTCAGGACAAATTGGACATCATCTTTTGGGGTCCAATTTATCCTGCTACCCTTGGGAAAATACAAAACTGGGGGCCAAAAAATAAGTTTTGTGGGAAAAAAAAGATTTTTTATTTTCACGGCTCTGCGTTGTAAACTGTAGTGAAACACTTGGGGGTTCAAAGTTCTCACAACACATCTAGATAAGTTCCTTGGGGGGTCTAGTTTCCGATATGGGGGTCACTTGTGGGGGGTTTGTACTGTTTGGGTACATCAGGGGCTCTGCAAATGCAACGTGATGCCTGCAGACCAATCCATTTAAGTCTGCATTCCAAATGGCGCTCCTTCCCTTCCGAGCTCTGTCATGCGCCCAAACAGTGGTTCCCCCCCACATATGGGGTATCAGCGTACTCAGGAGAAATTGAACAACAACTTTTGGGGTCCAATTTATCCTGATACCCTTGGGAAAATACAAAACTGGGGGCTAAAAAATCATTTTTGTGAAAAAAAAAAAGAATTTTTATTTTCACGGCTCTGCGTTATAAACTGTAGTGAAACACTTGGGGGTTCAAAGTTCTCACAACACATCTAGATAAGTTCCTTGGGGGGTCTAGTTTCCAATATGGGGTCACTTGTGGGGGTTTTTAATGTTTGGGTACATCAGGGGCTCTGCAAATGCAACGTGACGCCTGCAGACCAATCCATTTAAGTCTGCATTCCAAATGGCGCTCCTTCCCTTCCGAGCTCTGTCATGCGCCCAAACAATGGTTCCCCCCCACATATGGGGTATCAGCGTACTCAGGACAAATTGGACAACAATGTTTGGGGTCCAATTTATCCTGATACCCTTGTGAAAATACAAAACTGGGGGCTAAAAATCATTTTTGTGAAAAAAAAAAAAGAATTTTTATTTTCACGGCTCTGCGTTATAAACTGTAGTGAAACACTTGGGGGTTCAAAGCTATCAAAACACATCTAGATAAGTTCCTTAGGGGGTCTACTTTCCAAAATGGTGTCACTTGTGGGGGTTTTTAATGTTTAGGCACATCAGGGGCTCTCCAAACGCAACATGGCATCCCATCTTAATTCCAGTCAATTTTGCATTGAAAAGTAAAATAGCGCTCCTTCCCTTCCGAGCTCTGCTATGCGCCCAAACAGTGGTTTACCCCCACATATGGGGTATCGTCGTACTCAGGACAAATTGCTCAACAACTTTTGTGGTCCAATTTCTTCTCTTACCCTTGGGAAAATAAAAAATTGGGGGCGAAAAGATCATTTTTGTGAAAAAATATGATTTTTTATTTTTACGGCTCTGCATTATAAACTTCTGTGAAGCACTTGTTGGGTCAAAGTGCTCACCACACATCTAGATAAGATCCTTAGGGGGTCTACTTTCCAAAATGGTGTCACTTGTGGGGGGTTTCAATGTTTAGGCACATCAGGGGCTCTGCAAATGCAACATGGCGTCCCATCTCAATTCCAGTCAATTTTGCATTGAAAAGTCAAATGGCGCTCCTTTCCTTCCGAGCTCTGCCATGCGCCCAAACAGTGGTTTACCCCCACATATGGGGTATCAGCGTACTCAGGACAAATTGTACAACAAATTTTGGGGTCTATTTACTCCTGTTACCCTTGGTAAAATAAAACAAATTGGAGCTGAAATAAATTTTGTGTGAAAAAAAGTTAAATGTTTATTTTTATTTAAACATTCCAAAAATTCCTGTGAAACACCTGAAGGGTTAATAAACTTCTTGAAAGTGGTTTTGAGTACCTTGAGGGGTGCAGTTTTTAGAATGGTGTCGCACTTGGGTATTTTCTATCATATAGACCCCTCAAAATGACTTCAAATGAGATGTGGTCCCTAAAAAAAAATGGTGTTGTAAAAATGAGAAATTGCTGGTCAACTTTTAACCCTTATAACTCCGTCACAAAAAAAAATTTTGGTTCCAAAATTGTGCTGATGTAAAGTAGACATGTGGGAAATGTTACTTATTAAGTATTTTGCGTGACATATGTCTGTGATTTAAGGGCATAACAATTCAAAGTTGGAAAATTGCGAAATTTTCAAAATTTTCGCCAAATATTCCTTTTTTTCACAAATAAATGCAAGTTATATCGAAGAAATTTTACCACTATCATGAAGTACAATATGTCACGAGAAAACAATGTCAGAATCGCCAAGATCCGTTGAAGCGTTCCAGAGTTATAACCTCATAAAGGGACAGTGGTCAGAATTGTAAAAATTGGCCCGGTCATTAATGTGCAAACCACCCTTGGGGGTGAAGGGGTTAATATCTGCCCTCAGTCACCGGCTTTCCCACTCTGGCGGAGAAAATTGCGCGGGAGCCCACGCCAGTTTTTTCTGTCATTTAACCCTTTATTTTAACACCTAGAGCTCCCAAATTTTGCACACACAAACTACTAACATTATTAGTGAGGAATATGTAAAAATATAACATTATGCATTGGTTTACTGTTTGTAAACCATGTCTCATATGCTGTCGAGTTTGATAAGGAGATACCAAAAGCCGGCAATTGAATTACCGGCTTTTAAGCTATCTAGCTCTGTATGAAATATCAATATAAATATACAGTGGGGCAAAAAAGTATTTAGTCAGTCAGCAATAGTGCAAGTTCCACCACTTAAAAAGATGAGAGGCGTCTGTAATTTACATCATAGGTAGACCTCAACTATGGGAGACAAACTGAGAAAAAAAAATCCAGAAAATCACATTGTCTGTTTTTTTATCATTTTATTTGCATTTTATGGTGGAAAATAAGTATTTGGTCAGAAACAAAATTTCATCTCAATACTTTGTAATATATCCTTTGTTGGCAATGACAGAGGTCAAACGTTTTCTGTAAGTCTTCACAAGGTTGCCACACACTGTTGTTGGTATGTTGGCCCATTCCTCCATGCAGATCTCCTCTAGAGCAGTGATGTTTTTGGCTTTTTGCTTGGCAAAACGGACTTTCAACTCCCTCCAAAGGTTTTCTATAGGGTTGAGATGTGGAGACTGGCTAGGCCACTCCAGGACCTTGAAATGCTTCTTACGAAGCCACTCCTTCGTTGCCCTGGCGGTGTGCTTTGGATCATTGTCATGTTGAAAGACCCAGCCACGTTTCATCTTCAATGCCCTTGCTGATGGAAGGAGGTTTGCACTCAAAATCTCACGATACATGGCCCCATTCATTCTTTCATGTACCCGGATCAGTCGTCCTGGCCCCTTTGCAGAGAAACAGCCCCAAAGCATGATGTTTCCACCACCATGTTTTACAGTAGGTATGGTGTTTGATGGATGCAACTCAGTATTCTTTTTCCTCCAAACATGACAAGTTGTGTTTCTACCAAACAGTTCCAGTTTGGTTTCATCAGACCATAGGACATTCTCCCAAAACTCCTCTGGATCATCTAAATGCTCTCTAGCAAACTTCAGACGGGCCCGGACATGTACTGGCTTAAGCAGTGGGACACGTCTGGCACTGCAGGATCTGAGTCCATGGTGGCGTAGTGTGTTACTTATGGTAGGCCTTGTTACATTGGTCCCTGCTCTCTGCAGTTCATTCACTAGGTCCCCCCGCGTGGTTCTGGGATTTTTGCTCACCGTTTTTGTGATCATTCTGACCCCACGGGGTGGGATTTTGCGTGGAGCCCCAGATCGAGGGAGATTATCAGTGGTCTTGTATGTCTTCCATTTTCTAATTATTGCTCCCACTGTTGATTTCTTCACTCCAAGCTGGTTGGCTATTGCAGATTCAGTCTTCCCAGCCTGGTGCAGGGCTACAATTTTGTTTCTGGTGTCCTTTGACAGCTCTTTGGTCTTCACCATAGTGGAGTTTGGAGTCAGACTGTTTGAGGGTGTGCACAGGTGTCTTTTTATACTGATAACAAGTTTAAACAGGTGCCATTACCACAGGTAATGAGTGGAGGAAAGAGGAGACTCTTAAAGAAAAAGTTACAGGTCTGTGAGAGACAGAAATCTTGATTGTTTGTTTCTGACCAAATACTTATTTTCCACCATAAAATGCAAATAAAATGATCAAAAAACAGACAATGTGATTTTCTGGATTTTTTTTTCTCAGTTTGTCTCCCATAGTTGAGGTCTACCTATGATGTAAATTACAGACGCCTCTCATCTTTTTAAGTGGTGGAACTTGCACTATTGCTGACTGACTAAATACTTTTTTGCCCCACTGTATATATATATATATCTCACTGACACATATAGACTGTATATATGTTTTCACGAATATTTGAGCCCATGGATCCATTCTATGTCTGTTTTGCAAGCTGGCAAGAAAATCTCGCTGTATGGATGCCATACGGATGACACACGGATAATTTTTGGAGGAAAAATCGCATCCTCGCATTGAATACGGATCACTGTTCAGGAACTTTTCTGCATATCTCGGCCGTAAAAAATAGACCGTATTTGGATATATTAGGTCTGACCCCGGCCTAAGGGTATTTGCACACGTTGCGGATTTTGCTGCGGATTCGCAGCAGGTTTCCCTGAGTTTACAGTACCATGTAAACCTATGGAAAACCAAATCCGCAGTGCACATGCTGTGGAAAAAACCGCGCAGAAACGCTGCATTGTTTATTCCGCAGCATGCCAATTCTTTGGACGGATTCCACAGTGGTTTACACCTGCTCCATAAGGCCGGTTTCACACGTCAGTGGCTCCGGTACGTGTGGTGACAGTTTCCTCACGTAGACACATTAAAATCAATGTGTCTCTGCACATGTCAACGTGTTTTCACGGACCGTGTGTCCATTTGAAAAACACGGAGACATGTCAGTGTTCGTGGGAGTGCACGGATCACACGGACCCATTAAAGTCAATGGGTCCGTGTAAAACAAGTACCGCACACGGATGCTGTCTGTGTGCCGTGCAGGAGACAGCGCTACAGTAAGCACTGTCCCCAGCGTGGTGCTGAAGCCGAAATTCATTCCTTCTCTCCACCGCTCATACAGGACAAGCTGCGGCGCTGGGAGGAAGCATCGAGGGAGCTGGGTGAGTATTTTATTTCCAGCAGGCGGGTGCACAGGGGGTGGGAGGGGGTTGGTTACCGGGAACTTTATTTCAACCGCAAAAAAAACAAGGATTTTTCATTCCTTCTCTCCAGCGAACGCTGCTGGAGAGAAGAAATGAATGGCGGCTTCAGCACCCAAAGCAGGGGACAGCGCTTACTGTAGCGCTGTCTCCTGCACGGTCCGTGTGGCACCCAGTCGGCACACGGCTGCCGCACGTGTGCCACACTGATGTGACACGTGAGCACACGGACACGGATAACTCCGGTACCGATTTTTCCGGTACTGGAATTATCTGGACGTGTGGAACTGGCCTAATAGGAATCCGAAGGTGTAAAACCGCAGGTGCAATCCGCACAAAAGCCGCAAAAAAACCCAAAAAAACGCAGTAAATCCTCGGTAATTCCGCAGTAAATCCGCAGTGCGGTTTACCTGCGGATTTACCAAAATAAGTGGGGAAAAATCCGCACACCTTTCCGCAACGTGTGCACGTGGCCTAAGTGTGAAAACTGTCACCACACATACCGGAGACACAGACTACTAAGTCACGAAAAAAAATCACGAACATGTGACATGTGACTGACCCCGATTATACGTACGAGTGCTATCTGTGAAAAATACTGATAGCACTCATGCACAAAAAAAAGAGACGTGTGAATGAGGCCTTATTCTGAGATGCAAAACGCCAGTTATAATGAATCAAGCCCTGTGTTGTCAACCCTAAAGGCACGCCAAATTGTACTATGGTTTTACAGGTTGCGTTGTGCCTACTGTTGCTGTGCACGTCCAATTGTTATTTTGTGCTTTATTCTAAACAAGAAGTGCATAACTTTTTCTGGATTGATGACCACATTTCTAGCTTGTACTTCTCCCAAGGATCACAATACAACTTAAGGGCTGTCCCACACGTCCAGATAATTCCGGTACCGGAATAAATCGGTACCGGAGTTATCCGTGTCCGTGTGCCTGGGAACTCACGTAGGCCATACGTGCGGCACACGTGTGCCGCCCGTATGGCGAGTGGGTACCACACGGAGCGTGTGGTACCCACGCGTCTGGTCCCCTGCATCGCGCTGAAGCTGCGATTCATATGTTCCCTGCAGCAGCGTTTGCTGCAGAGAAAATATGAATAATAGTGTTTAAAATAAAGATCTATGTGTCCGCCGCCCTCCCACCCCCTGTGCGCCCCCCCCGCTGCTCTGAAAATACTTACCCGCCTCCCTCGCTGCTTCCTGGTCTGGCCGCGGCTTCTAGTGTATGCGGTCACGTGGGGCCGATCATTTACAGTCATGAATATGTGGCTCCACCTCCCATAGGGGCGGAGCCGACTATTCGTGATTGTAAATGATCGGCCCCACGTGATCGCATACAGTGGAAGCCGCGGCCAGACCAGGAAGGAGCGACAGCCAACGAGGGAGCAGGTGAGTATTTTCTGAACAGCGGGGGGGCGCACAGGGGGTGGGGGGGCGGCAGACACATAGATCTTTATTTTAAACACTATTCTTCATATTTTCTCTGCAGCAAACGCTGCTGCAGGGAACATATGAATCGCGGCTTCAGCACCATGTGGGGGGGACAGCGCTTACTGTAGCGCTGTCTCTGGCACGCCACACGGACCCCAGACGGAGAATGTCCGTGTGAGGTCCGTGTTTTACACGGACCCATTGACTCTATTGGGTCCGTGTAATCCGTGCGCTCCCACGAACACTGACATGTCTCCGTGTTTGGCACACGGAGACACGGTCCGCAAAAAATCAATGACATCTGAACAGATGCATTGATTTTTATGGGTCTACGTGTGTCAGTGTCTCCGGTACATGAGGAAACTGTCACCTCACGTACCGGAGCCACTGACGTGTGAAACCGGCCTAAGACAGAGTTCAGGCATATGAAAAATCGCCCAATTTCTGTCCTGAAAAAATAGACGATTTTCAACCATATTATCATCCATTTGCAATCCGTGCATCATCCTTATGTCTGTTTTTTTATATCACATCACTAGTTTATAACACATCCAAATGGTGTGAAGACTCAGTGTCAATCTGTCCACATTTAACTCCCCCTAATTATTCTTAATTAGGCCAAATGTACTATTCCTTTGTTCAGTAAGTCAAGGGGCACGAGCCATTGTTTAATGTAAGACTGTTTTATGACCCTTTTGTGTGCTAATTTGTGGAATACCTGCTTATTACGGATAGCATCAGTACCCTGCAGTGTACTAGTCTGCACCACTTGGAGGACAATTATGCAGACTAATAGAACAATGAGAGAACAGCTATGACTACCTCCCCCAAATCATGTGGGACAATGCCCTGTCCTTTGCACAAGGTACTGCACATGGACACTACTTTGACAAATGCAAGTCAAAGTACTAGTGCGCAGGAGCAATTTTCCACAGTTTTTGGATCTTCTTTAAACCGTTTCACGTTTCCAAAGACACCAAACGGTTACAAGTAGTGATCTGACCATTCTTCAGGCAGCTTCAAAGAGGAAGACACAGCAGTTTATACAACACAAGTAAAAAAAACATTTCAGAAACCGACCGAAAAGATGCTTTAGGGACAAAAATGATGGCGGCTCCTGAAGAGTCTTTTGCTTACAAAACTGCAATGCTGCAGCATAGTTGAAGGTGTGGCTGCGGATGAGGTGACTAGTTTCAGAGGAACATCTCTGCTGACTTCTTCCTGCTCATTCAGTAAGCCTTGACAGGTTACTGTCCGTGTGTGGTTATAAGGAGAGACCTGTCAATCTAGACGAGTGGGCCGGAAAAGCCAACGGGGACCTGCCCTTTGGACAAGTCACTTCATCCCCTACACTTTCATCTATGTTTTTCCCAGAAATGCCGCAACTCTGCAACAAAGGCGCACAACAGTGCAATAGAAATGACAGTAGGACAGTAGTGACTCTATAATATAATTGATTTGTTTTTATTCAAACATTGCTGTCATCTTTCTTGAAATTATATCTATGTGCTACATACAGGACAAAAACACAGGAGGAACCTGAGATTTTATAACAGACATCATATATTAGGAAATATTTCCTGTTTTGTAAGATATTATGACAATTAACCCTTTAGTGACCGCCAATACGTCTTTTTACTGACCTGAGATATAAGAGAATAGCCTCCCCATACAGGTGACAAACCAGCAGCTGTCGGCTGGTCACTATAGCTGACAACTTGCTGCATCAGCCATGACCAGTGTTGGCACCGTCCATATCTGTTTAACCCCTTAGATGCTGCTGTCAGTAGTGACTACATCATATTAATGGTTAACAGAGTGTGGGGGCTTCTTATTTATCCCAATTGGCACCCTGAGATCATGATTGTGTGGTCCTGATGTTTACCATGGCAATTCATAACCAAATAGCATCCTTAAGGTACCTTCACACTAAGCGACGCTGCAGCGATACAGACAACGATGCCGATCGCTGCAGCGTCGCTGTTTAGTCGCTGTGTGGTCGCTGGAGAGCTGTCACACAGACGGCTCTCCAGCGACCAACGATGCCGAAGTCCCCTGGTAACCAGGGTAAACATCGGGTTACTAAGCGCAGGGCCGCGCTTAGTAACCCGATGTTTACCCTGGTTACCAGCGTAAATGTAAAAAAAAAAAACACATACTCACATTCCGGTGCCCGGCGTCCGCTTCCCTGCACTCCTCCTGCATCCTGTGTCAGCGCCGAACATCTCCGGCATCTCCCACAGAGCAGAGCGGTGACGTCACCGCTCTGCTTTACGGCCGGCACTTACACAGGATGCAGGAGGAGTGCAGGGAAGCGGACGCCGGGCACCGGAATGTGAGTATGTGTTTTTTTTTTTTTACATTTACAATGGTAACCAGGGTAAACATCGGGTTACTAAGCGCGGCCCTGCACTTAGTAACCCGATGTTTACCCTGGTTACCAGTGAAGACATCGCTGGATCGGTGTCACACACACCGATTCAGCGATGTCAGCGGGAGATCCAGCGACGAAATAAAGTTCTGGACTTTCAGCAACGACCAGCGATCTCACAGCGGGATCCTGATCGCTGCTGCGTGTCAAACACAACAATATCGCTAGCCAGGACGCTGCAACGTCACGGATCGCTATCGTTATCGTTGTAAAGTCGCTTAGTGTGAAGGTACCTTTAGAGTCTGATGTCTGTTATAACCTGTTCAGAAGTTAGCGGCATTTAGATGGTAAAAATACACATTTTCATTCCTATCATGCCACTTTGCATTAATTCCTGAAAATCACCTGAAGGGTTAATAAACTACCTGACTGCAGTTTTCAATGTCAGGGGGTGCTGTTTTTAAAATGGCATCACTTTTGGGGATTTCCCAATAAATGGGACCCCTAAAGGCACTTCAAACATGGATAGGTCCCGAAAAAAAATAAATTTTGTAAATTTCTTTAAAAAAA
Source organism: Ranitomeya variabilis (assembly GCF_051348905.1). Taxonomy (NCBI): domain Eukaryota; kingdom Metazoa; phylum Chordata; class Amphibia; order Anura; family Dendrobatidae; genus Ranitomeya; species Ranitomeya variabilis. Next base: position 464,603,137 of record NC_135233.1, read on the forward strand.
TTTAAAAATTACTGCTGCACTTTTAAACCTCCTAAAATGCTAACAAAATAAAAGCATTTTACAAATGGTGCTGATGTAAAGCCAACATGAGGGAAATGTTATTTATTAATATTTTCCTGTGATATCACTATCTGGATTAAAGGGATAATGATTCAAACTTAGAAATTTGCTAATTTTTTAACATTTTTCTTAAATTTCTGATATTTTTTTATATACACAAAACATATATAAATAAAATGATCAAAAAACAGACAATGTGATTTTCTGGATTTTTTTTTCTCAGTTTGTCTCCCATAGTTGAGGTCTACCTATGATGTAAATTACAGACGCCTCTCATCTTTTTAAGTGGTGGAACTTGCACTATTGCTGACTGACTAAATACTTTTTTGCCCCACTGTATATATATATATATCTCACTGACACATATAGACTGTATATATGTTTTCACGAATATTTGAGCCCATGGATCCATTCTATGTCTGTTTTGCAAGCTGGCAAGAAAATCTCGCTGTATGGATGCCATACGGATGACACACGGATAATTTTTGGAGGAAAAATCGCATCCTCGCATTGAATACGGATCACTGTTCAGGAACTTTTCTGCATATCTCGGCCGTAAAAAATAGACCGTATTTGGATATATTAGGTCTGACCCCGGCCTAAGGGTATTTGCACACGTTGCGGATTTTGCTGCGGATTCGCAGCAGGTTTCCCTGAGTTTACAGTACCATGTAAACCTATGGAAAACCAAATCCGCAGTGCACATGCTGTGGAAAAAACCGCGCAGAAACGCTGCATTGTTTATTCCGCAGCATGCCAATTCTTTGGACGGATTCCACAGTGGTTTACACCTGCTCCATAAGGCCGGTTTCACACGTCAGTGGCTCCGGTACGTGTGGTGACAGTTTCCTCACGTAGACACATTAAAATCAATGTGTCTCTGCACATGTCAACGTGTTTTCACGGACCGTGTGTCCATTTGAAAAACACGGAGACATGTCAGTGTTCGTGGGAGTGCACGGATCACACGGACCCATTAAAGTCAATGGGTCCGTGTAAAACAAGTACCGCACACGGATGCTGTCTGTGTGCCGTGCAGGAGACAGCGCTACAGTAAGCACTGTCCCCAGCGTGGTGCTGAAGCCGAAATTCATTCCTTCTCTCCACCGCTCATACAGGACAAGCTGCGGCGCTGGGAGGAAGCATCGAGGGAGCTGGGTGAGTATTTTATTTCCAGCAGGCGGGTGCACAGGGGGTGGGAGGGGGTTGGTTACCGGGAACTTTATTTCAACCGCAAAAAAAACAAGGATTTTTCATTCCTTCTCTCCAGCGAACGCTGCTGGAGAGAAGAAATGAATGGCGGCTTCAGCACCCAAAGCAGGGGACAGCGCTTACTGTAGCGCTGTCTCCTGCACGGTCCGTGTGGCACCCAGTCGGCACACGGCTGCCGCACGTGTGCCACACTGATGTGACACGTGAGCACACGGACACGGATAACTCCGGTACCGATTTTTCCGGTACTGGAATTATCTGGACGTGTGGAACTGGCCTAATAGGAATCCGAAGGTGTAAAACCGCAGGTGCAATCCGCACAAAAGCCGCAAAAAAACCCAAAAAAACGCAGTAAATCCTCGGTAATTCCGCAGTAAATCCGCAGTGCGGTTTACCTGCGGATTTACCAAAATAAGTGGGGAAAAATCCGCACACCTTTCCGCAACGTGTGCACGTGGCCTAAGTGTGAAAACTGTCACCACACATACCGGAGACACAGACTACTAAGTCACGAAAAAAAATCACGAACATGTGACATGTGACTGACCCCGATTATACGTACGAGTGCTATCTGTGAAAAATACTGATAGCACTCATGCACAAAAAAAAGAGACGTGTGAATGAGGCCTTATTCTGAGATGCAAAACGCCAGTTATAATGAATCAAGCCCTGTGTTGTCAACCCTAAAGGCACGCCAAATTGTACTATGGTTTTACAGGTTGCGTTGTGCCTACTGTTGCTGTGCACGTCCAATTGTTATTTTGTGCTTTATTCTAAACAAGAAGTGCATAACTTTTTCTGGATTGATGACCACATTTCTAGCTTGTACTTCTCCCAAGGATCACAATACAACTTAAGGGCTGTCCCACACGTCCAGATAATTCCAGTACCGGAATAAATCGGTACCGGAGTTATCCGTGTCCGTGTGCCTGGGAACTCACGTAGGCCATACGTGCGGCACACGTGTGCCGCCCGTATGGCGAGTGGGTACCACACGGAGCGTGTGGTACCCACGCGTCTGGTCCCCTGCATCGCGCTGAAGCTGCGATTCATATGTTCCCTGCAGCAGCGTTTGCTGCAGAGAAAATATGAATAATAGTGTTTAAAATAAAGATCTATGTGTCCGCCGCCCTCCCACCCCCTGTGCGCCCCCCCCGCTGCTCTGAAAATACTTACCCGCCTCCCTCGCTGCTTCCTGGTCTGGCCGCGGCTTCTAGTGTATGCGGTCACGTGGGGCCGATCATTTACAGTCATGAATATGTGGCTCCACCTCCCATAGGGGCGGAGCCGACTATTCGTGATTGTAAATGATCGGCCCCACGTGATCGCATACAGTGGAAGCCGCGGCCAGACCAGGAAGGAGCGACAGCCAACGAGGGAGCAGGTGAGTATTTTCTGAACAGCGGGGGGGCGCACAGGGGGTGGGGGGGCGGCGGACACATAGATCTTTATTTTAAACACTATTCTTCATATTTTCTCTGCAGCAAACGCTGCTGCAGGGAACATATGAATCGCGGCTTCAGCACCATGTGGGGGGGACAGCGCTTACTGTAGCGCTGTCTCTGGCACGCCACACGGACCCCAGACGGAGAATGTCCGTGTGAGGTCCGTGTTTTACACGGACCCATTGACTCTATTGGGTCCGTGTAATCCGTGCGCTCCCACGAACACTGACATGTCTCCGTGTTTGGCACACGGAGACACGGTCCGCAAAAAATCAATGACATCTGAACAGATGCATTGATTTTTATGGGTCTACGTGTGTCAGTGTCTCCGGTACATGAGGAAACTGTCACCTCACGTACCGGAGCCACTGACGTGTGAAACCGGCCTAAGACAGAGTTCAGGCATATGAAAAATCGCCCAATTTCTGTCCTGAAAAAATAGACGATTTTCAACCATATTATCATCCATTTGCAATCTGTGCATCATCCTTATGTCTGTTTTTTTATATCACATCACTAGTTTATAACACATCCAAATGGTGTGAAGACTCAGTGTCAATCTGTCCACATTTAACTCCCCCTAATTATTCTTAATTAGGCCAAATGTACTATTCCTTTGTTCAGTAAGTCAAGGGGCACGAGCCATTGTTTAATGTAAGACTGTTTTATGACCCTTTTGTGTGCTAATTTGTGGAATACCTGCTTATTACGGATAGCATCAGTACCCTGCAGTGTACTAGTCTGCACCACTTGGAGGACAATTATGCAGACTAATAGAACAATGAGAGAACAGCTATGACTACCTCCCCCAAATCATGTGGGACAATGCCCTGTCCTTTGCACAAGGTACTGCACATGGACACTACTTTGACAAATGCAAGTCAAAGTACTAGTGCGCAGGAGCAATTTTCCACAGTTTTTGGATCTTCTTTAAACCGTTTCACGTTTCCAAAGACACCAAACGGTTACAAGTAGTGATCTGACCATTCTTCAGGCAGCTTCAAAGAGGAAGACACAGCAGTTTATACAACACAAGTAAAAAAAACATTTCAGAAACCGACCGAAAAGATGCTTTAGGGACAAAAATGATGGCGGCTCCTGAAGAGTCTTTTGCTTACAAAACTGCAATGCTGCAGCATAGTTGAAGGTGTGGCTGCGGATGAGGTGACTAGTTTCAGAGGAACATCTCTGCTGACTTCTTCCTGCTCATTCAGTAAGCCTTGACAGGTTACTGTCCGTGTGTGGTTATAAGGAGAGACCTGTCAATCTAGACGAGTGGGCCGGAAAAGCCAACGGGGACCTGCCCTTTGGACAAGTCACTTCATCCCCTACACTTTCATCTATGTTTTTCCCAGAAATGCCGCAACTCTGCAACAAAGGCGCACAACAGTGCAATAGAAATGACAGTAGGACAGTAGTGACTCTATAATATAATTGATTTGTTTTTATTCAAACATTGCTGTCATCTTTCTTGAAATTATATCTATGTGCTACATACAGGACAAAAACACAGGAGGAACCTGAGATTTTATAACAGACATCATATATTAGGAAATATTTCCTGTTTTGTAAGATATTATGACAATTAACCCTTTAGTGACCGCCAATACGTCTTTTTACTGACCTGAGATATAAGAGAATAGCCTCCCCATACAGGTGACAAACCAGCAGCTGTCGGCTGGTCACTATAGCTGACAACTTGCTGCATCAGCCATGACCAGTGTTGGCACCGTCCATATCTGTTTAACCCCTTAGATGCTGCTGTCAGTAGTGACTACATCATATTAATGGTTAACAGAGTGTGGGGGCTTCTTATTTATCCCAATTGGCACCCTGAGATCATGATTGTGTGGTCCTGATGTTTACCATGGCAATTCATAACCAAATAGCATCCTTAAGGTACCTTCACACTAAGCGACGCTGCAGCGATACAGACAACGATGCCGATCGCTGCAGCGTCGCTGTTTAGTCGCTGTGTGGTCGCTGGAGAGCTGTCACACAGACGGCTCTCCAGCGACCAACGATGCCGAAGTCCCCTGGTAACCAGGGTAAACATCGGGTTACTAAGCGCAGGGCCGCGCTTAGTAACCCGATGTTTACCCTGGTTACCAGCGTAAATGTAAAAAAAAAAAACACATACTCACATTCCGGTGCCCGGCGTCCGCTTCCCTGCACTCCTCCTGCATCCTGTGTCAGCGCCGAACATCTCCGGCATCTCCCACAGAGCAGAGCGGTGACGTCACCGCTCTGCTTTACGGCCGGCACTTACACAGGATGCAGGAGGAGTGCAGGGAAGCGGACGCCGGGCACCGGAATGTGAGTATGTGTTTTTTTTTTTTTACATTTACAATGGTAACCAGGGTAAACATCGGGTTACTAAGCGCGGCCCTGCACTTAGTAACCCGATGTTTACCCTGGTTACCAGTGAAGACATCGCTGGATCGGTGTCACACACACCGATTCAGCGATGTCAGCGGGAGATCCAGCGACGAAATAAAGTTCTGGACTTTCAGCAACGACCAGCGATCTCACAGCGGGATCCTGATCGCTGCTGCGTGTCAAACACAACAATATCGCTAGCCAGGACGCTGCAACGTCACGGATCGCTATCGTTATCGTTGTAAAGTCGCTTAGTGTGAAGGTACCTTTAGAGTCTGATGTCTGTTATAACCTGTTCAGAAGTTAGCGGCATTTAGATGGTAAAAATACACATTTTCATTCCTATCATGCCACTTTGCATTAATTCCTGAAAATCACCTGAAGGGTTAATAAACTACCTGACTGCAGTTTTCAATGTCAGGGGGTGCTGTTTTTAAAATGGCATCACTTTTGGGGATTTCCCAATAAATGGGACCCCTAAAGGCACTTCAAACATGGATAGGTCCCGAAAAAAAATAAATTTTGTAAATTTCTTTAAAAAAATTTAAAAATTACTGCTGCACTTTTAAACCTCCTAAAATGCTAACAAAATAAAAGCATTTTACAAATGGTGCTGATGTAAAGCCAACATGAGGGAAATGTTATTTATTAATATTTTCCTGTGATATCACTATCTGGATTAAAGGGATAATGATTCAAACTTAGAAATTTGCTAATTTTTTAACATTTTTCTTAAATTTCTGATATTTTTTTATATACACAAAACATATGGAACGCCCGCCAGGGCCGTGGAGCACTCGGTACTGCGGGTCCAGTACTTAAGGGGACGTGTTATGGCGGCGACCCGGTCCGTGGCCCTGGGCGCCTATGAAAAAGGGATTTTGATTAAAGTTTATGTTCGTGACGCCACCTGTGGTATTCGGTCAGTAGGGACCAAGGCTGCTTAAAGGGGTCCTCTGGGGTAATGGTATGGCAGCTAGATGGTATAACTTCCCACAGGTGAAGTAGATCCCCAGGGCTCCCGGTGTGTAGATAGAGGATGTTGAGTGGTGCAATGAAGGATGAGGACACAGTTGTGCAGTCTCTTTACCTGATTTACTGAAGCTTCGGGCAACCACAGTCCAGGGCACCAGATCACAGGTACAGGCAAGGTCCGGCCGGCTTGGAAGCGAATCCAGGGTCCCCTTCACCATGTGGAGATGAAAGCCTTCCTCAAAGCGCGGTGGTGTTGTAGTGCCTTACTGCATATGGCTTCTGATAAGGTCCTCACAGTTCCTCTCTGTCCCCCATAAAGGTTAGGACATAAGTTATAACCTGTATGACAGGTGACTCGAGCCTTTTTATAGGGTCTCTATCATGACCCGGGCCCTATATGCCACTGTGTGTCCTGGGTGTAAAGGCAGACAGGTAACTTGAAGTTCAGCTGTCCTGCCGGTTTCAGTTATGCCCCTTAGAGTTCAGCACGGCCTCGGTCTTCCAGCTACCGGAATCTGCGCCAGCCAGGGAGGTAGCTAATTCACTGCTCTATTCCGCTGGTATCACTCTCCTGTGCCTTTTCTCTCCTCCACACTTTCCACAAGTTGTTCGTTCTTTCTAAGTTCTCTCCAGGATCTGTAGTACCTCAGACTACATGGCTCCTTCAGACCTTCTGACACTCTATGTCTGTCTGCCCTCTTCCCTGTCCTCTGACAGTCTGACTGAAATCTCTCTTTCCCTCCAGACCAGAATGTATTTATAGGGGAGTTCTCCCTAAACCAGGTTTAGTGCTCCCCTTCTGGCCTGGAGTGTGAACGTGTTGTGTGTATGTGATTACCTGGTGAAAGAGATCCTTCATCGCTTCCAAGCGTGACATCACTCTCCCCGTGGAGAAAGCAATGCCACTGTGACTACCAGGACACAATTTACCATTATCATAAAGTATAATGTGTCACGAAAAAACAGTCTCAAAATTACTGGGATTTGTTGAAGCGTTCCAGAGATATTACCACATAAAGTAACACTGGTCAGATTTCAAAAATTTTGAAATAAAAGGAACCTGTCGACTTGGAAATGCTCTCCGGGCAGTGCGTATATCAGGGCGTTATTCATTGGATTCCCTGTGCTTTCAGGACTTAGGAGTCAATACATTCAGTGTCCCTTGTGGTTTCCATATTCTCTGTAGAAACAGGAGCATCAAAAAAATAGAGAATCCTTCATGCACTAAAAAGTTAAACTTAGTAACATAGTTAGCAAGGCCGAAAAAAACATTTGTCCATCCAGTTCAGCCTATATTCCATCAGTATAAATCCCCAGATCTACGTCCTTCTAAAGAATCTAATAACTGTAAGATACAATTTCTCCTACACCTCATTGGGGGACACAGGACCATGGGTGTTATGCTGCTGCCACTAGGAGGACACTAAGTAAACAGAAAGATTAACTCCTCCTCTGCAGTATACACCCCTTCACTGGCTACAATTCAACCAGTTCTTGCTTAGTGTCTGTAGGAGGCACTTGGGTCTGTTTTTCAGACCCCAACTTTTCCCTTCCCCATGACAGCACCGGTACATGAGATATGGTCCCGCCCCCAAGAACAGGAAACCTGCATAGGAGATAAAAGATGGGGGCGGCACCTCTCTCCTCAGTTTGGTTTCCTGTTCTTGCGGGGAACCTGCGGTGCTGCATGGGAGAGGTCTCCCTTGCTAAAGCCGGTCTCTGACCGAGGTCCGCAGTGGGAGCAGCGGCGGCGGCGTATGCGCGTCGCCTCCATACCTGGCTGCAGGTGCGTCCTCCCCACTGCGGACTCCCTGGCGTCCGCTCCTGGCCGGAGGCTGGGCTGGGGGAGACAGTGAAAGCGTGTCCATCACAACGCTGGCGCCGAGTGAATGGAGGAACTTCCGGGTGGGAACCGGAAGTGACGCTACATGCTGAAAGGAGCGGTGTGCTGACACTCCCCAGGGGGGAGGAAGTTCAGGGGCGCACACACCGCTTCCTGGCCGGCCATATTTAAACTGCAAGGCGGCAAGCAGGCACCGGTAACAGTCTCCTGCAAGATGGCAGATCCAAAGGAATCAGCGATCCCAGTAGAGAACCCACAGCCTGTCGTGGTACTAAGGGTCCGGTGGGTGAGTGCCTTTGTAAGGCAAAGAACATGTTAGTAACTCTGTGTTTTCTGTATATATATATGAAGGGAAAGAAAGTTACCTCTAAACAAAAGCATAAAGTGTGTGCACTCTGTGATAGAAGCCTTCCCAAAGCATATGAGAAGCGTATGTGCCGCTCATGCATAGAAAAAACTGTATCTGAAGAATCATCATCTTTGCTTCAGAGTATAAAGGATATTGTGAGAAACGAAGTGCACAGCACTGTAAAGGAGCAGTTAAAACATCATGGATTGCAGAACTCCGTAAACCCACCCTCTACGCCTGCCCAAATATCTGATGTAGAATCCGAGGGTGAACTGGGGGAACTTCCGCCCGAGGAGGGTTCGGGCCTGGACTCTTCAGATGAAGAGTGTGGCCAGCCATATATGTTATCAGAAGACATGGGGAAGTTGCTGAAACTGGTCAGGTCCACCCTGGGGGTTGAGACGCCAAAAGAAAAACAAACGATTCAGGACTCCATGTTCAGTAATTTAGAAGAAAAAAAAACGGAAAGTTTTCCCTTTTCATGATAACATATTAAATCTTATCAAAAAAGAATGGAAAAAAACGAATAAGAGGATTTCAGTTCCCCAGGCCTTAAAACGTAAATATCCCTTTGATGAGGAAATTTGCGAGAAATGGGAAAAAGCGCCTAGGTTGGACGCGGCTATCGCAAGTACCTCCAGGGGCATAGCGCTTCCCTTCGAGGATATGGGGGCCCTAAAAGACCCCCTAGATAAAAAGGCGGATGCCTTTCTAAAATCAGCCTGGGAAGCCTCAACTTGGGGGTTCAAGCCTGGAGTAGCGGCTACCTGCACTGCTCGTACCATGGTTAAATGGCTAGAGGAACTAAGCGACCAAATAAAAAACAAGTGTCCAAGAGACAGACTTCTAGAAGTCATCCCTCCACTTCAAAATTCAGCGGGATTCCTGGCGGACGCTGCCATTGATTTGGTACGGTTTGCTGCCCGGGCTAGTGCCCTCTCTAATTCAGGAAGAAGAGCGTTATGGTTAAAAAACTGGAATGCTGACTTTCAATCAAAAGTGAAGCTCTGTGCTGTACCCTGTGAGGGGCAATATTTATTCGGCAGGGCTTTAGATGAAATTTTAGAAAAAGCGGCGGACAAGAAGCTTTCCTCCACCTCCCTTCTTTAAACGACGTTGGTATGACAATCGTCGGTCCTTTCGAGGATCGGGTAGAGGCCGGGGGCGCCCAACGGATAGAACCACACGGGGGAAACCCTGGGGTGAAAAAAGAGAAAGAGGTTTTCTTTTCAATAAACCTCCAAAACCAGATCCCAAACAATGACGCCATATTCCAGGTGGGAGGAAGGTTACGGTTTTTTGTCCATCAGTGGGTAACCTTACAGCCGTCTCAATGGATAATCAACTTGTTATCAGACGGCCTACGATTAAACTTCATCTCCCTGCCTCCTCACCGAATAAAAGTTACTCGGGTGGCCAAAAAGAACCAGTTAGTTCTCGAGAAAGAAGTTCGTCTTCTTTTAGACAAAAAAGTCCTGGTAAGAGTACCTCCACAGGAAATAGGGAGGGGGTTTTACAGCACCCTTTTCCTCACTCCAAAACCGGATGGGTCATTAATAGTGTTGAGCATTCCGATACCGCAAGTATCGGGTATCGGCCGATACTTAGCGGTATCGGAATTCCGATACCGAGATCCGATACTTGCCGCGTATCGGATACCGGAATCGGAAGTTCCCAGGATTCAAACTGCACAACTTTGTACGAAATCAGCCAATGAGACTGATTCCAAGTGTGGGCACATCCTGTTCAGCATGGAGGGCCTGAAACTACTGGCAAGGCTGTGATTGGCTGCTGACATGATGTCATGATGCAGTTTAAAAGTCGCTGGCGCCATTTTGCGCTCACTCTGCTGTGAATTCAGTTAGTGACAGGACGCTGTTTGCTGACTGAGGGCCAGTTTAGAGATAGCGATTTGCTTCTTTGTGCTTTTCCAAGGCTAATTTAGCAACCGCTGTGTTCACCTACTAATCACCTTGCTTTTGCCTTGTAGTGCTGTTTTCACAGCGATCTGCAAGGTCTGTGTGTGTGTGTGTGTGTGTGTGAGTGCAGCCCACTCTCTAGTCTGAGTGCAGCCACATAGGCCATCCATAGCTGGTTGTATTCAGTTCAGGGAGGGTGGTTCATTGCCTCATACTGTTTTTTTTTTTTTTTTTTCCAAGTAGTGTAGTCTGCTGCTAATTTTTTCCAAAAAATCCTATTAGTGTCTTTCCACCCGTCTCCAGCTAATTTGTGGAAAAACACTACATAGGATAACGTAGAGGAGGGTTTTTGGGCCTTGCAGCGCCGTTTACGGCTGTCTGCACGGTCTCCGTGTGACTGCAGCTCGCCCTGTAGTCTGTGAGCAGCCATAGCCTGGTTGTCTCCAGCTCAGGGTTCTTCACTGCGTCATACCGCAAAATCAATTTTCCTTTTGTTTTAAGTAGTGCAGGCTGCTGCACATTTTTTTAAAAAATTCCTATTAGTGTCTTTCCACCCGTCTCCAGCTAACTTGTGGAAAAACACTACATAGGATAACGTAGAGGAGGGTTTTTGGGCCTTGCAGCGCCGTTTACGGCTGTCTGCACGGTCTCCGTGTGACTGCAGCTCTCTCTGTTGTCAGTTCAGCCCCCCCCCAAAAAAATAAATAATAAAGTTCACCAAACACACCAGTGACACCACTTTACATTTGTGTAGGCCACATTAGCTCATATTAAAGTCTAGTCCACACTTTAGAAAATTAGTGTTTCTTATACCTGTTAGGAGTTGTTCAGGAATAAGCACACAAAGCTGTTAGTACTTTCTGCTTATCTTTATCAGTCAACCAAGATGAAGAAGGCAGTAAGGCACGTGGGCGTGGGCACGGAGCAGGGAGGGGACGTGGGGATTCTGTGCCTGCTGCGGGCACCGGTGACTCATCAACACCCACTTTCACCAGGGAACAGTCATTCATGCGCAGCTTTGTCGCAGAGCGCCGTACACCGCTGCTGCGTGAAGAACAAATTGAAGCCGTTGTCGGATGGATGGCAGCTAATGCATCAACTTCAATTAGTGCCACATCCTCTCAGACACAGAGCACTGGAGAGCAGCCATCTGTCTCTTCACCACCTGCCAAATTGCCCAGGCAGACAGAGAGCCCAGGACAGGAGCCGTCTCTACTTCTGTTCTCTGAATCTCTTGGCTTGGAAACAGGGGGCCAGCCAAGCAGCATTGGAGAAATGGAAGAAGAGGCAGGGTGCAGTGATGCCCAACAGCTTTTTCTCTCTGAGTCTGAAGAGGCGGGTGGGCCAGTGGCTCCGGTCACCACATCGCAGGCCGCATCAGCTGATGATGACACTTAGGTGCCACTTACTGGTGCGTGCTCTGCTGCTGAGACTACCCAGGAGGAGCAGTTGGGGGCAGAGGGTAGTGTAGATGATGAGGTCCTTGACCCATCTTGGCGTGAGGGACAGGAAGGTGGTGGGAGCAGCTCTGAGGAAGAGATTCCCCATACGGCCCAAAGAGGGAGAGGGAGGGGGAAGACTGCGGATCCTGCAGCCTCCGCTTTGGCACCCATTAGGAGCATGTCTCTTCCAAAAGCCAAAAAGGGCGCTCCCAAGACTTGCAGTGCCTGGTCCTTTTTTGACACAGTTGCAGATGACATTTGCTATGTCAAATGCAAGGTGTGTCATCACAAAGTCAAAAGAGGTCGAAATGTCAGCAACCTCAATACCTCCAACATGTGGAAACATATGCGCACCAGGCACGCGGCGGAGTTAGAAAAACACACTGAAGAGCTAGGCCAACCAACAGCGGCAGCTACCACCTCTTCAGCTCGTGTTGCCTCTTCCTCCAGCTCACACGCAGCTGGTTCGGCTTCCTCCCAGGAACGCCGTGGAAGAACCTCTGGCCTTGTTGTCCAGAGACCCGCTGTAATTCCACCCGCAGCACCACTTTCCCAGTCATCCACACACTCCCAGCCCAGTCTACAGCCATCGGTAGTACAGGCATGGGAGAAAAGGTGGCCTTTCTCGTCAAACCACCCACGAGCACAGGCTCTGACTGCAGGCATTGCCAAACTTCTGTCACTGGAAATGCTGTCATTCAGGCTGGTGGAGACTGACAGCTTCCGTGACTTGATGTCATTGGCAGTCCCACAGTACAATGTGCCCAGCCGCTTTTACTTCAGCAGGCAAGCCGTCCCTGCCCTGCACAAGCATGTGGAGGGACACATAAAACACGCGCTACTGAATGCCGTCAGTAGCAAGGTCCACCTCACCACCGATGCGTGGACCAGTCAACATGGACAGGGGCGATACCTTTCCCTCACTGCCCATTGGGTTAATGTCGTTGAGCCGGGTACAGACCGTGCGAGTGGCGCAGGACGTGTCCTGCCCACTCCAAGGATTGCAGGAATCCATTCTGTACGCATTGACTCCTCCTCTTACACCAGTTCCTCAGAATCATCGCTGCAGGAGCCGTCACAGTCCACCTCCACATGGACCCGTGATGAACGTTTACCTGTTACGACCGACATGAGCACAGCCGTGGCCAAACGTCAACAGGCCGTCTTGAAATTAATTTCTTTGGGGAATCGAAGCCACAGAGCGCAGGAGCTCTGGAATGCCATCAAGCAGGAGAGCGATGTGTGGTTTGTGCCAGCGAATCTCCAGCCAGGCATGGTAGTGTGTGATAATGGCCGAAATCTGGTGGCAGCTCTGGGCCTCGGCAACCTCACTCACATCCCATGTCTGGCACATGTGCTCAATTTGGTCGTGCAGAGTTTTTTGAGGGACTATCCGGATCTTGATGCACTGCTGCACAAGGTCCGCCTAGAGTGTGCTCACTTGCGGCGTTCCAGCACGGCAAAAGCGCGCATTGCGGCTCTGCAGCGCCGACACCGCCTGCCAGAACATCGCATCATATGTGACCTACCTACCAGGTGGAATTCCACGTTACATATGTTGGAGCGGTTGTGTGAGCAGCAGCAAGCTGTAATGGAGTACCAGCTGCATCAGGCGCAAAGAAGTCGCACTCCGCGCCGTTCAGACTTCACAACCACAGAGTGGGCCACTATGAAGGACGTCTGCCAGGTTTTGCGTCCCTTCGATTATTCCACGCGGATGGCGAGTGCAGATGATGCACTAGTCAGCATGACTGTCCCCCTTATCTGCCTGCTTGAAAAATCACTGCAAGCGCTAAGGGATGATGTTGTGGAAGAGGTGGAGGATGAGGATTCACCATTTCCATCATCTTCTGGACAGTCAGCGCCACGTGGTTCCTCACAAACGCGGAGGCAGGGGACAGTTTGTGAGGAGGATGAGGAGGAGTCAATGGAGGAGGAAGACATCCGTCCAGAGGAGGGAGTTACACAATTGTCCAGTACTCAGTGTGTACAGCGAGGGTGGGGTGATGACGAGCGGGCAGAGATCACGCCTCCAGCAGGGGACAGCGTTTCTTGGGCAGTTGGCAGTCTGCAGCACATGGTGGATTACATGCTGTAGTGCCTGAGAAACGACCGCCGCATCGCCCACATTCTCAACATGTCTGATTATTGGGTGTTCACCCTCCTCGATCCTCGCTACCGGGACAACGTAGAAAGCCTCATCACACCGTTGAACCGGGAGCGAAAAATGCGGGAGTACCAAGACACACTGGTGAATTCCATCATCTTCTCCATTCCAAGTGAGAGAAGTGCTGCTAGTGCATTACAAAGCAGCTCAGTGCGTCCAGGCAGTGGTGGAGGCTCTGCACAAAGAGGGAGCAGAAGCAGTGCCTCTGCCCAAGGCAAGACCAGTATGGCCGAACTGTGGCACAGTTTTCTGTGCCCGCCACAAAAGTCTACACCATCACAGACGGCTCCAGTCAGCAGGAGGCAACGGTTCCGTCAGATGGTGACAGACTACATGTCTTGCCCTCTTGCTGTACTCCCAGACGGCTCTTCCCCTTTCAAGTTTTGGGTCTCAAAGCTGGATACATGGCCAGAGCTAAGCCAGTATGCATTGGAGGTGCTGGCTTGCCCTGCGGCTAGTGTATTATCGGAACGTGTCTTTAGTGCTGCAGGTGGTGTACTAACTGACCGTCGCATGCGACTATCCTCCGATAACGTTGACCGGCTTACTTTCCTGAAAATGAACAAGGCCTGGATCTCGCAGGAATTTGCCACTCCTCTTCCTGATTAAATAATTAGGTCACTGTCTACGTTATCCAGGTCTCCTGTTGTGTTCATCTTTCTACCACCTGAACTTAAATTCCTGGGCTCCAACACCGTCAGTTGAGGCTCAGAAGTGCCGTCTGCACAGTCAAAACATACGACCCAGTGTTATTGGGTTTCAGTAACGTCAGCTGATCCCCAGCTGTGTAGCCGGCAATGTGTCCTGCGACCGCCACGCTGACACAACAACTGAAATGTAAGGGAACCTGTCCCCCCCCCCCAAGGCGTTTGTTACTGAAAGAGCCACCTTGTGCAGCAGTAATGCTGCACAAGGAAAAGGTAGCTATTTTTGTTTAGCTCCTTGCACACGCAGAACTTAACACTTATAAAATGTGTCCACTGATACCGTAAAACCGTCCCGGAGGTGGGACTTTCCTTCGTAATATGACGCAGCACAGCCGTCATTCCTACCCCCTTGGCGCCGTGCCCCGGCTCCTCAGCGTTGTTTGATTCCGTCCCGGAGCCTGCGCTGTTATGTTATCCTTTGGCCAGGCACACTTAGCGCTGCCCGTCTTCTGACATCATTTGGTGTCAGGATGGCTGCGCCTGTGCGGCCGCGCTGGCCGAGAGCCCGCCTCGCAGTGTCTTCTGATTTAATCCCACTGGGGGCCTGAGATCCATGGACATGCGCAGTGCATATCTGAACCTCCACCTCTCACTCATCTCCCTACGGCTTCTTCAGACTGTGCGGTGTCAGCTGGTCCCTAATAGCATGCCACGGCCGTGACACCGCACAGTCTTAAGAAGCCGTAGGGAGGGGAGTGAGAGGCGAGGATATGCACTGCGCATGGCCATGGATCCCAGGCCCACGGTGGGATTACATTAGACGACACTGCGAGGCGGGCTCTCGGCCAGCGCGTCCACACAGGCGCAGCCAGCCTGACACCAAATGATGTCAGAAGATGGGCAGCGCTAAGTGTGCCTGGCCAAGGAATAACATAACAGCGCAGGCTCCGGGACGGAATCAAACAACGCTGAGGAGCCGTGGCACGGCGCCAAGGGGGTAAGATTGACGGCTGTGCTGCGTCACATTACGAAGGAAAGTCCCACCTCCGAGACGGTTTTACGGTTTCAGGGGACACATTTTATAAGTGTTTAGTTCTGTGTTTGCAAGGAGCATAATGAAAAGAGCCACCTTTTCCTTTTGCATCTTTTGTGCTGCACAAGCTGGCTCTTTCAGCTACAATCGCCTTGGGGGGGGGGTTAAAGGTTCCCTTTCGACTTTCTCCAATCAGGCTTCGGCCTACATTGTGTTCCTCTGCTTTTCCTGCTGTCCCTGGGCTCCAACACCGCTAGTTGCCGTCCAGAAGTGCTGTCCGCACAGTCCCAACAGTCCCTCCTCTGTTATTGGGGTTCAGTAACGTCAGCTGTTCCCCTGCTGTGTGTGTGGCAATCCCTCCTATCTCCTCCACCTCCTCCTCCTCCTCCTGTCCCTGGGCTCCAACACCGCTAGTTGTTGCCTGGTAGTGCTGTACGCACAGTCCCAACAGTCCCTCCTCTGTTATTGGGGTTCAGTAACATCAGCTGTTCCCCTGCTGTGTGTGTGGCAATCCCTCCTATCTCCTCCACCTCGACCTCCTGTCCCTGGGCTCCAACACCGCTAGTTGTTGCCTGGTAGTGCTGTACGCACAGTCCCAACAGTCCCTCCTCTGTTATTGGGGTTCAGTAACGTCAGCTGTTCCCCTGCTGTGTGTGTGGCAATCCCTCCTATCTCCTCCACCTCCTCCTCCTCCTCCTGTCCCTGGGCTCCAACACCGCTAGTTGTTGCCTGGTAGTGCTGTACGCACAGTCCCAACAGTCCCTCCTCTGTTATTGGGGTTCAGTAACGTCAGCTGTTCCCCTGCTGTGTGTGTGGCAATCCCTCCTATCTCCTCCACCTCCACCTCCTGTCCCTGGGCTCCAACACCGCTAGTTGTTGCCTGGTAGTGCTGTACGCACAGTCCCAACAGTCCCTCCTCTGTTATTGGGGTTCAGTAACGTCAGCTGTTCCCCTGCTGTGTGTGTGGCAATCCCTCCTATCTCCTCCACCTCCTCCTCCTCCTCCTGTCCCTGGGCTCCAACACCGCTAGTTGTTGCCTGGTGGCTGTACGCACAGTCCCAACAGTCCCTCCTCTGTTATTGGGGTTCAGTAACGTCAGCTGTTCCCCTGCTGTGTGTGTGGCAATCCCTCCTATCTCCTCCACCTCCACCTCCTGTCCCTGGGCTCCAACACCGCTAGTTGTTGCCTGGTAGTGCTGTACGCACAGTCCCAACAGTCCCTCCTCTGTTATTGGGGTTCAGTAACGTCAGCTGTTCCCCTGCTGTGTGTGTGGCAATCCCTCCTATCTCCTCCACCTCCTCCTCCTCCTCCTGTCCCTGGGCTCCAACACCGCTAGTTGTTGCCTGGTAGTGCTGTACGCACAGTCCCAACAGTCCCTCCTCTGTTATTGGGGTTCAGTAACGTCAGCTGTTCCCCTGCTGTGTGTGTGGCAATCCCTCCTATCTCCTCCACCTCCTGTCCCTGGGCTCCAACACCGCTAGTTGTTGCCTGGTAGTGCTGTACGCACAGTCCCAACAGTCCCTCCTCTGTTATTGGGGTTCAGTAACGTCAGCTGTTCCCCTGCTGTGTGTGTGGCAATCCCTCCTATCTCCTCCACCTCCTCCTCCTGTCCATGGGCTCCAACACCGCTAGTTGCTGTCCAGAAGTGCTGTCCGCACAGAGCCAAACACCTCGCCAATGTGTTAGTGGGGTTCAGCACCGCCAGCTGTTCCCCTGCTGTGTATACGGCAACGTGTACTGCGACCGCCACGCAGGCACAACAAGTTAAATTTAAGGGAACCTGTCCCCCCCCCCCCCCAGGCGTTTGTTACTGAAGGAGCCACCTTGTTGTGCAGCAGTAATGATGCAAAGGGAAAAAGTGCCTCTTTTCGTGGTGTTCCTTGCACATGCTGAACCTAACACTTATGAAAAGTGTCCCCTCCTACCGTGATACCGTCCGGTTGGTGGAACTTTCCTTTGTGATGTGACGCAGCACAGCCGTCATTCTTACCCCCTTGGCGCCGTGCGCCGCCTCCTCAGCGTTGTTTGAATCAGTCCCGGAGCCTGCGCTGTTAGGTTAGCCCTTGGCCATGCACACATTTTGCGCTGCCCGTCTTCTGACATCATTTGGTGTCAGGCTGGCTGAGCCTGTGCGGCCGCGCTGGACGAGATCCTGCCTCGTAGTGTCTTCTGATTTAATCCCACTGGGGGCCTGAGATCCATGGACATGCGCAGTGCATATCTGAACCTCCACCTCTCACTCATCTCCCTACGGCTTCTTCAGACTGTGCGCTGTCAGCTGATCCCTAATAGCATGCCACGGCCGTGACACCGCACAGTCTGAATAAGCCGTAGGGAGGGGAGTGAGAGGTGAGGATATGCACTGCGCATGGCCACGGATCCCAGGCCCGCGGTGGGATTACATCAGACGACACTGCGAGGCGGGATCTCGGCCAGCGCGGCCGCACAGGCGCAGCCAGTCTGACACCAAATGATGTCAGAAGACGGGCAGCGCAAAATGTGTGCATGGCCAAGGGCTAACCTAACAGCGCAGGCTCCGGGACTGATTCAAACAACGCTGAGGAGGCGGCGCACGGCGCCAAGGGGGTAAGAATGACGGCTGTGCTGCGTCACATCACAAAGGAAAGTTCCACCAACCGGACGGTATCACGGTAGGAGGGGACACTTTTCATAAGTGTTAGGTTCAGCATGTGCGAGGACCATAATTAAAAGAGCTAAGTTTACCTTTTCCAGCATTAGTGCTGTACACGATGGCTCTTTCAGCTACAAACGCCTGGGGGGGGGTTAAAGGTTCCCTTTCAACTTGCTCCAGTGCAGGCTTCGGCCCACACTCTGCTCCCTCTCCTCCTCCTGCTGACCCTGGGCTCTAACACCGCCAGTTGGGGCCCAGATGTGCTAGCTGCACAGAGAAAAACACCAGCCAATGTGTCAGTGGGGTTCAGCACCGCCAGCTGTTCCCCTGCTGTGCAGCCGGCAACGTGTCCTGCAACAGCCACGCAGGCACAACAGACCCAAAGCTGCCGCCAGTGCAGGCTTCGGCCTACACTCCGCTCCCTCTCCTCCTCCTGCTGACCCTGGGCTCTAACACCGCCAGTTGGGGCCCAGATGTGCTAGCTGCACAGAGAAAAACACCAGCCAATGTGTCAGTGGGGTTCAGCACCGCCAGCTGTTCCCCTGCTGTGTAGCCAGCAACGTGTCCTGCAACAACCACGCAGACACAAGAACTGAAATTGAAGGAAACCTGTCCCCCCTCCCCCAGGTGTTTCTACGTTTTCCAGCCACCTTGTACAACAGTAATGCTGCATGTGTGCAAGGTGGCTCAGAAACTTATTCTCCTTGCCCATGTTGAACTGAACACGTCTAAAATGAGTCCTCTGCGACCATTAAAACGTCCCTCAGGTGTGATTTTCCTTTGTATTGACACACAACAAGCTCCTTGGTAGCGCTGCCCATCTTCTGGCATCATTGTTTGGCTGCCTGCGCCTCTGCGGCCGCCTTGCCCCACACAACGCCCCTCGGTGTCTTATTTATTTGGACTGCGAGGGTGTGATTGACGGGCATGAGCAGTGCATATCTTCGCCTGTTGTCACTCATCTCCTTCCGCCTTCTTCAGACTGTGCGGCTTCATGGCCGTGGCATGCGATAAGGGATCAGCTGACGCCGCACAGTCTGAAGCGGGTGTAAGGACCCGAGTGTGAGAGGCGAACATATGTACTGCGCCAGGCCATGAATCCCAGCCCCGCAGTGTTTTAACAATGTTAAGACACTACGGGGCTGGGATTCATGGTCATCGCGAACCGCACCGGCCGACATTAAATGATGTCAGAAGATGGGCAGCGCTAACAGCGCTAGGCCAAGGGATAACACGACAGCGCAGACTCCTGTACAGCAAATAACAACGCTCAGGAGGCTGCACCCAGCACCAAGGTGGGATTCTTGACATCTGTGCTGCGTCTCATTACGAAGGGAACTCGCGCCTCCAACACAGTTTGACTGTATAAAGGGCTAAATGTTATACGTGTTTCATTCAGCGTGTGCAAGGAGAAAAATTAAAAGAGCAACCTTTGACTTGTGCAGCACTACTGCTGCATAAGCTGTGGCTCTTCTAGTTTGGAACACCTGAGGGGGGGTTAAAGGTTACCTTTGAAATTGGTTCAATTAGGCTTCGGCCTACACTCCGCTCCCTCTCCTCCTCCTGCTGACCCTGGGCTCTAACACCGCCAGTTGGGGCCCAGATGTGCTGGCTGCACAGAGCCAAACACCTCGCCAATGTGTCAGTGGGGTTCAGCACCGCCAGCTGTTCCCCTGCTGTGTAGCCGGCAACGTGTCCTGCAACTGCCACGCAGACACAACAGACCCAAAGCTGCCGCCAGTGCAGGCTTCGGCCTACACTCTGCTCCCTCTCCTCCTCCTGCTGACCCTTTGCTCCAACACTGCTAGTTGGGGCTCTAGGAAGACAAGCTTGAATAGGTCCCCATCCTGGTTCCAGCACCGTCAGCTGGTTCCGGGCCTTTGGCTTAGGTGCCTCCTTCTGGGTATCCGAGTTCCACCAACGTCAGGTGGTCCTTGGTAGTGCTTTCAGGCACGGGTACCTCCTGCTTAGTACCCGGGTTCCAGTAACGTCAGCTGGTCCTCGGTAGTTCCATTGGCTCTTGGACCTTCGGCTACCCATCCGGGTTCCAGCACCGTCAGCTGGTTCTCGGCAGTGTCTTTTGCTCTTGTACCTTCTGCTCCCCATCCTGGTTCCAGTACCGTCAGCTGGTTCCGGGCAGAGCCTTTGGCTTAGGTGCCTCCCTCTGGGTATCCGAGTTCCACCAACGTCAGGTGGTCCTTGGTAGTGCTTTCAGGCACGGGTACCTCCTGCTTAGTAACCGGGTTCCAGTAACGTCAGCTGGTCCTCGGTAGTTCCATTGGCTCTTGGACCTTCGGCTACCCATCCGGGTTCCAGCACCGTCAGCTGGTTCTCGGCAGTGTCTTTTGCTCTTGTACCTTCTGCTCCCCATCCTGGTTCCAGTACCGTCAGCTGGTTCCGGGCAGAGCCTTTGGCTTAGGTGCCTCCCTCTGGGTATCCGAGTTCCACCAACGTCAGGTGGTCCTTGGTAGTGCTTTCAGGCATGGGTACCTCCTGCTTAGTAACCGGGTTCCAGTAACGTCAGCTGGTCCTCGGTAGTTCCATTGGCTCTTGGACCTTCGGGTAGCCATCCGAGTTCCAGTTCCATCAGCTGTTTCTCGGCATTTTCTCAGCCTTCTTGTACCTTCTGCTACATTTCCAAGTTCAAGACCCTAAAGACGACGACCCGGAAGACCACCCCTAAGATGACGACAACACCAGAGACGACACCCACTGAGATGACGACGACCCTGGAGACGATGACCCTGAAGACCACCCCGATGACGACGACCCCGGAGACGACGACCCTGGAGACGACGACGACCTGGAAGACCGAGAAGCAGAAGAACAAGAGGCTGCAGAACAAAGAGCAGAAGAACATTAAGCATAAGACTAAATATCAGAGCAAAAGATATTATCTAAATTATAAGCAGAAGAAGACTAAGCAGTGTATGGGGGTGAGTCCGTTCCTCCTCGTGGTGCCCCTGGATAAAGCCTGATGCTGCAGGCCAAACTGAACGCGGACAAATGTAACTTTTTTGTGACAGGCAGAACGGAAGGTGTAATCTTTAAACTTTTATAGATAACAACTACGGGAATGCCTGTCACAAATAAGAATATGATGAAGAAGTTGAATATGAAGAAGATAATAGTTAAATAAAAAGAATATGAACAATGTAACAAAAAAAATAATAGGTAGAAGATGAAGAAGAAGATGAATAAGGTGAAGAAGTTGATGTCAAAGAAGCTGATGATGAGGATAATGAAGAAGATAGTGTGGGAGAAGTAAAAAAGAAGGTGAAGGGCGTGGAAGTAGTGAAACATCAATATCTGACAAAATAAATAAAAAATTAACATAGTCAAAATCTTTCTAACGCCGAACGTCATAAAAAAAATAAAAATCCTGCTATTCTATTTGATTGGGCTAAACCTCTGTGCCTTTAATGTCTCCGCCACCTCCCCCAATACATCCTACATTATTCTTAGTTGTTTTCCTTCATGTAGAATTAACCTACACGGAAAGAAAGGGTTTATTTTAATTCTGATATTTTCGTCCCATTGACTTGCATTGGGATCGGGTATCGGTATCGGATTAGATCCGATACTTTGACGGTATCGGCCGATACTTTCCGATACCGATACTTTCCGATATCGGAAGGTATCGCTCAACACTAGTCATTAAGAACAATTTTCAACTTAAAAGAATTAAACAAATTCATCCGAGTGGAAAAATTCAAAATGGAGACTCTGAGAACGGCGGTAAAACTGCTGTATCCGGGATGTTACATGGCAGTGTTAGACCTTACCGATGCCTATTATCATGTGCCAATCAGCAGAGAGCATCAACAATTCCTGAGGTTGGTTGTGCAGCTAGGGCAGGTCTACACCCACCTACAATACCAATGTCTCCCCTTTGTGGTATCGGTGGCTCCTTGTATCTTTACAAAAATAATTTCGGAAGTAGCATCCTTCGTAAGGAGAGAAAACATTCTACTAGTGCCCTATTTAGACGGTTTCCTCCTTATAGCCGACAATCAAGAAGATTGCATAAAAGCAGTTACGACAGTACGAGAGCTGCTAACCAAACTAGGGTGGATAATAAACTTAAAAAAAATCAAGATTGATTCCGGTCCAGATACAGGAGTTCCTGGGGATTCAATTAAATTCAATCAGACAAGTCTGTATCCTTCCAGACAGAAAAGTCGAGGCCATAAAACAACGAGTAAGACAAATACAGGTGGCCCAATATGTCTCGGTGAGGGAAGCCATGTCCCTCCTAGGTATGCTAACTGCAACAATTCCGGCAGTCCAATGGGCACAACTTCATTCAAGGGACCTACAGTGGCAGATCCTGTCAGAACAAACAAAAATACCTTACAACTTAAATCGAAGAATCGTATTGTCACAACATGTACGGGACTCTCTAAGCTGGTGGCTAGATTCCGAAAATCTAAAAAAAGGGGTCCCATGGTCAATCCAGAATCCGGTGGTACTAACCACGGATGCGAGCCCGTTAGGTTGGGGGGCACACCTATCAGATCGGATCCTACAGGGTCTATGGGATCCACAAATGCAATTAGCCTCCTCAAACTTGAAGGAATTAACAGCGGTAAGGCAAGCGATTCTTCAAACGGAAGAGGATGTCAAAGGAAAACATCTAGTAGTGTTGTCCGACAACAGCACAACGGTGTCGTATATAAATCGACAGGGAGGAACCAGATCAAGTCCCCTAATGGAAGAAGCAAGAAGACTATTTCTTTGGGCCGAAAACCACCTTTTATCTCTTACAAGTACACACTTAAAGGGGTCAGACAACTTTGTCGCAGATTTTCTAAGTCGTCACGTCCTGCACCAGGGCGAGTGGTCACTAAATCAAAAAATATTTGGAGAAATCTGTGCCATCTGGGGGCTTCCTCAAGTGGATCTTTTTTCCACAAGGCAGAATCGAAAAGTAGAAAGATTCTACTCCCTAAACCCGAAAGAAAACCCGGAAGGAGTAGATGCGTTACTGCACCAATGGAGATTCCAACTAGCCTATGCGTTTCCCCCAATCCCATTAATCCCTACAGTCCTGAAGAAGATCCGAGAAGAGAAATCACGCATAATCTTAATCGCGCCCTTCTGGCCAAAGAGAGCTTGGTTCACTTGGCTCAGACGTATGTCCATCTCGGACCCATGGATACTTCCAGAGGTTCCAAACCTTCTGCACCAGGGTCCAGTGACACATCCTCAGGTTCACAGCCTACACCTCACTGCTTGGAACTTGAGAGGGGACTTCTGCTAGCAAAGGGGTTCTCGGATCCGTTGGTTACTACTCTACTGTCCAGTAGAAAGAAGATCACGGCTGATAAATACCAAAGGGTATGGGGAAAATTTTTAGAATTCTCAGGCCGTCGGATAACAGATACCGTTCAGAAAGTCCCTATATCAGAAATCCTAGAATTTCTCCAAAAGGGGCTGGAGAGAGGATTATCTACCAGCACCCTAAAAGTGCAAGTCTCGGCGCTTAGCGCCCTGTTTGACCAAAAATTGGCTGATCACCCCTGGGTGTGTAGGTTCATTCGGGCCTCCTTTACAGCCAGACCATTCAAACCTCGTCCAAAGGTCGCTCCCTGGGATTTAAATTTAGTTTTAAATGCCTTGACCTCCTCTCCCTTTGAGCCTCTTTCCTCCATATCGGAAAAAGTGCTAACTTTAAAAACGGTTCTTCTCATTGCCCTTACCTCAGCCAGACGCATTAGTGAGCTTCAGGCTATATCTATAGACCCTCCTTACACTACATTTCTAGAGGACAGGGTAATTATAAAATCTGATCCGGCCTTCTTACCAAAGGTCAACTCGAAATTTCACAGGGACCAGGAGATAGTCTTGCCTTCATTTTGTGCCAATCCAAAATCCCAGGGAGAAGAAACCTTCCATTGCTTGGACGTCAGACGTTGTCTACTTCAATATATAGAAGTGACAAAACCATGGCGACAGCCTTCAGCCCTTTTTGTCTCCTTTCAGGGGGCAAACGGGAAAAAAGGCCACAAAATCAACCATTGCACGATGGCTCCGTATGGCTATATCACTTTCCTATTCCTCTTCGGGGCAGGTCCCTCCACCTGGTGTTACGGCCCACTCTACGAGGGCTATTTCCACATCTTGGGCAGAGAGGGCAAATGCATCGATAGAGCAAATCTGTAATGCAGCAGTATGGTCTTCACCCTCTACTTTCTTCCGCCATTATAGATTAAATCTGGGGCTATCAGATCTTGCCTTTGGTAGAAAAGTACTATCTGCTGTTGTCCCACCCTAGAGGTTCTTTCTATTTCTTCCTCTCATGTACCGGTGCTGTCATGGGGAAGGGAAAAAATGATAATTACTTACGGGTAATTTGATTTTCCAGATCCATGACAGCACCGCTCTAGTTCCCGCCCTATCTTGGTGATGGTGTGTGATTCACAAAAAAAAAAAAAAATCTCTTAAAAAAAAAAAAAAAAAACACAAACAAAAGATGGGGTAATAACCACTTAACATAACAATAGATAAATAGTCTTAGAGTTTAAAATAATGTATATATGCCTAAAACTAACATAGCGGTTACCTTGCATTCTCTGTAAACAAACTGAGGAGAGAGGTGCCGCCCCCATCTTTTATCTCCTATGCAGGTTTCCTGTTCTTGGGGGCGGGACCATCTCTCATGTACCAGTGCTGTCATGGATCTGGAAAATCAAATTACCCGTAAGTAATTATCATTTTTCTTATTTTAATTTTTATTTACATTTTTATTTTTTCTGTAAATTCTTATTTTTTATTCAACGGAGTGAAGGGGGCGACGGATCCCTTTTATAGGGCCCGCTCTCCCCCGAACCAGCAACAGGCGAGCACGGCGAGTATACCTCCCCGTCCCTCTCCTGCGACGCTGGAGGACGCCAATTTTTACTGGGGCGACGGTTTTCCATCTTTGGGCCCGATCTCCCTTCCCCCCTGCAAGACGGCGAGTACATAGAGCCTGCTCTAATGTACCTCTCCGGGGGCCCGACATACAAGGCCCACACTACATGGCGTTGCACAAAGGGATTACAGAAGAGGATGGAACAAGGAGGATGGATGGAGCGCGCAGGGACAGGGGGACCTGCATTACCGGACTGAGAGTACATCATCCCTCCTGCGCTCCGAAGTCAGGCGCCGGCGGTACTTGCGGCAGAGTCCCTGGGGAGAGGCGCCGGCGGTCGGGGGACTGCGGTGGTTAGCGTCGCTCCGTTGCGGCGGCTGCCGCCGCGCATCGCCGGGCAGGCCGGAAATTTAGTCCCCGCCTTTTCAGCCGGAGTAGGCCGCAGTAGGCAGATCCCTCCCACGGCCGTAACCCCGCCCCCTATATCGGCGCTTCTCGTCTAGGACGAGAGGCGCCCTGCAGATCTCGGGGGCCATATTGCCATCTCTCTGCAAGGTGGCCCATGCTGTCCTGGAACCGCCACGGCTGCATTCCTCCCCGGGGACACAGGCACAGGACCATGGGTAAGCTGATTCAAGAAAGCTTAACCCTTTCCCTGCATATACTGCCCCGCTCTGTCTCTAAAGTCACTATGTGACACAATCCAAGGAGACTAAAAAGGGTAACAAGAAGCACACAGTGTTTTTCACTGTATGTGCCACTTGCAATACGGCCCTGCCCCGAGCTCACAGTAACCCGTTGTGTGCGGATTGTGTCCCGGCCTCTGTGCAGCCGCCTCTCGCCGCCGCCGATGCCGCCGCCGAGGCCGCCGCCGTCGACCCTGTAGAGCCTAGCCCCCCTGAGTGGGCAGCTTCTCTCACGATCCATGGCTTCCCTAGTCAGGGCAATTGACTCCCTCCGGGGCCGCCCTTCAAGTCAGACCGCGGAGGATTTGGGCGACGGTACGGATCCGTCCACCAGCAGGGGGCGTACTCTGTCACTTTCTACTCGGGGTTCCAGGAAACGTACCCATGTTCCATCCCCTGGTCATGGGCCAGTTGGGTTTTCAGCGTCGGTGAGCTCCGCTTCCCAGTCCCCTTCTCCAGACAACAGGGGCCCTGTCTCAAACGACTCTGAATATGAGTCCGACGATTCCTACGTTCAGGATTCCTCCACCTCCCAAGAGACACTCGATTCTCTCATCGAAGCGGTCAACCAGACCCTGAAGGTGGCCGAGGAATCCGTATCTACACCCGAACACGTGGTGTCGTTCAAAAAGACTAAACGTGTCCAAAAGGTTTTTGTCACTCATCCTGAGTTCAAGGAGATTGTACAAAAACACAGGGACCGTCCCGATAAACGCTTCATGGGTCAAAAGCCCATCGAGGCCAAATATCCTTTTCCTCAGGAACTAATCAAGGACTGGCTGCAGTCCCCCTCAGTGGACCCTGCTGTGTCACATCTCGCTTCCAAAACCATCCTGTCCCTGTCAGACGGCTCCTCGGTTAAGAACCCCTCTGACCGTCAGATTGATTATCTGGCTCGCTCCGTCTTCGAGGCCACAGGAGCCTCTCTCTTCCCATCTTTCGCTGCCTCTTGGGTGGCTAAGGCTATGGTCGCTTGGGCCGAGACGCTTTCCACGACCATCCAAGCTAGCGACCTACCTCCAGAGGCGATCAACCTGGCTAACCAGATAGCCCAGGCTGGGGATTTCGTAGTCAACGCCTCAATAGACGCAGCCAATTGCGCTGCACAGGCAGCCGCGAATGCAATCTCCATTAGAAGAGCCCTGTGGCTCGGATTGGCGAGCAGATTCGGCTTCCAAGCGCTCTTTGACATCTCTGCCCTACCAGGCTGGTCGTTTATTTGGAGAAAAATGAGACCAAATAATCTCGAATGCCATTGGGGGAAAAAGTAAATTTCTCCCCCAACAAAAGCCTGCCCGGCTGTTTCGGTATCAACAACAATCCCAATTTCGGCCCTTTCGTAACAATACCAACTGGTCATCTACATCTTCTGCCTCCGCTTCAGGACGAGGCTCGCGCAGTGACCGAAGCCCCCAGGTCTCTTACAGACCTAACCGTAACTGGAAACCCAGACCGAGACCACCTGGGTCTAAGGGATCCAGATCCCTTAGATACTCCACTCAATTACTCCTTGCAACATCCAGGGGGCACCAACAAAGTAGGAGGGTGCCTACTTTTGTTCCGTCAAGCCTGGCTCTTGGTCGTTTCCGACGAGTGGGTCAGAGAATTGGTGTCCACCGGATACAAAATAGAATTTTCCTCCCCCCCTACACGCTTCTTTTAGTCTTGCCCTCCCAAATCAAAGACAACAGCCTTTCTCCAGGCCATACGGGCAATACAAAGGGACGGAGTCATCATTCCGGTTCCCCTAGACCAAAGGTTCAAAGGGTTCTACTCGAACCTATTCGTGGTCCCAAAGAAGGACGGATCGCTACGTCCGATTCTGGACCTGAAACTTCTAAACAAATTTGTCAAAATTCGACATTTCAGAATAGAATCCCTCCGTTCTGTGGTCGCGTCCATGGAAAAAGGAGAATTCCTGGTGTCCCCATAGACATCAAGGATGCCTACCTCCACATCCCAATCTTTCCTCCGCATCAGCAGTTCCTCCGCTTCGCATTTCGCGGAGAACACTTCCAGTTTGTGGCCTTGCCTTTCGGTCTCGCCACCGCTCCCAGAGTCTTCACGAAGGTCATGGCGGCTGCCATGGCCATTCTTCATTCCAGGGGAGTGGTGGTACTTCCATACCTGGATGACCTACTGATAAAAGGTCCATCTTACCCAGCCTGCGAAGAGTCCGTCGTTCTCACGGTGGATACTCTTTCTCGCCTGGGTTGGAAGATAAACTTCGAAAATCCTCTCCGATTCCAGCCCAACGGATCCTTTCTTGGGATGACGCTGGACACTTCTCGCGGTCTGGTCATTCTCCCTCAAGACAAGGCCTTGGCCTTGCAGCAGGGAGCTCAGAGTCTTTCCCACCCAGTCTCCCACTCTATCAATTTCAGCATGCGCATTCTCGGGCAGATGGTAGCAGCCATGGTGGCGGTTCCATTCGCGCAATTTCACCTCCGTCCCCTACAGCATGCGCTACTGTCGGCGTGGGACGGCAACCCGTCCTTCCTCGACCGCCGCTTCACTCTGTCCCCACGGGTCAGGAAGACCCTCAGGTGGTGGACGCTGAAGTCCTCCCTACTCCAGGGAAGGTCTTTTCTCCTAGTGCGGTGGCTGGTGGTGACCACTGATGCCAGCCTCATGGGCTGGGGGGCAGTTTTCAACCATCACACAGCACAAGGGCGGTGGTCCACTCGAGAGTCTCAAGGTCGTTTCTTCCTTCCACCTCAACGAGATTGTTCTGCCTTCGTTCTGTCCGGCACCAGTCCATCGCATTGAAAAGGCTCTGCACACCCATGATGTGGTAAGGGCTCTTCGACGGTACGTCTCGCAGACGGCTCCCTTCCGCACGTCAGATGTCCTGTTTGTACTTCCAGAGGGACCAAGGTGGGGTTCTCCCGCTTCCAAAGCTACTCTAGCCAAATGGATTCGGTCGGCTATTCAAGAATCCTATCGTGTCAAAGGTGTTCCTATCCCAGCAGGGATCAAGGCCCATTCTACTCGGTCGGTGGGCGCCTCGTGGGCCATTCGGCACCAGGCGTCAGCACAGCAAGTCTGCAAGGCTGTGACATGGTCCAGTTTGCACACTTTTACGAAATATTACCACATTCATTCTCTCTCTTCTGCAGACGCCGCCCTTGGCAGGCGCATTCTGCAATCGGCAGTACCTTAGCCGTAAGCCAGTGGTACATGGGGTATTAGCATATGTTGCTCCCCACCCAGGGACTGCTTTGGGACGTCCCATGGTCCTGTGTCCCCCAATGAGGCGTAGGAAAAAAGGAGATTTTTGTGTACTCACCGTAAAATCTTTTTCTCCGAGCCAATCATTGGGGGACACAGCACCCACCCTGTTAGCCTGTTTGGCTTGTTGTTACTTCCTTGGTTTTGACATAGTTTGTAATTTGTTTCATGCTCCTACTGCTTTACTACCGAACTGGTTGAATTGTAGCCAGTGAAGGGGTGTATACTGCAGAGGAGGAGTTAATCTTTCTGTTTACTTAGTGTCCTCCTAGTGGCAGCAGCATAACACCCATGGTCCTTTGTCCCCCAATGATTGGCTCGGAGAAAAAGATTTTACGGTGAGTACACAAAAATCTCCTTATTGTTACGCCCCAGGAAGACATCCAGGCCTCTCTTCCACCCCTAAACTGAGTTCGCCATCACCACCTCCTCAGGCAAGGAATTCCAGATTCTCACTGCCCTCACAGTAAAGAATCCTCTTCTATGTTGGTGGAAAAACCTTCTCTCCTCCAGACGCAGAGAATGCCCCCTTGTGACCGTCACCTTCCTTGGTATAAACAGATCCTCGGAGAGATATTTGTATTGTCCCCTTATATACTTATACATGGTTATTAGATCGCCCCTCAGTTGTCTTTTTTCTAGACTAAATGATCCTAATTTTGCTAATCTCTCTGGGTATTGCAGTTCCCTCATCCCCTTTATTAATTTTGTTGCCCTCCTTTGTACTCGCTGTAGTACAATAGTGCCCTCCTTTGTACGATAATAGTCCCAAAAATTCTGATTATAACTGATTTATAGGTTCCTGGTCCTGAAACTGCTTATTTGCTGACCCTGAAACCATCCTGGAGGGGTGATTAACCCACTAGTCACTAGGTGTGCTTAGGCAGTAGCTGTTGTTGCCATTTTTATTTCATAAAACAATACTACATGTCTAGTTGGCATGTGACCACATGCATACTGATCACTTGCAGCTACGCGGCTGCCGCTTCCGGCGCTGGTGCAGCGCCCCAGAGTCCTGGTCGTTGCAGTACTGATGCTCCGCTGCTAAGGGGGGCTATGGTACGTCTGATGGCACTGAAGGAGTTCTTCTGACCAGGTATCACAGACACCAATACACTTCACAGTTCGGCCTCCAGGGGGAGCTAAGGGTACTATGTATTAGGCCACTCCTCACAGTCTGGTAAAACTGGGGGTTGGATAGGAAGTTAGTTCAGAAAGCTGACTGGGTTGGAACCAGGCAACACCTTGTGGCAGAGGGTGTTGTAGGGAAAGATTCAGAGGGGTCCCTGTCAGGGGTGGGATCCTGACAGAGGTGTTGTGAACTTGGATTCTGGGCTCCCCCGGTGGCTACTGGTGGAATTGAACTGGTGTCTTCATCTTCTCTGTTCACCTGTTCCCATCAAGATGTGGGAGTCGCTATATAACCTTGCTGCTTTGTTAGTTGCTTGCCGGTCAACAATGTTATCAGAAGCCTCTCTGTGCTTGTTCCTGCTCCTAGACAACTACTAGATAAGTTGGACTCTTGTCCATGTTTGTTTTTGCATTTTTGTTCCAGTTCACAGCTGTAGTTTCGTTACTGTGTCTGGAAAGCTCTTGTGAACAGGAATTGCCACTCTGGTGTTATGAGTTAATGCCAGAGTTTTAAAGTAATTTCTGGATGGTGTTTTGATAGGGTTTTCAGCTGACCATGAAAGTGTTCTTTCTGTCTTCTGCTATGTAGTAAGTGGACCTCAAATTTGCTAAACCTATTTTCATACTACGTTTTGTTATTTCATCTTAATTCACCGCCAATACATGTGGGGGGCCTCTGTCTCCTTTCGGGGTATTTCTCTAGAGGTGAGCTAGGACTAATATCTTCCTCTGCTAGCATTATTTAGTCCTCCGGCTGGTGCTGGGCATCTAGAATCAACGTAGGCATGCTACCCGGCCACTGCTAGTTGTGTGTTAGGTTTAGTTCATGGTCAGCTCAGTTTCCATCTTCCAAGAGCTAGTTCCTATATATGCTGATGCTATGTTCTCTTGCCATTGAGATCATGACAGTTTGACCGGCCCACAAAGTGTTAATTGTTTGGGCTGAAGCAGGAGATAGAGAAGTGTTTAAGGGAAATTTTTTTTTTTTTTTTCCCTTCAGAGTTTTGCTGCCTAGCCCTTAATTGCTGTCTAGCTGCTTCTTACCTCCTCTTAACCCTTGAATGGCTCTGTGTCCACCTGTTTGTAATGGATCTTCAGAGTGTAACTGCAGGTTTGAATAATCTCGCCACGAAGGTACAAAATTTGCAAGATTTTGTTTGTCATGCACCTGTATCTGAGCCGAGAATTCCTTTGCCGGAATTTTTCTCGGGGAATAGATCTGGGTTTCAGAATTTTCAAAATAATTGCAAATTATTTTTGTCCCTGAAATCTCGCTCTGCCGGAGACCCTGCACAGCAGGTCAGGATTGTGATTTCCTTGCTCCGGGGCGACCCTCAAGACTGGGCTTTTTCATTGACACCAGGGGATCCTGCGTTGCTCAATGTGGATGCGTTTTTTCTGGCCTTGGGGTTGCTTTATGACGAACCTCATTTGGAGCTTCAGGCAGAAAAAACTTTGATGTCCCTATCTCAGGGGCAAGATGAAGCGGAAATTTACTGCCAAAGATTCCGTAAATGGTCTGTGCTTACTCAGTGGAATGAGTGCGCCCTGGCGGCGACTTTCAGAGAGGGTCTCTCTGATGCCATTAAGGATGTTATGGTGGGGTTCCCTGTGCCTGCGGGTCTGAATGAGTCCATGACAATGGCTATTCAGATCGATAGGCGTTTGCGGGAGCGCAAACCAGTGCACCATCTGGCGGTGTCCACTGAGAAGTCGCCAGAGAGTATGCAGTGTGATAGAATTCTGTCCCGAAGCGAGCGGCAGAATTTTAGACGGAAAAATGGGTTGTGTTTCTATTGTGGTGATTCTACTCATGTTATATCAGCATGCTCTAAACGCACTAAAAAGCTTGGTAAATCTGTTTCCATTTGCACCTCACCGTCTAAGTTTATTCTATCTGTGACCCTGATTTGCTCTTTGTCATCTATTACCACGGACGCCTATGTCGACTCTGGCGCCGCTTTGAGTCTTATGGATTGGTCCTTTGCCAAACGCTGTGGGTATGATTTAGAGCCTTTGGAGACTCCTATTCCTCTGAAGGGGATTGACTCCACCCCATTGGCTAATAATAAACCACAATACTGGACACAAGTAATTATGTGTATTAATCCGGATCACCAGGAGATTATTCGCTTTCTGGTGCTGTATAATCTACATGATGATTTGGTGCTGGGATTGCCTTGGCTGCAATCTCACAACCCAGTCCTCGACTGGAGAGCTATGTCTGTGTTGAGCTGGGGATGTAAGGGGGCTCATGGGGATGTACCTGTGGTTTCCATTTCATCATCTATTCCCTCTGAAATTCCTGAGTTCCTGTCTGACTATCGTGACGTCTTTGAAGAATCCAAGCTTGGTTCGTTACCTCCGCACCGAGAGTGCGATTGTGCCATAGATTTAATCCCGGGTAGTAAATACCCAAAGGGTCGTTTATTTAATCTGTCTGTGCCTGAACATGCTGCTATGCGAGAATATATAAAGGAGTCCTTGGAAAAGGGACATATTCGTCCATCGTCATCTCCCTTAGGAGCCGGTTTTTTCTTTGTGTCAAAAAAAGACGGCTCTTTGAGACCATGTATTGATTATCGGCTTTTGAATAAAATCACTGTTAAATATCAATACCCATTGCCGTTGCTGACTGATTTGTTTGCTCGCATAAAGGGGGCCAAGTGGTTCTCTAAGATTGACCTTCGTGGGGCGTATAATTTGGTGCGAATCAGGCAGGGGGATGAGTGGAAAACCGCATTTAATACGCCCGAGGGCCACTTTGAGTATTTAGTGATGCCTTTTGGTCTTTCAAATGCTCCGTCAGTTTTCCAGTCCTTTATGCATGATATTTTTCGCGATTATTTGGATAAATTTATGATTGTGTATCTGGATGATATTCTGATTTTTTCGGATGACTGGGACTCTCATGTCCAGCAAGTCAGGAGGGTTTTTCAGGTTTTGCGGTCTAATTCTTTGTGTGTGAAGGGTTCTAAGTGTGTTTTTGGGGTACAGAGGATTTCCTTTTTGGGATATATTTTTTCCCCCTCTTCCATTGAAATGGATCCTGTCAAGGTTCAAGCTATTTGTGATTGGACGCAGCCCTCTTCTCTTAAGAGTCTTCAGAAATTTTTGGGCTTTGCTAACTTTTATCGTCGATTTATTGCTGGTTTTTCGGATATTGCTAAGCCATTGACCGATTTGACTAAGAAGGGTGCTGATGTTGCTGATTGGTCCCCTGATGCTGTGGAGGCCTTTCGGGAGCTTAAGCGCCGTTTTTCCTCTGCCCCTGTGTTGCGTCAGCCTGATGTTGCTCTACCTTTTCAGGTTGAGGTCGACGCTTCTGAGATCGGAGCTGGGGCAGTGTTGTCGCAGAAAAGTTCTGACTGCTCCGTGATGAGGCCTTGTGCCTTCTTTTCCCGTAAATTTTCGCCCGCTGAGCGGAATTATGATGTTGGGAATCGGGAGCTTTTGGCCATGAAGTGGGCTTTTGAGGAGTGGCGCCATTGGCTTGAGGGGGCCAGACATCAGGTGGTGGTATTGACGGACCACAAAAATTTGATTTATCTTGAGACCGCCAGGCGCCTGAATCCTAGACAGGCGCGCTGGTCATTATTTTTCTCTCGGTTTAATTTTATGGTGTCATACCTACCGGGTTCTAAGAATGTTAATGCGGATGCCCTTTCTAGGAGTTTTGAGCCTGACTCGCCTGGTAACTCTGAGCCCACAGGTATCCTTAAGGATGGAGTGGTATTGTCAGCCGTTTCTCCAGACCTGCGGCGGGCCTTGCAGGAGTTTCAGGCGGATAGACCTGATCGTTGCCCACCTGATAAACTGTTTGTTCCTGATGATTGGACCAGTAGAGTAATCTCTGAGGTTCATTCTTCTGCGTTGGCAGGTCATCCTGGCATTTTTGGTACCAGGGATTTGGTGGCAAGGTCCTTCTGGTGGCCTTCCCTGTCACGAGATGTGCGAGGCTTTGTGCAGTCTTGTGACGTTTGTGCTCGGGCCAAGCCTTGTTGTTCTCGGGCTAGTGGATTATTGTTGCCCTTGCCTATTCCTAAGAGGCCTTGGACGCACATCTCGATGGATTTTATTTCAGATCTGCCTGTTTCTCAGAAGATGTCTGTCATCTGGGTGGTGTGTGACCGTTTCTCTAAGATGGTCCATTTGGTTCCTCTGCCCAAGTTGCCTTCTTCTTCCGAGTTGGTTCCTCTGTTTTTTCAAAATGTGGTTCGTTTGCATGGTATTCCTGAGAATATCGTTTCTGACAGAGGGACTCAATTCGTGTCTAGATTTTGGCGGGCATTCTGTGCTAGGATGGGCATAGATTTATCTTTTTCGTCCGCTTTCCATCCTCAGACGAATGGCCAGACCGAGCGGATTAATCAGACCCTGGAGACATATCTGAGGTGTTTTGTGTCTGCTGAC
Source organism: Ranitomeya variabilis (assembly GCF_051348905.1). Taxonomy (NCBI): domain Eukaryota; kingdom Metazoa; phylum Chordata; class Amphibia; order Anura; family Dendrobatidae; genus Ranitomeya; species Ranitomeya variabilis. The sequence continues at coordinate 464,637,557 of NC_135233.1, forward strand.
CAGGATGATTGGGTTGCTTTTTTGCCATTGGCGGAGTTCGCTCTCAATAATCGGGCCAGCTCTGCCACTTTGGTGTCCCCGTTTTTCTGTAATTCGGGGTTTCATCCTCGATTTTCCTCTGGTCAGGTGGAATCTTCGGATTGTCCTGGAGTGGATGCTGTGGTGGAGAGATTGCATCAGATCTGGGGGCAGGTGGTGGACAATTTGAGGTTGTCCCAGGAGAAGACTCAGCTTTTTGCCAACCGCCACCGTCGTGTTGGTCCTCGGCTTTGTGTTGGGGATTTGGTGTGGTTGTCTTCTCGTTTTGTCCCTATGAGGGTCTCTTCTCCTAAGTTTAAGCCTCGGTTCATCGGCCCGTATAAGATATTGGAGATTCTTAACCCTGTTTCCTTCCGTTTGGACCTCCCTGCATCCTTTTCTATTCATAACGTTTTTCATCGGTCATTATTGCGCAGGTATGAGGTACCGGTTGTGCCTTCCGTTGAGCCTCCTGCTCCGGTGTTGGTTGAGGGTGAGTTGGAGTACGTTGTGGAGAAAATCTTAGACTCTCGTGTTTCCAGACGGAGACTCCAGTATCTGGTCAAGTGGAAGGGATACGGCCAGGAGGATAATTCTTGGGTGAATGCATCTGATGTTCATGCCTCTGATCTGGTTCGTGCCTTTCATAGGGCCCATCCTGATCGCCCTGGTGGTTCTGGTGAGGGTTCGGTGCCCCCTCCTTGAGGGGGGGGTACTGTTGTGAACTTGGATTCTGGGCTCCCCCGGTGGCTACTGGTGGAATTGAACTGGTGTCTTCATCTTCTCTGTTCACCTGTTCCCATCAAGATGTGGGAGTCGCTATATAACCTTGCTGCTTTGTTAGTTGCTTGCCGGTCAACAATGTTATCAGAAGCCTCTCTGTGCTTGTTCCTGCTCCTAGACAACTACTAGATAAGTTGGACTCTTGTCCATGTTTGTTTTTGCATTTTTGTTCCAGTTCACAGCTGTAGTTTCGTTACTGTGTCTGGAAAGCTCTTGTGAACAGGAATTGCCACTCTGGTGTTATGAGTTAATGCCAGAGTTTTAAAGTAATTTCTGGATGGTGTTTTGATAGGGTTTTCAGCTGACCATGAAAGTGTTCTTTCTGTCTTCTGCTATGTAGTAAGTGGACCTCAAATTTGCTAAACCTATTTTCATACTACGTTTTGTTATTTCATCTTAATTCACCGCCAATACATGTGGGGGGCCTCTGTCTCCTTTCGGGGTATTTCTCTAGAGGTGAGCTAGGACTAATATCTTCCTCTGCTAGCATTATTTAGTCCTCCGGCTGGTGCTGGGCATCTAGAATCAACGTAGGCATGCTACCCGGCCACTGCTAGTTGTGTGTTAGGTTTAGTTCATGGTCAGCTCAGTTTCCATCTTCCAAGAGCTAGTTCCTATATATGCTGATGCTATGTTCTCTTGCCATTGAGATCATGACACAGAGGCCTAGCAACCAGAGAGAACGTTACGGGACCGCGCCTGCACGATATAGCGGCGGTACCCCAAGAAAGGACAAGAAGCGAGGTTTATTGTGCTGAGTGAGAAACAAGATCAACGCAACAAGGAGAATACCAGTAGGAGTCGTGCTGTAAGACGAGGCAACATCCTACTGAGGCGCGTAACTGGTGGCCGGAACGCCGAGGAAGTATAGAGCTCCAGGCCAAACTTCAAACCTACGGCAGGACAGTCAGTTATAGGCGGGCTGTCTCACCCAATTGACCTAGGAAGACACAGGGGGGTAACAACAGGAGTGGGGCGACGCTAGAGTCCCGGAAGAGCTCCGAGCCTCCCCGTCATACGGGTGCGTCCTAACCATAAGATCTGGGGGACGTGGAAGAACATCAGAATCGAGTTGTGAGGGAACACGAAAAACAGACACAACAGTTGTGAGGACTATCCCGTGGTGCTTAGCAGGGAAGGACTACAACACACAAGCGCTAGAAGGTAGGCACAGATTTCCACCTGCAAAGGGAGCTCTGGATGTGCCATCGGACCGGCCAGGCTTGCGCAGCCCGGTTAACCGTATTCCGGATTGAGGATCCTGAAGCCTTCAGTAAAGAGGTAAAGAGACTGCAACCTGGTGTCCTCGTTATTTACTGCCACCTGCACTGCACCACCACAACATCATCACCATCACGCACACCTATCATTGTACGCCCTTCAGCAGGGTCACGGACCGGGTCTAGCCACCGTGACAACCCCAGAACAGAGACTCAGAGGCCCGGTACCGGGTACCCCTCGGCCCTGCGACAGTGGGGGCGCTACAACTTGGCGTCACGAACAGGATCTACTTAAGCCTGAAGAATCAGGTCATGTGTGCCTTGGAACTGTGCTTTATTATACTTGGACTGTGACTTATTGCAAAGACTGTGTATTGCCACTTGCCGCCAAAACTAGTCGCCATTACAGCGCTGAGGAGAGCGCAGGAGAAGAAGAGGGGAGTGGAGTAGGCGTGGACCAGCTGAAGAGCGCGAAAGACAATGGCCGCCCAGTCTAAACATTTTTGCATCCTGAGGACGTGTCCGTCAACAGCCGAGGTCCGCCTTCTCATCCTCTTTGGAGGGTGGAGACCATGGAGACGGGGCCGCCCACGAAAGAGACCGCGGGAAGGAGACGCTGGAGAAGAAGCCAAGATGGCGACGCCGGGAGCACCGCGTGGGGACGACCCGACCCAGCATGAGGCTGTGCCACCCGATACAGCCCCGGAAGCGCCATCGTTGCAGGGACTGGCCCTTACGGAGCTACCAATGGGCAGACCCAACTGGCCGCCGTCGGAGGAGTGTGTGGCCGCAGCCGAGGCCCGGCAGATAGCACGTCGCCTTGAGGCCGACGCCCGCGTGATCGCTCGACTGGGTCAGCCTACGGAGGTCCGCCTAACTCCGGTGTCCCCTGCTTCCTCCATCCCGGCCGCGGCAGAGCGTGAGCTGCAGGCACAGGGCCCGAGGATCCTGCCGGAGGCAGAACACCTGCGGTGCCTGATGACAGCATGGCGGAACAGACCCCAGCCTGCAGCCCAGGTCGATCTGACGAGTGTCGAAGAGACCCCGCCGTCACACTGGGGTGTTGTGGTGTCCTTCAACTCCCGGAAAGGAAGGGGAGTTATTCAGGAGATCGGGGAGCCACTACAGGTCCGTGTTGATCGAGAAGAAGTGGAGCCCTGCGGGGGAAGGTACGATTGCGACCTGGAGCCTGGCGACGCAGTGACCTATACCCGGTGGAGGAGGGAAACTGGCGAAACTGGCTGGATAGCTCGAGGCGTCCAACGGTGCGTCGCACTCCAGGCTGCTGCCGGAACGTCGGAGGACGAGCCTCCTGCAGGGAAGGTGCCGGAGCCCGTCCCCGCGGAACCCCAGGGAATCCAGGCCCACCGTGTGGCTACGGGTCGTGCCGGCCTGGTGAGGCCCGGAAGGAGACCGCCCCCTGCGCAGCCAGAAAACTGAGTAAGCAAGAATGCTTCATTATGTAAATAGTTGATTGTTTGTTTCCCGTTTGCTGCTACAACCCGATCAGGGTTAACTCTTAAAGGGATCCCTTTGTTTACCCGGGATCCCTATTGCTTTCTATTTCTTTTGTTTTCTACCTGTTTGCACAAGTTATCAAAAACTGCTGAATCATGAACAATGCATGATTACAAACTTTTTGTACATAGTTTGCACCTTCTTAAAGGTGCTCTCTACTGGTTTTACACAAGGAAAGGACTCTTTGCGAAGACACTGGTCTTGGAACCAGCACCGGAGTCCTTGCTGCGAACAGACTTGCAGCTTGAGAAGTTGCACTACCTCTTAGAGACTTAGTCCCTTCTTAAAGGGGATGTTCATCAAAAGCACTTAAAGAATGATGATGTTTTGAAGGAAAGTACTAATAATGCTGATATGTAAAAGTTATATGTAGCTAACTAGTTGATTGAGAGAAATGTTTAATGATGTTGATAAAAGAATGAGGACAGAAAGTGAACCCGTACGGGGTTAGTCAGTGAGTCCTCCTAGGAGCCATATAGAGATGGCTCGGTAATCCTGAACTGAAAGATGGAGGATAAGTTCTATACCGTGTATAGTAGCAGAAAGACAGTAGGCCCGGGCAGAAAGGGGCGGTCCTGTAACAGAAAGGAGAGGCAGTAGGCCTGGAGCGGATAGGACAGGCGGTCCTGCAGATGTAAAGAAGGAGAATGCAGAAAAGTTGATTAGCCTTATAATGTTTTATAAGAAGGTCTTTAGTGGATCCAGTGAGTACGTCCTTAAAGGCAAAGTTAAATTATTGTTCAAAAATTTTGCACTTAGTAGAATACCCTGTTGGGTAAGAAAAGTTATTTATAGTATGTTATTTAAAGTATTTAACCATGTTTGTAACGTTCAAGTGTCCTCACCTCCCATAAAGGGAAGCTCTGTTAGAAAGTTTACTTGTACTTGCATTTTCAAAATTGTATGTCTTTTTGCTGACATGTATTGTTGTTTTCTTCCCAGTCCAGGAGTACTGGATTTAACCGGGGGGGAGTGCAGCGCCCCAGAGTCCTGGTCGTTGCAGTACTGATGCTCCGCCGCTAAGGGGGGGCTATGGTACGTCTGATGGCACTGAAGGAGTTCTTCTGACCAGGTATCACAGACACCAATACACTTCACAGTCCGGCCTCCAGGGGGAGCTAAGGGTACTATGTATTAGGCCACTCCTCACAGTCTGGTAAAACTGGGGGTTGGATAGGAAGTTAGTTCAGAAAGCTGACTGAGTTGGAACCAGGCAACACCTTGTGGCAGAGGGTGTTGTAGGGGAAGATTCAGAGGGGTCCCTGTCAGGGGTGGGATCCTGACAGAGGCCTAGCAACCAGAGAGAACGTTACGGGACCGCGCCTGCACGATATAGCGGCGGTACCCCAAGAAAGGACAAGAAGCGAGGTTTATTGTGCTGAGTGAGAAACGAGATCAACGCAACAAGGACAATACCAGTAGGAGTCGTGCTGTAAGACGAGGCAACAGCCTACTGAGGCGCGTAACCGGTGGCCGGAACGCCGAGGAATTATAGAGCTCCAGGCCAAACTTCAAACCTACGGCAGGACAGTCAGTTATAGGCGGGCTGTCTCACCCAATTGACCTAGGAAGACACAGGGGGGTAACAACAGGAGTGGGGCGACGCTAGAGTCCCGGAAGAGCTCCGAGCCTCCCCGTCATACGGGTGCGTCCTAACCATAAGATCTGGGGGACGTGGAAGAACATCAGAATCGAGTTGTGAGGGAACACGAGAAACAGACACAACAGTTGCAAAGACTATCCCGTGGTGCTTAGCAGGGAAGGACTACAACACACAAGCGCTAGAAGGTAGGCACAGATTTCCACCTGCAAAGGGAGCTGTTGTGAACTATACTTTTTGGCTCCCTCTTGTGGTCACTAGTGATTTGGCACTTGGATTGTCTTTTACCAGGTTGGTGCTCACCTGCTTCGTTAGGCCTGGGGTGTTGCTATTTAAACTTCTTGGATTCTCAGTCCAGTGCCTGGCAGCGTTGTAATCAGTTCACTTCTGTTTGCTCCTGTCTTCAGGTCCTGGTTCTTTGCAAGATAAGCTAAGTCCTGCTTTCGTACTCCTGGTCATTTGCATTGTTCATATTTTTTGTCCAGCTTGTACAATATGTGATTCCTGTTATTGCTGGAAGCTCTAGGGGGGCTGATACTCTCCCCCCACACCGTCAGTCGGTTTGGGGGTTCTTGGATATTCAGCGTGGATATTTTGCAGGGTTTTTTGCTGACCATATAAGTCTTCTTACTATATTCTGCTATTAGTCAGTGGGCCTCTCTTTGCTAAATCTAGTTCATTCTTACGTTTGTCTTTTCTTCTTACCTCACCGTTATTATTTGTTGGGGGCTTGTATTACTTTGGGGTCTTTTCTCTGGAGGCAAGAGAGGTCTAATTTTCCCTGATAGGGGTAGTTAGTTCTCAGGCTGGCGCGAGACGTCTAGAACCAACGTAGGCACGTTCCCCGGCTGCTGTTAGTGTTTGCGCTAGGATCAGGTATATGGTCAGCCTAGTTACCACTTCCCTATGAGCTGGTATTTATGTTTTGCAGACTTTGCTGTAATCTTTGAGGTTCCCTGCCATTGGAACCATAACAGTATGCCAGGCCTATAAATAGTTAATGCATTGCTGAAGTGGGATTAAAAGAAAAGAAGTTCTGAGGTTTTTTTTTTTTTTTCTTCCTCCCCTTTATCTCTGAGTGGCTTGAAGCTTTGCTGCAGACATGAATGTTCAGACCTTGATTACTAGTGTGGATCAGCTTGCTGCACGTGTGCAGGGCATTCAGGATTTTGTTGTTAGCAGTCCTATGTCAGAGCCTAAGATACCTATTCCTGAGCTGTTCTCTGGAGATCGATTTAAATTTAGGAATTTTAGGAATAATTGTAAATTGTTTCTATCTTTGAAACCTCGTTCGTCTGGAGATTCAGCTCAGCAAGTCAAAATTATTATCTCCTTCTTGCGTGGCGACCCTCAGGATTGGGCCTTCTCGTTAGCTCCAGGAGATCCTGCATTGGCGGATGTTGATGCGTTTTTTCTGGCGCTCGGATTGCTTTATGAGGAGCCTAATCTTGAAATTCAGGCAGAAAAAGCGCTACTGGCCATCTCTCAGGGCCAGGATGAAGCTGAGGTGTACTGCCAAAAATTTCGGAAATGGTCCGTGCTTACTCGATGGAATGAATGTGCTCTGGCCGCAAATTTCAGAAATGGCCTTTCTGAAGCTATTAAGAATGTGATGGTGGGTTTTACAGTTCCTACAAGTCTGAATGATTCTATGGCGCTGGCTATTCAGATTGATCGGTGTTTGCGGGAGCGCAAATCCGCTAAACCTCTGGCGGTGTTATCTGAACAGACACCTGTCTCAATGCAATGCGATAGAATCCTGACTAGAACCGAACGACAAAATCATAGACGTCAGAATGGGCTGTGTTTTTACTGTGGTGATCCTACACATGTTATATCAGCATGCTCTAAACGACTAACCAAGGTTGTCAGTCCTGTCACCATTGGTAATTTGCAGCCTAAATTTATTTTGTCTGTGACTTTAATTTGTTCATTGTCTTCCTACCCTGTTATGGCATTTGTGGATTCAGGTGCTGCCCTGAGTCTTATGGACTTGTCGTTTGCCAAGCGCTGCGGTTTTGTCCTGGAGCCTTTAAAGGTTCCGATTCCTCTTAGAGGAATTGATGCTACGCCACTGGCGGAAAATAAACCGCAGTATTGGACACAAGTGACCATGTGCATGACTCCTGAACATCGGGAGGTGATTCGTTGTCTTGTTCTGCATAAAATGAATGATTTGGTCGTTTTAGGTCTGGCATGGTTACAGACCCATAATCCTGTTTTGGATTGGAAGGCTATGTCTGTCTCAAGTTGGGGATGTCAGGGAATTCATTGCGATTCTCCGCCGGTGTCTATTGCTACTTCTACTCCTTCAGAAGTTCCTGAGTATTTGTGTGACTATCAGGATGTATTCAGTGAGTCCAGGTCCAGTGCTCTTCCTCCTCATAGGGACTGTGACTGCGCTATAGATTTGATTCCTGGCAGTAAATTTCCTAAGGGACGATTATTTAATTTGTCTGTACCCGAGCATGCCGCGATGCGTTCTTATGTCAAGGAGTCTTTGGAGAAGGGGCATATTCGTCCATCCTCTTCCCCTCTCGGTGCGGGATTCTTTTTTGTGGCCAAGAAAGACGGGTCTTTGAGACCTTGTATAGACTATCTGTTTCTCAATAAAATCACTGTTAAGTTTCAGTATCCGTTGCCGCTATTGTCAGACTTGTTTGCTCGGATTAAGGGCGCCAAGTGGTTCACCAAGATAGATCTTCGTGGTGCGTACAACCTTGTGCGCATTAGGCAGGGAGATGAATGGAAAACTGCATTCAATACGCCCGAAGGTCATTTTGAATACTTGGTGATGCCCTTTGGGCTCTCTAATGCCCCTTCAGTGTTTCAGTCCTTTATGCATGATATCTTCCGGAAGTATCTGGATAAATTTTTGATTGTGTATCTTGATGATATTCTAGTTTTCTCGGATGATTGGGATTCTCATGTAAAGCAGGTCAGGATGGTGTTTCAGGTTTTGCGTGATAACGCTTTGTTTGTGAAGGGCTCAAAGTGCCTCTTTGGAGTGCAGAAGGTTTCCTTTTTGGGTTTTATTTTCTCCCCTTCTGCCGTGGAGATGGACCCAGTCAAGGTCCGAGCTATTCATGATTGGACTCAGCCCACGTCTGTTAAGAGTCTTCAGAAGTTCTTGGGGTTCGCTAATTTCTACCGTCGCTTTATCGCTAATTTTTCTAGCGTTGTTAAACCTTTGACGGATATGACCAAGAAAGGTTCTGATGTGGCTAATTGGGCTCCTGCAGCCGTGGAGGCCTTCCAGGAGCTGAAGCGCCGGTTTACTTCGGCGCCTGTTTTGTGCCAACCTGATGTCTCACTTCCCTTTCAGGTTGAAGTGGATGCTTCTGAGATCGGTGCTGGGGCTGTTTTGTCGCAGAGAGGCTCTGGTTGTTCTGTGATGAGACCATGTGCCTTTTTCGCTAGGAAGTTTTCGCCTGCTGAGCGGAACTATGATGTTGGTAATCGGGAGTTGTTGGCCATGAAGTGGGCATTTGAGGAGTGGCGTCATTGGCTCGAGGGTGCTAAGCATCATGTGGTGGTCTTGACTGATCACAAAAATCTGATGTATCTCGAGTCTGCTAAGCGCCTGAATCCTAGACAGGCTCGTTGGTCATTGTTTTTCTCTCGTTTTGACTTTGTGGTCTCATACCTGCCTGGTTCGAAGAATGTTAAGGCTGATGCTCTCTCTAGGAGCTTTGTGCCTGACTCTCCTGGAGTCTCGGAGCCAGCTGGTATTCTTAAAGAGGGAGTGATCGTGTCGGCCATATCTCCGGATTTGCGACGTGTGTTGCAGAGATTTCAGGCTGGTAGACCTGACTCGTGTCCACCCGACAGACTGTTTGTTCCTGATAAATGGACCAGCAGAGTCATTTCCGAGGTTCATTCCTCGGTGTTGGCAGGGCATCCGGGAATTTTTGGTACCCGAGATTTGGTGGCTAGGTCCTTTTGGTGGCCTTCCTTGTCACGGGATGTGCGGTCATTTGTGCAGTCCTGTGGGACTTGTGCTCGGGCTAAGCCTTGTTGTTCTCGTGCTAGCGGGTTGCTTTTGCCCTTGCCCGTCCCGAAGAGGCCTTGGACGCACATTTCCATGGATTTCATTTCTGATCTTCCGGTGTCTCGGGGAATGTCTGTCATCTGGGTGGTGTGTGATCGTTTTTCCAAGATGGTCCATTTGGTACCCTTGCCTAAGTTGCCTTCCTCTTCCGATCTGGTTCCTTTGTTTTTTCAGAATGTGGTTCGTTTACATGGCATTCCGGAGAATATCGTGTCCGACAGAGGATCCCAGTTTGTGTCCAGATTCTGGCGATCTTTTTGTGCTAAGATGGGCATTGATTTGTTGTTTTCATCTGCCTTCCATCCTCAGACTAATGGTCAAACGGAGCGAACTAATCAGACACTGGAGGCTTATTTGAGATGTTTTGTTTCTGCGGACCAGGATGATTGGGTGACCTTCTTGCCATTGGCGGAGTTTGCCCTTAATAATCGGGCTAGTTCCGCTACTTTGGTTTCGCCATTCTTCTGCAACTCTGGTTTTCATCCTCGTTTCTCCTCGGGTCATGTTGAGTCTTCTGACTGTCCTGGGGTGGATTCCGTGGTGGATAGGTTGCAGCGGATTTGGAATCATGTGGTGGACAACTTGAAGTTGTCACAGGAGAAGGCTCAGCGTTTTGCCAACCGCCGCCGCGGTGTGGGCCCCCGACTTCGTGTTGGGGATTTGGTTTGGTTGTCTTCTCGGTATGTCCCTCTGAAGGTTTCCTCTCCTAAGTTTAAGCCTCGCTTTATTGGTCCTTATAAAATTTTGGAAGTTCTTAACCCGGTTTCTTTTCGTTTGGATCTTCCGGTGTCGTTTGCCATTCACAACGTGTTCCATAGGTCTTTGTTACGGCGGTACGTTGTGCCTGTGGTTCCTGCTGTTGAGCCTCCTGCTCCGGTGTTGGTTGAGGGCGAGTTGGAGTACGTGGTGGAGAAGATCTTGGATTCTCGTCTCTCTAGACGGAGGCTCCAGTATTTGGTCAAATGGAAGGGCTATGGTCAGGAGGATAATTCCTGGGTGGCCGCCTCTGATGTTCATGCGGCCGATTTGGTTCGTGCCTTCCACGCTGCTCATCCTGGTCGCCCTGGTGGTCTTGGTGAGGGTTCGGTGACCCCTCCTTAAAGGGGGGGTACTGTTGTGAACTATACTTTTTGGCTCCCTCTTGTGGTCACTAGTGATTTGGCACTTGGATTGTCTTTTACCAGGTTGGTGCTCACCTGCTTCGTTAGGCCTGGGGTGTTGCTATTTAAACTTCTTGGATTCTCAGTCCAGTGCCTGGCAGCGTTGTAATCAGTTCACTTCTGTTTGCTCCTGTCTTCAGGTCCTGGTTCTTTGCAAGATAAGCTAAGTCCTGCTTTCGTACTCCTGATCATTTGCATTGTTCATATTTTTTGTCCAGCTTGTACAATATGTGATTCCTGTTATTGCTGGAAGCTCTAGGGGGGCTGATATTCTCCCCCCACACCGTCAGTCGGTTTGGGGGTTCTTGGATATTCAGCGTGGATATTTTGCAGGGTTTTTTGCTGACCATATAAGTCTTCTTACTATATTCTGCTATTAGTCAGTGGGCCTCTCTTTGCTAAATCTAGTTCATTCTTACGTTTGTCTTTTCTTCTTACCTCACCGTTATTATTTGTTGGGGGCTTGTATTACTTTGGGGTCTTTTCTCTGGAGGCAAGATAGGTCTAATTTTCCCTGATAGGGGTAGTTAGTTCTCCGGCTGGCGCGAGACGTCTAGAACCAACGTAGGCACGTTCCCCGGCTGCTGTTAGTGTTTGCGCTAGGATCAGGTATATGGTCAGCCTAGTTACCACTTCCCTATGAGCTGGTATTTATGTTTTGCAGACTTTGCTGTAATCTTTGAGGTTCCCTGCCATTGGAACCATAACAGGGAGCTCTGGATGTGCCATCGGACCGTATTCTGACTCATGGGTATGTAGAACGCAGTGGTGCCTGGATAGACCTATTCTTTTGGGCGCTTCCGTATTGACCTGTACTCACGTTCATACCGATTTATCAGATAGCTTAACTCAGCCACGTTCTCATGTAAGAAGACTCCAGGAAAAGAGGATTGCTTTAACCGAAATTCTTGTATTATGATGAAAGTAGCAGGTAAAAAGGAATATTCAACAGAGTACATGCAGTAGGATGCATACAGATATGGTGATGATGACAAAATGGAGAATAAGGGCGTGAACAAACATACATCACAGGACTACAGTGAGAGAGTTGGGACAAAATACAGGGAAAAGCAAACTTCTGCCTAGAAAGAAGGATAAAACACAAACAATGCAAACATTAAATGATTTCTCAAGTCGTGGGACATGACACTCCCCGTCTGAAATCCTTGGATTTCACGATGTCCGTAATTTTTCGAAGTCGTTCGAACCTGAAAAAAACAAGAGGAAGAAAACATGCATGCAATAATAAACATAAAAGATTTTTAAGTCCAACTCGTTGTTGTTGACCCGTAGATCACACCGAAAGATAAGTTCAAGTATATAAAACCCATCTTCAGATTGGGGAAGCCGCAAACATGCAAACTCTTCCACCAACCCAGAATCCAATGGGAATGTTAAGGGTTCAATCCAATGGAAAATGTCAACATTCAATAAACTGGGGAATGAGGAGGAACGCTCCCCGCCGTGAACAACGTCCAGGAGCATGTTCAGTTCATGTGGTATCCTCCTTACGTAGAAGCAGCACGAGTTCAGTGACCGGGCGGAAGAAGGTTCGGGTAGAGCCCCCTTTTGTCACCTTAACTTCTACCTTACGAGTCTTTCCGTCCTCACTGGGTAGGACCTTGGTGATAAGTCCCATTGGCCAGTCATTATGATGAGCCTCTGTATCCTTTAAGAGAACAAGGTCTCCTTCTTGGAGATTGGGACTGGGCGTCTGCCATTTGTGACAGTTTTGAAGCAAGTGTAAATATTTGGTCTTCCATCGATGCCAAAACACGTTAGCCAGGTGTTGTACTTGCCTCCACTGACGTCTGTAAATGTCCTTATTATCAAAGTTCCCAGGCGGAACTGTAGCAGCTCCAATCTTCTGTGTGAGAAGTGTGGCTGGAGAAACATCAGAACCCAAGTTGAGGTCCTTTAGGTTTGTGGCGTGGTCCTCAGATGGAAACGCGTTCATTACGTCTTGTACAACTTCAGCAATTTCTACTGCCAATACCGCAGCGCAAAGCTCGAGTCTGGGTACAGAGTGTGCAGGCTTTGGAGTTAACTTGGCTTTACTCAGGATGAAACCACAGTGTACCTTGTTAGCTCCTAAGGTCATCAGATAAGCTACTGCGGCTATGGCTTCTGTAGATGCGTCAGAGAAAATATGAACTTCTCTTCTGATTGCAGTCAAAGGTGATCTTGGAGAATAACAACGTGGGACTTGGAGTTGCTCTAAGAACTTCAGAGACTTCTTCCACGCCTCCCACCTTTGCTGTTTCTGAGTTGGGAGCGGGGTGTCCCAATCCGTGTTCTCGGCCGTAAGCTGTCTTAACAGTATCTTGCCTTGAATAGTGATGGGTGCTACAAACCCGAGAGGATCATAGATGCTATTTATGACAGATAGGACTCCTCGTTTGGTAAAGGGTTTGTCATAGGGTGACACTTGGAAAGTGAAGGTGTCCCGTTTGATATCCCACAGTAGACCAAGGCTGCGCTGTGTTGGAGGAACATCGGAACCCAAGATGAGGTCCTTTAGGTTTGAGGCATGGTCCTCAGATGGAAACGCGTTCATTACCTCTTGACTGTTAGAGATAATCTTGTGGAGTCTGAGGTTTGATGTGGATAGCATTTCCTGTGTTCTGGAGAGTAGGTCAATTGCATCTTCGCTTGTGGGCAAGGACTTGAGCCCATCGTCCACGTAGAAGTTCTTCTCTACAAATTGCCGAGCATCGGAACCGTACTCTCTCTCACCTTCCTGGGCTGTCCGTCTCAGTCCATAGATCGCCACAGCAGGTGAGGGACTGTTGCCGAAGACATGGACCTTCATCCGGTAGTCTATGACCTGATTGTTGACGTTGTTGTCCTTGTGCCATAGGAACCTAAGATAGTTTCTGTTGTCTTCTTTCACAATGAAGCAATGAAACATCTGCTGAATGTCGGCCATTATGGCAACAGGTTCTTGTCTGAAGCGGATCAATACTCCAAGGAGGCTGTTGTTCAGGTTGGGCCCAGTTAGGAGCAGGTTATTGAGAGAGAGGCCTTCAAACTGAGCACTGGAGTCAAACACCACTCTGATCTGATTAGGCTTGCGAGGGTGATAGACACCAAAGGATGGAAGATACCAACATTCTTCTCCCTCCCTCAGTGGTGGCGCAGGTTCAGCATGATTTCTGTCAAAGATGTTCTGCATAAAGTCAATGAAATGCTTCTCCATCTCTGGTTTCCTCTTTAGGGTACGCTTTAAGGATGAGAACCTTGCAGTTGCTTGCTGCAGGTTGTTCGGCAACCTCACTCTTGGGAAACGAAAGGGTAAAGGAGCTACCCAACTGTTGGAGTCGTCTTGAACAAATTCTTTATCCATAACCTTTATAAATTCTTTATCTTCCCTTGTGGGTGCCAACTTGTTGTCATTACTTGTGGAATCGAACACTGATGACCTGAGGTTTTCTTCCCAGGACTGGAGTGTGTTCATGTTGTTGAAGGATTCCTGTTGCCACTTGGTGTTGCTCACTTTCTCTTTCACCCAGTAGTGATGTGGGCATGGTTGGAAATGGGTGCTGCGACCATTTGACAAGATGTGTGTCTTGTAAGAGGAGATGTTGTTAGGTCTCTTCATCTTGTGTATGCAAACATTGCCTATGATTACCCAGCCTAGATCTAAGCGTTGGGCAAATGGTGCATCGTGTGGTCCATTAATTTGCTGACGCACCTTGTGCAGCCGGAGAATGTCTCTGCCAAGCAGAATCAGGATATCTGCACTGTTGTTGAGGGCTGGTATCTTGTTTGCTATCCCCTTGAGATGTTGGTGATGAAGAGCAGCCTCTGGCGTTGGGATCTCTTCTCGATTGGATGGAATCTGGTTGCACTCGACCAGTGTAGGTAACGGTATCTCGACGGTGTTCTCGAGAGATGTCGCTGTAAGACCACTGGCCCTTCTCCCATAAACCTCTGTAACACCACTGCAGGTACCTAAGGTGTAAGGGTAGGCATTTCCCTTTAAGTTAAACATATCAAAGAGTTCTGACCTTGCAAGTGATCGGTTGCTCTGATCATCCAGAAGGACGTACACCTTCACGGCTTTCTCTGGGTGACCGTTGGGATATACGTTCACCAGGCAAATCTTCGCACAGGACTTGTCCCAGAGGTCTTCTCCGCAGACTTCTGTGCATGAAGAAGATATTGTGGTATGGCTTGCAGTTTGAGCTGCGTCCTCCCCGCCATGGCTCGTGGTGGGGGAAGGAGTAAGTGTAGAGTCAGGACGGAATGGGTGGAGTGCTTGTACGTGGTCCTCACTGTCACACTCCATGCACTTAATTGTAGTTTTACAGTCTTTAGCAAGGTGTTCAGTAGAAGCACAACATCTGTAGCATACCCCGAACTTCTTTAGAAGCTCCTTGCGTTCTAGGAGCGGTTTCTTCCTGAAGCCGATGCACTTTTTTAAGGGATGTGGCTTCTTGTGGATGGGACATTCACGATTTGGGTTCTCTATCTTTTCACCTTTGTTACTCTTGTCTGGGGCTGGTGTTGGTAAGGGAAGAATATCCGTCTTCTTCACTGACACTGGACCCCTGCGGTTTCTGTCGTTCGAGCGTGCGCTGACGTATTTAGAAGGAGGTGAAGCTGGGCCACTGGATTCTTGGTAGGAAAAGCTTGGGTCGTTCTTGCGCTCTGCCACATCTTTTATAAACTCACAGAAGTAGGAGAACGGAGGAAATGACACTTGATGGTCTTTCTTGTATTTTGACCCTAGTGTAGTCCACTTTTCTTGTACGTTGTACGGTAGCTTGGAGATAATGGGATTTACTCCACGAGCAGTGTCCAGATAGCTGAGGCCAGGTAGGTGGGTGTCTGCCTTGGCCAGATGGAGCTCTAACAGCAAGTCACTGAGCTCCAGGAACTTTGAACTGTCTTTGCTTGATATCTTTGGAAAACTCTGTAGACGCTTGAACAGTGCATCCTCTATGGCTTCTGGACTGCCAAAGTTTTTCTCTAGTCTTTCCCATGCAGCCATGAGACCAGCGATTGGATTACTGGTATGTACAGA
The DNA here is from genome assembly GCF_051348905.1 of Ranitomeya variabilis. Classification (NCBI taxonomy): domain Eukaryota; kingdom Metazoa; phylum Chordata; class Amphibia; order Anura; family Dendrobatidae; genus Ranitomeya; species Ranitomeya variabilis. Next base: position 464,652,936 of record NC_135233.1, read on the forward strand.
CCTGAGTCTCTTGACACGCTCTGTGGATTGTGGTCCTAGCCATCTGATTAGCAGGTCCAGCTCTTCGGCAGCAGTGATGCCAAGGTCACTAGTTACGGTTCTAAAGGCATTTTTCCAACCTCTGTAATTTTCAGGTTGGTCGTCAAACCTTGTGAGACCGGTTTTAGTAAGTTCGCGGCGAATCATGTACCTTGCGAAGTCGGACATGTCTGTTCTTTCTGACTTAGGATGCACGAATGTGGGCTGAGCGGTGTTGTACATAGGAGTGGAGACGTTTTGGCCTTGAAATGTGGGTAAGTATGGAGTGGCATATGCATTTAGTCCAGCAACCGGTTTGGTGGGTATAGTCTCTGCTACATGCGGAGCTGGTACTGTGCGGTTGTCGAGAGTATAATGACCTGCCGGTATATTGGGTTGCGTGTAGATAATAGCCTGTGGAGTTTGATGAGATGCATGGTCTTGGCGCATACTGGAATACGAAGGAAGTTCAAGTTTGGGAGCATTGTACTGACCTTGAGTGTAGGGTTCTGTAAGTGGATCGGCATCCTGGTGTCCTGGAGAAGCATGAACGCCATCAGAAGTGTTAGTGATGATCTGCGGTTCGCCATTTTGGCTTAGCACGTAGTCTCTTGTGCGTTCAATAGGGTCCTCCGCCTCCACTTCACACAAACTGATGCTGTCTCTTTGACTCCCACTGATAGCTCGCTCCAGGATCCTTAACTCCGCCATGGCTGTTGCGTGCTCACATTCCTTCTCCAGAGCTTCCTTGCGTGCTGCATCCGCATCCATTTCTGCTCTCTTTTGTGCTGTGGCTGCCTCCATTTCTGCTCTCTTTTGTGCTGTGGCTGCCTCCATTTCTGCTCTCTTTTGTGCTGTGGCTGCATCCATTTCTGCTCTGGCTGCTTCTATTTCTGCTCTCTTTTGTGCTGTGGCTGCATCCATTTCTGCTCTCTTTTGTGCTGTGGCTGCATCCATTTCTGCTCTCCTTTGCGCAAAGGTTGCTTGTATCTTAGACGTTTCTGCCTTAGCACGTGCCCTTATAAGCTGCTGGCTGAGAGTGGAATATTTTGATGAACTTGACCTAGATGAGCGTTTTGAGTGCTTAGACGATTTGGATGAGCGAGATGATGCATCTGGTGTCCGTGCAATTTTAGCCTCTATCTTTGTCTTAATGTCGCGTACGGTGTAGTCCCTTTCAGAATTAAGTTGCTGGAAACTTTGCAATTCTTTTAAAGTCTCTGGCAGATTCAGTTTTTTCAGGAGAATAATGTATTGGTCAGTCTTCTCCATATACCTTTGGTATGCTGTGCATAATTGTTCTAGGGCTCCCTCAAGTGGTAACTCATGAGAAGCAGGCCTTGATACAGTGTCTATGTGACTCAGCACTTTCTCCCACAGTGAAGACACATCACGATATACGACACCTTTTGCAGTCTCTAAATTCTCCATGACTTTCCATGTAGGTTTAACTGTACGTTTTCCTCTTTCACTAGCTGGTGGATGGGGATCTGGGTCTCTGTCCTGTGTTTGTAAGTCTGGTAGGGACATTGTATTCCTTGCTTCAGACATGATTTGCTTGCAGGCAGGAAGAGTGGATGATGAGGGTTATACTTCTCACTGTTTATCTGCAGTGTGTGCTTCTATGCACGCTGGGGTCTGGCTGGGAACTGGGTTACTGTGTATCTGGGAAATGTCCTTTTCCACTGAGGTTCAGCACAGACCTTGAGTTACTGTCTCTGAAGGCAGGCTATTCCTTTTTACTACTCTGACTCATGGGTATGTAGAACGCAGTGGTGCCTGGATAGACCTATTCTTTTGGGCGCTTCCGTATTGACCTGTACTCACGTTCATACCGATTTATCAGATAGCTTAACTCAGCCACGTTCTCATGTAAGAAGACTCCAGGAAAAGAGGATTGCTTTAACCGAAATTCTTGTATTATGATGAAAGTAGCAGGTAAAAAGGAATATTCAACAGAGTACATGCAGTAGGATGCATACAGATATGGTGATGATGACAAAATGGAGAATAAGGGCGTGAACAAACATACATCACAGGACTACAGTGAGAGAGTTGGGACAAAATACAGGGAAAAGCAAACTTCTGCCTAGAAAGAAGGATAAAACACAAACAATGCAAACATTAAATGATTTCTCAAGTCGTGGGACATGACAGACCGGCCAGGCTTGCGCAGCCCGGTTAACCGTATTCCGGATTGAGGATCCTGAAGCCTTCAGTAAAGAGGTAAAGAGACTGCAACCTGGTGTCCTCGTTATTTACTGCCACCTGCACTGCACCACCACATCATCACCATCACGCACACCTATCATTGTACGCCCCTCAGCAGGGTCACGGACCGGGTCTAGCCACCGTGACAACCCCAGAACAGAGACTCAGAGGCCCGGTACCGGGTACCCCTCGGCCCTGCGACAGTGGGGGCGCTACACTGGCACCGGAGAATCCGTACAGTGCGTGCCCCATAGAGTGACTGCAGACTTGTAGCCCAAGACCGGACAACCCCTTTAAACTCTTCACCCTTCTAGACCCCTAGGAATGCAAACCACTAGGGTTGTTTAAATTAACCCCATCGCTGCCTTAGCTCAAAATGGATGTTGGAATTAACCAGAATTTAGACCGTAGAGATTTGTGATAATAAAAGTATTTTTGTGAAGCCACATCCTCAAGATCACACTGTGTTTTTATCCAGTTTTGATGGAAATGGTGGTATCATTACTTACTCCTTGGGACAATTTTTATCTGTTTTAGTCACAAATAAATATGATAGATGTCGTGCTACAAATACTGCGTGCGGGAAACAGAGCGCACAACAGGACGATACCCTAGGGAGGAAGGAGAGTGCTGGTTGCGCTCACCTGGTGGAGTTGTGATCCTCACAACTCCTATGTAGGCATGAAGAAAACAGCTCCTGCCCTGTGGCTGGTGGATAAATGGACATTTTTTTTTTTTTTTCCACTTGATAAAGACACCGGTACAGCATTGAAATGCGTTGTAAATAAAAAAAATGTTTCTCATCATCATTTCTGAAGAATTGATTTACTCCAGCAGCGCAGCCCACCTATGTGTTCATCCAACTGGTTCGAATGCCACACACACCATAGTTATTCCGTTTCCAGCATATTTTCTAACATCTAGACTCCATCCAATGACTAGTGTTGAGCATTCCGATACCGCAAGTATCGGGTATCGGCCGATACTTGCGGTATCGGAATTCCGATACCGGGATTCCGATACTTGCCGCGTATCGGATACCGGAATCGGAAGTTCTAAGATTCAAAAAGCAGAAATTCAGCCAATGAGATTGATTCCAAGTGTGGGCACATCCTGTTTAGCATGGAGGGCATGAAACTACTGGCAAGGCTGTGATTGGCTGCTGAAATGATGTCATGATGCAGTTTAAAAGTCGCTGGCGCCATTTTGCGATCACTCTGCTGTGAATTCAGTTAGTGACAGGACGCTGTTTGCTGACTGAGGGACAGTTTAGAGATAGCGATTTGCTTCTTTGTGCTTTCCAAAGGCTAATTTAGCAACCGCTGTGTTCACCTACTATTCACCTTGCTTTTGCCTTGTAGCGCTGTTTTCACAGCGATCTGCAGGGTCTGTGTGTGTGTGTGTGTGAGTGCAGCCCAGTCTCCAGTCTGAGTGCAGCCACATAGGCCATCCATAGTTGGTTGTATTCAGTTCAGGGAGGGTGGTTCATTGCCTCATACTGTTCCTTTTTTTTTTTTTTTTCCCAAGTAGTGTAGTCTGCTGCTAATTTATTCAAAAAAATCCTATTAGTGTCTTTCCACCCGTCTCCAGATAATTTGTGGAAAAACACTACATAGGATAAAGTAGAGGAGGGTTTTTGGGCCTTGCAGCGCCGTTTACGGCTGTCTGCACGGTCTCCGTGTGACTGCAGCTCGCCCTGTAATCTGTGAGCAGCTGTAGCCTGGTTGTCTCCAGCTCAGGGTTTTTCACTGCGTCATACCGCCAAATCAATTTTCTTTTTTTTCAAAGTAGTGTAGTCTGCTGCTAATTAATTTTAAAAAATCCTATTAGTGTCTTTCCACCCGTCTCCAGCTAATTTGTGGAAAAACACTACATAGGATAAAGTAGAGGAGGGTTTTTGGGCCTTGCAGCGCCGTTTACGGCTGTCTGCACGGTCTCCGTGTGACTGCAGCTCGCCCTGTAATCTGTGAGCAGCTGTAGCCTGGTTGTCTCCAGCTCAGGGTTTTTCACTGCGTCATACCGCCAAATCAATTTTCTTTTTTTTCAAAGTAGTGTAGTCTGCTGCTAATTAATTTAAAAAAATCCTATTAGTGTCTTTCCACCCGTCTCCAGCTAATTTGTGGAAAAACACTACATAGGATAAAGTAGAGGAGGGTTTTTGGGCCTTGCAGCGCCGTTTACGGCTGTCTGCACGGTCTCCGTGTGACTGCAGCTCGCCCTGTAATCTGTGAGCAGCTATAGCCTGGTTGTCTCCAGCTCAGGGTTTTTCACTGCGTCATACTGCCAAATCAATTTTCTTTTTTTTCAAAGTAGTGTAGTCTGCTGCTAATTAATTTAAAAAAATCCTATTAGTGTCTTTCCACCCGTCTCCAGCTAATTTGTGGAAAAACACTACATAGGATAAAGTAGAGGAGGGTTTTTGGGCCTTGCAGCGCCGTTTACGGCTGTCTGCACGGTCTCCGTGTGACTGCAGCTCGCCCTGTAATCTGTGAGCAGCTATAGCCTGGTTGTCTCCAGCTCAGGGTTTTTCACTGCGTCATACCGCCAAATCAATTTTCTTTTTTTTCCAAATAGTGTAGTCTGCTGCTAATTTATTCAAAAAAATCCTATTAGTGTCTTTCCACCCGTCTCCAGCTAATTTGTGGAAAAACACTACATAGGATAAAGTAGAGGAGGGTTTTTGGGCCTTGTAGCGCCGTTTACGTCTGTCTGCACGGTCTCCGTGTGACTGCAGCTCTATCTGTTGTCAGTTCAGCCCCCAAAAAATAAATAAATAATAAAGTTCACCAAACACACCAGTTACACCACTTTACATTTCTGTAGGCCACATTAGCTCATATTAAAGTCTAGTCCACACTTTAGATAATTAGTGCTTCTTATACCTGTTAGGAGGAGTTGCTCAGGAATAAGCACACAAATCCGTTAGTACTTTTCTGCTTATCTTTATCAGTCAACCAAGATGAAGAAGGCAGTGAGTAAGGCACGGGGGCGTGGGAGCCGTCGCGGAGCAGGGAGGGGACGTGGGGATTCTGTGCCTGCTGCGGGCACCGGTGACTCATCAGCACCCACTTTCACCAGGCAACAGTCGTTCATGCGAAGCTTTGTGTCCGAGCGCCGTACACCGCTGCTGCGTGAAGAACAAATTGAAGCTGTTGTCGGATGGATGGCAGCTAATGCATCAACTTCCATTAGTGCCACATCCTCTCAGACACAGAGCACTGGAGAGCAGCCATCTGTCTCTTCACCACCTGCCAAATTGCCCAGGCAGACAGAGAGCCCAGGACAGGAGCCGTCTCTACTTCTGTTCTCTGAATCTCTTGGCTTGGAAACAGGGGGCCAGCCAAGCAGCATTGGAGAAATGGAAGAAGAGGCAGGGTGCAGTGATGCCCAACAGCTTTTTCTGTCTTCCTCTGAAGAGGCGGGTGGGCCAGTGGCTCCGGTCACCACATCGCAGGCCGCATCAGCTGATGATGACACTCAGGTGCCACTTACTGGTGCGTGCTCTGCTGCTGAGACTACCCAGGAGGAGCAGTTGGGGGCAGAGGGTAGTGTAGATGATGAGGTCCTCGACCCATCTTGGCGTGAGGGACAGGAAGGTGGTGGGAGCAGCTCTGAGGAAGAGATTCCCCGTACGGCCCAAAGAGGGAGAGGGAGGGGGAAGACTGCGGATCCTGCAGCCTCCGCTTTGGCACCCGTTAGGAGCATGTCTCTTCCAAAAGCCAAAAAGGGCGCTCCCAAGACTTGCAGTGCCTGGTCCTTTTTTGACACAGTTGCAGATGACATTTGCTATGTCAGATGCAACGTGTGTCATCAAAAAGTCAAAAGAGGGAAAAATGTCAGCAACCTCAATACCTCCAACATGTGGAAACATGTGCGCAACAGGCACCCGGCGGAGTTAGAAAAACACACTGAAGAGGTAGGCCAACCAACAGCGGCAGCTACCACCTCTTCAGCTCGTGTTGCCTCTTCCTCTACCTCACACGCAGCTGGTTCGGCGTCCTCCCAGGATCGCCGTGGAAGAACCTCTGCCCCTGTTGTCCAGAGACCCGCTGTAATTCCACCCGCAGCGCCACTTTCCCAGTCATCCACACACTCCCAGCCCAGTCTACAGCCATCGGTAGTACAGGCATGGGAGAAAAGGCGGCCTTTCTCGTCAAACCACCCACGAGCACAGGCTCTGACTGCAGGCATTGCCAAACTTCTGTCACTGGAAATGCTGTCATTCAGGCTGGTGGAGACTGACAGCTTCCGTGACTTGATGTCATTGGCAGTCCCACAGTACAATGTGCCCAGCCGCTTTTACTTCAGCAGGCAAGCCGTCCCTGCCCTGCAGAAGCATGTGGAGGGACACATAAAACACGCGCTACTGAACGCCGTCAGTAGCAAGGTCCACCTCACCACCGATGCGTGGACCAGTCAACATGGACAGGGGCGATACCTTTCCCTCACTGCCCATTGGGTTAATGTCGTTGAGCCGGGTACAGACCGTGCGAGTGGCGCAGGACGTGTCCTGCCCACTCCAAGGATTGCAGGAATCCATTCTGTACGCATTGACTCCTCCTCTTACACCAGTTCCTCAGAATCATCGCTGCAGGAGCCGTCACAGTCCACCTCCACATGGACCCGTGATGAACGTGTACCTGTTACGACCGACATGAGCACAGCCGTGGCCAAACGTCAACAGGCCGTCTTGAAATTAATTTTCTTGGGGAATCGTAGCCACACAGCGCAGGAGCTCTGGAATGCCATCAAGCAGGAGAGCGATGTGTGGTTTGTGCCAGCGAATCTCCAGCCAGGCATGGTAGTGTGTGATAATGGCCGAAATCTGGTGGCAGCTCTGGGCCTCGGCAACCTCACTCACATCCCATGTCTGGCACATGTGCTCAATTTGGTCGTGCAGAGCTTTTTGAGGGACTATCCGGATCTTGATGCACTGCTGCACAAGGTCCGCCTAGAGTGTGCTCACTTGCGGCGTTCCAGCACGGCAAAAGCGCGCATTGCGGCTCTGCAGCGCCGACACCGCCTGCCGGAACATCGCATCATATGTGACCTACCTACCAGGTGGAATTCCACGTTACATATGTTGGAGCGGTTGTGTGAGCAGCAGCAAGCTGTAATGGAGTACCAGCTGCTTCAGGCGCAAAGAAGTCCAGTCAGCGCCGTACAGACTTCACAACCACAGAGTGGGCCACTATGAATGACGTCTGCCAGGTTTTGCGTCCCTTTGATTATTCCACGCGGATGGCGAGTGCAGATGATGCACTAGTCAGCATGACTGTCCCCCTTATCTGCCTGCTTGAAAAATCACTGCAAGCGCTAAGGGATGATGTTGTGGAAGAGGTGGAGGATGAGGATTCACCATTTCCATCATCTTCTGGACAGTCAGCGCCACGTGGTTCCTCACAAACGCGTAGGCAGGGGACCGTTTGTGAGGAGGATGAGGAGGAGTCAATGGAGGAGGAAGACATCCGTCCAGAGGAGGGAGTTACACAATTGTCCAGTACTCAGTGTGTACAGCGAGGGTGGGGTGATGACGAGCGGGCAGAGATCACGCCTCCAGCAGGGGACAGCGTTTCTTGGGCAGTTGGCAGTCTGCAGCACATGGTGGATTACATGCTGCAGTGCCTGAGAAACGACCGCCGCATCGCCCACATTCTCAACATGTCTGATTATTGGGTGTTCACCCTCCTCGATCCTCGCTACCGGGACAACGTAGAAAGCCTCATCACACCGTTGAACCGGGAGCGAAAAATGCGGGAGTACCAAGACACACTGGTCAATTCCATCATCTTCTCCATTCCAACTGAGAGAAGTGCTGCTAGTGCATTCCAAAGCAGCTCAGTGCGTCCAGGCCGTGGTGGAGGCTCTGCACAAAGAGGGAGCAGAAGCAGTGCCTCTGCCCAAGGCAAGACCAGTATGGCCGAACTGTGGCACAGTTTTCTGTGCCCGCCACAAAAGTCTACACCATCACAGACGGCTCCAGTCAGCAGGAGGCAACGGTTCCGTCAGATGGTGACAGACTACATGTCTTGCCCTCTTGCTGTACTCCCAGACGGCTCTTCCCCTTTCAAGTTTTGGGTCTCAAAGCTGGATACATGGCCAGAGCTAAGCCAGTATGCATTGGAGGTGCTGTCTTGCCCTGCGGCCAGTGTATTATCGGAACGTGTCTTTAGTGCTGCAGGTGGTGTACTAACTGACCGTCGCATGCGACTATCCTCCGATAACGTTGACCGGCTTACTTTCCTGAAAATGAACAAGGCCTGGATCTCGCCGGAATTTGCCACTCCTCCTCCTGATTGAATAATTAGGTCACTGTATACGTTATCCAGGTCTCCTGTTGTGTTCATCTTTCTACCACCTGAACTTAAATTCCTGGGCTCCAACACCGCCAGTTGAGGCTCAGACGTGCCGTCTGCACAGTCAAAACATACGACCCAGTGTTATTGGGTTTCAGTAACGTCAGCTGATCCCCAGCTGTGTAGCCGGCAATGTGTCATGCGACCGCCACGCTGACACAACAACTGAAATGTAAGGGAATCTGTCCCCCCCCCCCCAAGGCGTTTGTTACTGAAAGAGCCACCTTGTGCAGCAGTAATGCTGCCCAAGGAAAAGGTAGCTATTTTTGTTTAGCTCCTTGCACACGCAGAACTTAACACTTATAAAATGTGTCCCCTGCAACCGTAAAACCGTCCCGGAGGTGGGACTTTCCTTCGTAATGTGACGCAGCCCAGCCGTCATTCCTACCCCCCCGGCGCCGCGCACCGGCTCCTCAGCGTTGTTTTATTCCGTCCAGGAGCCTGCGCTGTTATGTTATCCCGTGGCCAGGCACACTTAGCGCTGCCCGTCTTCTGGCATCATTTGGTGTCTGGATGGCTGCGCCTGTGCGGCCGCGCTGGCAGAGAGCCCGCCTCGCAGTGTCTTCTGATTTAATCCCACTGGGGGCCTGGGATCCATGGACATGCGCAGTGCATATCTGAACCTCCACCTCTCACTCATTTCCCTATGGCTTCTTCAGACTGTTCGGTGTCAGCTGGTCCCTAACAGCATGCCACGGCCGTGACACCGCACAGTCTGAAGAAGCCATAGGGAGATGAGTGAGAGGTGGAGGTTCAGATATGCACTGCGCATGTCCATGGATCCCAGGCCCCCAGTGGGATTAAATCAGAAGACACTGCGAGGCGGGCTCTCTGCCAGCGCGGCCGCACAGGCGCAGCCATCCAGACACCAAATGATGCCAGAAGACGGGCAGCGCTAAGTGTGCCTGGCCACGGGATAACATAACAGCGCAGGCTCCTGGACGGAATAAAACAACGCTGAGGAGCCGGTGCGCGGCGCCGGGGGGGTAGGAATGACGGCTGGGCTGCGTCACATTACGAAGGAAAGTCCCACCTCCGGGACGGTTTTACGGTTGCAGGGGACACATTTTATAAGTGTTTAGTTCTGTGTTTGCAAGGAGCATGATGAAAAGAGCCACCTTTTCCTTTTGCATCTTTTGTGCTGCACAAGCTGGCTCTTTCAGCTACAAACGCCTTGGGGGGGGGTTAAAGGTTCCCTTTCGACTTTCTCAGGCTTCGGCCTACATTGTGTTCCTCTGCTTTTCCACCTGTCCCTGGGCTCCAACACCGCTAGTTGTTGCCTGGTAGTGCTGTACGCACAGTCCCAACAGTCGCTCCTCTGTTATTGGGGTTCAGTAACGTCAGCTGTTCCCCTGCTGTGTGTGTGGCAATCCCTCCTACCTCCTCCAACCTCCTCCTCCTCCACCTGTCCCTGGGCTCCAACACCGCCAGTTGCCGTCCAGAGGTGCTGTACGCACAGTCAACAGTCGCTCCTCTGTTATTGGGGTTCAGTAACGTCAGCTGTTCCCCTGCTGTGTGTGTGGCAATCCCTCCTACCTCCTCCAACCTCCTCCTCCTCCACCTGTCCCTGGGCTCCAACACCGCCAGTTGCCGTCCAGAAGTGCTGTACGCACAGTCAACAGTCGCTCCTCTGTTATTGGGGTTCAGTAACGTCAGCTGTTCCCCTGCTGTGTGTGTGGCAATCCCTCCTACCTCCTCCAACCTCCTCCTCCTCCACCTGTCCCTGGGCTCCAACACCGCCAGTTGCCGTCCAGAAGTGCTGTACGCACAGTCAACAGTCCCTCCTCTGTTATTGGGGTTCAGTAACGTCAGCTGTTCCCCTGCTGTGTGTGTGGCAATCCCTCCTACCTCCTCCTACCTCCTCCTCCTCCACCTGTCCCTGGGCTCCAACACCGCCAGTTGCCGTCCAGAAGTGCTGTACGCACAGTCAACAGTCCCTCCTCTGTTATTGGGGTTCAGTAACGTCAGCTGTTCCCCTGCTGTGTGTGTGGCAATCCCTCCTACCTCCTCCTACCTCCTCCTCCTCCACCTGCCCCTGGGCTCCAACACCGCCAGTTGCCGTCCAGAAGTGCTGTACGCACAGTCAACAGTCCCTCCTCTGTTATTGGGGTTCAGTAACGTCAGCTGTTCCCCTGCTGTGTGTGTGGCAATCCCTCCTACCTCCTCCTACCTCCTCCAACCTCCTCCTCCTCCACCTGTCCCTGGGCTCCAACACCGCCAGTTGCCGTCCAGAAGTGCTGTACGCACAGTCAACAGTCGCTCCTCTGTTATTGGGGTTCAGTAACGTCAGCTGTTCCCCTGCTGTGTGTGTGGCAATCCCTCCTACCTCCTCCAACCTCCTCCTCCTCCACCTGTCCCTGGGCTCCAACACCGCCAGTTGCCGTCCAGAAGTGCTGTACGCACAGTCAACAGTCCCTCCTCTGTTATTGGGGTTCAGTAACGTCAGCTGTTCCCCTGCTGTGTGTGTGGCAATCCCTCCTACCTCCTCCTACCTCCTCCAACCTCCTCCTCCTCCACCTGTCCCTGGGCTCCAACACCGCCAGTTGCCGTCCAGAAGTGCTGTACGCACAGTCAACAGTCGCTCCTCTGTTATTGGGGTTCAGTAACGTCAGCTGTTCCCCTGCTGTGTGTGTGGCAATCCCTCCTACCTCCTCCAACCTCCTCCTCCTCCACCTGTCCCTGGGCTCCAACACCGCCAGTTGCCGTCCAGAAGTGCTGTACGCACAGTCAACAGTCCCTCCTCTGTTATTGGGGTTCAGTAACGTCAGCTGTTCCCCTGCTGTGTGTGTGGCAATCCCTCCTACCTCCTCCAACCTCCTCCTCCTCCACCTGTCCCTGGGCTCCAACACCGCCAGTTGCCGTCCAGAAGTGCTGTACGCACAGTCAACAGTCGCTCCTCTGTTATTGGGGTTCAGTAACGTCAGCTGTTCCCCTGCTGTGTGTGTGGCAATCCCTCCTACCTCCTCCAACCTCCTCCTCCTCCACCTGTCCCTGGGCTCCAACACCGCCAGTTGCCGTCCAGAAGTGCTGTACGCACAGTCAACAGTCCCTCCTCTGTTATTGGGGTTCAGTAACGTCAGCTGTTCCCCTGCTGTGTGTGTGGCAATCCCTCCTACCTCCTCCAACCTCCTCCTCCTCCACCTGTCCCTGGGCTCCAACACCGCCAGTTGCCGTCCAGAAGTGCTGTACGCACAGTCAACAGTCCCTCCTCTGTTATTGGGGTTCAGTAACGTCAGCTGTTCCCCTGCTGTGTGTGTGGCAATCCCTCCTACCTCCTCCTACCTCCTCCTCCTCCACCTGTCCCTGGGCTCCAACACCGCCAGTTGCCGTCCAGAAGTGCTGTACGCACAGTCAACAGTCCCTCCTCTGTTATTGGGGTTCAGTAACGTCAGCTGTTCCCCTGCTGTGTGTGTGGCAATCCCTCCTACCTCCTCCTACCTCCTCCTCCTCCACCTGTCCCTGGGCTCCAACACCGCCAGTTGCCGTCCAGAAGTGCTGTACGCACAGTCAACAGTCCCTCCTCTGTTATTGGGGTTCAGTAACGTCAGCTGTTCCCCTGCTGTGTATACGGCAACGTGTACTGCGACCGCCACGCAGGCACAACAAGTTAAATGTAAGGGAACCTGACCCCCCCCCCCCCCAGGCGTTTGTTACTGAAGGAGCCACCTTGTGCAGCAGTAATGATGCAAAGGGAAAAAGTGCCTCTTTTCGTGATGCTCCTTGCACATGCTGAACCAAACACTTATGAAATGTGTCCCCACACAGCGTTACACCGTCCGGTAGGTGGAACTTTCCTTTGTCGTGTGACGCAGCACAGCCATCATTTTTACCCCCTTGGCGCCGTGCGCCCCCTCCTCAGCGTTGTTTGAATCTGTCCCGGAGCCTGCGCTGTTAGGTTAGCCCTTGGCCATGCACACATGTTGCGCTGCCCGTCTTCTGACCTCATTTGGTGTCAGGCTGGCTGCGCCTGTGCGGGTGCGCTGGCCGAGATCCCGCCTCGCAGTGTCGTCTAATGTAATCCCACCGCGGGCCTGTGATCCGTGCCCGTGCGCAGTGCATATCCTCTCCTCTCACTCCCCTCCCTATGGCTTCTTCAGACTGTGCGATGTCAGCTGGTCCCTAATAGCATGCCACGGCCGTGACACCGCACAGTCTGAAAAAGCCGTAGGGAGGGGAGTGAGAGGAGAGGATATGCACTGCGCACGGGCACGGATCACAGGCCCGCGGTGGGATTACATGAGACGACACTGCGAGGCGGGATCTCGGCCAGCGCACCCGCACAGGCGCAGCCAGCCTGACACCAAATGAGGTCAGAAGACGGGCAGCGCAACATGTGTGCATGGCCATGGGCTAACCTAACAGCGCAGGCTCCGGGACAGATTCAAACAACGCTGAGGAGGGGGCGAACGGCGACAAGGGGGTAAAAATGATGGCTGTGCTGCGTCACACGACAAAGGAAAGTTCCACCTACCGGACGGTTTAACGCTGTGTGGGGACACATTTCATAAATGTTAGGTTCCGCATGTACAAGGACCATAATTAAAAGAGCTAAGTTTACCTTTTCCAGCATTAGTGCTGTACACAATGGCTCTTTCAGCTACAAACGCCTGGGGGGGGGGGGGGTTAAAGGTTTCCTTTCAACTTGCTCGAGTGCAGGCTTCGGCCTACACTCCGCTCCCCCTGCTCCTCCTGCTGACCCTGGGCTCTAACACCGCCAGTTTTTGCCCAGATGTGCTAGCTGCACAGAGAAAAACACCAGCCAATGTGTCAGTGGGGTCCAGCACCGCCAGCTGTTCCCCTGCTGTGTAGCCGGCAACGTGTCCTGCGACCGCCACGCAGACACAAGAACTGAAATTGAAGGGAACCTGTCCCCCCTCCCCCAGGTGTTTCTATGTTTTACAGCTACCTTGAACAGCAGTAATGCTGCATGTGTTCAAGGTGGCTCAGAAACTTATTCTCCTTGCCCATGTTGAAGTGAACACGTCTAAAATGTGTCCTCTGTGACCATTAAAACGTCCCTCAGGTGTGATTTGACTTTGTATTGACACACGCAACAAGCTCCTTGGTAACGCTGCCCGTCTTCTGGCATCATTGTTTGGCTGGCTGCGCTTCTGCGGCCGCCCTGACCCACACAACAGCCCTCGTTGTCTTATTTAATGGGACTGCGAGGGTGTGATTGATGGGCAGGATCAGTGCATCAGTTCGCCTGTCCCTCCTCTCCTTCCGCCTTCTTCGGACTGTGCGGCTTCATGGCCGTGGCATGCGATAAGGGATCAGATGACGCCGCACAGTCTGAAGCGGGTGTAAGGACCCGAGTGTGAGAGGCGAACATATGTGCTGCGCCAGGCCCTGAATCCCAGCCCCGCAGTGTTTTAACAATGTTAAGACACTGCGGGGCTGGGATTCATGGTCATCGCGAACCGCACCGGCCGACATTACATGATGCCAGAAGATGGGCAGCGCTAACGGCGCTAGGCCAGGGGATAACACGACAGCGCAGACTCCTGTACAGCAAATAACAACGCTCGGGAGGCTGCACCCAGCACCAAGGTGGGATTCTTGACACCTGTGCTGCGTCTCATTACAAAGGGAACTCTCGCCTCCATTACACAGTTTGACTGTATAAAGGGCTAAATGTTATACGTGTTCCATTCAGCGTGTGCAAGGAGGAAAATTACAAGAGCAACCTTTGACTTGCGCAGCACTGCTGCTGCATAAGCTGTGGCTCTTCTACTTTGTAACCCCTGAGGGGGGGTTAAAGGTGACTTTTGAAATCGGTTCAATTAGGCTTCGGCCTACACTCTGCTCCACCTGCAGAGCCCGGGCTCCAACAACGCTAGTTGCTGTCCGGAAGTGCTGGCTGCACAGAGCCAAACACCTCGCCAATGTGTCAGTGGGGTCCAGCACCGCCAGCTGTTCCCCTGCTGTGTAGCCGGCAACGTGTCCTGCAAAAGCCACGCAGACACAACACACCCAAAGCTGCCGCCTGTGCAGGCTTCGGCCTACACTCCCCTCCCCCTGCTCCTCCTCCTCCTGCTCCTCCTCCTGCTGTCCCTGGGCTCTAACACACCGCCAGTTTTTGCCCAGATGTGCTAGCTGCACAGAGAAAAACACCAGCCAATGTGTCAGTGGGGTCCAGCACCGCCAGCTGTTCCCCTGCTGTGCAGCCGGCAACGTGTCCTGCAAAAGCCACGCAGACACAAGAACTGAAATTGAAGGGAACCTGTCCCCCCTCCCCCAGGCGTTTTTACGTTATCCAGCCACCTTGTACAGCGGTAATGCTGCATGTGTGCAAGGTGGCTCAGAAACGTATTCTCCTCGCACATGTGGAACTGAAAACACGTCTGCAATGTGTCCTCTGTGTGACCATTTAACCGTCCCGGTGGTGTGACTTTCCTTTGTAATGACACGCTGCAACCCCCTTGGTAGCGCTGCCCGTCTTCTGGCATCATTGTTTGGCTGCCTGCGCCTCTGCGGCCGCCCTGACCCACACAACGCCCCTCGGTGTCTTATTTATTGGGACTGCGAGGGTGTGATTGATGGGCAGGATCAGTGCATCAGTTCGCCTGTCCCTCCTCTCCTTCCGCCTTCTTCGGACTGTGCGGCTTCATGGCCGTGGCATGCGATAAGGGATCAGATGACGCCGCACAGTCTGAAGCGGGTGTAAGGACCCGAGTGTGAGAGGCGAACATATGTGCTGCGCCAGGCCCTGAATCCCAGCCCCGCAGTGTTTTAACAATGTTAAGACACTGCGGGGCTGGGATTCATGGTCATCGCGAACCGCACCGGCCGACATTACATGATGCCAGAAGATGGGCAGCGCTAACGGCGCTAGGCCAGGGGATAACACGACAGCGCAGACTCCTGTACAGCAAATAACAACGCTCGGGAGGCTGCACCCAGCACCAAGGTGGGATTCTTGACACCTGTGCTGCGTCTCATTACAAAGGGAACTCTCGCCTCCATTACACAGTTTGACTGTATAAAGGGCTAAATGTTATACGTGTTCCATTCAGCGTGTGCAAGGAGAAAAATTACAAGAGCAACCTTTGACTTGCGCAGCACTGCTGCTGCATAAGCTGTGGCTCTTCTACTTTGTAACCCCTGAGGGGGGGTTAAAGGTGACTTTTGAAATCGGTTCAATTAGGCTTCGGCCTACACTCTGCTCCACCTGCAGAGCCCGGGCTCCAACAACGCTAGTTGCTGTCCGGAAGTGCTGGCTGCACAGAGCCAAACACCTCGCCAATGTGTCAGTGGGGTCCAGCACCGCCAGCTGTTCCCCTGCTGTGTAGCCGGCAACGTGTCCTGCAAAAGCCACGCAGACACAACACACCCAAAGCTGCCGCCTGTGCAGGCTTCGGCCTACACTCCCCTCCCCCTGCTCCTCCTCCTCCTGCTCCTCCTCCTGCTGTCCCTGGGCTCTAACACACCGCCAGTTTTTGCCCAGATGTGCTAGCTGCACAGAGAAAAACACCAGCCAATGTGTCAGTGGGGTCCAGCACCGCCAGCTGTTCCCCTGCTGTGCAGCCGGCAACGTGTCCTGCAAAAGCCACGCAGACACAAGAACTGAAATTGAAGGGAACCTGTCCCCCCTCCCCCAGGCGTTTTTACGTTATCCAGCCACCTTGTACAGCGGTAATGCTGCATGTGTGCAAGGTGGCTCAGAAACGTATTCTCCTCGCACATGTGGAACTGAAAACACGTCTGCAATGTGTCCTCTGTGTGACCATTTAACCGTCCCGGTGGTGTGACTTTCCTTTGTAATGACACGCTGCAACCCCCTTGGTAGCGCTGCCCGTCTTCTGGCATCATTGTTTGGCTGCCTGCGCCTCTGCGGCCGCCCTGACCCACACAACGCCCCTCGGTGTCTTATTTATTGGGACTGCGAGGGTGTGATTGATGGGCAGGATCAGTGCATCAGTTCGCCTGTCCCTCCTCTCCTTCCGCCTTCTTCGGACTGTGCGGCTTCATGGCCGTGGCATGCGATAAGGGATCAGATGACGCCGCACAGTCTGAAGCGGGTGTAAGGACCCGAGTGTGAGAGGCGAACATATGTGCTGCGCCAGGCCCTGAATCCCAGCCCCGCAGTGTTTTAACAATGTTAAGACACTGCGGGGCTGGGATTCATGGTCATCGCGAACCGCACCGGCCGACATTACATGATGCCAGAAGATGGGCAGCGCTAACGGCGCTAGGCCAGGGGATAACACGACAGCGCAGACTCCTGTACAGCAAATAACAACGCTCGGGAGGCTGCACCCAGCACCAAGGTGGGATTCTTGACACCTGTGCTGCGTCTCATTACAAAGGGAACTCTCGCCTCCATTACACAGTTTGACTGTATAAAGGGCTAAATGTTATACGTGTTCCATTCAGCGTGTGCAAGGAGAAAAATTACAAGAGCAACCTTTGACTTGCGCAGCACTGCTGCTGCATAAGCTGTGGCTCTTCTACTTTGTAACCCCTGAGGGGGGGTTAAAGGTGACTTTTGAAATCGGTTCAATTAGGCTTCGGCCTACACTCTGCTCCACCTGCAGAGCCCGGGCTCCAACAACGCTAGTTGCTGTCCGGAAGTGCTGGCTGCACAGAGCCAAACACCTCGCCAATGTGTCAGTGGGGTCCAGCACCGCCAGCTGTTCCCCTGCTGTGTAGCCGGCAACGTGTCCTGCAAAAGCCACGCAGACACAACACACCCAAAGCTGCCGCCTGTGCAGGCTTCGGCCTACACTCCCCTCCCCCTGCTCCTCCTCCTCCTGCTCCTCCTCCTGCTGTCCCTGGGCTCTAACACACCGCCAGTTTTTGCCCAGATGTGCTAGCTGCACAGAGAAAAACACCAGCCAATGTGTCAGTGGGGTCCAGCACCGCCAGCTGTTCCCCTGCTGTGCAGCCGGCAACGTGTCCTGCAAAAGCCACGCAGACACAAGAACTGAAATTGAAGGGAACCTGTCCCCCCTCCCCCAGGCGTTTTTACGTTATCCAGCCACCTTGTACAGCGGTAATGCTGCATGTGTGCAAGGTGGCTCAGAAACGTATTCTCCTCGCACATGTGGAACTGAAAACACGTCTGCAATGTGTCCTCTGTGTGACCATTTAACCGTCCCGGTGGTGTGACTTTCCTTTGTAATGACACGCTGCAACCCCCTTGGTAGCGCTGCCCGTCTTCTGGCATCATTGTTTGGCTGCCTGCGCCTCTGCGGCCGCCCTGACCCACACAACGCCCCTCGGTGTCTTATTTATTGGGACTGCGAGGGTGTGATTGATGGGCAGGATCAGTGCATCAGTTCGCCTGTCCCTCCTCTCCTTCCGCCTTCTTCGGACTGTGCGGCTTCATGGCCGTGGCATGCGATAAGGGATCAGATGACGCCGCACAGTCTGAAGCGGGTGTAAGGACCCGAGTGTGAGAGGCGAACATATGTGCTGCGCCAGGCCCTGAATCCCAGCCCCGCAGTGTTTTAACAATGTTAAGACACTGCGGGGCTGGGATTCATGGTCATCGCGAACCGCACCGGCCGACATTACATGATGCCAGAAGATGGGCAGCGCTAACGGCGCTAGGCCAGGGGATAACACGACAGCGCAGACTCCTGTACAGCAAATAACAACGCTCGGGAGGCTGCACCCAGCACCAAGGTGGGATTCTTGACACCTGTGCTGCGTCTCATTACAAAGGGAACTCTCGCCTCCATTACACAGTTTGACTGTATAAAGGGCTAAATGTTATACGTGTTCCATTCAGCGTGTGCAAGGAGAAAAATTACAAGAGCAACCTTTGACTTGCGCAGCACTGCTGCTGCATAAGCTGTGGCTCTTCTACTTTGTAACCCCTGAGGGGGGGTTAAAGGTGACTTTTGAAATCGGTTCAATTAGGCTTCGGCCTACACTCTGCTCCACCTGCAGAGCCCGGGCTCCAACAACGCTAGTTGCTGTCCGGAAGTGCTGGCTGCACAGAGCCAAACACCTCGCCAATGTGTCAGTGGGGTCCAGCACCGCCAGCTGTTCCCCTGCTGTGTAGCCGGCAACGTGTCCTGCAAAAGCCACGCAGACACAACACACCCAAAGCTGCCGCCTGTGCAGGCTTCGGCCTACACTCCCCTCCCCCTGCTCCTCCTCCTCCTGCTCCTCCTCCTGCTGTCCCTGGGCTCTAACACACCGCCAGTTTTTGCCCAGATGTGCTAGCTGCACAGAGAAAAACACCAGCCAATGTGTCAGTGGGGTCCAGCACCGCCAGCTGTTCCCCTGCTGTGCAGCCGGCAACGTGTCCTGCAAAAGCCACGCAGACACAAGAACTGAAATTGAAGGGAACCTGTCCCCCCTCCCCCAGGCGTTTTTACGTTATCCAGCCACCTTGTACAGCGGTAATGCTGCATGTGTGCAAGGTGGCTCAGAAACGTATTCTCCTCGCACATGTGGAACTGAAAACACGTCTGCAATGTGTCCTCTGTGTGACCATTTAACCGTCCCGGTGGTGTGACTTTCCTTTGTAATGACACGCTGCAACCCCCTTGGTAGCGCTGCCCGTCTTCTGGCATCATTGTTTGGCTGCCTGCGCCTCTGCGGCCGCCCTGACCCACACAACGCCCCTCGGTGTCTTATTTATTGGGACTGCGAGGGTGTGATTGATGGGCAGGATCAGTGCATCAGTTCGCCTGTCCCTCCTCTCCTTCCGCCTTCTTCGGACTGTGCGGCTTCATGGCCGTGGCATGCGATAAGGGATCAGATGACGCCGCACAGTCTGAAGCGGGTGTAAGGACCCGAGTGTGAGAGGCGAACATATGTGCTGCGCCAGGCCCTGAATCCCAGCCCCGCAGTGTTTTAACAATGTTAAGACACTGCGGGGCTGGGATTCATGGTCATCGCGAACCGCACCGGCCGACATTACATGATGCCAGAAGATGGGCAGCGCTAACGGCGCTAGGCCAGGGGATAACACGACAGCGCAGACTCCTGTACAGCAAATAACAACGCTCGGGAGGCTGCACCCAGCACCAAGGTGGGATTCTTGACACCTGTGCTGCGTCTCATTACAAAGGGAACTCTCGCCTCCATTACACAGTTTGACTGTATAAAGGGCTAAATGTTATACGTGTTCCATTCAGCGTGTGCAAGGAGAAAAATTACAAGAGCAACCTTTGACTTGCGCAGCACTGCTGCTGCATAAGCTGTGGCTCTTCTACTTTGTAACCCCTGAGGGGGGTTAAAGGTGACTTTTGAAATCGGTTCAATTAGGCTTCGGCCTACACTCTGCTCCACCTGCAGAGCCCGGGCTCCAACAACGCTAGTTGCTGTCCGGAAGTGCTGGCTGCACAGAGCCAAACACCTCGCCAATGTGTCAGTGGGGTCCAGCACCGCCAGCTGTTCCCCTGCTGTGTAGCCGGCAACGTGTCCTGCAAAAGCCACGCAGACACAACACACCCAAAGCTGCCGCCTGTGCAGGCTTCGGCCTACACTCCCCTCCCCCTGCTCCTCCTCCTCCTGCTCCTCCTCCTGCTGTCCCTGGGCTCTAACACACCGCCAGTTTTTGCCCAGATGTGCTAGCTGCACAGAGAAAAACACCAGCCAATGTGTCAGTGGGGTCCAGCACCGCCAGCTGTTCCCCTGCTGTGCAGCCGGCAACGTGTCCTGCAAAAGCCACGCAGACACAAGAACTGAAATTGAAGGGAACCTGTCCCCCCTCCCCCAGGCGTTTTTACGTTATCCAGCCACCTTGTACAGCGGTAATGCTGCATGTGTGCAAGGTGGCTCAGAAACGTATTCTCCTCGCACATGTGGAACTGAAAACACGTCTGCAATGTGTCCTCTGTGTGACCATTTAACCGTCCCGGTGGTGTGACTTTCCTTTGTAATGACACGCTGCAACCCCCTTGGTAGCGCTGCCCGTCTTCTGGCATCATTGTTTGGCTGCCTGCGCCTCTGCGGCCGCCCTGACCCACACAACGCCCCTCGGTGTCTTATTTATTGGGACTGCGAGGGTGTGATTGATGGGCAGGATCAGTGCATCAGTTCGCCTGTCCCTCCTCTCCTTCCGCCTTCTTCGGACTGTGCGGCTTCATGGCCGTGGCATGCGATAAGGGATCAGATGACGCCGCACAGTCTGAAGCGGGTGTAAGGACCCGAGTGTGAGAGGCGAACATATGTGCTGCGCCAGGCCCTGAATCCCAGCCCCGCAGTGTTTTAACAATGTTAAGACACTGCGGGGCTGGGATTCATGGTCATCGCGAACCGCACCGGCCGACATTACATGATGCCAGAAGATGGGCAGCGCTAACGGCGCTAGGCCAGGGGATAACACGACAGCGCAGACTCCTGTACAGCAAATAACAACGCTCGGGAGGCTGCACCCAGCACCAAGGTGGGATTCTTGACACCTGTGCTGCGTCTCATTACAAAGGGAACTCTCGCCTCCATTACACAGTTTGACTGTATAAAGGGCTAAATGTTATACGTGTTCCATTCAGCGTGTGCAAGGAGAAAAATTACAAGAGCAACCTTTGACTTGCGCAGCACTGCTGCTGCATAAGCTGTGGCTCTTCTACTTTGTAACCCCTGAGGGGGGTTAAAGGTGACTTTTGAAATCGGTTCAATTAGGCTTCGGCCTACACTCTGCTCCACCTGCAGAGCCCGGGCTCCAACAACGCTAGTTGCTGTCCGGAAGTGCTGGCTGCACAGAGCCAAACACCTCGCCAATGTGTCAGTGGGGTCCAGCACCGCCAGCTGTTCCCCTGCTGTGTAGCCGGCAACGTGTCCTGCAAAAGCCACGCAGACACAACACACCCAAAGCTGCCGCCTGTGCAGGCTTCGGCCTACACTCCCCTCCCCCTGCTCCTCCTCCTCCTGCTCCTCCTCCTGCTGTCCCTGGGCTCTAACACACCGCCAGTTTTTGCCCAGATGTGCTAGCTGCACAGAGAAAAACACCAGCCAATGTGTCAGTGGGGTCCAGCACCGCCAGCTGTTCCCCTGCTGTGCAGCCGGCAACGTGTCCTGCAAAAGCCACGCAGACACAAGAACTGAAATTGAAGGGAACCTGTCCCCCCTCCCCCAGGCGTTTTTACGTTATCCAGCCACCTTGTACAGCGGTAATGCTGCATGTGTGCAAGGTGGCTCAGAAACGTATTCTCCTCGCACATGTGGAACTGAAAACACGTCTGCAATGTGTCCTCTGTGTGACCATTTAACCGTCCCGGTGGTGTGACTTTCCTTTGTAATGACACGCTGCAACCCCCTTGGTAGCGCTGCCCGTCTTCTGGCATCATTGTTTGGCTGCCTGCGCCTCTGCGGCCGCCCTGACCCACACAACGCCCCTCGGTGTCTTATTTATTGGGACTGCGAGGGTGTGATTGATGGGCAGGATCAGTGCATCAGTTCGCCTGTCCCTCCTCTCCTTCCGCCTTCTTCGGACTGTGCGGCTTCATGGCCGTGGCATGCGATAAGGGATCAGATGACGCCGCACAGTCTGAAGCGGGTGTAAGGACCCGAGTGTGAGAGGCGAACATATGTGCTGCGCCAGGCCCTGAATCCCAGCCCCGCAGTGTTTTAACAATGTTAAGACACTGCGGGGCTGGGATTCATGGTCATCGCGAACCGCACCGGCCGACATTACATGATGCCAGAAGATGGGCAGCGCTAACGGCGCTAGGCCAGGGGATAACACGACAGCGCAGACTCCTGTACAGCAAATAACAACGCTCGGGAGGCTGCACCCAGCACCAAGGTGGGATTCTTGACACCTGTGCTGCGTCTCATTACAAAGGGAACTCTCGCCTCCATTACACAGTTTGACTGTATAAAGGGCTAAATGTTATACGTGTTCCATTCAGCGTGTGCAAGGAGAAAAATTACAAGAGCAACCTTTGACTTGCGCAGCACTGCTGCTGCATAAGCTGTGGCTCTTCTACTTTGTAACCCCTGAGGGGGGGTTAAAGGTGACTTTTGAAATCGGTTCAATTAGGCTTCGGCCTACACTCTGCTCCACCTGCAGAGCCCGGGCTCCAACAACGCTAGTTGCTGTCCGGAAGTGCTGGCTGCACAGAGCCAAACACCTCGCCAATGTGTCAGTGGGGTCCAGCACCGCCAGCTGTTCCCCTGCTGTGTAGCCGGCAACGTGTCCTGCAAAAGCCACGCAGACACAACACACCCAAAGCTGCCGCCTGTGCAGGCTTCGGCCTACACTCCCCTCCCCCTGCTCCTCCTCCTCCTGCTCCTCCTCCTGCTGTCCCTGGGCTCTAACACACCGCCAGTTTTTGCCCAGATGTGCTAGCTGCACAGAGAAAAACACCAGCCAATGTGTCAGTGGGGTCCAGCACCGCCAGCTGTTCCCCTGCTGTGCAGCCGGCAACGTGTCCTGCAAAAGCCACGCAGACACAAGAACTGAAATTGAAGGGAACCTGTCCCCCCTCCCCCAGGCGTTTTTACGTTATCCAGCCACCTTGTACAGCGGTAATGCTGCATGTGTGCAAGGTGGCTCAGAAACGTATTCTCCTCGCACATGTGGAACTGAAAACACGTCTGCAATGTGTCCTCTGTGTGACCATTTAACCGTCCCGGTGGTGTGACTTTCCTTTGTAATGACACGCTGCAACCCCCTTGGTAGCGCTGCCCGTCTTCTGGCATCATTGTTTGGCTGCCTGCGCCTCTGCGGCCGCCCTGACCCACACAACGCCCCTCGGTGTCTTATTTATTGGGACTGCGAGGGTGTGATTGATGGGCAGGATCAGTGCATCAGTTCGCCTGTCCCTCCTCTCCTTCCGCCTTCTTCGGACTGTGCGGCTTCATGGCCGTGGCATGCGATAAGGGATCAGATGACGCCACATAGTCTGAAGCAGGTGTAAGAACCCAAGCGAGAGGCGAACATATGTACTGCGCCAGGCCATGAATCCCAGCCCCGCAGTGTTTAAACTATGTCAATACACTGCGGGGCTGTGATTCATGGGCATCGCGAACCGCACCGGCCAACATTAAATGAGGTCAGAAGATGGGCAGCGCTAACAGCGCTAGGCCAGGGGATAACACGACAGCGCAGACTCCTGTACAGCAAATAACAACGCTCAGGAGGCTGCACCCAGCACCAAGGTGGGATTCTTGACATCTGTGCTGCGTCTCATTACAAAGGGAACTCGCGCCTCCAACACAGTTTGACTGTATAAAGGGCTAAATGTTATACGTGTTTCATTCAGCGTGTGCAAGGAGCGAAATTAAAAGAGCAACCTTTGACTTGTGCAGCACTACTGCTGCATAAGCTGTGGCTCTTCTACTTTCTAACCCCTGAGGGGGGGTTAAAGGTTACCTTTGAAATTGGTTCAAGTAGGCTTCGGCCTACACTCTGCTCCCCCTGCAGAGCCCGGGCTACAACACCGCTCGTTGCTGTCCGGAAGTGCTGGCTGCACAGAGCCAAACACCTCGCCAATGTGTCAGTGGGGTCCAGCACCGCCAGCTGTTCCCCTGCTGTGCAGCCGGCAACGTGTCCTGCAAAAGCCACGCAGACACTTGCTCTTGTACCTTCTGCTCCACATCCTGGTTCCAGTACCGTCAGCTGGTTCCGGGCAGAGCCTTTGGCTTAGGTGCCTCCCTCTGGGTATCCGAGTTCCACCAACGTCAGGTGGTCCTTGGTAGTGCTTTCAGGCACGGGTACCTCCTGCTTAGTAACCGGGTTCCAGTAACGTCAGCTGGTCCTCGGTAGTTCCATTGGCTCTTGGACCTTCGGCTACCCATCCGGGTTCCAGCACCGTCAGCTGGTTCTCGGCAGTGTCTTTTGCTCTTGTACCTTCTGCTCCCCATCCTGGTTCCAGTACCGTCAGCTGGTTCCGGGCAGAGCCTTTGGCTTAGGTGCCTCCCTCTGGGTATCCGAGTTCCACCAACGTCAGGTGGTCCTTGGTAGTGCTTTCAGGCACGGGTACCTCCTGCTTAGTAACCGGGTTCCAGTAACGTCAGCTGGTCCTCGGTAGTTCCATTGGCTCTTGGACCTTCGGGTAGCCATCCGAGTTCCAGTTCCATCAGCTGGTTCTCGGCATTTTCTCAGCCTTCTTGTACCTTCTGCTACATTTCCAAGTTCAAGAGACTAAACACGATGACCCGGAAGAACACCCCTAAGATGACGACGACACCAGAGACGACAACCACCGTGATGACGACGACCCTGGAGACGATGACCCTGAAGACCACCCCGATGACGACGACCCCGGAGACCACCCCGATGACGACGACCCCGGAGACGACGACCCTGGAGACGACGACGACCTGGAAGACCGAGAAGCAGAAGAACAAGAGGCTGCAGAACAAAGAGCAGAAGGACATTAAGCATAACACAAAATATCAGAGCAAAAAAATATTATGTAAATTATAAGCAGAAGAAGACTAAGCAGTGTATGGGGGTGAGTCCGTTCCTCCTCGTGGTGCCCCTGGATAAAGCCTGATGCTGCAGGCCAAACTGAACGCGGACAAATGTAACTGGTTTGTGACAGGCAGAACGGAAGGTGTAATCTTCAAACTTTTATAGATAACAACTACGGGAATGCCTGTCACAAATAAGAATATGATGAAGAAGTTGAATATGATGAAGATAATAGTAAAATAAAAAGAATATGAACAATGTAACCCAAAAAATAATAGGTAGAAGATGAAGAAGAAGATGAATAAGGTGAAGAAGTTGATGTCAAAGAAGCTGATGATGAGGATAATTAAGAAGAAAGCGTGGGAGAAGTAAAAAAGAAGGTGAAGGGCGTGGAAGTAGTGAAACATCAATATCTGACATAAAAAAAAAAAAAAATAACATAGTCAAATTCTTTCTAACGCCGAACTTCATAAAAAAAAATTAAAAATCCTGCTATTCTATTACATTGGGCTAAACCTCTGTCCCTTTAATATCTCCGCCACGTCCCCCAATACATCCTACATTATTCTTAGTTGTTTTCCTTCATGTAGAATGAACCTACAAGTTTATAAAGGGTTTATTTTAATTCCGATATTTTCGTCCCATTGACTTGCATTGGGATCGGGTATCGGTATCGGATTGGATCCGATATTTTGACGGTATCGGCCGATACTTTCCGATACCGATACTTTCCGATATCGGAAAGTATCGCTCAACACTACCAATGACTCATTACTATGAAAACATTCAAAATTCGAAGCAAACGCGTTTCAGTCGCATGTCTTTAGTCCTTGCATGCATTTAGTCATTGCACCCCTACTCTGCTGCACCAAATATGGGATTACAAATTCATCTTTGTTGATACTGTTACACAAGGTGCATGATAACAAACTCTTCTCTCTGAATACTGGCATTGTTCACACTTACAACTTTGCTACAATTGTTTGTAATCTCTTCAAGCAAGTATTCAATTTGCCTCTTCACCATTGCTATTCTGCGGTTAACTATGTGTTTGATGATTGCACTCGTCTAATCCATTAGCCATCTGTCTACTAGAAGAATATGACTCTGCTATTAACTATTTTTCTGCTGCAAGTTCTTTATTAACTATACACCTGCTACAATTGTGTGTAATTTTCTCTTCAAGCAAGTATTCAATTTGCCTATTCACCATTGCTATTCTGCGGTTAACTATGTGTTTGATGATTGCACTCATCTAATCCATTAGCCATCTGTCTACTAGAAGAATATGACTCTGCTATTAACTATTTTTCTGCTGCAAGTTCTTTATTAACTATACACCTGCTACAATTGTGTGTAATTTTCTCTTCAAGCAATTATTCAATTTGCCTATTCACCATTACTATTCTGCAGTTAACTATGTGTTTGATGGTTGTACTTGTCTAATCCATTAGCCATCTATCTACTAGAAGAATATGACTCTGCTATTAACTATTTTTCTGCTGCAAGTTCTTTGTTAACTATACATCTACAGTTCCACACACCTGACACTGCTTCTTCTTGTGCATCCTGTTCCTCTTGTCTGTCTCCCTACAGTTTTACTCCTCACTGATCAACATGACATCCAGCAAGACCCACTCTGCTCTGTCATGGCTTCGAGTCTGTGCGTCTCACCCTAAGCTACGGCTGAGAAAATCCACCTCACTAGGGGACCCTTAAGATCATGCTGGGTCCTCAAAACAAAGAAAAATACTATAGAGTGTAAAAAAAAAATTGTTTCAAATGAAAACTCCAATCTAATAACTCAGAATGTCTAAATATGATATTTCATATATAAAAAAAGGTTAGGAAACCCTTTAATTAGTGAAACTATAACTGAAGGATTATAACACTGAAGAATATAAAATCACTATCCGAAGCTGATAACTATTGTTGATTATCAACTAGAATTACTACGTACTGTCATGGTATCAGTTTATTTTACCTAAACATCCATATCTGCAGACGTCTGCAAACCTGAGGGCACATTATTTTTTTCTATTAAGGGTAATGTATAAAAGTTAAACTAGGGTCTCAGTTATATTTCTGAATGTTTTCTATCAGATAACATTTCTAATATGATTTATGCATTAAGGTAATTACCTTGATTTTCATATTTGCACTTTCACCGTCTGCTGACATGGGAAACACAACACTGTCACCCCCAAACTGCACTGCCGACATTTGGCAAATGGACCCATTGACTCATTCAGTCATTGTTATATTGACACACCCTGTAAAAGTCCACGACTGAGAAAGAACAGGAACTTAGAAGAATCAGGCAATGATTTCTCCTGTCAATGTTCATACCTATTTCCACTTCCACATACATGCTAATAATATTTTACAGAAAATGGGTCAAAATTTTGTGTCTTGAGCAAATCGGAGATCAGGTTCTTGATATGTCTTAAAATACCATTAATTAGAGGCTCAGGCAGACTGCCCATTTATAATTATAAAGGACCCACAATGTTTTTCTATGAACTTCCCATTTTAGATCAGACATACAGAGATTTTTTTTTTTTTTTGCATATTTCTACAGTATATATGTGAGGCTTGTTGCTATCCACCTTTAGTAGTAGTGTAACTCCTTTTATTAAAAAAAAATACCAAATTCATAAGTCAACTTGACTGCGGACTGTCCATATATGCACATATGTGTGGCTAGCCTTAAAGAGACTCTATCTGTAAGATCAACCACTGAAACTACACATATTGGCATGTAGGTCTTTGAAATGTAAGTCTATCGAAACCTTTATATTTACTATCTGTTGCTGCATTCCCAAGAAATCAGCATTTTAAATAATATGCAAATAAGGTTTATAAGGCTCCAGACGTGACAAAGCACTTAAAGACTCTCTACCTCTACAGCATGTTTCTCTGCACAGCATAAACCTTTTTTGCTTGATCTATAGCTCCCTTCTGATTTCCTTGCCTGGCAACTGACGTCACTCAGACAGTGAGGTGACCATCAAGTGAAAGAGGTGGGTGCTGGGGGGAAGCTTTAGAGGCAGTGGCTCTATAAGTGCTTTGTTACACCCAGAGCACTTAACACCTAATTCATATGTGAATTACAACGCTGATTTCTCTGAAATGCAGCAACAGATAAAGACATAAAGGTGTCAATTAATTCATTTTTCAAAGACTTGTGTGGCCATATATGCAGTTTCAGTTGTTGATCTTACATATAGATTATGTTTAAGGCTAACCACACATATCAAAATTAAACCTATCAATGTATATATGGACAGCCTCCAGTCAAGCTGAACGCAGTTGCCATATCATATTGCTTGTAAGTAAAGTGGACAAGATTTTACCAAATCCCATTATATGCTGAGTAAAAAATCTGTGTAGAATCCATCCAGAAATTGACTCACATTGGGGATTTTAAATCTGTGGCATATATTTGAAAGAAAAGCTTATTTTATCTTTAGAAACTAAATGTAACAACATTAAATGTACAGTGTATTCTCAAAACATATTTATTTTGTACTCATTATCAGAATATCATACATTCCTATGATAGCTACAATATATGTAGACAATTATTCATAGATATTTACAAGTACTAAAGAGAAATATACAAAAAAAGAACAATTATTTCCTAAAGTTTATGGAACCTCTTAAAGGGGTTTTCCACTTTACACCATGTTAGGCTAATAGTTGTGGTCCTACAGACGAGCCACCCTTTGAAAGCAATGGATGCCCATTGATAAAATCTTGGTTGAATACTTATGTCAAGAGTTCTGCAAATGGAAGAAGAAATGGGAACAAGATCTAAATACTGTATGTACTGTAGGGATTCAAGCTCTCAAGTAGTCGCTTGGATACATGTGGAACAGGGTTTTATATCAAAACAATATCAATGGATAAAATAAACAGTTTTCTTCAGGAAGAATGAAACAACATAAATGTAACAGCCTCACCAACTCAATATTCCCAGCAGCAGCTCAAATTATAGTAAATGTGTTCACCAAACAAACACCTCTCTGGCTCCAGCACATCTCTTTTTTGCAGGGCAGATTAACCAGCATCTCTACCTTTCTCCAATCTCAGCACACTTAACTAACCCAGCTGCTGTTCATAGGCCTGTAAATCCCAGAGTGGATCATAGGTGTCATGATTCAGACCGGGTTTTGAGACCTGTCTTCCCCTTTTAATGGTCTGGTCATGCCAGGGGTTAACTTTCTCAGCCTCAGTATGGTCTCAGGTTTGCTATTTATCTCCGTTGTGTCCTGCAGACCATGTCAGTTATAGTTTTTGACTACGGCATGTGTAGCTGACTGCATTTGCCCTGATTTGTCCTGCTGCTTGCTTACTGAACCCGTGTCTGTTTATCGCCTCTTCCCTTTCCGACTCTGTGTTCCCCTTTCGTGTATTGACTCACTGGTTTTGACTTGGCTTGGACCCTGACCTGTTGTTTTGTCTCTTGTCTTTGGCATATCTGCTCCTGACTGGTACTGACCCATTTGGCTTGTTATTGACTCGGTGTTTGCTTATTCCTTTTGTACTGCGCTACAGTCTTATATTGACCCGGCTTGTTTTGACTATTCTGCTGCCACTTGGTGGTGGCCTCGCTGCTGCATTGCAGGTCTGGTCTTGCTGTGTGCAGTCCTCCATCCACTATTGCCACCTAGTGGAGCTTGCAATTACCTGCATTGCAGCGGCGTGACAATAGGATCGACTTTTCCCAGCAAGGTTCTTTTGGTTACTGCAAAAACCCGGACCAAAATCCAGGTACATTAAATCCTCACTGTAACCTAGGGATACATTACCGACACATACCTACCATCCAGGACCTTACCTCCTACTTTCCTACATTACTCAAGTCATAATGCTTCCCTTCGTCTACATTCTCTCCCTTTTTTCCAATTGAATGAACACTGAACTTGATGTACTTTTTCCAACTTTGGAAACTATACAGCCATGTAAGGAAGTGTGACCCAGTAACAAAACTAGCTGTAGATTTCTTGGAAAGAGACTCTTCTGTAGTCATGCAGGTCTTCGTGAATGAGATGTTGCACATGCGCAGTGAAGTACGTATGCTCATCCACCAGAGGCAGCTAGAGCTGTATTATAGTACCAGAACTGGAATAGATTAGACCAAAGGCATCAAAAATGGAGACTCGTAGGCTTTTGGGTCATGTTTGAGTAATATATTATTGCATATGCACTTGATATGACTTGGATCTGGGATCATTGGTTACCTCTTAATTGTGTGTTAAATAGCTGTGTGTCTAGGTCACTCCTTTCCTGTACGGCTCTCATCTGTTAGATTTTCTGTCAACTTTTCATCCTTTTCTATTTTTCAGATTGATGCCTCTTCCTGCTCTTGTAATTCCATTGCAGCTTAGCCAACAGATTTTTTTCTTTTCCGTTAACCCTCACTTTCTCCAATCCGTAATGTTTTCCCACCCACGGATTTCATGGACCTATTCACCGCACCCCATGCAAATGTGAACATATAATATTATAAGCTAATGACCGCACTTCCTGCCCTAATTCCCAGTCTACAGCATCCCTGAACTCTTCATCACTGGCAATAAAACTTTCCCATCTCCTGCTCCACCTAATACTATATTTATTAAGAGAGAAAGTTACATTTTCTAAATCAAATATTATTAGTGCTAATGTATAAATGCAATAGGATGAGTGCAAAAAAACAACACAGATGGAATTCTCAGCAGAGGAACATGAGGCCCCGAAGTAGGAATTTCGATTCAGTAATTTCTATCATGGGTTCTCATTTGTTTGTAAAAAAAAATAGGTCTCGTTGTGCGTATGTTCAGTCTTTGGAACATCTTTTAACCGCTTCAGACTTCCAAAGTCGTCAACTGGTTCAAGGAAGTGAGTTGACCGATCTTCAGGCGTTCGCTCTATACTTTATAATGGTAGTAAATGGGAAAGCTCAAAGAATGCCCAAGTATATTTTTTTAACATTTTGCCAGTGTTTTTGCTTGAAAAGCCGCTAGTGACTTCTTCATTGTTGATTGGAGTATTAAAAAAAATGTTGGTAAAAAAGATGCCGCAAAAACGCTGGAAAAATACAAAAAAATCCCCCACCGATTGCCATAAAGTTGATAAAGCGCTCAGGAAATAACAAAAAAAACACTAAAAAAGATGCTTCAGGAAAAAAAGACTCACGTTTCCTGAAGCGTATTACCCTTGAAAAGCTTGCTGGGATCACCCACTTGGAAAGACATCATGTACACATACATTTTATAAGCATTGAGTAGAGGGAACAATATAACTGTTACATGCCTGTGCAGCGCCCCAGAGTCCTGGTCGTTGCAGTAATGTCACTCTGCCACTAAAGGGAGCGATGTTACGTCTGATTGCACTAAAGGAGTTCACCTGACCAGGTATCACAGTCACACATTACACTTCACACTCTGGCCACCAGGGGGAGCAAAGGGTTCTATGTATTAGGCCACTCCTCACACTCTGGTAAAACTGGGGGTTGGATAGGAAGTTAGGGAGAAGCTGACTGGGTTTTGCCCAGGTAACATCTAGTGAGAGGAGAGCGTTGCTTGGGAAGATTCAGGGGGGTCCCTGTCAGGGGTGGGATCCTGACAGTGGCCTAGCGAAAGGACAGATTGTTACGGAGCCGTGCCTGCACCTCATTGCGGCGGCATCTTAAGAAAGGACACGAAGGGAAGGATATTGTGGAGAAGTGAGAAACGAGATCACAGCACAAAGGCGAAAGAACCAGGAGGAGTCGTGCCCCGAGATCGGCAACATCCTACTGAGGCGCGTAGCTGGTGGCCGGAACTCCGAGGGAGTAATAGACTCTACGCATTACTTTGAGCCAACGGCAGGACAGTTAACTTTAGGTTGGCTGTCTCACCTTTTACACCTAATGAAGACAACGGAGGCAATTGTGGGAGAGGAGCATCTCTAGGGTCCCTATAAAATAACTCCAGGCCTACCCCATCATACGGGTGCATCCTATCCATATCATCTGGGGGACGGAGAGAGAAAGAACAGAAACATACACCACAGTTGTGAGGACTATCCCGTGGTGCTCAGCAGGGAAGTAATACAACACACAGGCGCTAGTAGGAAGGCTACTGATTTCCACCTGCAAAGGGAACTCTGGATGTGCCTTCAGACCGGCCAGTCTCAGCCAGCCCTGTTAACAGTGCTCTGGATTGCGGATGCCGAAGCCTTCAGTAAAGAGGTAAAGAGACTGCAACCCTGTGTCCTCGTTATTTACTGCGACCTACACCGTCACCTACTTCTTTAATTGGGCGCCCCTTAGCAGGGCCACGGACCGGGTCAGGCCACCGTGACATCCCCAGAACCGAGAGAGAGACCCGGTACCGAGTACCCCGCTGCCCTGCGTCTGGGGGCCGCTCCACCTGTCCTGGGTATGGGCTCTGCTCCCTATGCCCTGGTCCGCTAAACTTTCTTGTGCTCCACATCGGGCTTTGCAAGTAGCCTGGCTCGCTCTCTGTGGCTCCCAAGGCACACAAGTGTCTCTTGGTATAAATACTTTTAGTTTGTTTGTGCGCAGCTCCCTGCTGTTATGATCATGTAGCAACTCACTCTGGAAAATAGGTAACACACTAAAAACTGCAACTATCCCTGCCAGTTCCTGTACAGACTAGAGATCCTGACCCCACAGTCCCCAGTGGTTTCTGCGTGAGCAGAGATAGCCCTAACCACACACTAGACGATGGCAACTCGGACCTAAGCTGCCTGAAAGGCCGCCGAGCTCTTCACATACCTCATAAAAAAAACGGAGGACAGAGCATAGTGCAAATTACCTACAGAAGAGAAAGTGCGCTGAAATGGAAAGAGATCCCAGAGTGAGTAAAACAAACCACGAAATACAAAATGAGTGACTCAGTACATACTGATAGTGAATTTTCCGCCTTCTTCCTAAAAAGAAACAGAAGAAAGGTATAGGTAAAGAACATAAAAAGCAAAGAAAGAAACTTATGTTGGTCTTTCACTGACTGGCTAAAGCAGTATGACTGAACATATAATGAGACTATCAGCAGCAGGAAATACCAGCAGGGGAAAATACCGTATTTTTCGGTTTATAAGACGCACTCCCCCCCAAATTTTAGGGGAAAATGGGGGTGCATCTTTTAATGTGGATATACCTTATCGGCGTGCCACTGCAGGTGTCGCGGTGGTGGTGCTGCGTTGTGTTCCTGTGGCGGTGCTGCGCTGTGTCCCCAATGGCAGTGCTGCGCTGTGTCCCCAATGGCAGTGCTGCGCTGTGTCCCCGCTACTGCGGGGGGCTCTGCCGACATTTTGTGAAAGGACAGAGCCCTCTGCAAGTTCTTCCATGGTTTCCTGTGTGGCGGTGGACTCCGGGAAAATGGCCGCCGGGCCATCTCCTGCGATCTTGGTGCCGAGATCTCGATTTTCACATGCGCCGCCTCCCGGCAGCCATTTTCCCAGAGTCCACCGCCGCACAGGAAACCATGGAAGAACTTGCGGGGGGTTCTGGCCTTTAACAAAATGTCGGCAGAGCCCCCCCACAGCATCAGGGACACAGTGCAGCACCGGAGACACAGTGCAGCACTGCACCACCACCGTGGACAGTGGACATAGCGCAGCACTGCCACCGGGGACACAGCGCAGCACTGCCAACGGGATACCCGCAGCGGTGTGCCACACTTTGGAACCCCCCTCATCCTAGCCTGCGACCTGCGGCAACGTTCCACTCCTGCCTCCTCCATCAGCGACCCTGGGCCCCCACTTCACCGCAGCCACCTTCCCCGGTAAGCATAAAACGCATGGATTATAAAAAGTGCAGCGCTCCAGAGTCCTGGTCGTTGCAGTACTGACGCTCCGCCACTAAGGGGAGTTATGGTACGTCTGATGGCACTTAAGGAGTTCACCTGACCAGGTATCACAGTCACACATTACACTTCACACTCTGGCCACCAGGGGGAGCAAAGGGTTCTATGTATTAGGCCACTCCTCACAATCTGGTAAAACTGGGGGCTGGATAGGAAGTTAGACAGAAAGCTGACTGGGTTTTGCCCAGGCAACACCTAGTGAGAGAAGAGGTTGCTTGGGAAGATTCAGGGGGGTCCCTGACAGGGGTGGGATCCTGACAGAGGCCTAGCGAAAAGGACAGATCGTTACGGAACCGCGCCTGCACTTCATTGCGGCGGTATCTTAAGAAAGGATAAGAAGCGAGGTTTATTGTGGAGAAGTGAGAAATTAGATCACAGCACAAAGGCGAAAGAACCAGTAGGAGTCGTGCCCCGAGATCGGCAACATCCTACTGAGGCGCGTAGCCGGTGGCCAGAATGCTGAGGAAGTATTGGGCTCCACGCATTACTTCAAACCAACGGCAGGGCAGTTAATTATAGGTTGGCTGCCTCACCTAAATCACCTAATGAAGACAACGGAGGCAATTGTGGGAGAGGGGCATATCTAGGGTCCCTATAATATAACTCCAGGCCTACCCCGTCATACGGGTGCGTCCTATCCATATCATCTGGGGGACGGAGAGAAAGAACAGAAACATACACGACAGTTGTGAGGACTATCCTGTGGTGCTCAGCAGGGAAGTGCTACAACACCCAGGCGCTACTAGGTAGGCACTGATTTCCACCTGCAAAGGGAACTCTGGATGTGCCTTCGGACCGGCCGGTCTCAGACAGCCCTGTTAGCAGTGCTCTGGATTGCGGATGCCGAAGCCTTCAGTAAAGAGGTAAAGAGACTGCAACCCTGTGTCCTCGTTATTTACTGCGACTTACACCACCACCTACACCTTTTATTGGGCGCCCCTTAGCAGGACCACGGACCGGGTCAGGCCACCGTGACATCCTCAGAACCGAGAGACCCGGTACCGAGTACCTCGCCGTCCTGCGTCTGGGGGCCGCTCCAGAAGCACCACCATTTTATTACAAAAAAAGTTTTTCCCTATTTTTCTCATGAAAATTTGGGGTGCGTCTTATAATCCGAAGCGTCTTATAATCCGAAAAATACAGTATATAATATAAAGCCACATCAGGAAGGTGATAGGGCAGACAAATGAGTAAATGAAAACACGTGTTACACTAAAAAAACTGAAGCAAGGATAACAGAAACTTAACACCCAGAGAAAAGGTGTATCAACTGTTGCTCGGCAGACAGAAAAGTTGACCACAAAGCACTGGCTCAAAGGTTCAAACCCAGATGCATGACACCTGTGTGTAGTCTCTAGGACGTCTACTTGCTGCCTGGACTTCCAGTTGTTCAGTTACCTGTCTGCCAGCAGCTTTTAGTACATCTGCAACATGTCTGCAGTCTTCAGGATACCTACTGGCTGACTGTGGCTTCCAGTTCTTTAGTTACCTGTTTGCAGCTTTCAGGACCTCACCTCTGCAACATGTCTGTGGTCTGCGGTCTCCAGAATGTCTTCTGGCTGCCTGTGGCTTCCAGTCCCTCAGTAAGCTGTCGGCAGTCTCCCGGACATCTCCTATCTGCCTGCAACTTACAGAGCCTCTAGTACCTGTCTGCATTTTCCAGGATGTCTCCTGTCTGCCTGTGGCTTCCAGGCACACACGTACCACACTACATCATACACATGCACATACCACCTACACAACACAGATGCACATCTCATTCAGACCACACACACAAACACACCACTCACTATGCACACCACACCACTCATAAACCACACATACATACCACACCAAACACACCACACATATACATGCTACATATATGTGATGACACAGCATTTATTCTTAATTATGCCAGACATATTATTCAGCAGGTCAAGAGACGTAAGCCATTATTCATATGAACCTGAACATTGGTTCTTGTTGTATATCGACTTGTGATATTGTTGAATGCTTGTTGATTACCCATTGTATCAGCCCCACAATTTATTCTAAATATTATTAAATAACCTTGGAGGACAAAGACTCCACTGAACAATAAATGTTTGTTATTATGTTGATTACCCACTGTATCAGTCCATGCAGCTTGTTGTTCTGCAAACATTACAAGACAAAATATGCAGGTTAATTGAACACTTGAACAATAAGGGATGACCTCCTCCCACCTTCCCCCAATCCTGTGGAAAAATGCCTAAATAAGAGCTGTAAACTACAAAAGGGGGATCTGCCTGTTTCCAGTCACGCTCTACAGGACACCACACACATACACATCTCATTCATACCACACACACACACACTACATATATATATACACACGTAGTTGTAGCGCCCCCACCGCCGCAGGGCCGAGGGGTACCCGATACCGGGCCTCTGAGTCTCTGCTCTGGGGTTGTCACGGTGGCTAGGCCCGGTCCGTGACCCTGCTGAGGGGCGTACAGTAATAGATGTGGGTAGATGATGGTGGTGGTGATGCTGTAGTGGTGCGGTGCAGTAAATAACAAGGACACCAGGTTGCAGTCTCTTTACCTCTTTACTGAAGATCTCTGGGTCCTCAGTCCGGAATCCAGATAACCAGGCTGCGCAAGTCTGGCCGGTCCAATGGCACCTCCAGAGTTCTCTTAACAGGTGGAAATCTGCGCCTTCCTACTAGCGCTATGTGTTGTGGTCCTTCCCTGCTGTGCTTACGGAAAGTCCCCACAACTGTT
Organism: Ranitomeya variabilis; assembly: GCF_051348905.1. Classification (NCBI taxonomy): domain Eukaryota; kingdom Metazoa; phylum Chordata; class Amphibia; order Anura; family Dendrobatidae; genus Ranitomeya; species Ranitomeya variabilis. The sequence continues at coordinate 464,689,450 of NC_135233.1, forward strand.
GTGTCCGTTTCTTAAGTTCCCTCACAACTCGATTAGATGATGTTCTGCTAATCCTCCGTCCCTCCCTGATGTTACGGTTGGAACAGCACCCGTATGACGGGTAGGCTCGGAGCTCTTCCGGGACCCTAGAGTCGCCCCTCTCCACAAGTTGCCCCCCAAGACTGCATAGGTGATTTAGGTGAGACAGCCCGCCTTAGACTGACTGTCCTGCCGTTGGTTTAGAGTATTGCTTGAAGCTGAATATTGTAATACTCCCTCGGCGTTCCGGCCGCCGGTTGTGCGCCTCAGTAGGATGTTGCCTCGGTCTTACAGCAAGACTCCTACTGGTATTCTCCTTGTTGCTTTGATCTCGTTTCTCACTCAGCACAATCTATCTCGCTTCCAGTCCCTCCTTGGGTACCGCCGCTATACTGAGCAGGCACGGTCCCGTTACGTTCGCTCAAGTTGCCAAGCCTCTGTCAGGATCCCACCCCTGACAGGGACCCTACCGAATCTTCTCCTACAACACCCTCTGCCACAAGGTGTTGCCTGGTTCCAACCCAGTCAGCTTTCTGTCTAACTTCCTGCCTGACCCCCAGTTTACCCACAATGGTGGGGAGTGGCCTAATGAATAGAACCCTTAGCTCCCCCTGGTGGCCCGGCTGTGAAATGTATTGGTGTCTGTGATACCTGGTCAGATGAACTCCTTCAGTGCCATCAGACGTACCATAGCTCCCCTTAGTGGCGGAGCCACAGTACTGCAACGACCAGGACTCTGGGGCGCTGCACTCCCCCCCGGTTAAATCCAGTACTCCCGGACTGGGAAGAAAACAACAATACAGGTTAGCAAAAAGACATACAATTTTGTTGAGTGCAATAACAATAAGCATACTTGAACAGAGCTTCCCTTTATGGGAGGTGAGGACACTTGAACGTTACAAACATGGTTAAATATCATAGCAACATGCTATAAGTAACTTTTCTTACCCAACCGGGTATTCTACTTAGTACAAAGGTTCAAACAATAGTTTAACATTGCCTATAAGGACGTACACTCTGAATCCACTAAAGACCTTCTTATAATCACATTATAAGGCAATTTTAACTTTTCATTCTCCTTCTTTAAATCTGCAGGACCGCCTGTCCTAACGGCACCAGACCTTCTGCCTCTCCTTTCTGTTACAGGACCGCCCCGTTCAGCCCGGGCCTACTGCCTTTTCAACTACTATATACAGTATAGAACATAACATTACTTTCAGCTTTGGATCCATGAGCCATCTCGATAGGGCTCCTAAGAGGACTCACTAACTAACCCCGTACGGGTTCACTGTCTGTCCCCAGGTTTCTATCATCATTATTAAACATTTCTCACAATTAACTTGTTAAATACACATAACTTCTTCATATAAACATCATCATCATTTTCTTCTGTCAAGACATTATTACTTTCTGTCTTAAAGCAATATCACCCTTTAAGTGCAACAGGTGAACGTCCTCTTTAAAAGGTGACCAAGTCTCCATGAGGTAGCGTATCTTCTCAAGCTACCAGTCCGTACTCAGCAAAGGCTCCGGTGCGGTAACTTCACAAAGAGTCCTTCCTTAAGTAAAACCAGTAGAGAACACCTTTAATAAGGTGCAAACTATTTACAAAAAGTTTGTATCATGCACTGTTCATGATTGCGGCAGTTCTGGAAACTTGTGCAAAACTTGGAAAAAGCAAACAAAACAATAGGGATCCCGGGTCAACAAGGGGGTCCCTTTAAGAGTTAACCCTGGGCGGGTTTAGCAAAATCAGGAATCAAACAAACAGTTAAGGAACTATTTACATTCTCATGGTATCGAGGTTTATTCTCCTAGTAAACCACAAGACATCAGTCGGAAGTGGACACCTTCCGACTGTGCAGGCTTCGATCCTTGATCAACGGCTGATGCCACACCAGTGTCGCTGGTGAATTTCCCGGGTGCAGTCAGACCACCTGATGCCTGAACCTGAAGGCGGACTCTAGCCGCCAGCTCAGTCGCTGCAATGAGACGTACAGTGGCAATATTGGTAAGATCAGTCACGTCTGGTTCCATCATGGTTGAAGTAACAGGTGACACCCTCCCAAGTTCACAGCGGCGAACGTTCCGGGCATACCACCCGTATGCATTCCGATGACGGGTGTAAGTCACCTGATCCCCTTTTTGCAATGGATCACCATCTCGGCTGCAGCAGGGAGTCTTCACGTTGCAACTAGTAACGAAGACGTCAGTTGGTAGCCCCGGTTCCTGTATGGAGCCCCATCCCCTCTTCGGGTGGAAGGCCAATACAGTTCCCCGCTTTACCACGTCCTTATTACCACATGCACGAGGTGATTGTTGTACTCTCGGTGGGTCAGTCAGCTCTGCCTCTTTCTGCCTTTTCCAATGTAGGATCAAGCATTGTTTGTATTGTTCCCAGGTAAGCACAGCAAGGGTGAACCCTTCCTCCCGAGCTCCATCCGGCCCAATCCTGGGGGTGTCCCACTGGAGAATCACCCCGTCTGGGCCCACGTCTATGGGTTCTCCCATCCTGGTCGGCAGCGGTGGTACCAGCTTCCCCATTGCGTCGGGGGGTAACACCACTAGTTCTGCCGAGAGGAGACGGCTTTTACTGGGGTGAGGGCCGGTCGCGGGAGCGGGATCGTGCAGGGGAGCAGGGGCGTCTTCCATACCTGCGCCCGATGTGATTCCACCGATGTCGATCCGGTCCATTGACGAGGACACTGGAATCGGCTGCAGCCCGGACCGCGGCTCTTCCTCTGTGGCTTCCGGATGCGACTCCGCTCCCCACGGCTCCTCCTCGGCTGGCTCCGATGTCGGGATAGGTGGGTTCAGCTCTCCTGTTGCCGGCTCCGAGGAGTTCAGATTCTCCAGCTGCGGTGGTTGAGGGTAAGTCGGGATTGCTCCTTCCTCTTTCAGGCACTTGCTGTTCATCATCGCTGTCTGATAGTCGGTGGCAATGCATGCACCTGGCTCTGCCATTTCTCTGGGGTCGAGCTTCTCCGTCACCCGCTTCCCGCCGTTGCAAATCAAGGGGTGGTCCCCTGCTCTGAGGCAGTTCTTCGCTTTGCAGCAAGAGGCGCAGGGGGCGGTCGCCGCTTCTGGCGCCACTTTGGTAGTCTCCTCCCATGGCACGCCCTCCTTCTTCTTTGATGTAGCAATGGCGGCGGTTTTTGGCGGGAACTTCTGGCGGCAAACGGCAATACACAATCCTCTCAATAAAGCACAGTCCAAGCACAACTAATCACAGTTCCAAGGCACACATGACCCGATTCTTCAGGCTTAAGTAGATCCTGTTCGTGACGCCAAGTTGTAGCGCCCCCACCGCCGCAGGGCCGAGGGGTACCCGATACCGGGCCTCTGAGTCTCTGCTCTGGGGTTGTCACGGTGGCTAGGCCCGGTCCGTGACCCTGCTGAGGGGCGTACAGTAATAGATGTGGGTAGATGATGGTGGTGGTGATGCTGTAGTGGTGCGGTGCAGTAAATTACAAGGACACCAGGTTGCAGTCTCTTTACCTCTTTACTGAAGATCTCTGGGTCCTCAGTCCGGAATCCAGATAACCAGGCTGCGCAAGTCTGGCCGGTCCAATGGCACCTCCAGAGTTCTCTTAACAGGTGGAAATCTGCGCCTTCCTACTAGCGCTATGTGTTGTGGTCCTTCCCTGCTGTGCTTACGGAAAGTCCCCACAACTGTTGTGTCCGTTTCTTAAGTTCCCTCACAACTTGATTAGATGATGTTCTGCTAATCCTCCGTCCCTCCCTGATGTTACGGTTGGAACGGCACCCGTATGACGGGTAGGCTCGGAGCTCTTCCGGGACCCTAGAGTCGCCCCTCTCCACAAGTTGCCCCCCAAGACTGCATAGGTGATTTAGGTGAGACAGCCCGCCTTAGACTGACTGTCCTGCCGTTGGTTTAGAGTATTGCTTGAAGCTGAATATTGTAATACTCCCTCGGCGTTCCGGCCGCCGGTTGTGCGCCTCAGTAGGATGTTGCCTCGGTCTTACAGCACGACTCCTACTGGTATTCTCCTTGTTGCTTTGATCTCGTTTCTCACTCAGCACAATCTATCTTGCTTCCAGTCCCTCCTTGGGTACCGCCGCTATACTGAGCAGGCACGGTCCCGTTACGTTCGCTCAAGTTGCCAAGCCTCTGTCAGGATCCCACCCCTGACAGGGACCCTACCGAATCTTCTCCTACAACACCCTCTGCCACAAGGTGTTGCCTGGTTCCAACCCAGTCAGCTTTCTGTCTAACTTCCTGCCTGACCCCCAGTTTACCCACAATGGTGGGGAGTGGCCTAATGAATAGAACCCTTAGCTCCCCCTGGTGGCCCGGCTGTGAAATGTATTGGTGTCTGTGATACCTGGTCAGATGAACTCCTTCAGTGCCATCAGACGTACCATAGCTCCCCTTAGTGGCGGAGCCACAGTACTGCAACGACCAGGACTCTGGGGCGCTGCACTTACACAAGCATACCACACATAAACCACACACGCACATCATACACACATATTTACACATGCTATATATACATATACACACCACACACACATAAACACATAATAAAAACCTGAAAAACTTAGATTCCAATGCAATAGATTTGAATACTGACCTTAATGCTGCAGTTTTTCAGGGATGCTGATGACATCTGTTTATTAATATATTATTTCATGATTTGATAGAAATAGCTCTTTTGCCCTGGCTGGATTATTAGATTCCTAGAAATGGTTTCCTTCTGCAGGCCTTTCATTGATGGCACTTCTTATAAAGACAAACATAGAGTATATATTCCTCTCTTTCAAGAATGAGTGGGTTGTCTGTTTCATTTGCTTATAGACTTTAATGCATAAATGTTTGCCAAAAGGCCATCTCTAGGGCTGTAATGTTTTATTCTATAATCCTACGAGGGAGGACTATGGGGAAGGAAATGAATGACACAACTTCATGCAGAAATCTGAAGTGTCACGCAAGCACGACCACAGAAGACTTTTTTTATAAGGCTATGTTCACATCTGCTCCATGTGGAAACTCAACGGACCTCAGTAATGTCCATCAGGCACCGGTGCGTGAGTGACTCTAGTGAGGTCGTCATGTGCACATAAAGATCACTTTGACACCTTGCTTCCTTTGTTCATAAATTTTCTTTTTTATCCCCCCCCCCCATAGAACAATGCAGTGTAGAGTAGTTTAGTGGCCATGCATTATCATTGGAGAACTACTATTGCTATGACTTAGGGAAAAAAAAAAATCATAGTGACAACAGTCTTAGGCCTTATTTACACAACAATGCAGGTAGTGCAGAAAATCCATAGTGAAAACCTGAGACTGGAGCTTGGGTTCAGCTCTTTATGTGGCAGATTATGTGCACACGTATTAGCACTGCCGTCATTCAGTAGAGCTAATTTGATGCTTTTTCTTTGTGAAATCAGTGGTGATAATTTACATGGATTTTAATCATTCACAACGTGTTCATTAGTCTAGAGTCGCACAACCATATTTTTTCTAATCTGAGAGAATCGGTCTATTCACGCTCTGATCAGCGTTTGATCTTGGAAGAGGAGAAGATGGAAAAAAACTCTCCATCTTCTCCATTCTATCAGTCCATGAAAATTTGACTGCACTCAGATGTTTTATGAGTACAGTCCGATTTTTTTTTTTCCCACTGAGTCATTAACTCACATGGCCGAGTATGATCTGATTTTCAGATGCAATGTTTTTTCCGTGACAGACTCAATCCAAGGAAAAAATACGAAATATGCATGGCCCCCATAGAAGAGTGTGGGCCAAGAGTGTTTGTCGGACCGAAAATACATCTGCACAAGTTAATATTAAAAGTAGTTTAGTTTTACAGAGCATGTACATGGTGTTCACATTTCAGAAAATGATGATTTATAGCTTAAAATAGCCTTATAGGGAAAAAAAATTCCTAGCAACACCCTGTATAAACAGCCTGCGGTGCACATCTGCTGCTAGGAAGCCACAGATTCCCACATTACATAAAACATCTGGAAAGAATATTTAAGTAATTCATCTTCTCCAGGGCTCCCTCATTGATTTTCTTCTGTCTGTCTCTCCTCCCTTCATTACTCCCACATACCCAGTCAGTGATTCAGGGGTAAGCTAGATGACATCAGTCCTGTGTTGTATAAAGAGGCAGAGCGTGGGACCAAGAGACACAGAAGTAGAGAAGAATTGTAGAAGTTTGTATTTTACTATAAAGAGGAAAAAAAGATACAAACAAACAAAAGCCACAAAGGATATAAGAAAGCGCAGTGATACATTAGCTCTAAAGAGAACAAGGTAAGATCAAAACTCTGTTAAGAGTTAGTAAACTTTTTAGAATTGTATTTGTTACTTACTTGACCACCTAATTATTTGGAACCATTCTCGTTACTGTTGGATTATTAATACAAGTATGACTGTACTGATCACATTGAAACAACCAAAAGAACCTTGAGAGGAATCTCTCTGAAACATACTGTTCGGGATAGCAGACAGAAAATAACTGGATTGTTACAATCTTCATTGTGTTGTAATCAATAGGAACTTCTTTGGAAAGTAAAAGTTACCGATAACAAAACAGAATCGTGTTCTGTTTGTATTGTTGTAAAATAAATAAATAATATTATGAAAAAATATATATTTGCTCGTGGATAAAACATTTATTACTTTTATTTTGTTTATTATAATGTATTTTAAAAAAATAAAAAATAAATAAAAATATATATATATGTATGTATAAGTTTTGGGAACCAGTCATATTGAAAATGTAATCTGATGTGGTGGCAGCATGTTATAGAGCAGGAGAGGCTGAACAGATTGATATGAGTGTGTGGGAAAAGCTTTGGTCTTAATTATATTCCTGTTGAAATCTCTGTCCAGTCTGGGCTAGGTCGTTAAGGCGGTGGTCCTAATTGGGGAACCCCTATCTCTGCATACAGGGAAAATAGCATATCATTGCACTGGCGGACACAGACAGGGTGCTTTGCAGTTCAATACCTCATCATAATGCACAATTTCACCTGCTTTGCAGGTGGTAATGGGGCCCGCTTACCTGTCGGGCCCCTATATGGCTACACAGGTTGCATCAATGGTAGATCCTCCCGTGTATCATTGATTAGGACCGCTGCTAACATAAAGCAAGTTACCCTGTTTGAATAATTGCAGTTTAGCCTATTCTTAAGTATTTAGTGGGCGTCCATCCTCGACTTTATTTTGGTGTTCTATGAATTTTAATAGTTATGTTCTTAGCATAGTTTCCAATGGGGGCGTAACTAGAATAGGTGTAAGGGTTGCAATCTCACCAGTGCCTTTGAACTTATGGGGGCCCAAAAGGTCCCTTTGGCTCATATAAAAAGACTATTAATTACTATTGGTCAATCTTCAAGGTCAAGATGATCATTGAGGGCCCTGTTGACAATTTTTCTTTGGGGCCCATAAGCACCAAGTTATGCCACTGGTCTCCAACATTTATAATAGTTTGTATTTGTATCAGAACTGGCCATTTGTAGGCACCACAAATTTGCTGGGATTGTTACCGAACAATCAGGGTAGTACCGGGACATTCAAAATAGTTGGCACTGAGAAAATAAAAAAGATATATTGCAGCCTCTTAGTATAGGATTATTCAGCCTTGCAACAATGCTACATGTAGTTCATTCATAAACTGGATATTTTATATTATCATGTATAATCGGCTTTTATTTAGCATTTTATACAAATGATGCAACTAACATTTTTATTTTCTTCTTTTTTATCAGTCTTTGCATTTGCTTCAACTTCAGAATTGTGCGGCCATCATGTCTCTACACGTACCTCCATTTTTCGTTCTGGTTCAACTTTGTGTAACCATTACTTGTTTGCCCCTTGAACAAAACACATCAACCCCAGTGGTCAGTAATGACACTCGGCCATGGCATAGTGATTTAGACTTTCTTCCTCAAACGTCTTCACCACTTAGGATGAACAATGAAGCTTCTGTCCCTCAAGCCCTGGGCATAACACGGAGTCAGAAAACAACGCAGGAACGCATTCTGTACATAACTGAATATGTGGACTATGAAGATGATGATAACTATGAAGATGAAGATGATGATAACGAGGTGTTCACTGAGCCCCCACATTATTCCAATGGAGCGTGTCCATACGATCGCTGCAAACACCTCCAGATACCTTGTGAGGAGATACAGAAGAGGTCGGGAGGGAAATGCCTTTGTCCTGGGATTAGTCCAAGCTCAGTTCTTCCTGACTCCCCCCGTTTGAAGCAGGTTATTCCTGGACAGGCTGTAATTGAGGTGCGCTGGTGTGCTCCTCTTTCAACGGTCCAGTCATACAGAGTGGTGTACGGTACACCTGAAGGACCACTGGAGATGGGACCCTTGCTCAATCAGTCGCATCGCTTCTTCTCAATTACAAATCTCCTCCCAGGAACTGCTTACAGGGTGTGTGTGGTGGCCATAAATGATGCAGGAGAAAGCCAGGTAGACCCTGCAGATAGAGAAGATGAAGACCTGGACCAAGGAGATACTGTAGGACCATGTGGCACATTTCATACCTCTGCTTCACATGGGGTTTATACGGCTATAGGAGTTGGCTTAGCAATACTTGCCGGAGTATTGGGGTCTTCTGTCCTTTTTTATTGGTTTTGGAGAAAAAAGAAAGTCAGAAGTATTAAGAGGGCAAGAGGGGATGATACTGGGGTAACAAATATGTCTTTTAAGGCAGAGAGCATTGAAAACCTGTGAGATTTTTGTAAATCTTATATAGAATGATATGGATTACATTTGTGCTCTATGCTATGTATATTTTATGTACATATTTATTTATTATATTTATATAAAATAAATATTTTTTTTATTGAAATCTGTTACATGTTTGACCCTGTAAAGAGTCGATGGACCACTGTTTTTTTTTTTGTTTTTTTGTTTGTTTTGGTTTTTTTTTTTGGGGGGGGGGGGAATAATTACAGAATCACAATTACACAAAGTTTGCAGGACCGGAATGGGATTTCTGGCAGAATCCCACTGGGTCAGACAGTGTTTATGTCACCGGCTTTGGCAAAGAGTAACTACACTGATAATGTTAAGTCTGTACAGTATCTGAGATTAGATAAGGGATCTGTGCTTATAAGGCCATGTGCACACGTTCAGTATTTTTCGCGTTTTTTCGCTATAAAAACGCGGAAAAAAACGCTTACATATGCCTCCCATTATTTTCAGTGTATTCCGCATTTTTTGTGCAAATGTAGCCTTTTTTTCCGCGAAAAAATCGCATCGCGGAAAAAAAAGCAACATGTTAATTAAAATGCGGAATTGCAGGGGATTCCGCACACCTAGGAGTCCATTGATCTGCTTACTTCCCGCACGGGGCTGTGCACACCATGCGGGAAGTAAGCAGATTATGTGCGGTTGGTACCCAGGGTGGAGGAGAGGAGACTCTCCTCCACGCACTGGGCACCATATAATTGGTCAAAAAAAAAGAATTAAAATAAAAAATAGTCCTATACTCACCTTCGATGTCTTCCCGCCTCTAAGCTGCATGCTGCCGCTTCGGTTCCTGTAGCTGGTGTGCGGTGAAGGACCTGCGATGACGTCACTGTCTTGTGATTGGTCGAGACCGGTCATGTGACCGCGACGTCATGGAAGGTCCTGAACCACACCGGCATTTATAGGAACGGACGCCTGCAGGTGAGTATAAACATTTTTTTTTATTTTTTTTATTATTTTTAAACATTCTATCTTTTACTATAGATGCTGCATAGGCAGCATCTATAGTAAAAAGATGGTCACACTTGTCAAACGCTATGTTTGACAAGTGTGACCAACCTGTCAGTCAGTTTTCCAAGCGATGCTACAGATCGCTTGGAAAACTTTAGCATTCTGCAAGCTAATTATGCTTGCAGAATGCTAAAAAAACGCGAAAAAAACGCGAAAAATCCTGAACGTGTGCACATGGCCTCATCCATCACTTCTCAGACAATTGCCTAACTGTCCGGACAATTGGAGGCTGCAGAGTTGTGTTCCCTTAACAAAAAGGTAACATCAGGTGGATCAGCATTATGACCAAAGTGCTTATATTGGATCACACCACACAGAAAAGAAGACCGGACACAATGAATGGATATAACTAGTTTTATCATTAACTCGCTACCAATTTTCACCATTCAGCTCAATTTGGACAATATACTGCATAAATGGTGTGAACCAGAGGAAGGCGAAACACATCCCCCTATGTATGGTTCCTCTACTACAGTGATATCACTGGGTGGGCCCTGTCACACTTACAGTATATCTTCTATCTATCTTCTATCCAGTATCTAATATACTTATATATGCTCTTTATTCTTTTTTTGTACCATTTTGTGAGACAATACCTATACTGATCTTATCTTATTCCTATAGTGTCTAGCTAATATTTAATGTGTATTCTCTATAATTCTATAGACTGCGACTAATTATCTTATACCATTTTTTTATTTTTATTTTTTTTTTACTATTTTTCAAAACTGTATGTAAATTATTATCTTATTCCTATATAATCCACTTTATATGTTATCTATAGCTTCTATCATTCTATAATATAGTTATGTTTTATTCTGATTTTACCCATTCAGCCGTGTCCAACCCTTGGACGCTCTGTAGGCCAGTACTCACCAGGCTTCCCTGGTTTCCATAGCTTCTTTCAGTTGCTTTATGTCCATTCTTGATGGTATCCAGCCAATGAATCTTCAGTCTTCCCCATTTCTTTTCACCACTGACCAGTATGTGTTTTTTACACCTATTTTTATATACAGCTCTATTCTTATTCCTATCTTATCTGGGTTATTTCTTAACTATGTTACCCATATTTTTTTTATAATAGATTTATTATGTGATACACTGCACTGAGCTCTGTATCTAATCCCAGCGTTACACTCCGCATATCTAATCGCAGCACATGATACACTTCTCATATCTAACCCCAGCGCATGATACGGCGAGAAGTACCAACTAACAGAATCGGTGCGGGTGCTGCCGTCCTTCATCTGCGACACTATCCACATCTCAGTATCACTTTGCAGTCACCAACAAAATGGCTCCACACTAAACTTCATCCTTTCTTATACATTGGAACCGCCCAGAAGGGGAGGAGAGAAGTGACATCACACACATGTGATCAGACCCCGCCCACATTTACTGCAGTCGTAATGCAAGCTCTAGTTATACACTAGGTTTTCATGGCAAGTTTCAACAGTTGTTCCCCCTAGTGTTTAAAAATAGAAAATATCAATAATTTTTAAATTATTTTTCATATTTTATAGAATTTAAACCAAAGTATAATGTTTTTTTTTCTTAAATAAATATATTAATACTTTACATTTTTTTTCAATCGTTGAAATTTTTTTTTTCCATTTTTTTTTATGGCACTTTCCCTGTAATGCTACAGTAAGAGACAATAACAATGCCCCACATTGTGACTCCATAATATAACAATGCCCTCCATTATAGCCTCATACATTTGAAATGCCTTATATTATAGAACTCATGTACAGTCATGGCCGAAAGTGTTGGCACACTTGAAATTGTTCCAGAAAGTGACGTTTTTCTCCCAGAAAATTATTACAATTACACATGTTTTGTTATGCACATTTATTTCCGTGGGGAAAAAAAAAAATTGGGAGGACAAAATTGTTGGCATGCTCAATTTAACTCTCTTCCCATCTCTATTGCCAAGTTGTGAACTGTGAGCTCTCACCAGAATTGGACTCACCCACTAGAAAACTGGAAAATCCTCTGACGGGCACTGGCATCTTCCATGGTGTCCATGGTGGCAGACATCTATGGGGCACCTGAGTTGAGGAGAGCCCAGTGCGGAACCGTGAGCCAGTACCGATGCCTGAGGACACAGATATCATTGAGCACAATGGTGGAGAACAGAGCTGTTGGCTCCCTCCTCTGCCATTCAGTCTGTGCATCTGAAACCTTACATGGCAGGCATGATCACGTCAACAGATCGTGCCTGCTGTGCAAAGCCACAGACCACATGCTGCAGAGACCAGAGCAGTGCACTGGGGAGAAAGCAGCTAGGAGAGCATTGTTTTTATTATTTTAAAAGTCATTTCTTGTGAAGGTCCCTTATTGTATATAGGGAGCTCTGGAGGTAAAATACTGTATATAGGGAAGCTGTGCACTATGTATTGCTTGCTGCACAATGACCTATCTGAGAATGCGTCAGTGAACTTATTCTTACAGTCTGACAGGAGGGTTTGTAATTCGTTTATCTGAGCTCCTCTGGCTCAATCATGACCATGTCACGAGTTTATCATGACAGAGAGGAGCCAGAAGACCGCAGAGTCTGATTTCTCCTACTCCTGCACTGATTAAAAGCACTTCACCTTCTTATCAAACACTGTAAATTTATTTTAGCAGTGCAGGGGTTAATTTGCTCAGTTGAGAGCTCCTGGCAGATTTCCTGCATTAAGGCTCCCAGCTGTTCACTGTTAGCCACTCCCATTTCCTATATAATCTAAGTCCTGGCTAGCACTCATTATCAGAGTTAGCTTATGCTGCATGGCTGGAGATTGTTGGTGTTTGTTATTGGAGAAGGCGTTTGGTGGATTTAACTGTGATTGCTGCTTTGTTTTGAGTGAGTGATAATTCTCTTTCTTCTCCTACTTTGGTTTAACCCCATCCTCCTCTTACCAGTGTTTACCGCTGTTGTATGTGTGAGTATATTTGTATATTTGGTATTTTCCTTTATCCCTGTTTGTATTACCTTGTTAGTCTGGTTGGTGTATTGCGGTACACTACTACTCCCCTCTTCCCTGGGTGGGGGAGGGGTACAGACTGAGAGCGGATTGAGGAGCTAACACAAGGTACACGGTCCCGGCATTTCCACCATCAGAAGCAATCCGGGGAACAGAGCAAGCTAGCACCCCTATCGTTAGGGACAGGGAAGGAGCCCCTAGTCCTGGGACACGCAACACTAGAGTCGTGACAAGATCACATTAAGAGATCACTCTGATGGCTTTATGGCGCAGATGACGATAGCATCACAATGCATGGACTGGCCAGCGGCACTCCTGAGAGCTGCTTAGAAATACACGCTGTCACACTTGGGTCAGGAGAGCCACCAGCCAGTCTGAGCATTGCATCGCGATTGTCGTCCATGTTACATGGTCGTCTGATTGTGCCCTTTAAGTGCAGGGACACAAAAAGCCTGCAAAAGCATAATGGTGCAACATTATTAATGGATCCCAATGGCAAAAAGAATTTTTAGCACCAATTACATGAATTAATGTAAAAACATATAAAATATATATATATATATATATATATATATATATATATATATATATATATATATATATATCTGCACACACATATTTATACCCAAATATGTATACGTATGTATACCCAAAGGTGGATTTGGGTGGCCTCCTTTTTTTTGGCCATTTTGCTCCATGATAATTAAAAAAAACCTGTACTCAGGTTTAATATACTTATTTTATTTGGTAACTAATAACAATGATAATATATACATATTATACTTCCACGGCAGCCTGAGACAAGAAAAATGGTTAATGTCTACAAATAGTGCAAAATTGAGAAGTTGACGCTGATCATGAAGATTTCTTAAGGTCCTTTTACATGGGCTAGGAATAAGAAGAGAGGTTTATTTTTTCTAAAACAAGCTGCAGCCATGGAAAAGGCTTTTTCCAAAACTGGAAAATCCCTTTAAGTACAGTGCCCCTAATATTTGGCGTGCATTGTACTGTATTGCCTCTCTTATTACCCAATGATACAGTTACAGATATTGTATTTGCTTCCTATACGTGGATGCTGTTACCTGGATATAGAAGCAGCTGCTGATAATAATATGAAATATATCAGTCATGGCCTTAACAAAAATGACATCTGAAATCTATGTAAATTTATCAATAAATATATTTATAGGAAATTATATGAAAATAAACATGAAAATAATATGAATTATTATTGTTCATTATTTTTTAAAAGTTCTTGTAAACTTAAGCACTACTCTACCCGTCATGTGCAAAATGAGGAATCTACAAATCAGGTTCTATGAAATAGGCTGGCCAATGGCAAAAAAATGGTAGATGTTACTTGCAATTAAAATGGGCAAGGGGGTTGTCCACTGATTAAATGTTAAAGGGAACCTGTCATCAGGTTTTTTTTCTACCCCTTCTAAAAGGAGCAGAGACCCTGATTTCAGTGATGTGTCACTTACTGAGCAGGTTGATGCAGTTTTGATAGAATCATTGATTTATTTTCTGTAGATCTAGCGGTTCTTTGAATGCTGAGCTCTGTATAACCCCACCCACACCACTGATTGGCAGCTTTCTGTATACACTGTGCATTGGCAGAAAATAAAATCCAAAATGTGCCAAACTCATTAGGAGGCATACGTTTTATTAAAACATTTATACCATTCACTCCAGCAATCTGATTATTATCATTTTTAAGACTGGTGTGTACAATGCCTTTCTTATGAAATATGGGCAAATCTATCTCAGGCGGCTTGTGCATGTAGCCTCTTCCGAGAGAAGGAGGACAGGGACTCTAGTGCCACCTAGAGATGCGCGGATCAATTCACGGGACCCTGGTCTAGTGTCCAGGCCAGTGGTACCTGGCTCCTAGACAGGAGGCCCACCAATCTCTTACTTGGCGCGACGTCATCTATGACGGACTAAATTAATACTTAATCGTGGTACGACCACCTTATTGATACCGTGTGTCCATGATAGATCGGGACTTTCATCACACAGTAAACTCCTCAGATGTGTTCCGTTCCACTGGTTACGCTTGGCCACTCATGATGTCTCTTCCCCTTTGCTGTCCCGCTTGCCTTCAGATCCGGTGTCATCTTCCTCACTGTCCTGTACTCGCCTACTTTGTCTCAGGCGGAATTTATCTCTGGGAGAAGAGTCCGCTCCACTGAAGGATTCACTGCTCCGTATGGTGGAGCTCAGCTTCATACGACGGAAATGCAGAGATGCCGCCTGGTAGGACTGGCTGGAGACGCTGAGCGAGCTTCTGCTGCGACGAAGAGCAACATCTCCAGCTGGGAAATCAATGGTACAGAATACAGAGAAATATGGCAATAAGGAAATATTTCTAATCTATCTTAAAAAGGTGTAAAGTGTAGAATTTATGACCCATCAATCTACTTTATGCCATATAATCAATATAAAATCAAATTTAGATGTTGGTCATCATCAAAGATCATATAAAAGTACCACACGTAATCTCTTTTCTGCAGAACACCTCTTCTTTGCTGTCCTCTTATCTTCTCCTATCATTCCCCATGCTTCTCACGTGCTTCACCTGTACTCTGGAATTCTCTACCCCCACCAGTCAGAATTCCCCCACTTTCTAAATATTCAAAGGCAACCAGAAACCGTATATCTTCTGAAAAGTCTGCAACCTACAATATCTCTGCTACCACTATACCACCATAAGAGTAGCTTCTACCCTCACTTACTATCTCCTCCCCTCTTCCCTGTCTTTATTTCTAAAATGGCCAGTTTTTGCTCTGATTTTTTTTCTATTTGTTGCCCTGAATATGCAGTTTTTAAATTTCTTTAAATCAGCCGTACAGTTCCAGATATGTGGGTTATTTAGTGTTGATTTTTAAGGCCTTTCTAAAGAGGTGTGGCTCACATGATCCTCTGGGGCGTGTCTCTAGCCAGTTCTGCATAATTGCCCTGTGAGCCACGCCTCCTTAATAAACAACATAAAAGTTAGTAGTAATTAAAAAGAAAATAAAAAAATTGATTACTTGATGGAGCAGTAGGGATAAAGTAAGAGAAAAAATAGCCTGTTGATGACAGGTCCTCTTTATAAAGGGGTTGTACATGATTTTAAAATCATGGATGCTATCTCTTAAAACATATTGGGCATGGTTTTGCGGATCTCAAGTGGAACTGTTCTGGGTGTTAGAATACTAGTAATAAAACTATTGTTTCGTTCTTACATTTTGTGGGACTATCTAGCTCCAACGAAGGCTCTTTAGGAGGGTTCAGAAAACGTGTAGCATCTCCAGGGCCTCTTGCAGGTTTCTCCTTGGTCTTCAGGAGTCTCTTCATTTTATCAGTTATCCAATTACTCCTCTTGTGACTGAAAAACAAAAAAGTCAGGAAATGAAACCGATGCTACCGGCCATGTTCAGTATGGAGCTACTAGAGAAGGCTTTACTGGACTAGAGAAGACTTGTAAATCCTCATATCGCGAGCTCTGCACACCGTGAGGATTTTTCAGTCCCCGCACCAGGAGTGGTGGGCGAGTGACCACAAGTCTGTGATTTGCATACATGTGGTCACGTGCCGTCTAGATATGCGCAGCCTCACTCAATGCATTGTATTGAGTGAGGATCGACACAGTCTAGTGGAAATGTTGTAAATTCTTCTTTTCAGGACCATTGGGGAAAGGGCCTTCTGTTCCTAGAAGGTACTATCATATACAGTTAATGATTCACTTTTGATCTGTTCTAGGGTTCAAACTTACGACCTCTAGTATGGCAGGCAGGAGCTACAGGCTGTACTGCTAAAAACAGGAGGATTTTCTCTGCCTAAAAGTCTTTATTATTTTCTTCTTCTTCAAGAATATTGTATTGGCACATAGAAATACATCTCTGCATACTGTACCAAAATATCCACATATGCCAGTGCATATCTATATACCTATATATTAGAGATAAAATTCAAATCTGAGATACTACAAAAATCCCAAAAAATTATGAAAAACATAATTGCATCATTCCTTATACACTTTCTATAAATAAATAAAGTAAATAACATGGACTTATTTGATATCCCTGTAATTGTAAAAACCCACACAATACATTGATGGATTATTTACCATGATCGGTAAATAGTGTAAAAAAAATGGCGATATTGTTTCTTTTTTCTCTCCATCATATCCATAAAAAATGAATACAAATGTAATGGCTACATAATTATTTGGAAAAATGGGACTTAAAAAAAACTACAGCTTGTCTCGCAAAAAAAAACAAGACCTCATATTTATGTAAAAATAATAATTTTACAGTTGTTGCAACTATGAACAAATAAAAAATGTCTCGTCATCTGTACATCACAAAAAATGTGTGTATGCATGTGTTATTTGTATGTGCGTATTTAATGAATGCTTGTGTGCATATGTGTACTGTATTGTGTATATGTGTGTAATGTGTAAATGCATGGGTAATGTATTAACATGTGTGTATTTTATTGTATTGTGCTTAAAGAGAACCTGGCAGCAGAATTTTCCTAAGTAAACTACAGGCATTGTCAGGTTGGCGCTGTTACACTGATTAAAATGATACCTGGGGTGAAGAAATCCATTTTGTGATTCTTGTGTAATCTAGGGCGGCCTGTGGGCTGGTCTTTTCTTGGTGGTCTAGACCAGAGAAACCAAGAAAAGACCTGCCCACAGAGCCCTGCCCCGAAGCCCGAGCATCTTCGTCATCATTCTGTGCATAAATGACAGGTCACTGAACCGTCAGTGACCTGCCTCCAATTTTAAATATCGCGCCTATGCAGTCAGTATTGCAGTCCTCAAAAAAAATTGTTCTCCAACAAAGTGACTGCATCGCGATAGCATCTATCGGCAAACAATGTTTTCAATCTGCACATGCGCCAACCACTGTGTACAGAGGATCAGGTGCAGCGACGATGACAGCCTCTTCTCGTGCACACATCCGCGGCGCAAGCATATCATTAAATTAAAACTTCAAACAAAGATTATACAGGAACCACAAGACTGATTTCTTCACCCCAGGTATCATTTTAATCAGTGTAACAACGCCAACATGACAATGTCTGTAGTTTACTTAGTAAAATCCTGCTGTCAGGTTCTCTTTAATGTGAAAATGGAATTAATTGTGTTTACTCTGGTGGAGCATGACGGGGACCGGGGGGACGCAGCACAAATCCTACGCAGGGCCTCTTCACTGTGGGCGGCCACCCCTGAATAGATGTGCTTGTATTTTGGAATAAGAACAGTTACCTGTGCGCTGCAGGAGCCGGTTCCAGGACTCGATACTGATCCATGATCTTATCAAGGAGCTTTTGCTTCTCGTGTTTCAACTCTGTCAATTTCTCTCTAAATTTCGAAAAAAGGTGAGGTCATTGCAGTATTTCCACTTTTTTGTGTGCGTCTTTTATCTCCAAACTCCCCCAACAAAAAATTCTATCTGCTAAAAAGCATATGGGTTGGTTCACACAAATGTATTTTGTTTTTCACTCCAGTGA
Source organism: Ranitomeya variabilis (assembly GCF_051348905.1). Taxonomy (NCBI): domain Eukaryota; kingdom Metazoa; phylum Chordata; class Amphibia; order Anura; family Dendrobatidae; genus Ranitomeya; species Ranitomeya variabilis. The sequence goes on from NC_135233.1 coordinate 464,707,704, forward strand.
TTTTTTTTTAAATTTTTTTAAAATTTTGTTAGGTATCATGTGTTTAAGTGCCATGAAGGCAGTAATATAATGACCAGTCGCCGGCTTCTCCTGGTTTCAGCGGCGCTCCGGTCTACTGCAGCACCACGTGACTGCATTTGTGACCTGCCAAATCACCCAGTGATTGTTGTGTGGAGTGGAGGTCACTTTCTAATTTTCTCAATGCAAGTCTAAGAGTGTAAGGGAGCAGTCAGACGGCATATTACTTGTACAATGGACACATTGCAATCCTTGGACTGGCCATCGGCTCACCTGACATCAGCGTGACAGCATGTATTTCTATGGAGCTGTCACTCTCAGGTGAAGGGAGCCAATGGCCAGTCCGAGGATTGCGAGTAATACGGCCGTCTGTCTGTGCCCTTAGGAAGAGGTTACAGAGCACACAGTGGTCACGTGGAGCTGCAATGGATCCGAGCGCTGCTGAACCTTACAGAAGATGTTGACCTGTGAGTATGCTTCTACCTTTATGACACACACATGATACCTAACAAAGGGACAAATAAAAAAATCACTGGAGAGGGCCATTAAAAACACCTGCAATTTTCAGAAGTTGTAAATGTTCTATTACAGGCCTTTAATGGACGTTTTAAAAGTATGTACTTTTGCGCTTGCATTTTCCACTGCAATCTACAGGACAATACATGTAGATTAGGCACAGAAAAACTAGCATAATTCAGATTTCCAAATTTTGCTGAAAAGCATTGAATTCACCTTTTCAATATATAGAATATGCAAATTGTCTTTTCAGAGCGGAAGATGCCTAGTACTCTAGCGCCACCTATTGGAAGCAGAGATCCTAAAAGTCAATATCGGTACCTTAACAAGACATGCAATATGACTTGGGATAAAAGCCAAAGCAGACAGTTTGCAGACAGGGTTATTCGGGGTGATTGCTCCTCATCAGTGACATGTCACTCTCCATAAGGAGAAACGTTATCCCTTAGACCCCAGTCCAGAGCCTCTCACCTAGCCAAATCAGATCTCATACTTTGCACTGATGAGGGGCAACACCCGTAAACACCATGTCTGCAAACTGAGATTCTTGTTTGGCTTTTAACCTAAGTCATATTGCAAGGCTCATTGAAGGGTCAATATTGACTGTTAGGATCTCTCTTTCAACTAGGTGGTCCTGGAGTTCTAGTCCTCTTCCTCTATGAAGAGACAATTTGAATATTTAATTTCCCGGAGGAGCAGGCATGGCTTATAAGTCTCCTCACTCTGACATGCCAGGCTTGGCTTGTCACTCTCCACAAGGAGAAACCTTACCCCTTAGACCCCAATAAATAGAATGAAATTTACTGACAAAAAAAAAATCTACATTGAACACAACTGACATTCTGATGTTAGGTAAAGAAGATGTGTGACCACATATGTATGATTGATTGTGTTAAATCCATATGTGCCCAGTGAGAGTTCAAAAATGTGGCTGCCCGGTCACTAACGCCTCTAGCTCTATGCACATTACCACTTTTGTTCTCCATAGACACAGAGGTCAGAAGAAATTTAATTTAGCTGAAATCTGCACATCAAAGAACACTGTATGAAGCAGACATGTTGTAAGGACTCTGCCCATAAATGAGCACCGGTTGACTGTATGGGGTAGATCGATCGCCAGCAGGATCCTCCTGTGCTCACACAGTATGCATACTATGGAAAGCACGTCATTTGTTTACATGGGTTGATGTGCTGCCAACGACGATCATCGATTAGATGTTGTATTCATTCAACGGCTTATCAGTGGCATGTTTACAATGGCCGATAACAGGAAATTAATAAATGGCCGATGTAAATGGGCCTTATAGTGAATAGTAATTGCAAAGACACAATCCAACCTTCATAGATAAGCACTGCAATTACAAGTCCTGTAAATGTTCAGGATCCATCCTTACAAATGTTAACACCAGTAAGAAGACCGCGTGTTCTGCATTAGCCCATGACAATTCTCTTCCAATTTTATACTCATGGAAATAATAACTGAAATGGTAACCAACAAGCTCAAATTTCTCTCTTTCCTATACATAAGGACAGGATGTAGTCTTTGAATACTGGTGCGTTCAATAAATAGGACAGTCTTACCGGTAGCATCTTTCCTCCTCTTGCCTCAAAGCTCCACTTTCCAAGCTCTTCTCTAATAATTCACGATTATCTTGGGTTAATGCATTAATCTGAGATAGCAAATGGCTATTCTGCTCCTGAAGAGTAAATTTCACCTGGGATAACATCTAAATGACAATAAAAACAAAGAATTACTCATCTTTTGGGGTGCGTTGACATTTTGGCTCTCATCAGGGCCACCACTTTCCAATGTGCCGCTATCTTAGATCATTGACCACAACAACAAATTTCCAGAGTGATACTAACCTGGTATTGATCAGATAGACCAGTATTGCTGATCTCCATGCGTTGTACAGTCTCCTTCAATTCCATACGTTCTCTCTCAAGCTGTTCTCGCTGTCTCTGCCCAGCTCCTAGCTGTCTCTTCATTTCTCTTAGCTCTGAGGTCTTTTCAGTAAAGGTCTTCTCTAATCGAGACAGCTCCTCCTGAAGTCTAAATTGGAAGAGTAAGTTCCATCAGTTAATTAATTGAAGCAATAAATGAGACACTGAAGGTTAAATAGCAACGAGCTAAGCTTAAGGAGAGGATTTAGGATGGTCCTTGTGCCTTTCTAGGTGGATATTATAATAGAACCTTTTAAGGCAACCATTCAGAATTGTTCACCTCTTGTGCTCGTCTTGTAGTCTTTGATTTTCCAGGTGGAATTCTTGAGCTTTGTCCATCTGCTCTTGTACTTTTCTTTGCTGTTCCTGTTGGATCTGTTCCCCTTGTATGGAAAGTTGAGAGAACCTACCGGGAAAGTATACAGTACGAATCATCAAAACATATATCACTTTTACATAATAATATGATAGTCTTGGCAGTGTGCCGTAGTCTAAAAAAAGTCTGATTGGCCAGAGGCTTCCTTGATAGACTCAGATACTGATGTCCTAAAGGGGCACACACTTAACTTCTAGAGATTGGGGGACACTATACAGTAGCAGCCAGTCAGCCCTTAGGAGACAGTTCTGGAGGTATTGCCTTACCTCTCCTGGAGCTCACGATGCTCTTGTTTCAGCACCCTTATGGCATTTCGACCTCGCCTCAGCTCTCTTTGCATCCTTTCCATTTCCCCTTCTTGTCTTTGAAGGTCCCTGAGTATAGAGTCGTAACGTCCTTGTAAATCTGACCTCTCTCTGCGTACACCATGCAGCTCTATAAGTAGCAGAGACAGGGGCGATTCTGTTGCAGAAAGAGGGGTATCAGCAGAATTGGAATCAGATGAAGAAGGTCGCTCTGTAGTAGAGGTCACTTGACTAGATGATCCAGGAAGAGTTTTTGCTTCTGAGGTAGAAGGTAAACTCTTAGAATATGAAAAAGTGGATTCAATATTCTCAGTTTTAGACACAGTTGATGGTTGTGGAATTGGGCGCGTGTTTTGATCTAATCGCTTTATTAATTTCGGCTCCTGACCTTCTTCTTGCAGCAGTTTCTTCATCACGATTACCTCTCCAGACTTTAATTCCAAGTGCCTTTTCCGAGGTTCTGACTCTTGAAAACTGCTGTGCATTTTACGGTCTTCGGCTTTTCTTTTGAAGGATGTCTTTTCTCCAGCGCTTTCTTCTACTTGACTTTTAAGAACCTGCATATCGTTGGCATTTTCTTGCAGTTGTTTTTGAAGAAGTTCTGATAACTTTTTACTCTCATCCAGTTTGTACAAAAGAGACTGCTCAGATATCTCCCTTTCTTTCAGCTGTTTTATTAGCGAATGCTCTTTTCCTGCGCATTCCTCTAACTGGCTTTTGAGGGTTTGTATATCTTTTTCTTTTTGGTGGAGCAGTTTCTGAGCCTTTTCAGAGCTTTCTTGAAGTTGTTTCATTAGACATTGCGTCTGGTCATCTTTCTGCTGCATCTGTTCTTCCAGTGATTTTTCCTCCTTTGTCTCTGTCTGCTTGCTTTCTTCATTTCTTCTGCTCATGTGCTCTCTTTCTCTAGACATTTCATCCACTTGCCTTTTCAGCAATTCAATCTCTGTACCATCTTGTATTTGTTTCTCTGTAGCTTGCAGTATTCTGTCATCCAATTGTCGTTTCAAAGATAGCCTCTCTCTTTCATTTTCTTCCATTTGGATCTTCCAGGACTTTTCTTGTTCGGCACTCTCTTGCAACTGTCTTCTTAGGAACTGGAGTTCCGCACTGTTTTCTTCTAGCTGTCTCTTGAAAAGCTGCTCTCTTTCCTCTAAGCGTCTGTTGAGCATAAAGTTCTCCCCACTTCTTTCGTCTAGATGACTTTTTTGTGATTCTATTTCTTCTGTACTTTTTTGAAGCTGCCTTTTTAAGGATTCTATCTCCTCTAGTTTTTCTTTAATCTGCCTCCTCAGTGAAATCTCCCTTATCTCTTTGTCTTTGGACTGTCTTAACAGTGACTGTATTTCTTCCTCATTCTCTTTCATGATGGTCTGGTGCAATTGTCTCTCTCTTGCATGTTCTTCTAGTTGCCTTTGCTGCACTTTTCTTCTTCCTTCATTCTCCTCTAAATGTCTCCTAAGTACTTGTAACTCCCAGTCACTCTCTTCCAGCTTTCTGTTTAGAGATTGCTGTTTCCCGGTGCCCTCATCTAGCTGTCTTCTCTGGAATAATATTTGTTCGTCTCTTTCTTCAAGCTGTTTTTGCAGGCCATGTATATCCGCCTCGCTTTCTTTAATTTTTCTAAGCAGAGCATCCTCTTTCTCTGCACTTTTTTGTATCTTTCTGGTCAGACTTTCGAATTGGTCTGACATTTCATGAAGTTGGCTTTTCAATGAAGTTGTTTCTGCTGTCAGAGACTGCACGGCATCTGTTTCTTGTATATTCCCTTGAAGCTGGTGCTGAAGACATTTTTCCTCCATATCCTTGAGTTGTAACTTTAGGGACTGCACCACTATATCTTTTTCTTGCACCTGTATTTTTAGGGTCTTCAGTTTATGGGCATTCTCCTCTAGTTTCTTGGACTCTGATAACTTTTCTCTTTGACTGTGTTCAAGCTGTCGTCTCAATAATTGCCCCTCACTACTAGTGTCTTGTAACTGCTTTTGAAGGAACTGGAGAGTGACAGTGCTCTCTTCCAGTTGTTTCTTTACTAACTGTTCTATGCCTTCTATTTTTTCCAAGTTTCTTTTGAGTTCCTGTACTTCAGATGTCCTCTCCTCCAGCTGTCTCTTCACTAACTTTTCTAATTCTTCTCTTTTTGCTAAGTCCTGCTTAAGTTCTTGTACCTCACTTGTCTTCTCTTCCAGTTGACTTTTAACGAACTTCTGAAATTCTCCTTCTTTGGACAAGTTCTCCCTGAGCTCTTTTACCTCCTTGACTTTCTCTTCCAATTGTTTTTTCAGAAGCTGTTCTAATTCATCTTCTTTTTCTAAGCTTCTCTTGAGTATTTGTATCTCTCCCGTTCTCTCTTCCAGTTGGCTCTCCATTAACTTCACTAGTTCATTTATTTTTTCCAAATTCCGTGTAAGTTGATTTGCTTCATTATGACTTTCTCCCAGCTGCTTCTTCAGCGTTCGCTCTGTTTGTTCTCTTTTATCTACGTTTTTCTTGAGAATCTGCACTTCAACAGTTTTCTCTTCCAGTTGTCGCTTCACTAAATGCTCCAACTCTTCTCTGTTTTCTAAGTTTTTCCGGAGTAAATGTATTTCTCCAGACTTTTCTTCCAGTTGCTTCTTCCATAGCTGCTCTACTTCATCTCTTTTTTCTAAGTTTGCTTTGAGAGTTTGAACCTCGGTGGTTCTTTCTTCCAGTTGTCTTTTTAGCATCTCTGTTTCACTTGTGCTTTCTTCAAACTGCTTCTTTAACGATCCTTCCTCTCTTTCTTGAAGATGCATCTTGATGGATTGCATATCCCTCGTGCTAGCTGCTAACTGCATTTTTAAGAGCTGCATCTCCTCAGAACTTTCTTGTAGATGCTGCTTAAGCAAGTGCGAGTCTCTCATATCAGATAACTGCTGTTTTAGTAACGTTACCTCCACCACCTTCTCATAAAGTTGTCTCTGCAACATCGTGTTTTCATTTTCTTTCTCTTGTACCTGTTTCTTTATTGACTCTATCTCAGTAGCACCAAACTGTAGTTTTGAATTTAGAGACTGTATCTCATCTTTACCTAATTCCAGACGAGTCTTCAGTGTCTGCACCTCGTCAGCTCTCAGTTTCTGCTGTGCCTGCAATGATTGAACTTCTTCAGATCTCAATTCAAGTTGTGTCTTCAGTGACTCAAGCTCTCCAGCATTCAGCTCCAGTTGGGTCTTGAAAGATCTTGACTCTCCGGCACTCAACTCCAGTTGGATCTTTTGTGACTGCACCTCTGCAACACTCAAATCAATCTGTACTTTCAATGACTCTACCTTTCCAGTGCTCAGTTCCAACTCTGTCCTCAGAGACTTTACCTCTCCACTTATTAATTCCAGTTGTGCGCCCAGAGATTGTTCCCTGCTTCTGCTCGTTTCTAGTTGTGCCTTCAGTGACCGTAAATCTCCATCGCTGTGTCCTAGTTGAGTCTTTAATGACTGCGACTCTCCAGTACTGAGCTCCAGTTGGGTCACCAGAGATCGTACTTCTCCAGTGCTCAATTCCAGTTGTGTCTTTAATGTCTGAACTTCTGTCTGACATAATTCCAGCTGTGTCTTTAGCGCTTGCTCATCCCCAGTTTTTCGATCTAGTTGACACTGTAACGAGTTGACTTCTCCCACACTCAATTCTAACCCTGTTTTTAATGACTGTACCTCTTCAGTTCTCATTACTAGCTCCAACTTTAAGGATTGTATCCCTCCATCACATTGTTCTCTGTGCTTCATCTGTAGTTTCTCAGTTTCAGAACTATCCAAGCCCACTAACGGCAACAGCTCTGATGAAGTGTCTTTTAAATGGTTTTGGATTATCTGATCATCAGGATCAATGTTTCTGGGATGTTTGTTACTTTCTTTATCATTTCCAGTTTGTAGCTCTGAGTGATCAATGACTTGCTCTACTTTTAATGACTTGTCATCAGTTTCTGCCTTTGTATCTTCTGGATGTCTCTTTATAACATCATCCTCTGCTTTTTTCCTCTCTTTATCATTCCGGTCTCCATCTCCTGTTAGATGATCTTTATCCACCAAACTGCCACCATCTGGCTCCTAGTGGAGTACCAAGAAATTAAGATAAATAATTTAAAGCACTAAAGGCCCCATATATATTACATAATTATCGGCCAAACGATCGTTCATCCAACATCTACAACCCTTTGCTCCCCCATACATGGCAAAGCTTGGACGAGCGTCTTATTTTCCAGAAAACAAAAGGATCAGCCATTGGAAATCCAACCTGACAGATCTTTCTCTCTCCTGACATCTGTAGGGGTAGAGTCTGGAGTTCTCCATACACCTTAAACTTTAGTCAGATGGGGGCCTTAACATTACGTAATGTTATAACACTAGATATATTACAGGAAAGCTACTACTTATTCACAATTCATCATACAATATACTATCCCACTTCCATAGCCTGGCATGTTGTGTCTCCAAGTCTACATACTGAACATTCTGTAAATGTTTTGTGTTGCAAAATATTGGGCATAAGGAAAGTTTTACAACTATAGGAAATTCATAAGTCGGAAACAAACACTGTTACAGTCATTTTGAAAATGATCCTTTCATTCATCCCCTATAAATATATTCACACCCTTTGTATTTCCTGTGCTAATTTTAATCAAAATCATATAAATAACTATTTTTGATTACTTTTACTCAACTTCACTTATATCTTTTTGTATAGTTAGGACGGAGCTCACTATCTAGAATATAGTGATGCAGGAATCTTTCATCGAGTTTTTGGCACCCAATCTGAGAATGGCATAATGTAGAAACCCTGATTCCAGCAATGTGTCACTTACTGGGCTGTTTCCTGTAATTTTTCATAAAATCACTGTTTTATTAGCAGGAGATTATCACTAGAAGGTCTGATTTCCAAGGACTGTCAGAAAGGAGAAGGTAATGTATTTCTCCAAGTATGAGTCAAACAGATGGCTCTCGGACAACACTCTGATCAAACTCTAGTCAGAATATGATCCAAATAATAGGTCAGTTTTTCTTGTATGTGAGAAAGTCAAATTTCTGAATGAGACTAAGAGCAAAAGCCGATTTTAAGGCAGTGGTGTAACTGTTTAAGCATAGTGCCCCACCCAGTGGAGACATTGCAGTGTGCTTTTTTCCCCTCAATGCCCAAAAAGGTACCAGGTGGTGCCAGAATAACCCACCCCGATCTTACAACTTGTGATCAAATGTCTTCCCCAGTTGTGTCTCACCGACACCTAGAGTGGTGCGCCGAGCCCTGACTGTCCTCGAGTACACAGGTCTAGGTCATCTACCTAGGAATCCATCATGCTTCCTAACCTCTTCCTTCTTTCCAGTGTAGTGTTCTTACCTCTCTGACACACAAGTCCCGGATCTTATCTGAGAGCCGATCTTCTTGCTCTTTTAGACCTTTAGAACATTGCCCTGTATTCTCCAGTTCCACATTATCTCCAGTCAGGACCTGCAGTTTTTCTCTTAGATACTGATTTTCTTTTTCTAAGTGTAGCAGCGCTTGGGACATTTCGGAGCTCAGGTCCAAAACTGTAGATCACAATTTTAAAAATAATAGTTTTATGCAATGCAATCCAAGTAATTACAGGGAAACCAAATAATGTGTGAAACATTAAGACTTTACACCAAAACTCTTCTCTGACCACTGAACAAAAGAAGTCAAGAGAAATGGAGAAATCAGAGTTTTAGTAATATGTCTATCAGTACTTACATTCAGATTCAGAATCCAGTCGGTCCCAGCTTTGAGCTCTCTCAGGCACAGGTCTTATTTCCAATTTTGGGATTGTGTCACCATCAGTCTCATACACTCTCTCCCACACTTGAGATGTCTCTTCTCGCAGCATTCGTATCTCTTCGGCCAGTGTGAGGTTATCATGAAGAAGACTCTGCACTCTTTGTCCCTCCGAGTCTCTCTCCTGAAATAAATCAGTTGCATCCATTATACACAGCAATAAATGGCTCAACGCGCAACTTACATGACATACTGGACGGCAACAAACATGTTGATAGGAGAATAAGCCCTAGAATGGGCAGGAGGGTGGCTCAGTGGTTAGCACTGTATATGGCGGCTCAGTGGTTAGCACTGTATATGGTGGCTCAGTGGTTAGCACTGTATATGGAGGCTCAGTGGTTAGCACTGTTGCTTTGCAGCGCTGAAGTCCTGGGTTCAAATCCCACCAAGGACAGCATCTGTAAGGAGTTTGTATGATCCTCCCATGATTGTGTGGGTTTCCTCTGTGTTCTCAGGTTTTCTCCCACACTCCAAAGACATACTGATGGGGAATCTAGATTGTGACCCCCGATGGGGACAGTGATGATAATGTCTGTAAAGCGCTGTGATATATGATGGCGCTATATAAGTGAGTAAAATAAACATATACCATTTCTACTCTCTTGAGTTTCTCTTCGAGCAGCTGCTTTTCTCTCTCGCACATTCGCAGTCTCTCTGATCGCTCTCTTTCTGCAGAAAGTTGATGTTCCAACACTTCTTTATCTTCCAACAAACTTCTTGAAAATTCTTTTTCTTCCTGTAAACACGGTGCAAATTAAAACATTTCTAGATTTTTCAGATGTCAGTTAGGACAAAGGATCTAATGCCTGATCCGACTTTGGACATGGAGAGACATTTTCCGCACTTTGGGCGGTGCAGTTGACAAAGCGTTCTTATCGTACACAGTGGGTATTGTGCAGGATCCTAATTAGCGATGAGCGAGTGTGCTGGAATAAGATGTTATCCAAGCATGCTCGCGTCCTAATTGGGTATTTTTGGCATACTTGCTGTGCTTGCATGACTCACAGATGTTCGACAGCTGCAACACATGCATGAATTTCCTGTTTGTTAGGCTATCCCTGCATGTGTTATGGCTGTCAAACAGCAGGACATTCAGGCGCAGCGACTCGAGCATATGTTTCGAGCACGCCGAAGATACCCGATTAGGACACGAGCATGCTCAGATAACACCGCATTCGAACATGCTCTCTCATCACCAATCCTAATGTAATATTGAATACAAAGAAATTGCTTCCTTGTTATTCATAATTATACTAAGAATGTAGCCATGGGGATCTCGTCTAAGGAGATCACGATCTTTATTACATATTGCAGCATTGCATTACATAGTACAAGTGATCTACCAATCACAGATTCCAGTCATCCATGGGGCCGAAAAAAAATAAACATAATAAAAACTTATAAAAATGTAAAATAAATAAACGAGCATACAAATTCAAATTTAGCCCATCTAAAAAAATAAAAATAAAAAAATAAATAAACAGATTTAGCATAAACCAATACAGTTAACCGCTTAAAGAACAAAAAAATTGAAAAGCCAAAATTGATATTTTACAGTCACTGCACCTCCCCCAAAACAATTCATTGAAAAGTGATTCTGTTTATGTATCAATAAAAACTACAGCTCAGCATGCAAAAAAAAACAATCCCTCCAACAGCTCCATCAATGAAAATATTTAAAAAAAAATTACAGGTCTTAGAAAATGGCGCCATAAACTTGTACGACTATGTAGACACCAAAATAAACTAAAAAGTTATTTCTCTTGGGGAATAAAATAGAAGGTTATCTGTCATTGTGATCCTGCCTCTGATGATAATGAGACTGTTGCAAACTCTTCCTGTAAAGGGCAGGAGGTTTGGGGTCTTTGGTGGCCAGTGAGAGAATTACAGGATTTCTAGTTTGTTTGTTTTTTTTTCAATAAAGATTGTGATATGAAAGAATGGGTGGAAAATTGCACAAACGATCATTCATATGAAAACCTGACATTTTCCGATAGTCAATGCTAGTACTTTACATGTCTATATATAAGGACCTTTATTCCAGCATGAGGGTTGGTCATTCAGTTGGAGCTAATATTGAAGATTTAAGTCTCATAACTAAATTTAGCGGCTGTTCTACTGATCCATCTTGATAGTAGGAGTGATCTATTTTATTAAAGCAGGCGATTTACCAAATAGTTGCTGATTACATTACATCCATAGGTAGCGGAGTAACTTCAACCTTTTGGTCCGCAATGCCAAATCTCTAACAGTGCCCCAAATTTGCAGGGGTCTTTAACAGTATTCTTCTTTTCATATTGGCCAAATGGACTTTTTGAGCTCCTCCCTAAGCTCCAGGGTCCAGATGCGATGGCAACATCTGCACCCATTATGGTTATGCCCCTGTCCATAGTCCAATAATGTGACACAAGAACGCCAGTGGAATACATGATATATACAATGCTACTAACTTCTCATCCATTTCTCTCAAAAGAACATAGAGAGAAGCAAGAAGAGTAGCAAGTTGTCATGTGACCGCAAATTATGCATGAGCCAGACCTGTATAGCTCTCTGGACAAGGTCCATGGTGCGTAACTTCTCGGTGAGAGCATTCACTTGTCCTTCCGAGCGTCGAGAGCGCTCCCTTAGTGCATCAAGTTCATCACGATAACCACGAGACTGTGCGGCCAATTGGGAGAGTTCACGGACCTTGGGAGCAGAGGACAACTTGCTTATACAACAAATATCAAACCTTTTGAATCATTTAATAAACAAATGTATCATGTCAAGAGACAGAATTACAGAATCTTTGGACCAGATCTTGCTTCGTTAACTCTTAGTGATTGCCTATTATCACCATAAAAAAATTAGGAACACAATATGCTTTGGAAAATAGAGGGATGCGTCGAAAGGGGACCCCACTTATAGTGCCCGTATAATATAGCATTGTTAAGATTATAACAAATGGTCAAGGTAAAAGTAAATGTTTAACTATTTGTACTGTACCTGCTGATGCATTTTTCTTAACTCCACCTCTAATAATTGAACTTGTTGTTGACTGTCAAGTAATTCCTCCGATTTCTCTTCCCTTATAAAACACAAAAAGAAAACCTTATACCATAAGTACTGTTTAGACCCCTATCACCCCTTTTCAATTATCCATTTGTATTTAAAAAACATATGTAACTATATGTCATATATGTGGCTGTGTCTCCACATTGATGACCCAAGCATGCAAATGCACTCCTACACTCAGAACTTTATTTCTAATATATTCACTTTCCAAGTGGTTATTATTATTATTACTAATAAAAAAAAATATTTTTTGTTGGTGTAGAGTCTGTACAACTCCTTCACATAGCTGGCTGTGAATTTCCATCTTTACTAAGAGAGAGCTAGCAGTGAACGTTAGCAGTAGCAGCGGTGGCGTAACTAGAGTCCAATGAGTTCTATGGCAAAATTTTATGCTGGGCCTCAACTTACATTGGTCAGATGTATTAGCCCTACAAGCGTTCTAAATTCTATAAATACTTACATGTTGTCCCCCCATAATGTAATAATGTCTCCTATCGCGTACTAATGTCACCCATCTTTGTCACATTCCTGGTATAATGTCCTCCATTCTGGACCCCCGAGGGTATGTTTCCACGTAGTGTATTTGTTGCAGATTGGACACAGCAGGTCTACTTTAGAAATTGCAAATGGACCTGCTCTAGTAATCTCCTCAACACGGTTTCCAGAGCTCGGTGCACAAGTGTCCAAGATCCATCCCATTCTTGAATGGAGCAGAGGTGTGCAGGCTTATCCTCCACTGCATTCATTGTCTATGGAACTGTGTGGAAATAATGGAACTCTGCTTTCCCAGATGATCCCATAAACAGTGAATGGAGCAGAGAACGAGTAGCTCCACTTCCAAAGACATACTGATAGGATGTGAGTCCTGAAGGGGCAATAATGTCTGCAAAATGAGACCGTTCTTATGAAGCAGAATAAATAAGCATATTGATTGTACAGCACTTTACAGACATCACTGCACCCATCAGGGGACATACCTCCTACAGACCTGTCTTCAGAACATGGGAGGAAACCCACACAGTCACACAAAATCAGGGTTATGGAGTCGGTAAGCCAAACCTCTGACTCCTCAATTTCCACGACTCCAACTCCTTCATACATGGCTCATGTTTAAGTTTAAGTGATAAATTTACTGTAGTGAAATGGTAACATGAGGCTTTTAATCATTATACTGATACAATAATCAAGCCATTTAGATAGAACATAAAATATATTTATTGGAATACAACTTTAGAACAAAAAAACTTTTGCATATTTACAATTTGTTATACACTATGCAGTAAGTGGAAAAAAAACCCAGCTTTCATCAAAAATATACTGAATAACATTTGTGCAGTCTATGAATTTGTTCTGAGAAATCGTATCGCCTCCATCAGATCCTTCTTCATAGATGACCTCAAACCTTACCTAATTATTTTAAGGCTAGAGAACAACCTCCCTACACTAACTTGGGTTGGTGGCAAAGCAGTAACCACATGGGCAACATCTCTGACAATTTCAGGGTATAAAGAAATTGCCTCGTGCACAGTCAGTTTTGATGAACGATTGAACTCTTCAACTTCTTTGAGAGCAAGTGGAAAATGTTGCTGAAATGTGGTCAATCTGTTTTCTATGGGAGTGGAATCTTTTTCCCTGCAGCAACGCTTTGCCTGCTCCATGTCATCCAAATACTTGTCGAAATCAAACTCCTCATCTGAAGAGGATGAAGAAACGGCAGCAGCAGCACTGGCAGGGCCCGAGTCCTCTTGCTCTTGGTGGTCCTGTAGCCCACTCATCCTAACTGCTACCTCAATCAGAGCTTCTTTTCCTTTAGTAAGCTGTTGATCATCCTGCAATATACAATGACTCGGGTCCACATAAACAGCTGCCAGAAGAATTTTATTTTCTAATAGCAGTGTCTCTCTCCGTTTCATCGAAGCAGCAATGCAATCTGGGATTAAACCTCCTATTTGGGACAGGCAAAACAACAAGTTCTTCCACTCCTTTATAAAAATGCCAGGAGATAAATCCTCAGCTTGTAACTTTTTAGTCACTGTAAATGGGTGATGAAGAAATTCCTTCAATTCAGTCACCTGTGTCCATTGACCTTCATATAGTGTTACCTGAGGGTTGGCCATATCTACAAGGAAGGGTTTCAGCTCAAGCAATCGCTCAATCATTAAATAGGTGCTGCCCCACCGAGTGGCTTGATCCACAGTTGCCCCTTTTCCAGCACGTCTCTTCAAGATTGAATCAATTTTAGGGGTTCTGGCAGCAATAGCCAATTTCCTCACTTTGCTAATCAGAGTTCCAGCATGTCCCACTTGCAGACTATCTCTTATTGCCAGCGGCAGCATGTGCACAACACAGCGCATGTGATGAATAGGAAAGAGGTGTGAAGCAGCTTCAACAAGATCATCTCCATCAGTCGTGTTCATGCCCAGCGGTGCCAAGAGAAGCAAAGAGAAACTGGTATAAATGTATGTGGGAGAAAGAGGGATGAAACGGGCCCCGAGAGACAACAGTTAGGTCATCTACAGCCGCACTGTGCTACATAAGATGGATGGCTGATAGATGATGTAGATGGGTGATGAAAGCATTATGGATAGATAGGTTGAAGCAGAGATTATATAAGAAAACTACAGAACTTTTGATATCTACTAACCTACCTTTGCCTGACATTGCCATCTCCGTGTGTGGTTCCACCATTACTCCCAAGCAACATGCCCGCTGCCTTGGGGTCATACTTGATTCCGAGCTTTCATTCACCCCTCACATACGATCATTGGCTCGCTCTTCTTATCTGCATCTCAAAAACATTTCTAGAATTCGCCCTTTTCTTACCTTCGACTCTGTAAAAACACTTACGTTTCACTCATTTATTCTCATCTGGACTATTGTAACTCTCTACTAATCATCCTCCCTCTTATCAAACTCTCCCCACTCCAATCTGTCCTGAATGCTGCAGCCAGGATCATATTCCTCACCAACCGTTACACCGATGCCTCTACCTTGTGCCAGTCATTCCACTGGTTACCCATCCACTCCAGAATCCAGTACAAAATTATTACCCTCATCCACAAAGTGCTCCATGGCTCAGCACCACCCTACATCTCCTCCCTGGTCTCAGCCTACCACCCTACCTGTGCCCTCCGCTCCGCTAATGACCTCAGGTTAGCATCCTCAATAATCAGAACCTCCCACTCCCGTCTCCCAAGACTTTTCACGTGCTTCGCCAATTCTTTGGAATGCACTATCCATGTTAATAAGTTTAATCCCCAATCCCCACAGTTTCAAGCGTGCCCTAAAAACGCATTTGTTCAGACTGGCCTACCGCCTCAACGCATTAACCTAACTATCCCTGCGTGGCCCATTCAAAAATACTTAAACCATAATCAGGTTCCTCGCATCATGTTCTCATGCACTTTATGCAGTTAATAGCCTCTGTGTCTGTACTGCTACATATTTAGGCTGTTAACAGGTTCATGCAGCTTTACATGAACGTCCGAACAACGAAAGCAATTGTTACCATCCACCTCTCGTGTCTCCCCTTTTTCCTCATAGTTTGTAACTTGCGAGCAGGGCCTTCATTACTCTTGGTATCTGTTTTGAATTGTGATTATTGCAATGTCTATTGTCTGTACAAGTCCCCTCTAAAATGTAAAGCGCTGCAGAATATGTTGGCGCTATATAAATGAAATTATTATTATTATTATTATATCACAATAATTAAATGATTAAATGGGTATACCTTCCCAGTTTACCATATTTATGTCAAGCAATCCAGTCATGCAAATGCATATGTATGATGTCATATACAAAGCGCTGTGCTCTGAGGTCACCTGTCATGATATGTAGAGACCACACAGGGGGTAGCTCAGCAGACGGCATGACACACACACAATGAAATGGAAATGGGGAGAGGAAGGCCCTACTGATAGGGAAATGAGGGATGGACACCTCCTGCTCAAACCTGAGACTGCCCCTGCACTCCCCAAACACCCTACGTGGGTCCTCACCCCCACTGCAGTCAGGAACCTCGTCCCTCGCTGTCACTTAGCACTGCCCTGGCTAGTGCACTTGTCAGCAAGGGTGCTAGCCTCAGCACTGCAGATGGAATGACACAGGGGACAGTGACAAACATGAGACAGACGAAGACAAAAACACCAAACTTAGCTTAATAGCCTTCTCTACTGCAAAGCACTGCACAGCAGAAGAAAGGGACGCAGACCACAAAACCAGCTGAAACACCACAGCAGCCAGAGAGCTCCTTCCTCCAGGCTTGGTCAATATAGAATGCTCTATCACAGTCAGCTGATGCATCAGGTGACTATTTAAAGGATGGTGGGAGTGGTCACCACCCACATCAGCTGACCTAGCCATTCTACAGTTGCAGCAGGGTTTCAGCAAGGGAAACTGACATTAACCCCCGTTGGTCCTGAAAGGAAAAAAGCTCCATTTAAATCTAAGTGGAACCAGAGCTGCCACATATCCAAGAATGGATCGTGATATCACCTCATCCTCACGCTGGGTCAGTGGACGGTTCACCACCGTGCCGATCCCATATCTTTATTCTCCAGTGCAGGTTTTGCATGTGAGCTGCGGTTATATACTACATAATGTTATAGTAGATAATTTTCAGGACTGCAGGACAGTATAGATCTCGACCTCGTATAAATATAACACCTCAAAAAACCTCTCATGCACACTTTAAAAATTGAAGTGAGTGGCTGCAATGGGAACTAGTTTCTCTTTTCACAACCTTCTCTTAAGGTACCTTCACACTAAACGACTTTGCAACGATAACGATAGCGATCCGTGACGTTGCAGCGTCCTGGCTAGCGATATCGTTGTGTTTGACACGCAGCAGCGATCAGGATCCTGCTGTGATATCGCTGGTCGTTGCTGAAAGTTCAGAACTTTATTTGGTGGTCAGATCGGGGTGTATCGTCGTGTTTGACAGCAAAAGCAACGATGCCAGCAATGTTTTACAAAGGTAACCAGGGTAAATATCGGGTTACTAAGCGCAGGGCCGCGCTTAGTAACCCGATATTTACCCTGGTTACCATTGTAAAAGTAAAAAAAAAAAAAAAAACACTACATACTCACCATCTGATGTCTGTCACGTCCCCCGGCGTCCGCGCTGCTGCTCAGAGCTTCCTGCACTGAATGTGTCAGTGCCGGCCGTAAAGCAAAGCACAGCGGTGACGTCACCGCTGTGCTTTAGGGCCGGCGCTTACACAGTGCAGGGAAGCTGAAGGCGAGGGACGCGACAGACACGGCAATGTAAATATGTAGTGTTTGGTTTTTTTACATTTACACTGGTAACCAGGGTAAACATCGGGTTACTAAGCGCGGCCCTGCGCTTAGTAACCCGATGTTTAAAGATGCGGCAGCACTCACCAGCAAGGTGCGGTTACAATTCTTTATTGCAGACGAAACTTCATGACAGCATTTTCACGGCATCGGGGGATGTGCAAAGGAGGTGAGCAGGGAACGACGACGGTAACCGTTTCGCGCTATTCCAGCGCTTCTACGGGTCTGATGTGCTGGGAAGTGACGCCAGTAGAAATAGGTTGGTCTGGAATGACCCATCCCATTCCCACTGCACGCCCACATCCCGAACATCTAAAATACAACATGAACAACACATTAAGAAGACCAACATTTAAGCGTTAAAAACAAAGAAAAAAAGCCCTGGAAATACAACTGATGATACATAACGATGAAAAAACACAGGAAATTAATTAATCGCTTCCCAATCTCGCAATTACATGACATGCAAGATTAACCATGATGCTATGGGTCTACTCTAATAGACGCTGATAATTCCAAACACCAAACTGAAAAAGTATTATTATGAGGGATAAAGATAATGGCTAATGGTCGGAAACACTCGAGATAGACCACAGGATTATTATAAAAAAACGGACATGTCTGTCCTGTCATTGAAGCCGGAAGGTCCTGCGGCTCTAGTCCGCATGATCCACCGCGCTTCTTGTCTTAGCAAAAACCTATGTAGATCACCTCCTCGTGCAGATGGTGTTACCTTTTCTATCCCTGCAAACATGAGAACTTCTGAATTACCATCATGAGTATCTGTAGCGCCCCCACTGCTGCAGGGCCGAGGGGTACCCGGTACCGGGCCTGTGAGTCTCTGCTCTGGGGTTGTCACGGTGGCTAGGCCCGGTCCGTGACCCTGCTGAGGGGCGTACAGTAATAGATGTGGATGGTGGTGGTGGTGCGGTGCAGTAAATAACGAGGACACCAGGTTGCAGTCTCTTTACCTCTTTACTGAAGGCTTCAGGGTCCTCAGTCCGGAACACGGTCAACCAGGCTGCGCAAGTCCAGCCGGTCCGATGGCACCTCCAGAGTTCCCTTTGCAGGTGGAAATCTGTGCCTTCCTGCTAGCGCTATGTGTTGTGGTCCTCCCCTGCTGTGCTTACGGGATAGTCCCCACAACTGTTGTGTCTGTTTCTGATGTTCCCTCACAACTCGATTAGATGGTGTTCTGCTAATCCGTCCCTTCCTGATGTTACGGTTGGGACGCACCCGTATGACGGGTAGGCTCGGAGCTCTTCCGGGACCCTAGAGTCGCCCCTCTCCACAGGTTGCCCCCTATGTCTTCCTAGGTGATTTAGGTGAGACAGCCCGCCTATGACTGACTGTCCTGCCATTGGTTTGAAGTATTGCCTGAAGCTGTATATAGAAATACTTCCTCGGCGTTCCGGCCGCCGGTTGTGCGCCTCAGTAGCATGTTGCCTCGGTCTTACAGCACGACTCCTACTGGTATTCTCCTTCTTGCTTTGATCTCGTTTCTCACTCAGCACAATATATCTCGCTTCTGATCCTTTCTTAGGGCACCGCCGCTATGCTGAGCAGGCACGGTCCCGTGACGTTCTTTCTCGTTGCCAGGCCTCTGTCAGGGTCCCAAACCTGACAGGGACCCTACCGAATCTTCCCCCACAACACCCTCTGCCACAAGGTGTTGCCTGGTTCCAACCCAGTCAGCTTTCTCTCTAACTTCCTGCCTGACCCCCAGTTTTACCAGTATGTGAGGAGTGGCCTAATGAATAGTACCCTTAGCTCCCCCTGGAGGCCCGACTGTGAAATGTATTGGTGTCTGTGATACCTGGTCAGATGAACTCCTTCAGTGCCATCAGACGTACCATAGCCCCCCTTAGTGGCGGGGCCACAGTACTGCAACGACCAGGACTCTGGGGCGCTGCACTCCCCCCCGGTTAAATCCAGTACTCCGGGACTGGGAAGAAAACAACAATACATGTCAGCAAAAAGACATACAATTTTTGTGAGTGCAATAACAATAAGCATATTTGAACAGAGCTTCCCTTTATGGGAGGTGAAAACACTTGAACGTTACAAACATGGTTAAATACTTTTAAATAACTTTACTATAAATAACTTTTCTTACCCAACCGGGTATTCTACTTAGTGCGAATTTCTGAACAATAATTTAACATTGCCCTTAAGGATTTACACTCTGAATCCACTAAAGACCTTCTTATAACACATTATAAGGCTTAAGCAACTGTGCTACATTCTCCTACTTTTATTTCTGCAGGGCCGCCTGTCCTAACTGCTCCAGGCCTGCTGCCTCTCCTTTCTTTTACAGGACCGCTCCTTTCTGCCCGAGCCTACTGTCCTTCCACTACTATACACAGTATAGAACTTGTTTTTCTTTCAGTTCAGGATCACTGAGCCATCTCTATATGGCTCCTAGGAGGACTCACTACTAACCCCTACGGGTTCACTTCCTGTTCTCATTCTTCTATTAACATTATTGAACATTTCTTACAATCAACTAATTAGGTACATTTAACTTTCACATATCAACATCATCAATACTTTCTTTTTCAAGACATTATTGCCATTCAACCATCTTAAGGCAACACTGTTCATAAGTGCAGGATGCGAACATCCCCTTTAAGAGGGGACCAAGTCTCTATGAGGTAGTGCAACTTTTCAAACTGCAAGTCCGTATGCAGCAAGGACTCCAGTACAAGTTCCAAGAACCGTATCTTCGCAAAGAGTCCGTCTTTTATATAAAACCAGTAGGGAGCACCTTTAAGAAGGTGCAAACTATATACAAGGAGTTTGTATCATGCATTGTTCATGATTCAGCAGTTCTTGATAACTTGTGCAAACGTAGAAAACAGACAAAAACAATAGGGATCCCGGGTCAACAAAGGGATCCCTTTAAGAGTTAACGCTGGACGGGTTTAGCAGCAACGTAGCAGAAAACAAACAGTTTGAAGAACTATTTACATATTCAGAGTTTTAAGTTCTTACTCTTGTGGTGCAGAAGGTGGTTTCCTTCCGGGCCTCACCAGACCAACGGGTCGCGCTGCCGATCCAAGGAGCGGTTCCTGACCCAGCAATGACAGGATCCCTCGCCGTGATGCCCTTCTCACTGATGGACCGGCACACCCCCAAGGTACGTGGTGGGTCCGGGTTCCCCGCTGCTCCGTAAGGACAGGTTCCGTTGCCTTTTCAGCAGGAGGTTCGTCTTCTGATGTTCCGGCAGCGGCCTGGAGTGCGACGCACCGCTGGACGCCCCGAGCTATCCAGCTGGCCTCCCTCCTCCATCTGGTGTAGGTCACAGCGTCACCTGGCTCCAGGTCGTGAGCGAACCTTCCTCCGCAGGGCTCCACTTCCTCCCGGTCTACACGGACCTGTAGCGGCTCCCCAATCTCCTGTATAACTCCCCTTCCGTGTCGGGAGTTAAAGGACACCACTACACCCCAGTGTGACGGCGGGGTTTCTTCCACGCTGGTCAGGTCAATCTGGGCTGCAGGCTGGGGCCGGCTCCGCCACGCCGTCATCAAGCGCCGCAGGTGTTCGGCCTCCGGCAGGATTCTCATGCCCTGTGTCTGCAGCGTACCTTCAGCCGCGGCCGGGTTGGGAGGAGCAGGGGACACCGGAGACAGGCGGACCTCCGTGGGCTGGCCCAGCCGAGCGAGCACGCGGGCATCAGCCTCCAAGCGGCGTGCTATCTGTCGGGCCTCGGCTGCGGCCACACACTCCTCGGACATTTGCCAGTTAGGTCGACCCACCGGTGGTTCCGTGAGGGCCAGTCCCCGCAACGATGGCGTCTCCGAGGCTGTGTCCGGTGATGCGGCTCCATGCCGATTCAGGTTATCCCCATGCGGTGCTCCCGGCGTCGCCATCTTTATCTCCTCCCCAGCATCTTCTTCCCGCGGTCTCTTTCGTGGGCGGCCCTGTCTCCATGGTCTCCACCCTCCAAACAGGATCAGGAGGCGGGCCTCGGCTGTTGACGGACACGTCCTCAGGACACAGAAATATTTAGACTGGGCGGCCATTGTCCTTCGCGCTCTTTAGCTTGTCTACGCCCACTCCACGCCCCTCTTCTTCTCCTGCGCTTCTCCTCAGCGCTGCAATGGCGGCGGTTTTGGCGGTAATCCTTGTAGTAATGGCAGCACACAGTTCTCTCAATAAAGCACAGTCCAAGCACGACAAATCACAGTTCCAAGGCACACATGACCCGATTCCTCAGGCTTAAGTAGATCCTGTTCGTGACGCCAAGTTATAGCGCCCCCACTGCCGCAGGGCCGAGGGGTACCCGGTACCGGGCCTGTGAGTCTCTGCTCTGGGGTTGTCACGGTGGCTAGGCCCGGTCCTTGACCCTGCTGAGGGGCGTACAGTAATAGATGTGGATGGTGGTGGTGGTGCAGTGCAGTAAATAACGAGGACTGTTATGACCCCAATGGCAGAGGGTCTCAGAAATAATTACTAAGTCTGCAAACACAAAAAAACAGCTCATAGGGCAGTGGTAACTGAACTGACCATATATCTAATCCTAGCATCACAAATAGCAGCAGCCGGGGAACGTGCCTACGTTGGTTCTAGACGTCTCGCGCCAGCCGGAGAACTAACTAACCCTAGAAGGGAAAAGAAAGACCTTTCTTGCCTCCAGAGAAAAGACCCAAAAGTTGGATACAAGCCCCCAACAAATAATAACGGTGAGGTAAGAGGAAAAGACAAACGTAAGAATGAGCTAGGTATTTAGCAAAGAGAGGCCCACTAGCTAATAGCAGAATATAGTAAGATGACTTATATGGTCAGCAAAAACCCTATCAAAATATCCACGCTGGATATTCAAGAACCCCCGAACCGTCTAACGGCCCGGGGGGAGAACACCAGCCCCCTAGAGCTTCCAGCAAAGTCAGGAATCACATTTAGTACAAGCTGGACAAAAATAAGAGCAAAGCAAATAACCAAAAAACAAAGAAGCAGGACTTAGCTTAATTTTGCACGAACCAGGACCAGCAGACAGGAGCAAACAGAAAGGATCTGATTACAACGATGCCAGGCACTGGACTAAGGATCCAGGAAGTTTATATAGCAACACCCCTGGACTAACGACCCAGGTGGGTGCCAAACTGAGGAAAGACAATCCCAGAGTCATATCACTAGTAACCACAAGAGGGAGCCAAAAAGTCTAATTCACAACAGTACCCCCCCCTTAAGGAGGGGTCACCGAACCCTCACCAAGACCACCAGGCCGATCAGGATGAGCAGCGTGAAAGGCACGAACTAAATCGGCCGCATGCACATCAGAAGCAACCACCCAGGAATTATCCTCCTGACCATAGCCCTTCCACTTGACCAGATACTGAAGCCTCCGTCTGGAGAGACGAGAATCCAAGATCTTCTCCACCACGTACTCCAACTCGCCCTCAACCAACACCGGAGCAGGAGGCTCAACAGAAGGAACCACAGGTACAACGTACCGCCGCAACAAAGACCTATGGAACACGCTGTGAATGGCAAACGACACCGGGAAGATCCAAGCGAAAGGACACAGCATTAAGGATTTCCAATATCTTGTAAGGACCGATGAAGCGAGGCTTAAATTTAGGAGAGGAGACCTTCATAGGAACAAATCGAGAAGACAGCCATACCAAATCCCCAACACGAAGTCGGGGACCCACACCGCGGCGGCGGTTGGCAAAACGCTGAGCCTTCTCCTGTGACAACTTTAAGTTGTCCACCACATGATTCCAGATCTGCTGCAACCTATCCACCACAGAATCTACCCCAGGACAGTCAGAAGGCTCCACATGTCCCGAGGAAAAACGAGGATGGAAACCAGAGTTGCAGAAAAATGGCGAAACCAAAGTAGCGGAACTAGCCCGATTATTAAGGGCAAACTCAGCCAACGGCAAGAAGGTCACCCAATCATCCTGATCTGCCGAAACAAAACACCTCAAATAAGCCTCCAGAGTCTGATTAGTTTGCTCCGTTTGTCCATTAGTCTGAGGATGAAAGGCAGACGAAAACGACAAATCAATGCCCATCCTAGCACAAAAGGATCGCCAGAACCTGGAAACAAACTGGGATCCTCTGTCAGACACAATATTCTCAGGAATGCCGTGTAAACGAACCACATTCTGAAAGAACACAGGAACCAGATCGGAAGAGGAAGGCAGCTTAGGCAAAGGCACCAAATGGACCATTTTAGAAAAGCGATCACATACCACCCAGATGACAGACATGCCCTGAGACACCGGGAGATCTGAAATTAAATCCATGAAAATGTGTGTCCAAGGCCTCTTCGGGACAGGCAAGGGCAAGAGCAACCCGCTGGCACGAGAACAGCAAGGCTTAGCTCGAGCACAAGTCCCACAGGACTGCACAAATGACCGCACATCCCGTGACAAGGAAGGCCACCAAAAGGACCTAGCCACCAGATCTCTGGTGCCAAAAATTCCCGGATGCCCTGCCAACACCGAGGAATGAACCTCGGAAATGACTCTGCTGGTCCACTTATCAGGAACAAACAGTCTGTCAGGTGGACAAGAGTCAGGTCTACCAGCCTGAAATCTCTGCAACACACGTCGCAAATCAGGAGAAATGGCCGACAAGATAACTCCCTCTTTAAGAATACCAACTGGTTCTGCGACTCCAGGAGAGTCAGGCACAAAGCTCCTTGAAAGAGCATCAGCCTTCACATTCTTTGAACCTGGTAAATACGAGACCACAAAGTCAAAACGGGAGAAAAACAATGACCAGCGGGCCTGTCTAGGATTCAGGCGTTTAGCAGACTCGAGATACATCAAATTTTTGTGATCAGTCAAGACCACCACACGATGCTTAGCACCCTCGAGCCAATGACGCCACTCCTCAAATGCCCACTTCATGGCCAGCAGCTCCCGATTGCCAACATCATAATTCCGCTCAGCAGGCGAAAACTTCCTAGAGAAGAAAGCACATGGTCTCATTACCGAGCAACCAGGGCCTCTCTGCGACAAAACGGCCCCTGCCCCAATCTCAGAAGCATCCACTTCGACCTGAAAGGGAAGTGAGACATCAGGCTGGCACAAAACAGGCGCCGAAGTAAACCGGCGCTTCAACTCTTGGAACGCCTCCACGGCTGCAGGAGCCCAGTTAGCAACATCAGAACCTTTCTTGGTCATATCCGTCAAAGGTTTAACAACGCTAGAAAAATTAGCGATAAAACGACGGTAGAAGTTAGCAAAACCCAAGAACTTCTGAAGACTCTTAACTGACGTGGGTTGAGTCCAATCATGAATAGCTCGGACCTTGACTGGGTCCATCTCCACAGCAGAAGGGGAAAAAATAAACCCCAAAAAGGGAACCTTCTGTACTCCAAAGAGACACTTTGAGCCCTTAACAAACAAAGCATTCTCACGCAAAACCTGAAACACCATCCTGACCTGCTCCACATGTGAGTCCCAATCTTCAGAGAAAACCAGAATATCATCCAGATAAACAATCATAAATTTATCCAGATACTTCCGGGAAAATATCATGCATAAAGGACTGAAACACTGAGGGAGCATTAGAGAGCCCAAAAGGCATCACCAAGTACTCAAAATGACCTTCGGGCGTATTAAATGCTGTCTTCCATTCATCTCCTTGCTTAATGCGCACAAGGTTGTACGCACCACGAAGATCTATCTTGGTGAACCACTTGGCACCTTTAATCCGGGCAAACAAGTCCGACAACAGAGGCAAAGGATACTGAAATTTAACAGTGATTTTATTCAGAAGCCGATAGTCAATACAAGGTCTCAAAGATCCGTCCTTCTTGGCCACAAAAAAGAATCCTGCACCAAGAGGGGAAGAGGAAGGACGGATATGCCCCTTCTCCAGAGACTCCTTGATATACGAACGCATTGCGGCATGCTCAGGTACAGACAGATTAAATAGTCTTCCCTTAGGAAATTTACTACCTGGAATCAAATCTATGGCGCAGTCACAGTCCCTATGAGGAGGCAGAGCACTGGACCTGGACTCGCTGAATACATCCTGATAATCAGACAAATACTCAGGAACTTCCGAAGGAGTAGAGGAAGCAATAGACACCGGCGGGGAATCAGCATGAATTCCCTGACAGCCCCAACTTGACACAGACATTGCCTTCCAATCCAAGACTGGATTGTGGGTCTGTAACCATGGCAGACCCAAAACGACCAAATCATGCATTTTATGCAGAACAAGAAAACGAATCACCTCCCGATGTTCAGGAGTCATGCACATGGTTACCTGCGTCCAAAACTGCGGTTTATTTTCCGCCAATGGCGTAGCATCAATACCTCTAAGAGGAATAGGATTTACCAACGGTTCAAGAACAAAACCACAGCGCTTGGCAAATGACAGATCCATAAGACTCAGGGCAGCACCTGAATCCACAAACGCCATAACAGGGTAAGAAGACAATGAGCAAATTAAAGTCACAGACAAAATAAATTTAGGTTGCAAATTACCAATGGCGACAGGACTAACAACCCTTGTTAGGCGTTTAGAGCATGCTGATATAACATGTGTAGAATCACCACAGTAAAAACACAACCCATTCTGACGTCTATGATTTTTCCGCTCATTTCTAGTCTGAATTCTATCACATTGCATTAAATCAGGTGTTTGTTCAGACAACACCACCAGAGGATTAGCGGTTTTGCGCTCCCGCAAACGCCGGTCAATTTGAATAGCCAGCGCCATGGAATCATTCAGACTTGTAGGAATGGGGAAACCCACCATCACATTCTTAATGGCTTCAGAAAGGCCATTTCTGAAATTTGCGGCCAGAGCACACTCATTCCACTGAGTAAGCACGGACCATTTCCGAAATTTTTGGCAATACACTTCAGCTTCATCCTGGCCCTGAGAAATAGCCATCAAGGCTTTTTCTGCCTGAACTTCAAGATTGGGTTCCTCATAAAGCAATCCGAGCGCCAGAAAAAACGCATCAATATTTGCCAATGCCGGATCTCCTGGCGCTAGCGAGAAAGCCCAATCCTGAGGGTCGTCCCATAAAAAACAGATAACAATTTTAACTTGCTGAGCTGAATCTCCAGATGAACGGGGTCTCAGAGATAGAAACAATTTACAATTATTCCTGAAATTCCTAAACTTAAATCGGTCTCCAGAAAACAGTTCAGGAATAGGTATTTTAGGTTCAGACATTGGACTACTGGTAACAAAATCTTGTATGCCCTGCACACGAGCAGCAAGCTGGTCTACACTTGTAATCAAGGTCTGGACATTCATGTCTGCAGCAAGCACACCACTCAGAGGTAAAGGGGAGGAAGAGAGGAAAAAAAAACAAACAAAAAAAAACTCAGAATTTCCTTTCTTATTATCCCACTTCTGCAATGCATTAAACATTCAATGTTGTCCTGGCATACTGTTATGACCCCAATGGCAGAGGGTCTCAGAAATAATTACTAAGTCTGCAAACACAAAAAACCAGCTCATAGGGCAGTGGTAACTGAACTGACCATATATCTAATCCTAGCACCACAAATAGCAGCAGCCGGGGAACGTGCCTACGTTGGTTCTAGACGTCTCGCGCCAGCCGGAGAACTAACTAACCCTAGAAGGGAAAAGAAAGACCTTTCTTGCCTCCAGAGAAAAGACCCAAAAGTTGGATACAAGCCCCCAACAAATAATAACGGTGAGGTAAGAGGAAAAGACAAACGTAAGAATGAGCTAGGTATTTAGCAAAGAGAGGCCCACTAGCTAATAGCAGAATATAGTAAGATGACTTATATGGTCAGCAAAAACCCTATCAAAATATCCACGCTGGATATTCAAGAACCCCCGAACCGTCTAACGGCCCGGGGGGAGAACACCAGCCCCCTAGAGCTTCCAGCAAAGTCAGGAATCACATTTAGTACAAGCTGGACAAAAATAAGAGCAAAGCAAATAACCAAAAAACAAAGAAGCAGGACTTAGCTTAATTTTGCACGAACCAGGACCAGCAGACAGGAGCAAACAGAAAGGATCTGATTACAACGATGCCAGGCACTGGACTAAGGATCCAGGAAGTTTATATAGCAACACCCCTGGACTAACGACCCAGGTGGGTGCCAAACTGAGGAAAGACAATCCCAGAGTCATATCACTAGTAACCACAAGAGGGAGCCAAAAAGTCTAATTCACAACAGAGGACACCAGGTTGCAGTCTCTTTACCTCTTTACTGAAGGCTTCAGGGTCCTCAGTCCGGAACATGGTCAACCAGGCTGCGCAAGTCCGGCCGGTTCGATGGCACTTCCAGAGTTCCCTTTGCAGGTGGAAATCTGTGCTTTCCTGCTAGCGCTATGTGTTGTGGTCCTCCCCTGCTGTGCTTACGGAATAGTCCCCACAACTGTTGTGTCTGTTTCTGATGTTCCCTCACAACTCGATTAGATGGTGTTCTGCTAATCCGTCCCTTCCTGATGTTACGGTTGGGACGCACCCGTATGACGGGTAGGCTCGGAGCTCTTCCGGGACCCTAGAGTCGCCCCTCTCCACAGGTTGCCCCCTGTGTCTTCCTAGGAGATTTAGGTGAGACAGCCCGCCTATGACTGACTGTCCTGCCGTTGGTTTGAAGTATTGCCTGAAGCTGTATATAGAAATACTTCCTCGGCGTTCCGGCCGCCGGTTGTGCGCCTCAGTAGGATGTTGCCTCGGTCTTACAGCACGACTCCTACTGGTATTCTCCTTCTTGCTTTGATCTCGTTTCTCACTCAGCACAATATATCTCGCTTCTGATCCTTTCTTAGGGCACCGCCGCTATGCTGAGCAGGCACGGTCCCGTGACGTTCTTTCTCGTTGCCAGGCCTCTGTCAGGGTCCCAAACCTGACAGGGACCCTACCGAATCTTCCCCCACAACACCCTCTGCCACAAGGTGTTGCCTGGTTCCAACCCAGTCAGCTTTCTCTCTAACTTCCTGCCTGACCCCCAGTTTTACCAGTATGTGAGGAGTGGCCTAATGAATAGTACCCTTAGCTCCCCCTGGAGGCCCGACTGTGAAATGTATTGGTGTCTGTGATACCTGGTCAGATGAACTCCTTCAGTGCCATCAGACGTACCATAGCCCCCCTTAGTGGCGGGGCCACAGTACTGCAACGACCAGGACTCTGGGGCGCTGCATATCCTTTATGTGCTTAATCAATCTAGGTACCCCTTTGCCAGTGTGAATAGATCTAAGATGTTCTCTAAAGCGTATAAACAACTGGCGTTTCGTTTTACCCACATAAAATCTCTTGCAAGGACAGAACATGACGTAAACGACATAGTCCGTCCTGCAAGAGATAAACTGTTGGACTGTGTGTCTAATAGGACCAATATTCAGGGTTTGACCGGTAATATGACTACTGCAAAAATTACAGTGACCACAACGAAAGTTTCCTTTAAGGGGCGACTGTTGTAACCAACTAACCTGCGAACCCAATGTCTGGTTGTGAACCAAAATGTCCCTAATACAGGTGCTCCGCTTGTTCGAAATTAACGGACCGCTGGAAGTTCTATTCAAAAGGTCCTTATCCCATTCCAGGACATGCCAATGCCTTCTAATAGATGCTCTGATTGCCTGGTCCAATGGTCCATATCGAAAGCAAAAATTAAAACGCGGTTCATTTGGTAGATTACTCACTGCGTTCTGTCCCTGAGATTCATCCTTCACGCGATTCATTGCAGTTTGTAGAAGTGTATCGGGGTAACCTCTTTCACGTAATCTCTGGCATAACTCTCCCGACTGATGTTCAAACACCCTTTGGGTACTATTAACTCTCCGTGTGCGCAATAACTGACTGTAAGGCAAAGCGCGTTTAGTATGTGCAGGATGGAAACTGTTGTAATGCAATACTGCGTTAGTGGCAGTGGGTTTGCGATAGATAGATGTGTGAATGTCACCATCCTGTATGGTGACCAAAACATCCAAAAACTCTAACCTGTCTCATCCAAAGACAGAGGTAAAACGCATGCCCATGTTATTAATCACATTCAAGTAGTCCACAAATAAACCAAATTCCTCCTCCGTTCCGTCCCACACCAGGAAGACATCATCCACATACCTGAGAAATAACCTGATGTATTTGAGGAAGGGGTTCCGTTCGGAATACACAAAATCTTCCTCAAAGACTGCTAAATACAGATTGGCAAAAGTGCATGCGACCGGGGTCCCCATGGCAGTCCCAGTGGTTTGAAGATACCAGCTACCCGCAAAAGTAAAAGCGTTATGGGTGAGTATAAAACTCAATCCACCGCACACAAAATCGATGAAGGCCTGACTCCTGTCAGTGGTGCGAAGAACACGTCTGATGGTGTCGACCCCCAATCGTTGCAGGATGCTGGTATAAAGATTAACCACATCAATGGACGCCAGGGAGAACCCCGGCCGCCAATGGAACCCCTGTATGTGGTTCAGGAATGACTTAGTGTCCCTGGTGTAGGACGGAACAGAGTGAAGAAGTGGACGCAGTAGCCACTCTAAATATTGGGACAGGGGTTCAGTCAAGGACCCTATCTCCGACACAATTGGTCTCCCAGGGGGTTGGGTGATTGACTTGTGTACCTTCGGGAGGTAGTACCAGTATGGTTTGGTGGGAAATTGTGGAAAAAGCTTTTCGGCTTTTTTCTGAGTGATTATCTGCTGTTCCACAGCTATCCTCAAAAAAGATTGTAATTCCCCTTTGAATTTTTTTGTGGGGTCCCCAGGCAATTTGCAGTATACATCTGCGTCTGAGAGTTGCCGTGCCGCTTCGGACAAATATGCCTCCTTAGGCAGCAGGACAGTCCTTCCCCCTTTGTCGACTGGGCGTATAATCACATCAGACCAACCTGCCATCTCTTTTAAGGCTGTCTTTTCGGAGGCTCCCAAGTTGTCTGGTGCCTCTTTATAAATTAAGGCTTCAATGTCTTTCAGGACTAGTGTCTCAAATAGATCAGCCATATTCCCTGGAGAGGTTTGTGGCATGAATGTCGATGGAACGCCACCGACAAAGGGGGTAGGATCGTCAAATGGACCTGCGTTCTGCAACACGACGGATTCATTGATACCAAGCAACAGAGCGGCATCGTCATGGAAATTGGCTAGTGCTTCTTTGGTGGTTCCTGCAAAAAAAACCAGTGGTCCTATTGTACAAGGACGTTCTCCTTCCCGTATAGTAGTGTGAGTAGAGCCAGATGAAAAAGTCTTATGGAGATGAATTTTCCTTATGGCTTTAAATAAATCAATTTGGAATTCTACAAAGTCGAACCTATCTGGGATACAATAGTTCAAACCTTTAGCTAGTAAGGAGTATTATGCTGTTTTTTTTTATAATAATCCTGTGGTCTATCTCAAGTGTTTCCGACCATTAGCCATTATCTTTATCCCTCATAATAATACTTTTTCAGTTTGGTGTTTGGAATTATCAGCGTCTATTAGAGTAGACCCATAGCATCATGGTTAATCTTGCATGTCATGTAATTGCGAGATTGGGAAGCGATTAATTAATTTCCTGTGTTTTTTCATCGTTATGTATCATCAGTTGTATTTCCAGGGCTTTTTTTCTTTGTTTTTAACGCTTAAATGTTGGTCTTCTTAATGTGTTGTTCATGTTGTATTTTAGATGTTCGGGATGTGGGCGTGCAGTGGGAATGGGATGTGTCATTCCAGACCAACCTATTTCTACTGGCGTCACTTCCCAGCACATCAGACCCGTAGAAGCGCTGGAATAGCGCGAAACGGTTACCGTCATCGTTCCCTGCTCACCTCATTTGCACATCCCCCGATGCCGTGAAAATGCTGTCATGAAGTTTCGTCTGCAATAAAGGATTGTAACCGCACCTTGCTGGTGAGTGCTGGTGAGTGCTGCCGCATCTTTCTTCAGTTCACATGTTGATACAGACTTTGTTTCTTGCGAGCACCTCCAGCAGTGAAGTGAGACACCATTCATTCATACACACCGGGGTTGGACTGCAGTATCTCGCTTTCAGAAGCTGTGCGGCTCTATCTTTTTTCTACTATGTAACCCGATGTTTACCCTGGTTACCCGGGGACTTCGGCATCGTTGGTCGCTGGAGAGCCGTCTGTGTGACAGCTCTCCAGCGACCACACAGCGACGCTGCAGCGATCGGCATCGTTGTCGATATCGCTGCAGCGTCGCTTAATGTGACGGTACCTTTAGGTGTTGGAAGTCATTTTCATGACTTAGCCAGTAACAGCTCCTGGACAGCACGGTGGCTGGGTGGTTATGTTGGCAGTGGATTAATCTGTGTAGAGTCTAGCTGTTCAACAGTGAAGATATATTTATTCATGAACAAAGATAATGCAGCTTACAACTGATATTACAGCTCGGGATCTTCGCCTCTTATCTGCCAGCTTGTAAAGTGAAAGCAGAATGTGCTCCAGCTACACACAGTGTGAACAGTGAGCGGGTACATCCTGATACTCTTTTGTTTTAGGCAATGTGTTATTGACAATATAACACTATTGTTGGAGACAGAGACTCAGGCACCAATAAACAGTAGTACATAGTAGTTGTAATATATGCAATAGTAAACATTATTCTGACAGGTTAGCATTGTAGGTTTCCAATGCTCGGGTTATTGGTTAAAATCTAACCAAGGACAATCATTTTCCAGTGAGCCAACTCTCATGTAATGTGTGCTACATATGACTTACGCCCCAGCACAAGATGCATGGAACAACTATGCTCCATATTTGCATGTGAGAACTCAGTGATGCCACTAAGTGGCCATGAGTGGTAAGGCAGTCACATTTTCCACCTTTAAAAAGGACCTGTCACTAATTTTGTTTTTTTTAAACTTTTTTCTTTTTCGTTTTTTCCTCCACTTCTTCCAAGAACCATAACTTTTTTATTTTTCCGTCCACTTAGCCGTATGAGGGATTTATTTTTCTGTTGGACAAGTTTTAATTTTGCGGCAAAATTGCAAACACAAGTGCAATTCCTCAATTGTTTTTTCTTAGTTACCATGTCCACTACATGGTAAATCTGACCTGGCAATATGATTTCCCAAGGTCAGTACGAGTATGCAGATACGAAATGTGTACAGTTTTTTTTTTTTAAGTGGTGAAAAAATGTGGATATATGTGATGAAAAAATTATAATTTGCGTGAGGGCTTATTTTTTGCACCCTGAGCTGACATTTTTTACTGATATCATTTTGGGGTAGATGCAGTGTTTTAACAGCCTCTTTTTGCATTTTATTGCAAGGTTGCGGTGGCCCAAAAAAACGGTTTGACTTTTTTTTCTCATTGCGCCATTTACTGGATTGTTTTATTTTATAAAATGCGGAGATACCAAATATGTGTATTTTTAAAGAAAAAAAATTATTGACTTATATTTAATGGAGAAAAAGGGGGATGATTTGAACTTTTGCATTTTTTTTTTCATATTTTTAAAATATTTTTCCCCTCACTTTTTACTGTGCTGGTTAGACTTGAAGCTGTGATCATCCGACCGCCTGTACCAAACAAAACAGTGCATCCACTCCACCAACGGCTGATAGAGGCAGATGATGGCTGAATAAATCAGTCATCATCTGCCGGGAAATATGTGGGCTCAGCTTGTGAGCCAGGTGGGGACACAATGTATGACGTAACTGTATGTCATATGTCGTGAAGAGGTTACACATTTGCACACATGTTTGTGTATATAGCCCCATGTTATACGTGCCAGTGGATGCTCACAAGATCTATCCTTCTAGATATGACTTACAGC
The DNA here is from genome assembly GCF_051348905.1 of Ranitomeya variabilis. NCBI lineage: Eukaryota > Metazoa > Chordata > Amphibia > Anura > Dendrobatidae > Ranitomeya > Ranitomeya variabilis. The sequence goes on from NC_135233.1 coordinate 464,740,699, forward strand.
TCTTGCCGTACACGACGTAGCTTGCTCTGTAGATCAGCAATGCGAAGAGAGTGATTCTGCCAAGCATTCGGGTCAGAAATCACACTTTTAGAGACTGTTTGAGCCCTGGGATCAGTCGGTCTCAGCTGATTTTCACATCGGATGATTGACAGCCGCTGTAAAGAAATGACAAAAAGTTTGCTATAAAGCTATAAAGACTTGAGGGTCCCAAGTCCAATCCAACCCATACGTTTCCACTTATCCACAACTTGTCTGCTACTAAAGGGGCTTTGGGGCCTTTTTCTTCCTTACTTAAATGCATGTGTTTAAGGCTAAAAGTCATTTTTGCGATTGGGTTTCATTAAAAATATTGCACAAAATCCTGAAAGGTTCACAATCCCTTTAAGAGAGAGGTCAGATGGCCATATAAATCAGACCGCAGTGCATGGATTGGCCGGCGGCTCTCACAACAGCTGCATAGAAATAGATGGAGCTGTCATGTTTGGGTGGGTAGAGCTGCCGGCCAGTCCGTGCTCTGCGTTCCAATCTCACTATGATGTATACACTCATATGGCTGCACCTTAGCCTCCATTTTAAGGAGCCTTACAATATGACTAAGGATGTTAGCTAAGCCAGACACCCATGCACAGAATTGCACTCTTACCTCCAGAGCGTCGTCTCTCTGCTTCAGGATGTCCTTCAGGTGAGCACATAACATGTGCACCAAGTCTTCCAGGTCAGAATGGGGGAGCTGGCACAACTCCGACCCTGGTAGGGAGAATATTTTCCGAGAGTCTTGGGTCATCTTATAAAGAGAGTACAAACGATTGTCAGCAGAGACTGAGCAGAGAAACAGGTAAGGCAGAGGGTGCACTAGGGTGGTCCGCCGGCTCACCTCCTGAATCTTTCCCGCCAACTCGGTTTGGAAATCAAGACTTAGACTACGAATTCCACCAATTATTTCTTCACGACCCTCACCCTGTAAAGAAACATCATGGGGACAATGGGGGGACTTTATTGGTGCCCTTTATATATATTGATATAATTACCTTGAATTGTCTGTCATCCACTTCTGTCTGCACGTCCTCGAATCCCACAATCCAGCGCGCCGCACCAGAAGTACGCCGGTGGCCATATTGGAATACCCAAGTGATGGCTATACGAATATGGCACCCGCTGGTCATACCAGGCCCTTGCGCAGTACCACCAGCAGGTCATCGCCGGACCCCCACTGCTGGGACTCCCCCGCCGCAAGAACCCCACACCGTAAGGACCTCTCCCCATCACTGCACCCTCCCGATGCGATAGCATCGGGCCTCCATCTAGTAATTTCATTAACCCCTTAGTGACAGCCAATACGTCTTTTAACTGACCTGAGATATAAGAGAATAGCCTCCCCATACAGGTGACAATCCAGCAGCTGTCGGCTGTCCACTATAGCTGACAACTTGCTGCATCAGCCATCATCAGTGTTTGCACCGTCCATATCTGTTTAACCCCTTAGATGCTGCTGTCAATAGTGACTACATCATTATAAATGGTTAACAGAGTATGGGGGCTTCCTCTTTATCCAAATTGGTGCCCTCAGATCATGATTTTGTGGTCCTGATGTTTGTGATGGCAATTCATGACCAAATAGTGGCCTAAGAATCTAACAGCTGTAGTAATCTGTTCAGAAGTTAGAGACATTTAGGTGATAAAAATACACATTTTCATTTCTGTCATGCCACTTTGCATTAATTCCTGTAACGCACCTGAAGAGTTAATAAACTACCTGACAGCAGTTTTCAATACGTCAGGGGGTGCTGATTTAAAAATGGTATCACGTTTGGGGGTTTCCCAATATATGAGACCCCTAAAGTCACTTCAAACATGGATAAGTCTCTAAAAAAATAAATTTTGTAAATTTTCTTGAAAAAATTAAAAATTGCTGCTACATTTTTAATCCTCCTAAAATTCTACCAAAATAAAATAACATTTTACAAATGGTGCTGATGTAAAGCAGACATGTGGGAAATGTTATTTATTAATGGTTTGCTGTGGTATGGCCATCTGGATTAAAGGGATAATCATTCAAATTTTGAAAATTGCTAATTTTTTAACATTTTTCTCAAATTTTTGATATTTTTTATAAATAAACAAAACATATTGACCGAAATTTACTATTATCAGAAAGTATAATGTGTCACGAAAAAACAAACTCAAAATCACTGGGATTTGTTGAAGCGTTGCAGAGTTATTAGCACATAAATTGACACTGGTCGGATTTCAAAAATTTGGCTCCGTCACTAAGGGGTTAATTCACTTACAGATTAAAGTAAAGTTGGCTGAACCTACTGATCTGCATGGGGCCACCTGCGTCACCCCCTGCAGATGATGCCGGACTGATAAAGATCGATATTCGGGAAGATGGAATTTCAATGTTGCCTGAAATATGGCTTCTTCCCATCTCTCTATTGAACATACATGGATGCTCGGCTGAATTGAGCATGCCTGTCTATGGTGGTTTCGGTGAAGAGGTTGCTGTTGGCTGAACAAAGATTTGACTGTCAGGTATCTAAGGTGTATGGCCACCATTAGGGTATGTGAGCATGTTCGGGGTTTTTTTCCAGGTGGATCCGTTCCAAAAGTCATCTGACAAAGCATCGAGAAAATGCTCCCCCCAAAAAAATCACATGTAAAGATGTTGCTCAGAATCATCCTGAATTTCTTTTAACAGATTCAGGTTTCAAAAAACGCTAGAAGAAGTGACCTGACCATTCTTTCGGGGTTTTCTGGTCTAAAGACCCTCTATACTTTATACTTTACAATGCAAGTCAATGGCAAGCTTCAACAGATGCCTGGAAGACACCCAGGCGTCTTTAACTTTTCTTGAAAAGCTGTTAGTCCTTTCTTTATTGCTGATCTGAGTTTAAAAAAAAAAACATCCAAAGCATGAATAAAAAAAAGGTAACAAAAATGCTGAAAAACACACACAAAAAAAGCTGATCAAAAACACATAAAAAAGCTAAAAAATGATGTTTCAATAATAAAAAAAAAAAAGAAAAACACCTGCGTTTCCTGAGGCTGCTTCCTTGATGAGTTTCTCAGCCAGAAAAAGATGTGGAGTGCACACACCCATAGGAGGCATTTTAATAATAAGTCATGATGTGCGGCATGCATTCACGTTCCTCTGATGTAGACACAGTGGGGCACATTTATTAATGGCGTCTAACCGTTGGTCCGGGGAGCTTGAATATGTGCCATATGTATCACCGCTGTGTGATAGACTTGTCTTATCTTGCTAGTTAGGGATTTTCCTCTTACTTGCCCCACTTCCTAGTTGATTTACTTTAATTGTGCTCGTCATTAATACATTTGTCTCAAATCACAAAATTTGTCGAAAACAAGGAAAGTTAACTAGTGAAATTCAAAACAATAATAAATGTTCCCCCCAAAAATCCTTGTGTCTGAATTTTGGTTCGAAGTATGGTGCAGTGACCTTAGTTAATTACCTGAACAGCAGCTCCAAGCATCAGTGATATTATCTTCACCATTTCTTGCAGGGAAGCATCTAAATAAGCAGATGTTACATATAGAATCATTATTCATATGTTACTAGTAATTTGCAATTATATTTACTACATTCATGGCCAAAAGTGTTGGCATGCTTGAAATTGCTCTAGAAAATGAAGCATTTCCCCCAGAAAATTATTCCAATTACATGTGTTTTGCTATATACAAGTTTATTTTCTTTGTGTTTATTAGACCAACACAAAATAAAACACAGAAAAAAAAGGTAAATTAGAAATAATTTCACACCAAAATCCTAAAAATGGGCAGGACACAATTGTTGGCACCTTTCCAAAATTGTGGGTAAACAACTTTGTTTCAAGCATATGATGCTCGTTCAAACTCACCTGTGGCAAATAACAGGTGTGGGCAATATGAAAATCACACCTGAAACCAGATAAAAAGATAATCTTTGCATTATGTGTCTGTGTGTGCCACACTAAACATGGAGAACAGAAAGAGGAGAAGAGAACTGTCTGAGGACCTGAGAACCAAAATTGTTGAACAATATCAACAATCTCAAGGTTACAAGTCCATCTCCAGAGATCTTGATGTTCCTTTGCTCACGGTGTGCAACATAATCAAGAAGTTTACAATCCATGGCACTGTAGCTAATCTTCCGGGACGTGGACGGTAGAGAAAAATTGGTAAAAGGTTGCAACACAGGATAGTTTGGGTATTAGATAAGGAGCCCCAATCAAGGTCCAAAGAAATTCAAACTGTCCTGCAGTCAAGGGGTGCATCAGTGTCAGTGTGAACTATCTGTCGATATCTGAATGAAATTAAGCACTACGGCAGGAGACCCAACAGGACTCCACTGCTGACACAGAGACATAAAAAAGCTGGACTGCAGTTTGCCAAAATGTACTTGAGTAAGCCAAAATCCTTCTGGGAAAGCGTCTTGTGGACAGAATTAGACCAAGATGGAGCTTTTTGGTAAAGCACATCATTCTACTGTTTACTGAAAACAGAATGAGGCCTACAAAGAAAAGAACTTAGTACCTACAGTAAAATATGGTGGAGGTTCAGAGATGGTTTGGGGGCCTTGACGGTGTGCAAGACTTCCTGAAATCTGAAGGCTACCATATGATTTTGGGTCTCAATGTATTGCCCAGTGTCAGAACAGGAGAAAGACTCCAAACAAACTTCAAGGAGCACCCAAAAATGGATGGAAATAAATTGCTGGAGAGTTCTGAAGTGACCAGTAATGAGTCTGGGTCTAACTCCCATTGAACACCTGTGGAGAGATCTTAAAATTGCTGTTGGGAGAAGGCGCCTTCAGATATGAGAGACCTGGAGCAGTTTGCAAATGAAGAATGGTCTAAAATTCCAGGTGAGAAGTGTAAGAAGCATGTGGATGGTTATAGGAAACAATTGATTGCAGTTATTTATTTCAAAGGGTGTAAAAGCAAATATTAATTTGAAGATGACAACAATTTTGTCCGGCCCATTTTGGGGGGTTTGTGTGAAATTATGTCCAATTTGCTTTTTTTCTGTGTTTTGGTTTTTTTTGTGTGCTGTTCCAATACATACAAGGAAATAAACATGTGAATAACAAAACTTGTGTAATCGCAATAATTTTTTTCTGGGAGAAATACTCTATTTTGTGGAACAATTCCAAGGGAGCCAACACTTTCCCAATGACTGTATGTTCTGGCACTGATGGTTGCAGGCTGACCTGAGACTGGGTCTTGAGACATGAGATGTGTGTCTGGGAGGGACATCAGGATCAATTGCTGCAGTTCATCCTGGAATAGATCATAATAATCTCCTTTTATTTCCCAATCATGTACATCACAGCTATCGATGCTGCACTATGGAAGTGGAGTACGCGGACTTTACATGTAGCATTTGCAGTTACTCATCACACCCAATAGACGGTGCTCATAGTGCCGCCATGATACAGCAACAGTGAGTACCACTATAATGGTGCCAGTCACAGGCCTGCATATGTGTTCTATCCAAGTTTTCCACGGATGGAAAACCTACCCAATGTAGTCTAGGGCTGTTCCCGTGGCCATATATTAAGCAGAAGTCAGAATAAGGTTTAGGCCCATGTTCACATGTAGCCAGGTACGGCTGGGACTGAAATTCAGTCCTGGCATTTGAAATCACACAGGCCCATGTTGTCCCCGTCCCCATGAACCAGGTGGGATATATCACCAATATTACCCTGGATGGAGGAAAGGAAGATTTTCTACAAGACCAATATTTCTTATGATACCGGTGGCTGCTGGGGTAAGTGACGGAGTCAGCAACTGTGTGCTCCATCACAACTTAACAGTATGGGCGTCTTGAGAACAATGATTCTGTTAATAACGTAGCAGACAAGGCCGCCCATGACCAGACAGGCCCTTCTGGCACTTGCCAGATAGTGCATATAGTGTAACTTCTGCCCCTTTTTTTGTTACTTTTTATCTGCATGTTTTCTGCCCCAAAATATACAATAAAATCTTTTGAGTATTGTGTTTTTTTTATACATTTTCCCCTTTATTTGATGCATTTTTGGTGCATTTTTTAAACATCATTTCTAAAGGGGTTGTCTGAGACTTTAACATTGATGGCCTATCCTTAGGATAGCCTTAGACTTTAACATTGATGTCCTATCCTTAGGATAGACTTAGACTTTAATAGTGATGGCCTATCTCTAGGATAGACTTAGACTTTAACATTGATGGCCTATCCCTAGGATAGACTTAGACTTTAATAGTGATGGCCTATCCCTAGGATAGACTTAGACTTTAACATTGATGGCCTATCCTTAGGATAGACTTACACTTTAACATTCATGGCCTATCCCTAGGATAGACTTAGACTTTAACATTGACGGCCTATCCTTAGGACACCCGGTACCTCCGACGATCTGCTGTTCTCAGTTTTGGCAATAACAATGCTCAGTTACGGAGCGGCGTAACTCCGTCGATTACTGTTGCTGTCGGGTACTGCTCTTCCGCCCCCTATTGATATGAATAGAAGGCAGGTGTACAGTACCCCGCTGCGACCACTATAGTGTCGACAGAGCTGTATTTTGCAGCTCCACAACTCACCAGTTTCCACTACCACTGACACCAAGAACAGCTGTTGGCAGGGGGTAACTGGTGTCGCACCCCCACCGATCAGTGGGAGCTTGGTGTACAGAGTCTACTGCAGCTGGGAATAAAGAGACATTCACAGCAGAAGAAATTAATTCTTTTACTGCACTGCCCTGGACTACAACTCTCAGCAGTCTTTGCTCCTCTTTACATCCTGGAAGAAGAGGAGTAGATGAGGAAGAAACTGATCGGATGAGCAAGTTGGAGAAGAAAGAAGGAGCTAGCTGTGCATGAGGGAGATGTGTGAGACCTTCCATTGCAGACTGGTAAGAGCCTGACATTGGAGAACAGAGAACAGAGGCACAAAGTGAGTCCTGACAGCTCAGCAGCTCAGTGTGTGAGAAAGGAATATAATCCTGGAGTTGAACCACATCTGCAGAGCAGCCATGTTATCAGGAGATGTCCACCAGATCCCGATCTACCTCAGAGGAGGATCCTGCCATCCATTCCCTGTGCCCAAGGCATCTGGACCCTGCAGCCCCAAGCTTGATTCCTGTGTGACCCCAGAATTGCTACAGCAAGACGTGAGTAGCTAATGCTGGAACATGTAGTTCCACTGTTGAGTTTATAAGAGACACCTTTCTCACGGAGGCGACTTAAATGGGTGTTACAAATGTTTTTTTTTAATTTTTTAAAGGTCCCCGCAGAAGCCTATAGAGAAGAATGCACCAAAAAAACATACTGTACAGTTAAGCAGTGTATTTAAAGGCACAGGGTGCAGGAGTTTTCATGAAATTGTGGCACCCCAGGAGTCACGGGGGAGGTGATGTCATGCCTGGAAACAAGGAGGGATCCCTTAATCAGGTAATACTGATGCAGCGCCCCCACCTCGTCGCAGGGCCGAGGGGTACCTGGTACCGGGCCTCTGAGTCTCTGCTCTGGGGTTGTCACGGTGGCTAGGCCCGATCCGTGACCCTGCTGAGGGGCGCCCAAATAAAGGAATGACCGTTCGGTGTGTGGTGCAGGACGCAATCAATCACAAGGACACAGGGGTGCAGTCTCTTTACCTCTTTACTGAAGGTCTCAAAGTCCTCAATCCGGAATACGGTTAACCAGGCTACGCAAGTCCGGCCGGTCCGATGGCACCTCCAGAATTCCCTTTGCAGGTGGAAATCAGTGTCTACCTGCTAGCGCTTGTGTGTTGCGGTCCTCCCCTGCTGTGCTTAAGGGATAGTCCCCACAACTGTTGTCTCTGTTTCTCATGTTCCCTCACAACTCGATCGGATGATGTTCTTCTCCTCCGTCCCTCCCTGATGGTCTGGTTAGGACGCACCCGTATGACGGGTAGGCTCGGAGCTCTTCCGGGACCCTAGAGTCGCCCCTCTCCTAGTGTGCCCCCCATGTCTTCGTAGGTGATTTAGATGAGACAGCCCGCCTGTGACTGACTGTCCTGCCGTAGGTTTGAAGTATTGCCTGGAGCTCTATACTTCCTCGGCGTTCCGGCCACCGGTTATTTGCGCCTCAGTAGGATGTTGCCTCAATCTTACAGCACGACTCCTACTGGTATTTCTCCTTATGCGTTGATCTCGTTTCTCACTCAGCACAATAAACCTCGCTTCTTTTCCTTTCTTGAGCACCGCCGCAATGTCGTGCAGGCACGGTCCCGTAACGTTCTCTCTAGTTGCCAGGCCTCTGTCAGGATCCCACCCCTGACAGGGACCCTACCGAATCTTCCCCCACAACACCCTCTGCCACAAGGTGTTGCCTGGTTCCAACCCAGTCAGCTTTCTCCTCTAACTTCCTGCCTAACCCCCAGTTTTACCAAAGTGTGAGGAGTGGCCTAATGAATAGAACCCTTAGCTCCCCCTGGAGGCCAGACTGTGAAATGTATTGGTGTATGTGATACCTGGTCAGATGAATTCCTTCAGTGCCATCAGACGTACCATAGCCCCCCTTAGTGGCGGAGCAACAGTACTGCAACGACCAGGACTCTGGGGCGCTGCACTGACATGCAACACCGTTCTGACTCCAGGCCAGAAGGGGGAGCTCTAAATCCGGCTTCAGGGTAGCTTCCCTGGCTACATATATATTCTGTCTGGAGGAGGAGTTGGTAGAGAGTCTGCTATGGACAGTGAGAGGAGAGGGGGCAAAAGGAGAGGAGCCTGGGGTTTGGAGCTGCCAGTGGGCTCACCCCAGAGGAAAACGCCAAGAGACCGGACACCGGGGTCCGTGGTGGTGTGGGAGTTGCAGACCCAGCCACTGAACCCGGAGGGCAGGAGATTGCAAGTCTCCTGTCCGATCCAACACCTGCAGGTACCACAGCAAGTGAGGAGCCTGGGGCTGCCAGAGAAAGGACAGTGCCCATGAAAGTGTCAAGCTGTCAGCCACACAGGTTGAGAATACAGACGCTGAGAGGACTCGTGCAGAGCTTCAGGCACCAACGGTCAGATATACAGCGCAGAGGGAAGGCCTCCGAACCCACCTGGCTAAGTGGATCCCAAGCTGTTTCCAGGCTGCCCGGACCCCATCATCACCTGTTACCTGTACCCTGGACTGTACCTGAATTCTACCAGTAAATGGTAAAGAAAACTGTTATCCCTGTGTCCTGCAATTATTCCCTGCTCCCTCAGTCCTGCATCCCACCGGCAACCATTGCTTTTATCAGCTACACCGGGAGCCCTGGGGACCGAGCTCTACCTGTGGGGAGCTATACCATCTAAGCTGCAAAACCATCAGCCCCAGAGGACCCCTTTAAACAGCATCGGCCTCCCCTGGCCGAATACCTCAGGTGACGTCACGAACACTACTACATCAGACTTTATTCACATTTTGATTAACCCCCTTTTACTGGACGCCCAGGGCCACGGATCGGGTCACTACCACAGTGACCACCCCTTAAAGAACAGAACTGACCCGGTACCGAGTACCCCACGGTCCTAGTGGGCGCTCCAAAATCATATCCACTTTGCTTGGACAGCTAAATGCAGACTTTCTACACAAAAAAACGCAGCAGACTAAAAACCCCCGCAATATATACGCTACGTAGGAACATGGCCTAGGAAGGTACATTTTTTTTTTCGAAAAAGTTTGCCCATCTCTGCCCACTGCTGCCCCGTTATTTTTTGCATTAATCACATTACCTGGTAATAAGATCGCAGTCTCATTTTCAGGCCGTGGAGATCTACATTCCCATGATATGGGCGGGAGTCACTAATTAGGAGACAGTTATAATTACTAACAGTAAAGTACAACATTTCTTTCTCAGTGGTGCACTGCAATATGTAGCGCCTGCACCAGATTCACACAGAAGTAGAGAATCATTCTCTAGGTTAAAAATGGGCAGAATTTGCTCTTATTTTATTCCCACAACACCATGTTCCATTTTTTTTTTTTATTCCACCATAGGGTTCCTGAGTATGGAACTTTTTATATAGTGCTAATTTTTCTAGTCTTTAGTGAGAGGGTGTGTCTTACAGGATCCTCGGGGGCGTGTCTTTAGGTTACTCTGCATTGTTACTCTGTGAGCAACGCCCCCTTGAAAGACCATAAAATTTGCACTAAAAGAAAAGGCAGCTTTTATAAAAATAAAAAAAAGCTTAAGGGGTTAAAATACAAACAGAAAATGGCCACTTTTAACCTAGTTACAGGTCCCCTTTAGGACCCGATATTATATTTTACACCGAAGATAAAAACGTCTGGACCGCTTCTCTTACATAAAACTCATGATGTAGTGCAGAGCGCACCCTGTAGTCAGCTGCAGGTACTCTCTCAGGGGATCCTTCATGGGAGATAGTGGTCCACAGTCAAAAGCTCGAGACTGCTCAAAGGTTCGGATCTGAGGATTGGGAAAAACATAATATGATAGTAAATAATACATTATAATAATAAAAATAATGAATTTACATTATTAAAGGGTTTCTTCCAAAAAATAAAAATAGAACAGCAGCGGAAATGTTTTTAACATAGAAAAAAACAATGTACTCGTCTGTTAAGTCATCCACCAATACAAACTCTAGAGGTCCCTGACCACCTCTGTTTATATTTCAGGAGAAAAGATTTTTCATTCTATTTTATTTGCTTTCCATTGGTTGGAGCTTCATTTCGTAAGGGGGTTGTGTTTATGAGACTTAAAAAAAAAGAAACGTTTTCACATTTTTTAAAAATTTATTTACAATCGTTTGATCTAACTGTTCGGCAAACCCGCCAATCAGCCAATCAAACGCGAGTGTCACTTCTTCAATTTTTTTTCTACACTGCTCAGTAGTTTTACTAGTGGCTGTAAATGGTATTGCAGTCCCATTCACTTTAATTGAATGCTGTTTTTCCTTCAGTTCTACAGAGAATCGGACCCCAATGTTTCTAATATTGAGGGCCTATCCTAAGGATAGGTCATTATTTTTGCAGAACTGGATGTCCCTCTAAAGGGAATCTGTGATCTGCAGCATGAATTAGAGGATGGCTGCGTCATTGCAGCCAGGTATATTTTACTCTGAAATGCTGCGGCACTTCACAAAATACATACTAAGGGTATGTTTCCACGTTCAGGAAACCTTGCATGTTTGACGCTGCACAGAGCCGCAGCATCAAACACGCAGCGTCCAGATGTTACAGCATAGTGGAGGGGATTTTATCAAATCCCGTCTCCACTATGCGTGGTAACACGCACCCAGCGGCCCTGCGATTCCGGACATGCTGCGCATCTTTTAAGATTGCAGCATGTCCGTTTACCTTGCGGCGCCGCTGCGCCGCCGCAAGGTAAAACACAGGGCCCTATGTGTGGGGTGCGATGATGCCGGATGTGTGCAATGAACACATCCGGCATCATCTCGTCACAGAAGGGGGCGGGGCTTAGGGCGGAGCGGGTTTGCGCTCCGTCCAAACCGCCGGCCATCCTGAAAGTGGACACGTACCCTTAGAGAAGCAGGTTGGGAACTTTTTCTATCATTCATCACTCTATGGCCGGCGTCACACTCAGCGTATGAAAATACGGTCCGTTTTTTACGGCCGCAATATGCAGAAATGTTCCCAAAATAGTGATCCGTATGTCATCCGTAGGCAGGGTGTGGCAGCGAATTTTGCGCATGTCACCCTCCGTATGTAATCCGTACGGCATCCGTACTGCGATATTTTCTCGCAGGCTTGCAAAACCGACATCTAATGGATTTATGTGCTCAAATGTTCGTTAAAACATATATACAGTATATATACACTCACCGGCCACTTTATTAGGTACACCATGCTAGTAACGGGTTGGACCCCCTTTTGCCTTCAGAACTGCCTCAATTCTTCGTGGCATAGATTCAACAAGGTGCTGGAAGCATTCCTCAGAGATTTTGGTCCATATTGACATGATGGCATCACACAGTTGCCGCAGATTTGTCGGCTGCACATCCCAAAGATGCTCCATACAAGGCAGGATGGATCCATGCTTTCATGTTGTTTACGCCAAATTCTGACCCTACCATCCGAATGTCGCAGCAGAAATCGAGACTCATCAGACCAAGCAACGTTTTTCCAATCTTCTACTGTCCAATTTCGATGAGCTTGTACAAATTGTAGCCTCAGTTTCCTGTTCTTAGCTGAAAGGAGTGGTACCCGGTGTGGTCTTCTGCTGCTGTAGCCCATCTGCCTCAAAGTTCGACGCACTGTGCGTTCAGAGATGCTCTTAGGCCTACCTTGGTTGTAACGGGTGGCGATTTGAGTCACTGTTGCCTTTCTATCAGCTCGAACCAGTCTGCCCATTCTCCTCTGACCTCTGGCATCAACAAGGCATTTCCGCCCACAGAACTGCCGCTCACTGGATTTTTTTTCTTTTTCGGACCATTCTCTGTAAACCCTAGAGATGGTTGTGCGTGAAAATCCCAGTAGATCAGCAGTTTCTGAAATACTCAGACCAGCCCTTCTGGCACCAACAACCATGCCACGTTCAAAGGCACTCAAATCACATTTCTTCCCCATACTGATGCTCGGTTTGAACTGCAGGAGATTGTCTTGACCATGTCTACATGCCTAAATGCACTGAGTTGCCGCCATGTGATTGGCTGATTAGAAATTAAGTGTTAACAAGAAGTTGGACAGGTGTACCTAATAAAGTGGCCAGTGAGTGTATATATATATATATATATAAGTTTGAAGAAAAGAAGGCAGCACTCCAAATCCTTTTCAAAAGTGCAAAATGTGCAGTTTATTCAAGCCCACATCTTTCTTGTGCGACGTTTCGGCTCGCAATGAGCCTTTCTCAAGCAGTGGGTGTGACTTACTTTTGTGCTTATATAGGTATAATCTACCCCCATTTACATATACAGCCTTTGATTTTCATTTACATACTCGTTTACAATTCATCCTTAATAATATTAATGCTCAGTGTGCTTCCCTTATACATAAAGTGCGATCTATACATAAAGTGCAATGTGCTAAGGTGCTATTGTTTATCACGTGTCTTCACAATTACATTTCCAATGCATTAGATACTGTTTCATTACGTTGACATATTCATATCTCATATTTATATACATAATTATCGTTTTTTTCTTACCCTGCTGCGCCTGGGTAAATGCACATGGAGGACGCTGTGTTCACCATTACTGGCGTTCTACTTTGCCTACTGCGCATGTCTTAGTCTCCCTCCTCTCTGTCACGGACTCTCAGCCAATCACAATATGTTCCAGTGCCCTTCCCCTTGCGCTTGCGCACTGATGTTTTGTCTTCAGTTAAGCGCCATCTTTAGTGGGGCTACCATGCCGAGGGCAACGGACCGCACCTCTCAGTGCTCATTCACTATTAATTAGATACTTTTAATACTGTGGCGATTTATTACAACTTCTGTCATTCTCATTAATTTTCACAGTATTTTGTTTCCACTCTGACATACCGGACGGCACCTTATTCAGGCTGTCTCCGATTGTCAATGGGTCTCCACACAGATGTGTAGCCCCTCCGGACCACAACATCATCATACAGAGAATCCATAAAAGTGGATAATTTCAATAAATTTAACCATACACATATAATTTTCATATGCTCACTTTATTATATTGTATACATTATTGTGACCGGCTGGCTGTCAATCATGACATAAAAATTGACAAAAAATATTAAACATATATAATGAGAAGGGGGGGGAAGGGGGAAAAATAAAGAGAGAAGAAAAAACTTTTTATCCTCCATGTGTTTCCATCCCATTTTTCGCAGGTTGATGATACATTGTGAAGACACCACTAAAATTAAAAACATAAAATGTACAGGTTAAAAATTGAGGCAACGTAACAAATTATATTATGTACTATGCCCCAACACTTCAAACCGGAGTCCATACACATCTGATTCACAAGTGTATCCCTATAGGGGCTAATACATATTGGGCTGAATTTTAAATTCTGCATTAAGTCCTTTTGGTCTTAAAGTATTCAACTCATAGATCCATTTGAGTTCTTGTTTTTTAAGTAGGCATTCTCTATCCCCCCCTCTCCTCTGTACAGGTATTCTGTCTATTATTCTGAACTTGAGATCTTTTTCTGTATGTTTGAATTCTGTGAAATGTTTGGAGACCGGGAGGTCTAATCTTTTCTTCCTAATGGAGTGGCGATGGTTATTCATCCGAACTTTCAACTCGCAAGTTGTTTCTCCTATGTACCATAGTTTGCACGGACATTCTAACAGATATATCACATGATCTGAACTGCAGGTTAGGTACTGTCTTATCCTATACTCCTTACCCGTATCTGGATGTTTAAAAGTGGACCCTTTTATTATATGGGTACAATTGACGCACGAGAGGCATGGGAAACAGCCTTTTGGACTCGTTCCCTTGATTGTAGTTTGACAAGAATTTTTTAGGGAGCCTATATCTGATTTTACTACATAGTCTTTAATGTTTTTACCTCTACAATAAGAGAATAATGGGGGTTCTCTAAGTTCCCTGATAGTTGGTAGGCAATTTTTTAACATGCCCCAATGTTTTCTAATAACTCCTACTATACTTTTACTTTCTTCTGTGTATGTCATAACACACGGTATTCTTGTTAATACTTTTTTCTTGTCACTCCTGACTAGTAGTCCCCTTCTATCTTTTTTTATGGCCACAGATTTGGCTACATTTAATATTTTCCTTGGATATCCTCTTTCCAAAAATTTATTTACCAGTGTGTCCACAACTCCTTTTACTTCTTTCTCTTCTTTCACAATCCTGCGAACTCTAAGTAACTGGCTGAGGGGTATCGATCTCACCATATTACGGGGATGTTGGCTATCATATGTTAGTAAATTATTTTTATCCGTTTCTTTTACAAACAAAGTGGTTACCAATTCTCCATTCTCTTGTCTAATCAACACGTCCAAAAATTGGACATGGGTTTTAGAGGAGGTCAATGTAAATTTAATGGTCTCATCTATCTCGTTCAAATATTGGTGGAACTCCTCCAATTCTTTCTCTGTACCCTTCCATAGGAGGAAGACATCATCTATGTACCGCCACCACGTCTCCACATGCTTAAAGTGGTGGGATACATAGATGAGGTCCTCCTCCAGAATACTCATGACAATATTTGCATACGCGGGGGCCATATTGGCCCCCATTGAAGTACCGCACTGTTGGGAATAAAAGGTGTCTCCAAATAAAAAGTAGCTCCGCCCTAAGATTATTTCCAACAATTTAATCAGAAAATTTTTTTTCCTTCCTTAGTAATCTCAGTTGTATCTAACTTCCTATTTACCGCTCTGATGCCTGCGCTATGTCTAATCGAAGTATAAAGTGAAATGACATCGAACGATGCCAAAATCACTTCACCCTCCAATTTTGTTGATTCCAATTTATTTAAGAAGTCAGTGGTGTCTTGGATATATGATTTTGAATTTCTAGCAATGGGGTTAAGGATTCTGTCTAAGAATATACCTATTTTACTGAATACTGAATCAACCCCCGATACTATCGGTCTCCCCAGGGGATTATTTAACCCCTTCCCGACATTTGACGTACTATCCCGTCGAGGTGGGGTGGGCCCGTATGACCGCCGACGGGATAGTACGTCATAGCCGATCGGCCGCGCTCACGGGGGGAGCGCGGCCGATCGCGGCCGGGTGTCGGCTGCATATCGCAGCTGACATCCGGCACTATGTGCCAGGAGCGGTCACGGACCTCCCCCGGCACATTAACCCCCGGCACACCGCGATCAAACATGATCGCGATGTGCCGGCGATGCAGGGAAGCATCGCGCAGGGAGAGGGCTCCCTGCGGGCTTCCCTGAGCCCCCCGCAGCAACGCGATGTGATCGCGTTGCTGCGAGGGTCTTACCTCCCTCCCTGCCTGCTCCAGACCCGGATCCAAGATGGCCGCGGATCCGGGTCCTGCAGGGAGGGAGGTGGCTTCACAGAAGCCTGCTCAGAGCAGGCACTGTGAAGCAGCCTGCACTTCTCGCAGATCGGTGATCTGTCAGAGTGCTATGCAAACTGGCAGATCACCGATCTGTATTGTCCCCCCCTGGGGCAAAGTAAAAAAGTAAAAAAAAAAATTTCCAAATGTGTAAAAAAAAATAAAAAAAAATATTCCAAAATAATGAAAAAAAAAAAAAAATATTATTCCCATAAATACATTTCTTTATCTAAATTAAAAAAAAAACAAACAATAAAAGTACACATATTTAGTATCGCCACGTCCGTAACGACCCAACCTATAAAACTGCCACACTAGTTAACCCCTTCAGTAAACACCGTAAGAAAAAAAAAAAAAAAACGAGGCAAAAAACAACGCTTTATTACCATACCGCCGAACAAAAAGTGGAATAACACGCGATCAAAAAGACTGATATAAATATCCATGGTACCGCTGAAAACGTCATCTTGTCCCGCAAAAAACAAGCCGCCATACAGCATCATCAGCAAAAAAATAAAAAAGTTATAGTCCTGAGAATAAAGCGATACCAAAATAATTATTTTTTCTATAAAATAGTTTTTATCGTATAAAAGCGCCAAAACATAAAAAAAATGATATAAATGAGATATCGCTGTAATCATACTGACCCGACGAATAAAACTGCTTTATCAATTTTACCAAACCCGGAACGGTATAAACGCCTCTCCCAAAAGAAATTCATGAATAGCAGGTTTTTGGTCATTCTGCCTCACAAAAATCGGAATAAAAAGCGATCAAAAACGGTCACGTGTCCGAAAATTTTACCAATAAAAACGTCGACTCGTCCCGCAAAAAACAAGACCTCACATGACTCTGTGGAGCAAATGTGGAAAAATTATAGGTCTCAAAATGTGGAGACGCAAAAACTTTTTTGCTATAAAAAGCGTCGCTGGTTTCACACTTGCGTTTTTGTCTGCAGCGTTTTTTGCACAAAAAAACGCATGCGTTTTTTCCCTATATTTAACATTGAAAACGCATGCGGTTTTTTTGTACGCGTTTGGTCGCGTTTTCAAACGCATGCGTTTTTTTTCTGCATGCGTTCATTTTCAGAAATACAACCTGCAGTATTTTCTTGCGTTTTTAAGCACATGCGTTTGTTTGCGTTAAAAACGCATGCATTTTTATCGAAAAAAAACAGAAAACACACTGAAAAGCCACCCACCACCATCAAGGTGATAGAGATCCAAACCCTAACCCTAACTCTACCCCTAACCTCACCCCTAACCGTTTAATGAACATTTTCTGACAGTCATAGTGCCACGTATTTCAGTGCCACGTATTTCAGTGCCACGTATTTCAGTGCCATGTATTTCAGTGCCACGTATCACGTATTTCAGTGCCACGTGTTTCAGTGCCACGTATTTCAGTGCCACGTATCACGTATTTCAGTGCCACATATTTTAGTACCACGTATTTCAGTTGCACGTATTTCAGTGCCACGTATTTCAGTGCCACGTATTTCAGTGCCACGTATTTCAGTGCCACGTATTTCAGTGCCACGTGTTTCAGTGCCACGTATTTAAGTGCCACGTATCACGTATTTCAGTGCCACGTATTTCAGTGCCACGTATTTCAGTGCCACGTATTTCAGTGCCACGTATTTCAGTGCCACGTATTTCAGTGCCACGTATTTAAGTGCCACATATCACATATTTCAGTGCCACTTATTTCAGTGCCACGTATTTCAGTGCCACGTATTTCAGTGCCACGTATTTCAGTGCCACGTATTTCAGTGCCACGTGTTTCAGTGCCACGTATTTAAGTGCCACGTATCACGCATTTCAGTGCCACGTATTTCAGTGCCACGTATTTCAGTGCCACGTATTTCAGTGCCACGTGTTTCAGTGCCACGTATTTAAGTGCCACGTATCACGTATTTCAGTGCCACGTATTTCAGTGCCACGTATTTCAGTGCCACGTATTTCAGTGCCACATATCACATATTTCAGTGCCACTTATTTCAGTGCCACGTATTTCAGTGCCACGTATTTCAGTGCCACGTATTTCAGTGCCACGTATTTCAGCGCCACGTGTTTCAGTGTCACGTATTTAAGTGCCACATATCACGTATTTCAGTGCCACGTATTTCAGTGCCACGTATTTCAGTGCCACGTATTTCAGTGCCACGTGTTTCAGTGCCACGTATTTAAGTGCCACGTATCACGTATTTCAGTGCCACGTATTTCAGTGCCACGTATTTCAGTGCCACGTATTTCAGTGCCACGTATTTCAGTGCCACGTATTTCAGTCACGTTTAGGGTTAGGGTTAGGGGTAGGGTTAGGGCTAGGGTTGGAGGTAAAGTTAGGGTTGGGGCTAAAGTTAGGGTTGGGGCTAAAGTTAGGGTTAGGGTTTGGATTACATTTACGTTTGGATTAGGGTTGGGATTAGAATTATGGGTGTGTCAGGGCTAGGGGTGTGGTTAGGGTTACCGTTGGGATTAGGGTTAGGGGTGTGTTTGGGTTAGGGTTTCAGGTAGAATTGGGGGGTTTCCACTGTCCAGGCACATCAGGGGCTCTCCAAGCGCGACATGGCGTCCAATCTCAATTCCAGCCAATTCTGCGTTGAAAAAGTAAAACAGTGCTCCTTCCCTTCCGAGCTCTCCCGTGCGCCCAAAAAGGGGTTTACCCCAACATATGTGTTATCAGCGTACTCGGGACAAATTGAACAACAACTTCTGGGGTCCAAGTTCTCTTGTTATCCTTAGGAAAATAAAAATTTGGGGGGCTAAAAATCATTTTTGTGGGAAAAAAAAGATGTTTTATTTTCACGGCTCTGCATTATAAACTGTAGTGAAACACTTGGGGGTTCAAAGTTCTCACAACACATATAGATAAGTTCCTTGTGAGGTCTAGTTTCCAATATGGGGTCACTTGTGGGGGGTTTGTACTGTTTGGGTACATCAGGGGCTCTGCAAATGCAACGTGACGCCTGCAGACCAATCCATTTAAGGCTGCATTCCAAATGGCGCTCCTTCCCTTCCGAGCTCTGTCATGCGCCCAAACAGTGGTTCCCCCCGACATATGGGGTATCAGCGTACTCAGGACAAATTGGACAACAACTGTTGGGGTCTAATTTATCCTGTTACCCTTGTGAAAATACAAAACTGGGGGCTAAAAAATCATTTTTGTGAAAAAAAAAAAAGAATTTTTATTTTCACGGCTTTGCGCTATAAACTTTAGTGAAACACTTGGGGGTTCAAAGTTCTCAAAACACATCTAGATAAGTTCCTTGGGAGGTCTAGTTTCCAATATGGGGTCACTTGTGGGGGGTTTGTACTGTTTGGGTACATCAGGGGCTCTGCAAATGCAACGTGACGGCTGCTGACCAATCCATTTAAGTCTGCATTCCAAATGGCGCTCCTTCCCTTCCGAGCTCTGTCATGCGCCCAAACAGTGGTTCCCCCCCACATATGGGGTATCAGCGTACTCAGGACAAATTGGAAAACAAATTTTGGGGTCCAATTTATTCTGTTACCCTTGTAAAAATACAAAGCTGGGGGCTAAAAAATCATTTTTGAGAAAAAAAAAAAATTATTTTCACGGCTCTGCGTTATAATCTGTAGTGAAACACTTGGGGGTTCAAAGCTCTCAAAACACATCTAGATAAGTTCCTTAGGGGGTCTACTTTCCAAAATGGTGTCACTTGTAGGGAGTTTCAATGTTTAGGCACATCAGGGGCTCTCCAAACGCAACATGGCGTCCCATCTCAATTCCAGTCAATTTTGCATTGAAAAGTCAAATGGCGCTCCTTCCCTTCCAAGCTCTGCCATGCGCCCAAACAATGGTTTACACCCACATATGGGGTATCAGCGTACTCAGGACAAATTGCACAACATTTTTTGGGGTCCAATTTCTTCTCTTACCCTTGGGAAAATAAAAAATTGGGGGCGAAAAGATCATTTTTGTGAAAAAATATGATTTTTTATTTTTACGGCTCTGCATTATAAACTTCTGTGAAGCACTTGGTGGGTCAAAGTGCTCACCACACATCTAGATAAGTTCCTTAGGGGGTCTACTTTCCAAAATGGTGTCACTTGTAGGGAGTTTCAATGTTTAGGCACATCAGGGGCTCTCCAAACGCAACATGGCGTCCCATCTCAATTCCAGTCAATTTTGCATTGAAAAGTCAAATGGCGCTCCTTCCCTTCCAAGCTCTGCCATGCGCCCAAACAATGGTTTACACCCACATATGGGGTATCAGCGTACTCAGGACAAATTGCACAACATTTTTTGGGGTCCAATTTCTTCTCTTACCCTTGGGAAAATAAAAAATTGGGGGCAAAAAGATCATTTTTGTGAAAAAATATGATTTTTTATTTTTACGGCTCTGCATTATAAACTTCTGTGAAGCACTTGGTGGGTCAAAGTGCTCACCACACATCTAGATAAGTTCCTTAGGGGGTCTACTTTCCAAAATGGTGTCACTTGTAGGGAGTTTCAATGTTTAGGCACATCAGGGGCTCTCCAAACGCAACATGGCGTCCCATCTCAATTCCAGTCAATTTTGCATTGAAAAGTCAAATGGCGCTCCTTCCCTTCCAAGCTCTGCCATGCGCCTAAACAATGGTTTACACCCACATATGGGGTATCATCGTACTCAGGACAAATTGTACAACAACTTTGGGGGTCCATTTTCTCCTGTTACCCTTGGTAAAATAAAACAAATTGGAGCTGAAATAAATTTTGTGTGAAAAAAAAGTTAAATGTTCATTTTTATTTAAACATTCCAAAAATTCCTGTGAAACACCTGAAGGGTTAATAAACTTCTTGAATGTGGTTTTGAGCACCTTGAGGGGTGCAGTTTTTAGAATGGTGTCACACTTGAGTATTTTATATCATATAGACCCCTCAAAATGACTTCAAATGAGATGTGGTCCCTAAAAAAAAATGGTGTTGTAAAAATGAGAAATTGCTGGTCAACTTTTAACCCTTATAACTCCGTCACAAAAAAAAATTTTGGTTCCAAAATTGTACTGATGTAAAGTAGACATGTGGGAAATGTTACTTATTAAGTATTTTGCGTGACATATGTCTGTGATTTAAGGGCACAAAAATTCAAAGTTGGAAAATTGCAAAATTTTCAAAATTTTCGCCAAATTTCCATTTTTTTCACAAATAAACGCAAGTTATATCGAATAAATTTTACCTTTAACATGAAGTACAATATGTCACGAGAAAACAATGTCAGAATCGCCAAGATCCGTCAAAGCGTTCCAGAGTTATAGCCTCATAAAGGGACAGTGGTCAGAATTGTAAAAATTGGCCCGGTCATTAACGTGCAAACCACCCTTGGGGGTGAAGGGGTTAATGATTTATGAATCTTTGGGGTTATGTACAGTACCGGGGTTCTAGGGAATTCTATTGACAAGTAGTCTTTTAGTCCCTGATCGATTGTTCCAGATTGTAATGCTTCTTGTAGGCAGTTATTAATTTCGCTCATTATTTTAAATTTGGGATCACCATCCAGTTTTTGATAAACTCGTTCATCTCTTAACTGCCGATCTATTTCTGCAATATATTTTGCCTTGTCCATGATGACGACAGCACCACCTTTATCTGCGGGTTTTATTATGATGTCGTCATCATGGACAAGCTCTTGTAGTGCTATAAATTCCTCCCTCGTTACATTAGGGTGTCTAAATTCTCCTGAGACCCCATTTTTTAATTCCTCAATATCCCTTCTCACCACTTTCTCAAATGTATCTATTATTGTGGAATTAGTGGGTGGTATAAAATCACTGTTTTTTCTCAATTCCATATTTTTACAGTCAAACAGAGAAGACAGAAAACCCCCATTATTCTCTTATTGTAGAGGTAAAAACATTAAAGACTATGTAGTAAAATCAGATATAGGCTCCCTAAAAAATTCTTGTCAAACTACAATCAAGGGAACGAGTCCAAAAGGCTGTTTCCCATGCCTCTCGTGCGTCAATTGTACCCATATAATAAAAGGGTCCACTTTTAAACATCCAGATACGGGTAAGGAGTATAGGATAAGACAGTACCTAACCTGCAGTTCAGATCATGTGATATATCTGTTAGAATGTCCGTGCAAACTATGGTACATAGGAGAAACAACTTGCGAGTTGAAAGTTCGGATGAATAACCATCGCCACTCCATTAGGAAGAAAAGATTAGACCTCCCGGTCTCCAAACATTTCACAGAATTCAAACATACAGAAAAAGATCTCAAGTTCAGAATAATAGACAGAATACCTGTACAGAGGAGAGGGGGGGATAGAGAATGCCTACTTAAAAAAAAAGAACTCAAATGGATCTATGAGTTGAATACTTTAAGACCAAAAGGACTTAATGCAGAATTTAAAATTCAGCCCAATATGTATTAGCCCCTATAGCGATACACTTGTGAATCAGATGTGTATGGACTCCGGTTTGAAGTGTTGGGGCATAGTACATAATATAATTTGTTACGTTGCCTCAATTTTTAACCTGTACATTTTATGTTTTTAATTTTAGTGGTGTCTTCACAATGTATCATCAACCTGCGAAAAATGGGATGGAAACACATGGAGGATAAAAAGTTTTTTCTTCTCTCTTTATTTTTCCCTCTTCCCCCCCCCTTCTCATTATATATGTTTAATATTTTTTGTCAATTTTTATGTCATGATTGACAGCCAGCCGGTCACAATAATGTATACAATATAATAAAGTGAGCATATGAAAATTATATGTGTATGGTTAAATTTATTGAAATTATCCACTTTTATGGATTCTCTGTATGATGATGTTGTGGTCCGGAGGGGCTACACATCTGTGTGGAGACCCATTGACAATCGGAGACAGCCTGAATAAGGTGCCGTCCGGTATGTCAGAGTGGAAACAAAATACTGTGAAAATTAATGAGAATGACAGAAGTTGTAATAAATCGCCACAGTATTAAAAGTATCTAATTAATAGTGAATGAGCACTGAGAGGTGCGGTCCGTTGCCCTCGGCATGGTAGCCCCACTAAAGATGGCGCTTAACTGAAGACAAAACATCAGTGCGCAAGCGCAAGGGGAAGGGCACTGGAACATATTGTGATTGGCTGAGAGTCCGTGACAGAGAGGAGGGAGACTAAGACATGCGCAGTAGGCAAAGTAGAACGCCAGTAATGGTGAACACAGCGTCCTCCATGTGCATTTACCCAGGCGCAGCAGGGTAAGAAAAAAACGATAATTATGTATATAAATATGAGATATGAATATGTCAACGTAATGAAACAGTATCTAATGCATTGGAAATGTAATTGTGAAGACACGTGATAAACAATAGCACCTTAGCACATTGCACTTTATGTATAGATCGCACTTTATGTATAAGGGAAGCACACTGAGCATTAATATTATTAAGGATGAATTGTAAACGAGTATGTAAATGAAAATCAAAGGCTGTATATGTAAATGGGGGTAGATTATACCTATATAAGCACAAAAGTAAGTCACACCCACTGCTTGAGAAAGGCTCATTGCGAGCCGAAACGTCGCACAAGAAAGATGTGGGCTTGAATAAACTGCACATTTTGCACTTTTGAAAAGGATTTGGAGTGCTGCCTTCTTTTCTTCAAACTTGTATGCTATTTGGGTTGATGTGTGGACCGTCATACCCAGGAGGCCGGGCACCCACTGGTGAGCATTGTGCTGTTCCAATTTTTTGTCTATATATATATATATATATATATATATATATATATATATATATATATATATGTCATTGATACACATATATATATATTCTGTATTTATATTTAACTCAGCGTGAGATATGTGAAAAGCCGGTAATTCAATTGCCGGCTTTTTCTTTCTCCTTCCCAAACCCGACATGATGTGAGACATGGTTTACATACAGTAAACCATCTCATATCCCTTTTTTTTTGCATATTCCACACTACTAATGTTAGTAGTGCATATGTGCAAAATTTGGGCAATGTAGCTTGTAAAATAAAGGGTTAAATGGCGGAAAATTTGGCGTGGGCTCCCGCGTAATTTTCTCCACCAGAGTGGTAAAGCCAGTGACTTGGGGCAGATATTAATAGCCTAGAGAGGGACCATGGTTATTGGCCCCCCCTGGCTACAAACATCTGCCCCCAGCCACCCCAGAAAAGGCACATCTGGAAGATGCGCCTATTCTGGCACTTGGCCACTCTCTTCCCATTCCCGTGTAGCGGTGGGATATGGGGTAATGAAGGGTTAATGTCACCTTGCTATTGTAAGGTGACATTTAGCCAGATTAATAATGGAGAGGCGTCAATTATGTCACCTATCCATTATTAATCCAATTGTATGAAATGGTTAATAAAACACACACATTTTTTTTAAGTATTTTAATGAAATAAAGACACAGGTTGTTGTAATATTTTATTATACTGGTAATTACTTAATTGTATTAACTGGTAGTTACCTTGAGTTGCGGTGATGCGCCCTCTGCTGGATGTCCTCATGAACTGGAGCCTGGTAAAAGTTCCCACGCTCGAGTTCATATGAGGACATCCAGCAGAGGGCGCCTCACCGCAACTCAAGGTAACTACAGGACATTCCCCTGCACTCCATTCATTCCCGGGGGTTTTACAGCCATGAGCAGTGCTTTAGCACAGCTCCTGGCTGTAAAATGATTTAACCCCTTCAGATGGATTTACTTCGTGGGACTTGACCTGAGCGATGGAAGGTATGAGATATTGTTGTTTTTTTATTTTTCCTTTGTTACAGAACGAGGGTCTTCAGGTGGATTACCAGTATAATAAAATATTACAACAACCTGTGTCTATATTTCATTAAAATACTTTGTAATAATGTGTGTGTGTTTTATTAACCATTTCGTACTATTGTATTAATAATGGATAGGTGTCATAATTGACGGCTTTCCATTATTAATCTGGCTTAATGTCACCTTACAATAGCAAGGTGACATTAAACCTTCATTACCCCATATCCCACCGCTACACGGGAATGGGAAGAGAGAGGCCAAGTGGCAGAATAGGCGCATCTTCCAGATGTGCCTTTTCTGGGGTGGCTGGGGGCAGATGTTTGTAGCCAGGGGGCCAATAACCATGGACCCTCTCTATGTTATTAATATCTGCCCTCAGTCACTGGCTTTACCACTCTGGCGGAGAAAATTGCGCGGGAGCCCACGGCAATTTTTTCCGCGATTTATCCCTTTATTTTACAAGCTACAGCACCCAAATTTTGCACATACACACTACTAACATTAGTAGTGTGGAATATGCAAAAAAAGGGATATGAGATGGTTTACTGTATGTAAACCATGTCTCATATCATGTTGGGTTTGTGAAGGAGAAATGAAAAGCCGGCAATTGAATTACCGGCTTTTCTATAGAACACCGCTGCGTATTTCTCGCAAGACACACTGCTGGTCCGTGTGTAATCCGTATTTTTCTCGCCCCCATAGACTTTCATTGTCAATTTTTTTGCGCAATACGGTGACAAAAGCAGCATGCTGCGATTTTGTACGGCCGTAGAAGACCGTATAATACGGATCCGTAAAATACGGCTGATAGGAGCTGGGCCATAGCGAATCATTGGGCCGTGTGTTATGCGTATTTTACGGGTGTATTTTCTGCGCTCATACGTCCGTAAAACTCCCCAGTGTGACGCCGGCCTAAGGGGTAACGTGACTACTTTTTAAAATGTCTCCATTGATAAAACAGCTGAAAACATCTGGAAACCCCAAACTCTGCCCATAAGGCAGAACATAAGAAAAAGCAAACAAACAGGTGAGTACATATAAAATATTTACTATAAAAAAAAAAACATAAAAAAAAGCTGCAAATTAAAAACAAACGAAAAACACCCAAAACTAGACAAAAGCAGATGCAAATCCAATAATGAATATAGCCCTATGAGTCTCAGCTGACTAGTCTGAAGCAGGTCACTGGCGGCTTTTCTCTGTCCCAATCCCCTAGACCAGGGGTGGGCAATTAATTTTCCAGTGGGGGCGCACAAGAAACCATGACTTTTGTGGAGGACCAAACCAATAGGCTGAAATGAATTCTGCTTAATATTAACATTAACACATTAATTATAATTATTACTTTATATTACTATCACTTAATATTGAGCATAACTAAGTATGCTGAAATTCCCTATATACAGTATGAGCCCCGACATACCCTCCTATATATAATATGAGACCACACATAGCCTCCTAATTACAGTATGAGCCCCCACATAGCCTCCCTATACACAATGTGAGCCCCCACATAGCCTCCTATATACAATGTGAACCCTCACATAGCCTCCTATATACAGTGCGATCCCTCACATAGCCTCCTATATACAGTGTGATCCCTCACATAGTCTCCTATATACAATGTGATCCCTCACATAGCCTCCTATATAAAGTGTGAGCCCTCGCATAGCCTCCTATTTACAGTGTGATCCCTCGCATAGCCTCCTATTTAGTGTGATCCCTCGCATAGCCTCCTATTTACAGTGTGATCCCTCACATAGTCTCCTATATACTGTACAATGTGAACCCTCACATAGCCTCCTATATACAGTGTGATCCCTCACATAACCTCCTATATATAATGTGATCCCTCAAATAGCCTCCTATATAAAGTGTGAGCCCTCGCATAGCCTCCTATTTACAGTGTGATCCCTCGCATAGCCTCCTATTTACAGTGTGATCCCTCACATAGCCTCCTATATACAATGTGAACCCTCACCTAGTCTCCTATATGCAATGTGGTCCCTCACATAGCCTCCTATATACAATGTGATCCTCACATAGCCTCCTATATACAGTGTGATCCCTCACATAGCCTCCTATATACAGTGTGATCCCTCACATAGCCTCCTTTATACACCCAAACATCTCATGCATATGAAAAATAAACACATAATAATAATAATAATCTTGATTTTTATATAGCGCTAACATATTCCGCAGCATTTTACACACATTATCATCGCTGTCCCCATTGGGGCTCACAATCTAAATTCCCTATCAGTATGTCTTTGGAATGTGGGAGGAAACCGGAGAACCTGGAGGAAACCCACGCAAACATGGGGAGAACATACAAACTCCTTGCAGATGTTGTCCTTGGTGGGATTTGAACCCAGGACCCCAGCGCTGCAAGGCTGCAGTGCTAACCACTGAGCCACCGTTCTGCCCATATACTCACCTTGCTGCCATTTCCCCGGCGCTCTGGTATCCGGTGCACTGACTCTCCGCACAGCAGATGCAGTGAAGTTACAGGTCCTTCTCAAAAAATTAGCATATAGTGTTAAATTTCATTATTTACCATAATGTAATGATTACAATTAAACTTTCATATATTATAGATTCATTATCCACCAACTGAAATTTGTCAGGTCTTTTATTGTTTTAATACTGATGATTTTGGCCTACAACTCCTGATAACCCAAAAAACCTGTCTCAATAAATTAGCATATCAAGAAAAGGTTCTCTAAACGACCTATTACCCTAATCTTCTGAATCAACTAATTAACTCTAAACACATGCAAAAGATACCTGAGGCTTTTAAAAACTCCCTGCCTGGTTCATTACTCAAAACCCCCATCATGGGTAAGACTAGCGACCTGACAGATGTCAAGAAGGCCATCATTGACACCCTCAAGCAAGAGGGTAAGACCCAGAAAGAAATTTCTCAACAAATAGGCTGTTCCCAGAGTGCTGTATCAAGGCACCTCAATGGTAAGTCTGTTGGAAGGAAACAATGTGGCAGAAAACGCTGTACAACGAGAAGAGGTGACCGGACCCTGAGGAAGATTGTGGAGAAGGACCAATTCCAGACCTTGGGGAACCTGAGGAAGCAGTGGACTGAGTCTGGTGTGGAAACATCCAGAGCCACCGTGCACAGGCGTGTGCAGGAAATGGGCTACAGGTGCCGCATTCCCCAGGTAAAGCCACTTTTGAACCATAAACAGCGGCAGAAGCGCCTGACCTGGGCTACAGAGAAGCGGCACTGGACTGTTGCTAAGTGGTCCCAAGTACTTTTTTCTGATGAAAGCAAATTTTGCATGTCATTCGGAAATCAAGGTGCCAGAGTCTGGAGGAAGACTGGGGAGAAGGAAATGCCAAAATGCCTGAAGTCCAGTGTCAAGTACCCAGTCAGTGATGGTGTGGGGTGCCATGTCAGCTGCTGGTGTTGGTCCACTGTGTTTCATCAAGGGCAGGGTCAATGCAGCTAGCTATCAGGAGATTTTGGAGCACTTCATGCTTCCTGGCACCTGCTCACAGTGCCAAAACCACTGGTAAATGGTTTACTGACCATGGTATTACTGTGCTCAATTGGCCTGCCAACTCTCCTGACCTGAACCCCATAGAGAATCTGTGGGATATTGTGAAGAGAAAGTTGAGAGACGCAAGACCCAACACTCTGGATGAGCTTAAGGCCGCTATTGAAGCATCCTGGGCCTCCATAACATCTCAGCAGTGTCACAGGCTGATTGCCTCCATGCCACGCCGCATTGAAGCAGTCATTTCTGCCAAAGGATTCCCGACCAAGTATTGAGTGCATAACTGAACATTATTATTTGATGGTTTTTTTGTTTGTTATTAAAAAACACTTTTATTTGATTGGACGGTTGAAATATGCTAATTTATTGAGACAGGTTTTTTGGGTTATCAGGAGATGTAGGCCAAAATCATCAGTATTAAAACAATAAAAGACCTGACAAATTTCAGTTGGTGGATAATGAATCTATAATATATGAAAGTTTAATTGTAATCATTACATTATGGTAAATAATGAAATTTAACACTATATGCTAATTTTTTGAGAAGGACCTGTACTTCATCGCATCTGCTGTCCCACACGCTGATTGATGGAAGAAGGAGATAGCGCCTCCGTCCTCCTCCACTAATGTATTCACCACTCTCTGCATCCTGAGGGTATGGATAGTGGGGGTGGTCACATTGAGAAGTGGATGGCGGTAGAAGACAGGCAGCGGGCATGGTGCGGCCCATGGGTCACTGATTTCAGCCCTACAGCTATCTCGGTCCATGGAACGGACTGGAATGGGAGGAGGGCCGCATGTGGCCTGCAGGCTACACTTTGCACATTTCTGCCCTATACTGACATACAGTGCTGCAATAATGCAGAAGTTTTATTCATCCAGTGGTTCCGGCTGCACGAATGAGATGACATGTTCCCTTATGACATGATTTAAGAGATGGCTTTCTTTTGTAATGCTTTAGAGGAACAAGTAGGTAGAAGCTGGACTGTGGAGTCCCAAATTTAGGACATGAGTGTTACATTTTCTCAAGAATTGGTTACTGTCCTGATTTAGTATGTTACATCCTGTAGAGGCCACGTAAGTTTCTGAAACTTTTTGATTGTAATTGTTGGGGAACTGTCTGCAGCTTTAGCATTGTTTGACCTTTTATCAGGGAAGCATACCATATGTACAAGAAGAAACCTTGAAGGCAAAGGATCCCACCACTATCATACAATCAATGTAAAATGGGCCACTCTTGGTTTCACACGCCTCACTAGCCAAAGAGAGCCAAACTGTCATCCATTCATAGGTCGGCGCTCTGTCCAACAGGAGGACTCCTTCCAGC
This sequence comes from Ranitomeya variabilis, assembly GCF_051348905.1. NCBI lineage: Eukaryota > Metazoa > Chordata > Amphibia > Anura > Dendrobatidae > Ranitomeya > Ranitomeya variabilis. Next base: position 464,770,215 of record NC_135233.1, read on the forward strand.
TTCTCTTTCGCTATTCCACCTAAGCAATCTTCCAGTTGCTCCCTGCCTTACTGTAGAGAAACAAGTTGTCATGACCATTGTCTCAACCTAAGAGATCAACCTTCTTTCGGCCTTGCACTTCACATGATACATGGCACACACCTCTGATGCCAGTGCAGCGCCCCAGAGTCCTGGTCGTTGCAGTACTATGGCTCCGCCACTAAGGGGGGCTTTGGTACGTCTGATGGCACTGAAGGAGTTCATCTGACCAGGTATCACAGACACCAATACATTTCACAGTCGGGCCTCCAGGGGGAGCTAAGGGTACTATTCATTAGGCCACTCCTCACATACTGGTAAAACTGGGGGTCAGGCAGGAAGTTAGTTCAGAAAGCTGACTGGGTTGGAACCAGGCAACACCTTGTGGCAGAGGGTGTTGCGGGGGGAAGATTCGGTAGGGTCCCTGTCAGGGGTGGGATCCTGACAGAGGCCTGGCAACGAGAAAGAACGTGCCTGCTCAGTATAGCGGCGGTGCCCCAAGAAAGGATAAGAAGCGAGATTTATTGTGCTGAGTGAGAAACGAGATCAAAGCAAGAAGGAGAATACCAGTAGGAGTCGTGCTGTAAGATCGAGGCAACATCCTACTGAGGCGCAAACAACCGGCGGCCGGAACGCCGAGGAAGTACAGCGTTCTAAGCCATACTTCAAACCAACGGCAGGACAGTCAGTCACAGGCGGGCTGTCTCATCTAAATCACCTACGCAGACATAGGGGGCAACCTGTGGAGAGGGGTGACTCTAGGGTCCCGGAAGAGCTCCGAGCCTACCCGTCATCAGGGTGCGTCCCAACCGTAACATCAGGGAGGGACGGAAGATTAGCAGAACATCATCTAATCGAGTTGTGAGGGAACACGAGAAACAGACACAACAGTTGTGGGGACTATCCCGTAAGCACAGCAGGGGAGGACCACAACACATAGCGCTAGCAGGAAGGCACAGATTTCCACCTGCAAAGAGAACTCTGGAGGTGCCATTGGACCGGCCGGACTTGCGCAGCCTGGTGAACCGTATTCCGGACTGAGGACCCAGAGACCTTCAGTAAAGAGGTAAAGAGACTGCACCCCTGTGTCCTTGTGATTGATTGCGTCCTGCACTACACACTGAACTGGCATCCTTTTATTGGGCGCCCCTCAGCAGCAGGGTCACGGACCGGGCCTAGCCACCGTGACAACCCCAGAGAAGAGACTCAGAGGCCCATTACCGGGTACCCCTCGGCCCTGCGGCGGTGGGGGCGCTGCACCAGCACTCCTCTAACAGGCTAAGACCAATGCTCCTCAAGCTTCCTCACCAGTGCCGACCACCCAAGAGCTGTAATCAGCAGGTTGTCCTGGCACATCATGTGGGTACCACCAAAGACTTAATACTTCGAGCTTCTTATATCCATGGCAATACATTGCAACAAAACATATTTCACATCACATTTCCAGCATGCTCAGTCACACATCGACATGTCTTAAATAGAGTTTCTCCATCTACAGAAGCCCATGCAACTATTTACAAGGGCAGCATATATAGTCAATTTGTTGCCAATGGGGGCTTCACATATCCCTCCTTACACTTCCAGCAAATTTAACAAGTACACTCTACTTACATTTAAGGGGTAGTGTTACCCCCTTTGCTTCCTTTGTCCTACAAGTTGCCTTCCCAAAGGGGAGCAGAGCTTTACATTCTTCACAGTAAATTTCCCACTTCTGTGGAGTTGACTCTTCCACCTTGACGCCCTTATGGTCTTGTAACCTTACAGAAGCCTGCACATCCACTGACAGTGGCTTTAATTTATAGACAGCTGGCTATAAAGACTCAACCAGAAGTGTGTGGCAATATGGTTCCTAAACTCTGACAACCCCATTTCACACTTCCACTACAGATGGAAATTCTAGCTCATCTCACAGCAATAGATCTACATGGTGGAGGAACTCAGTAAATGGGTTCAAGTGTGATCTTCTGGCCTTTCCTTTGCAAACGTTTAGTTTTTTTAAGCCTTACAAGACAAAACAGCCAAACTGTATTTTTTTTTTAAAGTCATCACTCTTCCCAATAGGTGACCTTTTCTTACAGCATCTTACAAGTCTCCTATCCACCATTTCCGACTCTTAGCCCACCACTCCACCTCGGCAAGTCTAGGACTATTTGCAATGTTGCAATATTTTCTTTTTTGATGCATAGGTGAACTCAACCTTTAATGATTACCATTTGTCTGTTGATAATTCACCAAGCCTGTCTTAAAATCCACACCCATGTCCTCCAACAATATTAGCATTACTTACAAACAGAAATGTGTAAGCTGTGCACTGATCTCAAACATGAGCAGTGGGATAGCAATAATGTTATTCACTCATCCGGCTCCAGCCTCGGGCCTGCTCCCAGTTCCTATGGCTTCCTCCATTTGATGCACTCCACCCTTGTAAAGTAACCTGATAATCTCCTTTAACATCATCATCGAAGGCCTTTTAAGGCCGATTCTGACAGCTTAGTACTGTCTGGGTATTCAGTAAGCTTTGCATTCAGTTACAAATTCAGGATTTTTTCTTCACCATTCATTTCTCTTAGCTGGCTAATCATAACTTCAGCAAACTCTGTTTTCTTATCAGCTATCTACACTCACCTGCTAGCTCAGATTTCCTCCAGTTAACCATTATCTGCTTTACAGATAATATATATATGTGTCTCAATGACATATATATATATATATATACTGTATATATGTTTTAACGAACATTTGAGCCCATAAATTCATTAGATGTCGGTTTTGCAAGCCTGCGAGAAAATATCGCAGTACGGATGCCATACGGATTACATACGGAGGATGCCATGCGCAAAATACGCTGACACACCCTGCCTACGGATGACATGCGGATCACTATTTTTGGGACTTTTCTGCGTATTACGGCCGTAAAAAACGGACCGTATTTTGATACGCTGAGTGTGAGGCCGGCCTTAAGATGTTGCAACAGTGTGTAATTTACTCTGCAAGCAAATATCCAGTTTGCCTGTTCATCATTACTACTCACTAATTGCATTCAACTCTGACATTAACTATTTAGCTGCTGCAAGTTCTGCACAGACAATACATCTACAGCTCATTTGGGCAACAGATTCTCACCTAATTTTATAGAAAGCAAATGGTGACTCTATAGCCCATAGAAGGCAAAGAGGGCAAAATCTACTATATAATTGTCTAAGGGTACTTCCGTCTTTCTGTCCTTCTGTCGTGGTTATTTGTTCGCTGATTGGTCTCGGCAGCTGCCTGTCATGGCTGCCGCGACCAATCAGCGACGCGCACAGTCCGGAAAAAATGGCCGCTCCTTACTCCCCGCACTCAATGCCCGGCGCCCGCATACACCCCTCCGCTCACACAGGCTTAATGGCAGCGGTAACGGACCGAGTTATGCCGCGGGTAACACACTCCTTTACCGCCGCTATTAACCCTGTGTGACCAAGATTTACTATTGACACAGCCTATGCAGCGTTAACAGTAAAAGGATCTAATGTTAAAAAAAATAAAAAATCATTATATACTCACCTTCCGCTGCCTTTCCCGCTCCTCGCCACCCTCCGGTAACCGCTCTGTGCAAGCGGCAGATTCCGGTACCACTTAGCGCATAGCAGAAGGACCTGCCATGACGTCACGGTCATGTGACCGCGGCGTCAGCACACCCAGGGACCGCAAGCTGCAGCCTGTACCGCGCACAGGCGACAGAACTACAAGTATGGTGAGTATGTTAGAACTACAAGGGGACTTCGGATCAGAAGGTGAGTATGTTTATTTTTTTATTTTTTAACCTGTCACTTACGTGGCTGGGCAATATACTACGTCACTGGGCAATATACTAAGTGGCTCTGTGCTGTATACTACGTCACTGGGCAATACACTACGTGGCTCTGGACAATATACTACGTAACTGGGCAATATACTACGTAACTGGGCAATATACTACGTCACTGGGCAATATACTACATCACTGGGCAATATACTACGTCACTGGGCAATATACTACGTGGCTCTGGACAATATACTACATCGCTGGGCAATATACTACGTGACTGGGCAATATACTACGTGGCTGGGCAATATACTACGTGGCTGGGCAATATACTACGTGGCTGGGCAATATACTACGTGGCTGGGCAATATACTACGTGGCTCTGTGCTGTATACTACGTCACTGGCCAATATACTACGTGGCTCTGGACAATATACTATGTCACTGGGCAATATACTACGTGGCTGGGCAAATATACTATGTCACTCAGCAATATACTACGTGACTGGGCAATATACTACGTCGCTAGGCAATATACTACGTCGCTGGGCAATGTACTACGGGGCTGGGCAATATACTACGTGGCTGGGCAATATACTACGTGGCTGGCCAATATACTACGTGGCTGGCCAATATACTACGTGGCTGGGCAATATACTACGTGGCTGGCCAATATACTACGTGGCTCTGGACAATATACTACGTCACTGGGCAATATACTACGTAACTGGGCAATATACTACGTCGCTGGGCAATATACTACGTGGCTGGGCAATATACTACGTGGCTGGGCAATATACTACATGGCTGGGCAATATACTACGGCTCTGGACAATATACTACGTGGCTCTGGACAATATACTACGTCACTGGGCAATATACTACGTCACTGGGCAATATATTACGTCACTGGGCAATATACTACGTAACTGGGCAATATACTACGTGGCTCTGGACAATATACTACGTAACTGGGCGATATACTACGTCACTGGGCAATATACTACGTCACTGGGCAATATACTACGTAACTGGGCAATATACTACGTGGCTCTGGACAATAACTACGTCACTGGGCAATATACTACGTAACTGGGCAATATACTACGTCGCTGGGCAATATACTACGTGGCTGGGCAATATACTACGTGGCTAGGCAATATACTACGTGGCTAGGCAATATACTACGTGGCTGGGCAATATACTACGTGGCTGGCCAATATACTACGTGGCTGGCCAATATACTACGTGGCTGGCCAATATACTATGTGGCTGGCCAATATACTACGTGGCTGGCCAATATACTACGTGAGCATACATATACTAGAATACCCGATGCGTTAGAATCGGGCCACCATCTAGTATTTAATAAAACCCAATTTCTTAATGATGTTGCTTACACGACAGTACACCTTGCACACAACAGCACCCAATTTGCACCTTGTGCTCTTATTGGATCATCTGGACTTTCCAATTGTTTTCCAAAATACTAAAGGGATATTAATGATTAAATTTACATTAAAAATGATATTCCAATTCCAGCTACTGGAAGAAAACCACTTTATTTGTAGCATTGTCATGTCTTCAGACTTGTTTATATGAGTCACTGGAAGTCACTGAAGTTTACAGTAAGCAGAACTCGGACAATATTTCGGGTGGGTGTCATGTTATTGTGTAAACTCTTATATACTTAGAAAAAAAATTGTTATATATTTTAACTATTAAGTGACACACAGAAGTGATGACTATCTACCCATAAATGCTACTCAGTATTTAAATGCTAAGATAGTGTAACACAATAATATAAAAATGTCATTTGGTCGACAACTTAGTATATATTACCAATAATTGTATACAGGGCTGAGAGGATGTATAGGTGGAGGTAGGTGCCACATAGTGTAAAAACAGAAGGGCAGCAATTTAAAGGGAATCTGTCAGCAGGTTTTTGCTGTGTAAGCTGAAGACAGCATCATGTAGAGGTTAAAACACTTATTTACATGCAATGATTGTTTCAGCGTCAGGAGCTTCCTTTGCTAGGACACAGCAGAGCCTGGTAGTTGACTCCTCCCCCTCCTGTGACAAGCAGCTCACTGTCTATGAGCCTGGTCGGGGCGGGGTTAGCTTTCTCAGCTCTGCTTCATGATAAACCTAAAAACTCTGTGTCAGAACGCCTGCACCCAGTAAACTAAGTGATACATCATTGGATTCAGCTTCTCTTTGCTTACATCAGTCTGCTCTCAGATGAAATAGCAAAAACCTGCTGACACATTCCCTTTAAGAGAAAAAAAATCACATTGTTTGAGCAGCAGCGCTGACTGAGTCCTGACGCTTATCCTGATTCCTTATAACAAAAGACCAGTAACTGCCCTGCAAACATTGCTGAGTAGTACTGTAGTCAGTAGTTTAATGCCGGCACGGGAAGCAAACTGTATATTATGTTGTTTGTTAATGTGAGTAGCGCTGATCTGGTAGAGAAACTCCCACAACAGTGTGTCCAAAAGAAGCCAAAAAAAAAGCTTAAAACACTAAGCAAGGTTACAGGGAAACTAACAAGAGATTAAATCTTTCCAAACCACAGACAGGATGAATCAGACACTGGCTTTGTTATTGCAGCTGTCTGATTGCAGCACTTCACAGAAAACATACTTTGAAAAACCTGTCTGGGTCCATGTGTATCAGGTGACTAGTCCAAAGCTGGCAGGACCCCAGCAGATCTCCCCGCCCTGCTCCCCTATACCGAAAGTTGTCTCCCTATATGTGTGTATAGGGAGAGACCTTTCCGCAGCGGTGGCATAACTAGAGCCCAATAAGTCTTGGTACAAGATTTGGAGAGCCCCCCATCCTGGTATATACACTCACTGGCCACTTTATTAGGTACACCTGTCCAACTTCTTGTTAACACTTAATTTCTAATCAGCCAATCACATGGCGGCAACTCAGTGCATTTAGGCATGTAGACATGGTCAAGACAATCTCCTGCAGTTCAAACCGAGCATCAGTATGGGGAAGAAAGGTGATTTGAGTGCCTTTGAACGTGGCATGGTTGTTGGTGCCAGAAGGGCTGGTCTGAGTATTTCAGAAACTGCTGATCTACTGGGATTTTCACGCACAACCATCTCTAGGGTTTACAGAGAATGGTCCGAAAAAGAAAAAAAATCCAGTGAGCGGCAGTTCTGTGGGCGGAAATGCCTTGTTGATGCCAGAGGTCAGAGGAGAATGGGCAGACTGGTTCGAGCTGATAGAAAGGCAACAGTGACTCAAATCGCCACCCGTTACAACCAAGGTAGGCCTAAGAGCATCTCTGAACGCACAGTGCGTCGAACTTTGAGGCAGATGGGCTACAGCAGCAGAAGACCACACCGGGTACCACTCCTTTCAGCTAAGAACAGGAAACGGAGGCTACAATTTGTACAAGCTCATCGAAATTGGACAGTAGAAGATTGGAAAAACGTTGCTTGGTCTGATGAGTCTCGATTTCTGCTGCGACATTCGGATGGTAGGGTCAGAATTTGGCGTAAACAACATGAAAGCATGGATCCATCCTGCCTTGTATGGAGCATCTTTGGGATGTGCAGCCGACAAATCTGCGGCAACTGTGTGATGCCATCATGTCAATATGGACCAAAATCTCTGAGGAATGCTTCCAGCACCTTGTTGAATCTATGCCACGAAGAATTGAGGCAGTTCTGAAGGCAAAAGGGGGTCCAACCCGTTACTAGCATGGTGTACCTAATAAAGTGGCCGGTGAGTGTATGTCCCTCATACTGGCGCTATCCTGGCATATACATACGGTATATATCCCCCATCAGGTTATATACTGTATGCCCTTTATTGTGGGCCCCATCCTGTTATATGTCACCTGTTCTGCCTATGTTTGTTTATTTTTTTTTATACATTAGCGATTCCACTCTTGATCCTGTCCCCGCCGCACGGCGTCCTCTTTTGAAGCTGGTAGCTGACTTCGCCGTGCAACTGACAAGAGCACATGTTGTCAGCTGCTGGCCTCTGATAGGCCGGCAGCATGTATTGCCATGCACTGACCCAACAGGTCCTTGTGCCACAATACACTTTAGCTGAATGTGCATCCGAGGACGCGCATCCAGGTGAAGTTTGCTATGACTTCAGTAGGCCCCTCATTCGCATGGGTCCGGTTGCTGTCAAGGGGATTTGGGTATGTGCACACGTTGCGGATTTTGCTGCGGATCCGCAGTGGATTGGCCGCTGCAGATTCGCAGCAGTTTTCCATGCATTTACAGTACCATGTAAACCTATGGAAAACAAAATCAGCAGTGCACATGCTGCTGAAAAGAAAACACGCAGAAACTTAGCGTTGTTTATTCCGCAGCATGTCAATTCTTTATGCGGATTCCGCAGCGGTTTACACCTGCTCCATAATAGGAATCCGCAGGTGTAAAACCGCAAGTGAAATCTGCAAAAAAAACGCAACGCGGTAATTCCGCTGGAAATCCGCAGTGCGGATTACCTGCGGATTTACCAAAATCTGCAGAGTAATCCGCAGCGTGTGCACATAGTCTTAAGATAGGGAAAAGCTGCTGGTGATCTGCCTTGGTTCCCACCTGGCTTTTCAAAGTATGTTTTTTATCTGAAACTCTGCAGCATTTCAGAGTCAAACATACCTGACTGCAAGAAGAAAGCCAGTGTCCGATCCATAGTGCCTGTGGTTCGGGCAGCATTAATCTAATGACAGGTTCCCTTTAAACGCAAGGCCAACAAATAACACAATTCATAAGCGCTTCTTCTCCAAAGAAATTATGCTACTCGAACCAAGGCCTCCTAAGGCCTTATACATTTAGGCCTCATTCAGACCTCCGTTTTTCTCACGTATTAGACTTTCATCAGTTTTTCATGTATGTGGAGACATTTAAAAAAAAAACGTCATCCGAGCGCTGTCCGATTTTTTTCAAAGACTCATTGACTTGCATTTCTCATTTTGCTTTGACCCTGTTGGATCAAAATCAGACAGGACTCCACAATTTTCGGTGGACCTCTAGGTCCGTGAAAAATTACAGATATGTGAATGGCCCCATAGACTATAACAGGTATGATAGCAATCCGTGAAAAGCACAGATAACACTAGTATGCGAAAATTGGATGTCTGAATGAGGCCTAAAGGAAAGACATCCAAACACTTCAATTTCTGTGCAAAACGGCCAACCATCCAAGTAAAATTCAGATGTCCATGTTGCACGTACATGTTTTATCTGGGTTATTTTTTTTCATAAGAACACATGATTCACTGATGGTAAGAATGGACACATGGATGACGCATGGATGATTCACTGTTGGTGAAAACGGACACATGGATGATTTACTGATGGTAAAAACGGACACACGGATGACACATGGATGATTCACTGATGGTAAAAACGGACACATGGATGATTCACTGATGGTAAGAATGGACACATGGATGACGCATGGATGATTCTTGGATGATTCACTGATGGTAAAAACGGACACACGAATGACACATGGATGATTCACTGATGGTAAAAAAGGACACATGGATGATTCACTGATGGTAAAAACGGACACATGGATGATTCACGATGGTAAAAATGGACACATGGATGGCGCATGCGGCACCTACGGAGATCTTACCCACAGGTCATTACTTTCGTTATAGCCTCAGCTGCCGGTTTACCATGTGATCCTTCTGACGCACATACACACCTCTCATGGGCCTTTGTGATCGGTTGGCCTTTGCTATTTCGTCTGCTCTATCCCTCCCCCAACACACTCCTCCTGATGAAGTTGTGACAAAACGTGCATTGGGGCCACGGTGAGCATTCTGACTGACACTAATGCTGTAAGTACATTATTATTTAATAAGCCTTCTTGATTGGTTTTTATTTTATGGTGTTTCCTCCTACACACATGATTTACTCCATTTGGAGACCCTTTTCTGCTGGCCACTATTGTGCCTGGGTTCAGCCAGCCACTCTGTGTTAGGCCACATGGCAGGTGATTTGACCTGTGCATTCATTAGATGGATTCCATTTTTTTGTACTTACTATCTACTACTCTTGGCTATTCCATGTGGTTGAATTATTTATTGTGTTGGACTATGCACTTTAGTTGATCGGTCTTTATGCTCCCGACACCTTGTGTAGTAACCTCTGTTTTGTACCTGTTGTTGTTTTTATTTTACTTTAATAAAAATTATTTTAAGGATTATACTCTGTGAGCTTTTGCCGCTCTTTCTTTGGTGTTATTATGTTTCATCTTATGAGTCAATCCTATCCATGTTTATGGTGGCTTGGGCAATTGTGTAATCACATTAGACACATGGTAGAACTGAAATAATTGCGGATCCACCCATGACTACAGGTGATCCTTTATAAGTCAAGTGAAAATAACTTTTGACTTCTCTAAGGCTGGGGTCACACATGGCGTAAGACAATACGCCACGTATTATACGTCCGTACTACGGCCGTAATACGGAGAAATGTCCCCAAAATATTGATCCGTAGTCAGGGTGTTTCAGCGTATTTTGCGCATGGCATCCTCCGTATGTAATCCGTATGGCATCCGTACTGCGAGATTTTCGCGCAGGCTTGCAAAACCGACATCTAATGGATTTATGTGCTCAAATGTTAGGGAAAACATATATACAGTATATATATATATATATGTCATTGAGACACATATATATATAGTCTGTATTTAGATTTCATTCAGCGCGATATCTGTGAACAGCCGCTAATTCAATTGCCGGCTTTTCATTTCTCCTGCACAAACCCGACAGGATATGAGACATGGTTTACATACAGTAAACCATCTCATATCCCCTTTTTTTTTGCATATTCCACATTACTAATGTTAGTAGTGTGTATGTGCAAAATTTCAGCGCTGTAGCTGCTGAAATAAAGGGTTAAATGGCGGAAAAAATTGGCGTGGGCTCCCGCGCAATTTTCTCCGCCAGAGCGGTAAAGCCAGTGACTGACGGCAGATATTAATAGCCAGGAGAGGGTCCATGGTTATTGGCCCCCCCGTGGCTAAAAACATCTGCCCCCAGCCACCCCAGAAAAGGCACATCTGGAAGATGCGCCAATTCTGGCACTTGGCCACTCTCTTCCCACTCCCTGTAGCGGTGGGATATGGGGTAATGAAGGGTTAATGCCACCTTGCTATTGTAAGGTGACATTAAGCCAGATTAATAATGGAGAGGCGTCAATTATGACACCTATCCATTATTAATCCAATTGTAGGAAAGGGTTAAAAAACACACACACACATGATTACAAAGTAGTTTAATGAAATAAACACAGCGGTTGTTGTAATAATTTATTGTTCTCCCATTCCATTTCCAGGACCTCGCTTGGCAACATAATAAACGCACAAGATACATACCTTCTGCTGTCAGATCTCGTCCCACGAAGTAATCCATCTGAAGGGGTTAACTAATATTACAGGCAGGAGCCCTGCAAATGCAGCTGTGCTCCGTGCTTGTAATCCCCGGGGAATGAATGAAATGTAGGTCATTGACCTACATTTCCTTCAGTCGCGGTGATGCGCCCCCTGGTGGATGTCCTCATATGACCTGGAGCGTGGGAAAAAGTTCCCAGGCTGCAGTTCATGAGAACATCCAGCAGGGGCGCATCACCGCGACTGAAGGAAATGTAGGTCAATGACCTACATTTCATTCATTCCCCGGGGATTACAAGCACGGAGCACAGCTGCATTTGCAGGGCTCCTGCCTGTAATATTAGTTAACCCCTTCAGATGGATTACTTCGTGGGACGAGATCTGACAGCAGAAGGTATGTATCTTGTGCGTTTATTATGTTGCCAAGCGAGGTCCTGGAAATGGAATGGGAGAACAATAAATTATTACAACAACCGCTGTGTTTATTTCATTAAACTACTTTGTAATCATGTGTGTGTGTGTTTTTTAACCCTTTCCTACAATTGGATTAATAATGGATAGGTGTCATAATTGACGCCTCTCCATTATTAATCTGGCTTAATGTCACCTTACAATAGCAAGGTGGCATTAACCCTTCATTACCCCATATCCCACCGCTACAGGGAGTGGGAAGAGAGTGGCCAAGTGCCAGAATTGGCGCATCTTCCAGATGTGCCTTTTCTGGGGTGGCTGGGGGCAGATGTTTTTAGCCACGGGGGGGCCAATAACCATGGACCCTCTCCTGGCTATTAATATCTGCCCTCAGTCACTGGCTTTACCACTCTGGCGGAGAAAATTGCGCGGGAGCCCACGCCAATTTTTTCCGCCATTTAACCCTTTATTTCAGCAGCTACAGCGCTGAAATTTTGCACATACACACTACTAACATTAGTAATGTGGAATATGCAAAAAAAAAGGGGATATGAGATGGTTTACTGTATGTAAACCATGTCTCATATCCTGTCGGGTTTGTGCAGGAGAAATGAAAAGCCGGCAATTGAATTACCGACTTTTCACTAACAGCGCTGCGTATTTCTCGCAAGTCACACTGCAGGTCCGTGTGGAATCCGTATTTTTCGCGCCCCCATAGACTTTCATTGGCGTATTATTTGCGCAGTACGCTGACAAACGCAGCATGCTGCGATTTTGTACGGCCGTAGAAAGCCGTATAATACTGAACCGTAATATACGGCTAATAGGAGCAGCCCCATTGAGAATAATTGTGCCGTATGTAATGCGAGTTTTACGGACGTAGTTTCTGCGCTCTTACGTCCGTAAAACACGCATGTGTGACCCCAGCCTAACAATTAAGGAATTTGACACAGCGGAATAAATGATTCTTCAATCATCTGGTCTAGAAATTCATTAACCTGGGAAATTTAAGGTAATAAATGGAGGTTTCTTGATGGCGACCACCATCAACAGGAAGTGGCTCCATCATGTTTGGGAAGACCCTCCAGATTAAAGTTGCATGTTGGGTTTTCTAGAAGCATGGCCATGCTGGCGGCTTTCAGAAATTCTTTACAGGCTGGACCTGTGCTGCACATCACTGGTTCTGGAAGAATTGCTATGGAGAGAACCAACTTGCATGTCACAAGAACATAACTAAATTGCATGAGAGATGGAAGAAAGCGACATAATCACCTTTATTTGAGATGGTTTACATGGCTTTTACCATTTTCTGGCTCACCGTTACAGATAATGGATTTTTATTGCAGATTGCAATGAAATACCGATAAAATGTTTATAGACACAATGAGGCATTACAATGAAATGCCCCTCAACTTGTAGCAGCCATCAAGTCTATAGATTGTTATGTATAGAGTTATGGAACTTTTTTTTCTGTAAGAAGCCACAACTTCTGTAAAAAAAAATATTTTATTATAGAGACGTTTGCAGAACGGATACTGAACTAGGGGAATAGGGAAAATGCTTTGCTCCATTAATTTGCCATATGAGGAAATATTACTCATTCAGTGGTCTAACTTGGGTCGTCACAGGTGCAATTGCCCTTGGCTCAAAAATTCTTCGGGATGCACTTTCCAAAAGAAAACAAATGGAAAGTAACAGTGGAATTGTAAGCAGCTAAAATCCGATGACAGTGCATATGCCCCAGACTTCTAGTCGGGTGCCCCGGTTCTCCGGCAAACACCACTTTGAACTCTATCGGAAACAACATGGCACAAATACAGTCATATGAAAAAGTTTGGGCACCCCTGTTAATCTTAAGCTTAATGTTTTATAGAAATTGTTTTTTTTGCAACAGCTATTTCAGTTTCATATATCTAATAACTGTTGGACACAGTAATGTTTCTGCCTTGAAACGAGGTTTATTGTACTAACAGAAAATGTGCAATCTGCATTCAAACAAAATTTGACAGGTACATAAGTATGGGCACCCTTATCATTTTCTTGTTTTAAATACTCCTACCTACTTTTTACTGACTTACTAAAGCACTTTTTTTGGTTTTGTAACCTCATTGAGCTTTGAACTTCATAGCCAGGTGTATGCAATCATGAGAAAAGCTACTTAAAGTGGCCACTTGCAAGTTGTTCTCCTGTTTGAATCTCCTCTGAAGAGTGGCATCATGGGCTCCTCAAAACAACTGTCAAATGATCTGAAAACAAAGATTATTCAACATAGTTGTTCAGGGGAAGGATACAAAAAGCTGTCTAAGAGATTTAACCTGTCAATTTCCACTGTGAGGAACATAGTAAGGAAATGGAAGAAAACAGGTACAGTTCTTGTTGAGGCCAGAAGTGGCAGGCCAAGAAAAACATCAGAAAGGCAGAGAAGAAGAATGGTGAGATCAGTCAAGGGCAATCCTCAGACCACCTCCAGAGAGCTGCAGCATCAACTTGCTGCAGATGGTGTCACTGTGCATCGGTCAACTATACAACGCACTTTGCACAAAGAGAATCTGTATGGGAGAGTGATGGGAAAGAAGCCGTTTCTGCAAGCACGCCACAAACAGAGTTGGCTGAGGTATGCAAACGCACATTTGGAGAAGCCAAATTCTTTTTGGAAGAAGGTCCTGTGGACTGATGAAACCAAGATTGAATTGTTTGGTAATACAAAAAGGCGTTATGCATGGTGGCAAAAAAACACAGTGCGTTGTTTAGTTGACCAATGCACAGTGACACCATCTGCAGCAAGTTGATGCTGCAGCCCTCTGGAGGTGGTCTGAGGATTGTCCTTGACTGATCTCACCATTCTTCTTCTCTGCCTTTCTGATGTTTTTCTTGGCCTGCCACTTCTGGCCTTAACAAGAACTGTACCTGTGTTCTTCCATTTCCTTACTATGTGCCTCACAGTGGAAATTGACAGGTTATATCTCTGAGACAGCTTTTTGTATCCTTCCCCTGAACAACTATGTTGAATAATCTTTGTTTTCAGATCATTTGACAGTTGTTTTGAGGAGCCCATGATGCCACTCTTCGGAGGAGATTCAAACAGGAGAACAACTTGCAAGTGGCCACTTTAAGGCCATGTGCACACTTTGCAGTGTGCTCTGCGGGTTTATCCCGCAGCGGAATTGATAAATCTGCAGGGCAAAACCGCTGCAGTTATCCCTGCAGATTTATCGCGGTTTGTTCCGCGGTTTCCGCTGCGGGATTACTCCTGTACTATTGATGCTGCATATGCAGCATCAATAGTAATGATAAAAATAATAAAATTTAGTTATACTCACCCTCTGACGTCGTGATCTCCTCGGCGCTGCACTCGGCGGTCCAATTCCAAAGCTGCTGTGCCGAGAAGGACCTTCATGTCATCACGGTCATGTGACCGCGACGTCACCGCAGGTCCTGCTCGGCACAGCAAACCTGAGACCGGACGGCCGCGGGCAGCGCTGAGAGGTGAGTATAGCATTATTTTTTATTTTAATTATTATTTTTTTTACACTATTCATGCTTCCCAGGGCCTGGAGGAGAGTCTCCTCTCCTCCACCCCGGGTAGCAATCGCGCATTATCCGCTTACTTCCCGCAAAGTGGGCACAGCCCCATGCGGGAAGTAAGCGGTTCAATGCATTTCTATGGGTGCAGAATCGTAGCGATTCTGCACAAAGAAGTGACATGCTGCGGGTTTTAAACCGCTGCGTTTCTGCACGGTTTTTCCCGCAGCATGTGCACAGCGATTTGCGGTTTCCATAGGGTTTACATGTTAATGGAAACACTATGGAAACTGCTGCGGACCCGCAGCATCAAAATCGCCGCGGATCCGCGGTAAAAACCGCGAAGTGTGAACATGGCCTAAGTAGCTTTCTCATGATTGCATACACCTGGCTATGAAGTTCAAAGCTCAATGAGGTTACAAAACCCAAAAAAGTGCTTTAGTAAGTCAGTAAAAAGTAGGTAGGAGTATTTAAAACAAGAAAATGATAAGGGTGCCCATACTTATGCACCTGTCAAATTTTGTTTGAATGCAGATTGCACATTTTCTGTTAGTACAATAAACCTCATTTTAAAGGCAGAAACATTACTGTGTCCAACAGTTATTAGATATATGGAACTGAAATAGCTGTTGCAAAAAAAATAATTTTTATAAAACATTAAGCTTAAGATTAATAGGGGTGCCCAAACTTTTTCATATGACTGTGCAATTGGATCATGTAGCAGACCACCAGTTCTTGCATTGCACAGGGTGCTGGCGACCCACGCAACGCCGCTGCTCTCACTGACTGTAGATTCTAGTTTTTTTGGATGCAAGTGACAAGACTTTTAGGGCCCAGAAGATGACAGAATTCTGCTCGATCTATCCAAGTGCGGAGTCTCAAACTCGAGTACAAACACTACCGTAGTAAAGCTGAAATAACCATAGTATACACACATATTTCTAAATAAGCTTTCCAAAAACTCTAGATTATGATCAATCACCAGTGCTGAAGGCTTTAGAGATGCACGTCATCAGTATGGTTTGTAAAGGTGAAAATAGCCAGCTGCCCACAGACTGGTACACGGGGCTCCAAATCTCACCACTGACCACGTGCGAAAGAAAGAATGACCTTGCTCAATTAATTTTTTTAAGGGCCTTCAGCTTGTTCTTGAGCCATGGTGACTTGGTGGATGAATGATCTGTAGGTAGCCTAGATAGGTCCACCAGCATCTTCTCCACCATTGCCTTGATAGTATCAACCCATCGGGTTGCTGGTTTTCCTCTTCCGACCATGATGTCCTTCTCCAGTGATCACTCTGTTCGTATGATGTGTCCAAAGTAGACAACTTGTAGCTTGGTGATCCTTGCACCCAGTGACATGTCTGGCTTGATTTGTTCCAAAATTAGTTTCTTTCTTCTTGCCATCCATGGTATTGATAACATCTTTCTCCAGCACCACATTTTGAAAGTGTCGATTCTTCTGATGTTTTGTTTCTTTATGGTCCAGTCTTCACATCCATATGTCACCACAAAGACTAAACTGTATATACAGTGGGGCAAAAAAGTATTTAGTCAGTCAGCAATAGTGCAAGTTCCACCACTTAAAAAGATGAGCGGCGTCTGTAATTTACATCATAGGTAGACCTCAACTATGGGAGACAAACTGAGAAAAAAAAATCCAGAAAATCACATTGTCTGTTTTTTTATCATTATATTTGCATATTCTTTTGGAAAATAAGTATTTGGTCAGAAACAAACAATCAAGATTTCTGGCTCTCACAGACCTGTAACTTCTTCTTTAAGAGTCTCCTCTTTCCTCCACTCATTACCTGTAGTAATGGCACCTGTTTAAACTTGTTATCAGTATAAAAAAACACCTGTGCACACCCTCAAACAGTCTGACTCCAAACTCCACTATGGTGAAGACCAAAGAGCTGTCAAAGGACACCAGAAACAAAATTGTAGCCCTGCACCAGGCTGGGAAGACTGAATCTGCAATAGCCAACCAGCTTGGAGTGAAGAAATCAACAGTGGGAGCAATAATTAGAAAATGGAAGACATTCAAGACCACTGATAATCTCCCTCGATCTGGGGCTCCACGCAAAATCCCACCCCGTGGGGTCAGAATGATCACAAGAACGGTGAGCAAAAATCCAAGAACCACGCGGGGGGACCTAGTGAATGAACTGCAGAGAGCTGGGACCAATGTAACAAGGCCTACCATAAGTAACACACTACGCCACCATGGACTCAGATCCTGCAGTGCCAGACGTGTCCCACTGCTTAAGCCAGTACATGTCCGGGCCCGTCTGAAGCTTGCTAGAGAGCATTTGGATGATCCAGAGGAGTTTTGGGAGAATGTCCTATGGTCTGATGAAACCAAACTGGAACTGTTTGGTAGAAACACAACTTGTCGTGTTTGGAGGAAAAAGAATACTGAGTTGCATCCATCAAACACCATACCTACTGTAAAGCATGGTGGTGGAAACATCATGTTTTGGGGCTGTTTCTCTGCAAAGGGGCCAGGACGACTGATCCGGGTACATGAAAGAATGAATGGGGCCATGTATCGTGAGATTTTGAGTGCAAACCTCCTTCCATCAGCAAGGGCATTGAAGATGAAACGTGGCTGGGTCTTTCAACATGACAATGATCCAAAGCACACCGCCAGGGCAACGAAGGAGTGGCTTCGTAAGAAGCATTTCAAGGTCCTGGAGTGGCCTAGCCAGTCTCCAGATCTCAACCCTATAGAAAACCTTTGGAGGGAGTTGAAAGTCCGTGTTGCCAAGCGAAAAGCCAAAAACATCACTGCTCTAGAGGAGATCTGCATGGAGGAATGGGCCAACATACCAACAACAGTGTGTGGCAACCTTGTGAAGACTTACAGAAAAAGTTTGACCTCTGTCATTGCCAACAAAGGATGTATTACAAAGTATTGAGATGAAATTTTGTTTCTGACCAAATACTTATTTTCCACCATAATATGCAAATAAAATGATAAAAAAACAGACAATGTGATTTTCTGGATTTTTTTTTCTCAGTTTGTCTCCCATAGTTGAGGTCTACCTATGATGTAAATTACAGACGCCTCTCATCTTTTTAAGTGGTGGAACTTGCACTACTGCTGACTGACTAAATACTTTTTTGCCCCACTGTAAGTGGTGTCTTCATCGTCAGTGAAATGTTCCAATGTTCCTCAATTTGAAGACCTTGTCCAGTGACTTTAATGGATCAACTAATGTATATTAACATTTCTTCAATGCTTCACTACAAAGTGTTTCAAACAGGTACAGCAAATCCAAAAACAAACAAACTAGCAACGCGATTCTGGTCAGGTACCTTACTCATGGTGCTCTGGATATGATCTTTTGGTTTGCACAAAAGTTCATCGTTCTAGGCAGCGCATTGATCTGTGTAACCAGGACTCGTGCTGCCGAGAACAATGGCAGCCTATGATATTAGGTCAGTGCGCGTCTGATGCCAGGTCTTCTGGGGTAAACATGGTATTAAGTGGAGGACAATCGGTAAATATTTACAAATCAGAGATCATATGACGCTGAACATTTATTAAATGTTAAGGCGCCCAAGCTTGTGATGATTGTGCACAGATGACTGCATCAGTCACATTGTTGATAATTCACTTCTGGTGACACAAAGACAAAATGAGGAAGAGACACAGATGGACATACCGTATAAGCCGATGTTGCAACCCAACCTGCTTTTCAGCGCACTATGACCACTTGTCCTGACTTAAAGTCACCGTCCTATTTACGGCGTTTCACATCCCATGATCTTTGTCCAATATAATGGGCAGAAAGGAGAAGAGCCAAGCTCCTTGTAGGCCCCTCTTAGGGTGGTTCCACACTTGCGTTTTTGTAAGCTGCGTTTTAGCGCTAAAAAACGCATGCGTTTTTTTCCCTATACTTAACATTAAAAACGCATGCGTTTTTTGGCGCGTGCGTTCATTTGCAGAAATGCAACCTGTAGTAATTTCTAGCGGCGTTTTTTTGGCGCGAAAAAACGCATGCGTTTTTTTCGCGGCAGAAAAATGCATTGCTGTCTATGTAAACGCATGCGTTTTTAAGCACATGCGTTTGTTTGCGTTAAAAACGCATGCGTTTTTATAGAAAAACACAAGGAAACACAAAAAAAACAAGAAAATTTTAACCCTAACCCTAAGGTTAGGATCCCTAGTAACCCTAGGGATCCTAACCCTAACCCTAGGTATCCTAACCCTAACCCTTAGGGTTAGGGTTAGGATCCTAACCCTTAGGGTTAGGGTTAAGATCCCTAGGGTAACGGTTAGGGTTAGGATCCCTAGTAACCCTAGGAATACTAACCCTAACCCTAGCCCTAGGGATCCTAACCCTAACCCTTAGGGTTAGGGTTAGGATCCTAACACTTAGGGTTAGGGTTAGGATCCCTAGGGTTATGGTTAGGGTTAGGATCCCAAGGGTTATGGTTAGGGTTAGGATCCCAAGGGTTAGGGGTAGTGTTAGGGTTAGGGGTAGGGTTAGGATCCCAAGGGTTATGGTTAGGGTTAGGGGTAGTGTTAGGGTTAGGGGTAGGGTTAGGGTTAGGATCCCAAGGGTTATGGTTAAGGTTAGGGTTTGGATCCCTTTATCACCTTGATGGTGGGGGGTGGCTTATCAGTGACCTGGTGACCAGGACATTCTAATAAAAAGCTACCCCTAACCCTAGGGATCCTAACCCTAACCCTAACTCTAACCCTAGCTAATTCTATTAATAGTGTGTTTTCTAGTTGATTTTGATGATTGGTAGCTGTCACACACTTCTCAGCATGCATTTCAAAAACGCAAACGCGGGAAAAAACGCCTGTAAACGCGGGAAAACGCCGCGTTTTGCCGCAATTTTTTTTTTTGCCGCAAAAACACATGCGTCAAAAAAACGCGGCGTTTTGCCACGTTTACATGCGTTTTTTCACCACATGCGTTTTTTAAAAAAACGCAGATCAAAACGCAAGTGTGAAACCAGCCTTATACAGTAACTTTAGTATTTTGGGGCTTATAGGGAAATTCCCATTTATTATAATTACTTTAATGTTCATATTTAGGTAAGCAAAGTAAAAATAAGCTATTTTGCTTTTGTCAAGCCCCTGGACCAAAAGGGAATGGAAACAGAAAGGCAAAGAGATTTCTTATATTCTAGCATAAAATGTGTTAATTTTTTAAATGCTACCCAAAAGTGGAGGATTCCTTAAATATTGGTATTCCCTATGAAATAACAATTCTGGACATCTTTTTCTCAAAAGTCGGCTTTGTACTGTTCCTCTTTTATTCCCCTTGGAATGGATTCCTAATTGGGTAACTAAGTTTTCTCTTATCTCCTGGGCGTTTCTGGTGTGTGTGTAGCACCCATAGTCATGGTGTATATCCAGAGATTGTCCATGAGAAACCACCAACACGTTTCTGGTGTGTGTAGCACTAAGGGTATGTTTCCACGTTCAGGATGGCCGGCGGTATCGCCGCTTGGCGCTAAGCCCCGCCCCCTTTCTGGGACGCGATCATGCCGGATGTGTTAACTCTTCACATCCGGGATGATCGCTCTCTCCCATAGCGCCCTGTGATATGCCTTGCGGGGACGCTGCGTCCCCGCAAGGTGTACGGACATGCTGCGATCTGAAAAGACGCGCAGCATGTCCAGAGTCGCAGGGCCGCCGCGTGCGGGTTTCCACGCATAGTGGAGATGGGATTTCATAAAATCCCCTCCACTATGCTGGAACATCTGGACGCTGCGTGTTTGACGCTGCAGCTCTGCGCAGCGTCAAACAAGCAGCGTTTCCTGACCGTGGAAACATACCCTTATACACATGGTGTATATCCAGAGAAAAAGATTATTCACTGCATACTCAGTGTGTCAAGCAGAAATGATGGTGTTTATTTACAGTGGTGCTTTGACATGAACGAATGGAAAATTGCTTCTTGATTATGTCTATGAATAATTGACATTTTGATTCAGAGAATATTTTTCAAAATATCACAATAGAGAAGTAGAGGAGAAGCCAGAAACATGAAAGTATCCTTATAGCACGCTGTGCAGCCTCACTGTAAACAAACGGCTTCACTTCTGCTTCACCCATTGAGTGTGCAGTGAATAATTCTCTTGATGTACACTGCTCAAAAAAATAAAGGGAACCCTAAAATACCACATCCTAGATATCACGGAATGAAATATTCCAGTTGCACATTTTTATTCCTTACATAGTGGAATGTGTTGAGAATAATAAAACATAACAATTATCAATGTAAATCAAAATGAATCTCCCACGGAGGTCTGGATTTGGAATGATATTCAAAATCAAAGTGGAAAATCAAATTACAGGCTGATCCAACTTCAGTGGAAATGCCTCATGACAAGGAAATGATGCTCAGTAGTGTGTGTGGCCTCCACGTGCCTGTATGATCTCCCTACAAAGCCTGGGCATGCTCCTGATGAGGCGGCGCCAAATCCTGGACGGTCTGTGGTGCAATGTGACTTTGGTGGATGGAGCGAGACATGATGTCCCAGATGTGCTCACTCGGATTCAGGTCTGGGGAATGAGCAGGCCAGTCCATAGCTTCAATGCCTTCATCTTGCAGGAACTGCTGACATACTCCAGCCACATGAGGTCTGGCATTGTCCTGCATTAGGAGGAACCCAGGGCCAACCGCACCAGCATATGGTCTCACAAGGGGTCTGAGGATCTCATCTCGGTACCTAATGGCAGTCAGGCTACCTCTGGCGAGCACATGGAGGGCTGTGCTGCCCTCCAAAGAAATGCCACCCCACACAATTACTGACACACTGCCAAACCGGTCATGCTGAAGGATGTTGCAGGCAGCAGATCACTCTCCACAGCATCTCCAGACTCTGCCACATCTGTCACATGTGCTCAGTGTGAACCTGCTGTGAAGAGCACAGGGTGACAGTGGCGAATTTGCCAATCCTGGTGTTCTGTGGCAAATGCCAAGCGTCCTGCATGGTGTTGGGCTGTGAGCACAACCCCCATCTGTGGACGTCGGGCACTCAGACCATCCTCATGGAGTCGGTTTCTAACCGTTTGTGCAGACACATGCACATTTGTGGCCTGCTGGAGGTCATTTTGCAGGGCTCTGGCAGTGCTCCTCCTGTTCCTCCTTGAACAAAGGCAGAGGTAGCGGTCCTGCTGCTGGGTTGTTGCCCTCCTAGGGCCCCTCCACATCTCCTGGTGTACTGGCCTGTCCCATGCTAGCGCCTCCAGCCTCTGGACACTACGCTGACAGACACAGCAAACCTTCTTGCCACAGCTCGCATTGATGTGCCATCCTGGATGAGCTGCACTACCTGAGCCACTTGTGTGGGTTGCAGAGTCCGTCTCATGCTACCACGAGTGTGAAAGGACAACCAACATTCAAAAGTGACCAAAACATCAGCCAGAAAGCATTGGTACTGAGATGTGGTCTGTGGTTCCTACCTGCAGAACCACTCCTATATTGAGGGTGTCTTGATAATTGCCAATAATTTCCATCTGTTGTCTATTCCATTTGCACAACAGCATATGAAATTGATTGTCAATCAGTGTTGCTTCCTAAGTGGACAGTCTGATTTCACAGAAGTTTGATTTACTTGGAGTTAGATGCTGTTGAGTGTTCCCTTTATTTTTTTTGAGCAGTGTATAGTAGGATCCCACTCAGATTTCGCAAGCACCTCCAAGAAACCCCAATTGTGCACTCCAAATAGATTCCATATCCAGAGATTGTCCACTAATGCGATTCGGGTGTGTGTGGCACTCTTAGGGCTCATACTCACTTGCGTGAAATACGGCCGAGTCTTGCATGTTAAAACCCGGCTCTGCCGCCGGCACTCCAGAGCGGAGCGTGCGGCCGCATAGCAATACATGGAGCTGCACGCTCCGCTCCCAAGTGCTGGCGGCAGAGTCGGGTGTTACCATGTGAGCCTCAGCCGTATTTCACGCAAGTGAGTATGAGCCCTTATTCATAGCATATATCTACAGATTGTCCATGAGAAACCACCAGTGCATTTAGGGTGTGTGTAGCACCATTACTCGTGGTGGAGACTGTTCATGAGAAACAAAAACGCGTTTCTGGTTTGTAGCATGCTTACTCATGACATTTAAAGATTGTCCATGAGAAACCACCATTGTGTTTCTAGTCTGTGCTGCACATATAGCGTACATCCAGAGATGGTCTATGAGAAACCATCTACACGATTCTGTTTTGTTTAGTACCCTTACTCATGGCATATATCTACAGATTGACCATGAGAAACCACCATCATTTTAGGTGAGTATAGCACTCTGACTCATGGCATACTACCAGAGGTTGTCCATGAGACACTACCAACGCGTTTCAGGTGTGTGTAGCACCCTTACTCATGGTGCCCATCTACAGATTATCCATGATAAACCACCAACACGGTACAGGTGTATGTAGCAACCTTTACTCATTGCGTACATCCAGAGATTGTCCATGAGAAACCACCAATGTGTTATACACCATGTGTAAGAGTGCTACATGCACCAAAAACACGTTGGTTGTTTCCCATGGACAATATGTGGAAGCACAGCAACTACTTATTAAACGATTCTTAAAAAATCATTGCAGATTTTACCAACGTCCGAGCTGGATTCACGCTTATTAATATTTTATGCCAAAAAGAATCAGCATGTCTGCCATACTCACATGATCAAGTAGGGCAGTAACGTGCCGAGGTTATCATTAGCACACACAAGTTTTTTCCTTCAAATTAATGGCCTAAAGTAAGAGTTGGCAGAAGTCAAAACAGCAATTCCGCAAATAATAAATGGCAATAAATTTGTCCGAAATGCGTTGAGTCTGTGTGATTAGCATCTGGGTGTATGGAGGGCTGATAAGCCTGTGCTGCACTGGAGGAGACAGAATGTCTCAAAATGATGAAATGGATTTGCTCAACATACAATTTCCTCAACACTTGTTGCAATTTGCACTAATGATACGTAGACATATGTGGAAAGTAGAATACGCGATGATATATCTGGTGCTGCTGGCACAGTTCAGGGGGTGGATATGAATATACAAGGACGATTGAAATAATGCACTAAGAGAAAAAAAAATGTAGCAGGGACACAGCTAAAGATTTGGGGTTTGTGCCGGAGTCCTTATTTCTCCAGATGAGCTCCACTTTGAGCTGTATCAGCGTCAACATGAAGGTAAATAAAGGAGCCATAGTGCTGCCCGTCCTGTACGCCGCTACAAGATGTCAGCGTTCTGGCACAGCCGGCACAATGTCATTGCGTTGCACCAGCTGCGTCCATCCTTGTTGTGCGGCAGTAGAGGACTCGGTCGCTCGAATTAGGAGAATTGTGGTGGATGGCACAAAGGTGGCATTGCTACTTTTGGAGGGGGCAAAAATGGACAATTACTTTTAAGGGGTAAATAATACTTTTTAAAAAGGGGCATTGTTTGTTCTACTTATGGGACATTATTATTATTGGGATAGAGTAAGCAATAATCGCCTTTTTCAACCCCCAGAGTTTACAACCCACGTTTCGCCACTGCATTGTGCACCGCCAGATAACTCAGTGCTGACGCATATAACGACATGTGTGATTTTATATAACATCACACTAAATAAATCCATATACCATTTTTGCATAAAGACAAAAATGCAAGTAAGGACTTTCTTACCCATGTGACCAGAGCTCCATCCATTAGGTGGTCGATGGTCGGCCCCTGTTGGTCATCCATGTCTTCCAGTTGCTGTACAGGTTGTTAGGTCTCCTCTGCTAGCTCTCCGGCACTTTAGGAGACATTTTATCTCTGGATATTTGTCTCGTCGCTCAGTCGTCTCCCCTATGTCCTCCGTACATCAGACTTCTCAGCGTCACTGTGGTTTCTGCACATAGATCAGTTCCTCTCTCTAAGTCCTGTATCCTCCCTCTTCTTACCACAGTCAGTAAGATGCCGGAAGTTTATCATTGCGCAGTCTCAGAGTTTGGCCCCCGTAAGTCTTTAGATGCCAGTAGGTGTATACCCGATAACCACCTGTACAGTGTATGGGGCACAGAGTATTTCAGAGATCACTGTTCCACTTGTGCAGTTTCTATGGGATAATGCCTGCCAGGCCTCATTCATCAAGGCCGAGTTCAAAGATTACATTTTCTATGTGGATTTTATGCACATATTTTTACACCTGTACATATTTTCAGCAATCATTCATGGATTTATGTGAATTTTTGCTGTAGAAAATAAATACACAGAAAGAAAAAAAAAAATAACGCAAATATGTGAATAAAATTAAGTTAAAACTTGTGCACTTTACTGTTAATGTTAAAATGCTGCAGATTTTATTTGTGGAAAATCAGTGCTGTAAAAACGTGAACTAAGCGGCAATGTGTCATACAGTCCACGCTCCTATGTTGGCTACTTGGATTGTTTACAGGGGGGGGGGGGGTATTAAATTATTGTAGGTGGCAGTACATTGCCAAGGGCAAATAGGGTATGTGCTGCCAACAAAATGCCCACTGCCTAGGGACAAATTGTAGTAGAATGTACAAAAAAACAAACTTTTTTTTTACCCTGTAACAGGCGCTGACCCCATCTTTTGTATTGAAACATCTAATGAGGATGTGCAAAGGTCATTGTGAAGAGAGGGGGAGGAAGTCAGCTGTGATGTCGCCTATATAGAGGTGTTACCTGTCAAAGTAATCCTGTCTCTGATAAGGAAACTGCTGTAAAACTTTATAAAAAGGAAGATCTGTCCTGACATAGCGAGATACAGCTCATGTTAATAATGAAAGCACATTTCAGGTAAAAGTATTGTCTTTATTAAGGATTATGTTCTATTACACCATTGATGGAGATACTGGTAATTATGTAATGCTACGCAGTATTACTCAGAGTAGTTAAACACATGATAAGTTGTGTAGGATTCCACCTTACAGCTGAGACACTATACTTCCAGCCAAACTGCAAGTCAGGCCTGTCCCGTCTTCTTCGACATTAATGGCTTTCACCTTCCCACCTTCAACGATCAGAGAAAACCTAAGGAAGAATGATAAGGAACATCAGTGATTCTTGAAGAACAACTTGGTTAAAGGGCGCAGTCAGATGGCTGTATAGAATCGGACCGAGATCTTATCGCACTGCTGGGACTGGCCGGCGGTTCTCCCAATCACAGAGTTACAGATGTATGAAACCATCACGGTAGGGTCAGGACAGCCGAAGGAAGAAGGATAAGGAACAGGTCGGCACGCAGTGCACGGATTGGCCGGCGGCTCTCCCAACCACAGTGTTACAGATGTATCAAGCCATCATGGTAGGGTCAGGAAAGCCGCTGGCCAGTCTAGGCACTGAATTTTGATCTCAGTCCGATTTATTCGGCCGTCTGACTGCACTCAAAGAAGCATTCCTAGCCAACATTACTAGCGAACTCACAGGATAAGTCATAGATATCTCTCCATTCATTCTGTGCCTGATTGCCTAAAATCGATCAAAGGACACTCAAGTCTGCACATCGTTGTGGACCCAGACCAGTGGGATCAGCATCAACCAGAACTTCATGGTCTATAGTGTGTATGTAAGGGGTAATTCACACAATGCAGATTTGGTGAGTATTTTCAGGGCAGATTTACATGCAGAAAATCTGCCGCATAACACAGTACTGGCTAATAGTGATGAGCGAGCGTGCTGGGATAAGGTGTTATCTGAGTATGCTCGAGTGCTAGTAGAGTATTTTTGGCGTGCTCTAATACGGTGTTCGATTCCCCGCGGCTGCATGTCTCGTGGCTGTTCGACAGCCGGAATACATGCAGGGATTGCCTAACAATAGCTCACAGTTCGACAGCTGATCTAGCAGACAGATACATTGATTGGCAGGTTCTGGAGGCGAAGAGTGAAAGTGCACGCCTCAAAAAAAAAAAAAAAAAAATCTAAAGAGATGCCCAAGTTGTAATGCGAGCAGAGATTTCACATACTGCTCTCCAAGAGCAACAAATGTGGATCTCTCTGCAATGGAGCGACGTAGCTCAAAACGGAAAAACGTGGTAGAATCAGGGGAACTGCAGGATTTTTACAAGGTATTTAACTAAACTAAAATGGTAGACATATTTGTGCCCAAATCTGGGGCAATTTTAAGCTTTTTTTCTAAATATGCTTAATTAAAACAAAGAGAAGTGCTGTAGGTTGTTTTGATGCACATTATAGAGCCAGACACACTGTATGATGGATAACAGCAGCATCAAATATCACTGACCAAAGTGGATTGGAAAAAAAAAATCTTACAATACATCCTTTATTTTATCAATAGAAAAAACATTTGGCGCTTTGCTTTTCAGGTATATTGCAGAACTTAATTAAAGACGGGCACCGGTAATGTGTTTGGAATATAAAATCAAAGTACCGGTACTTAAAATCTGAGCACAGAACAGGTGATGAACCATGTAGGATGAACAAGAAAATATTGGGAGCATGTATTACTTGATTTAACCAGCCATCATCTGCCACAAACAGGCACTGGTGGAGCGTGCCCATGACGTGATCGTGGGGCGCCACTGGTTTGATAGGACAACTGGGGGTCTGCTGAAGATTCCGTACCTGTCATGGCGATTCTCATGTGAAAGTCAGTGTTTAGCAGGCGGTCATAAGAGAGACTATGAAGCTGTAATTGTCTAATCACGTGACACACACAAAAAAAAAAACTAAATAAAAAAAAAATATTTATTTTTGGTGCCTCAAATGAAAGTAAAGATTGAGAATTAAAAAAAAAAAAATTTACAAAAGTTTAAATCACCCTCATCTTGCACCATTAAAAATAAAACAACAACAATACATAAAAAAAATCATATTTAGTATTGATGCAGTCCTAAAAGTGATCAAAACATAAAATTAATCTTATTGATAAAACAACGGTGTAACGAGAGAAGAATTAAAAAAAGAAAAAAAAAAAAAGAAAAAAAAAAAATTATTATGTTTTGTTTTTACCGCCGCATCTTTGCAATAACAGGAGATCAAAACATCATATCTACCCCAAAATGGTATCAGCGCAAATGTCAGCTAAAAGTGGAAAAAAAAAATGAAGCCCTCACCTGGTCCCAGATTCCCAAAAAATGTAAAATGTTACGCATCTCAGAAAAAGGAGACAAAAAATAAATAAATAAAAAAAATTCAGCTTTTAAACAAAATTTCCACATTTTTTTCACTACTTAAAAAAAACAAACAAACAAAAAAAACTGCATATATTTGGCATCTGCCCTGGAGAATCATATCGCCAGGTTAGTTTACCATATAGTAAACAATGTAACTAGAAAAAAAACAAAAAACAACAAAACAATTGTAGAATTGCACTTTTTTTTGCTAATTTCAATGACCTTGGAATATTTTTCCTGCTTTCCAGTGCATCAGATGATTAAATGAATGGAGTCATTTCAAAGTATAAATCGTACCGCAAAAAGCAAGCCCTCACAATTATATGGATGGAAAAAAAAAAAAAAAAAAGTTATGCTCTTGGAAGAAGGGGAGGAAAAAAATGAATATGAAGAATAATGCTCCTGTAGTTCCCCAGCGCCAGGAATTTTCACCTTTTGCAACGTTTATTTCCAAAAAGATCTTCAAGCTCCTTTTTCTCTAGCAGCAATCCAGTAGCCTGAGAGCAAAACGTGAGAAGTCAGCGATCGCACAGAACCTAATCCTATCACGCAATAGATGTATATCTTGGCAATAAGGTACAGCAGCCATGAGAATTAGTGAAGGTCCATTATCACCATAGGATTGGCTGGGACTGTCAAGTTGCGGCATTTTATTATATAACAAATAATCAAAAAGAAAAAAAGAAAAAAAAAAAAAAAAGAAAAAATAAAGCCGCACTGCTGCTTATATTTAGAGAAACGGTTAACATGTGTGTGGTATTAATAAAAGTCTTTTGCCTCGTTGCATTGGAGGTGCTTGCAATGAAAAAAAGTTCACGAGAATACAATGCTGAGAAAAAAATGCAATAGCACTCACCAATGAGGTGCAATAACGGTCCTTTATTGAAGAGACGGGTGCATAAACGACATCTTCACGGCGTCGGGGGTGAAAGAAGGAAGTGAGCAGGGGATGAGGTCATCCCCTGCTCACTTCCTTCTTTCACCCCCGACGCCGTGAAGATGTCGTTTATGCACCCGTCTCTTCAATAAAGGACCGTTATTGCACCTCATTGGTGAGTGCTATTGCATTTTTTTCTCAGCATTGTATTATTATATAACAAACCCTACTAAAATCCAACTTTTATAAATTAATGAAAAATACCGTACATTAGAATATCTCCTTAAAAGGTTATTCCCATCTTCATAGATGGCTCTTACCAGATCGTGCTGGTAAATACAAGCAATTTAACAATTTACTGTTTCTTAAAATTTGCATCCGTTGTTCAGATATTAATATTTTTCTTTGGTTTACAGCTTGTTGCCTTGGAGACCGACCACCACTGCTGTCTTGATTGTAAGCCCTGTACTGAAGCTGGCCGGGATTAGGAGGTAACAGTGCACTCCGGTGATCCTGACCAGCTTCAAAACAGTGCTTTCAAGCTCGACAGAAAAGAGCTTGTAAGCGCTGCGCATGTTCTGCTCTCTAGCAGGTTTCCAAGATAATAAGCAGTAAAGAAAAAAGTATCAATATCTCAGGAACAACTGATTATTTTAATAATCAGTAAACTGCAAAATTGGTTTTATTTACATGCTCTATCCGACGAGATCCATTTACAGAGCCTTGAAAAAGTATTCATACCTTGCGAACTTTTCCAGATTTTTTCACGTTTCACTATTTTCAGAGATTTATATTTTTATATAGTTAGAAAACCATCATTTCCTTTCCACAAATTCTTGCTACTTAGTGTTGATAGATTACATACATTCCAAATAGAATACATATAAGTTTGCGAGTGCAGCTTGAGAAATTTTTGGATAGGTGTGAATACTTTTTTACGGCACTGTACATCCTGTACAGTCAGATATAGTTAGAGAGCAGGCCCAGGGCTATTTATTTATAGGTCGTAATTCAGGATTCATCGTAATTACCTTGGCAAAGTCTCCGCATGGATCAGCTAACATGTGGACCTACAAGAGATTACAGGATTGATCAGTGGATCATTTGATAAACAATTTGTACGTATTTGTATCTGATCTTTTGTGATCTAGTTCCAATGGACCGGAGAACAGATGCCATGTTTCGTTACTGCAATCATTTTCTTGCAGTTCACAATTTTTGCAGTATTTATGCTTTAAAAGGAAAACCGTCATCAGGTTTTTAGACAAAGTAATGTCATCACCTCCACACATTTATATTACAAGTCCGTGTCTCCGTTGTCTCCTAATCCATTTGTGAATTCTTATGCAAGTAAACTCGCAAGTGCAAGGGGCTTGGTTCTCCGGCCCCTCTCCCTCCCTTTCTCCTGCCAGTGATTGACGGGTCACTTTTCTCTATGACCTGCTCCCCCGCCGGCATCTCGTGCAAACACCGTAATTCACAGCGCGCATGCATATCCTCATGATATTACTAGAGCCGGACTATCCATCTGTGCATGTGTCACCATTGAGAATGATGGCGCCTGTGTAAAATGTCAATATCTGTGACCTGCCGACATCTTGTGCAATTGTCGTAACGTCCTCATGACATCGCGAGAGCCGGGCTATCCATCTGTGCATGCGTTGCCACCCCCTCCCAGTAATGAATTTGCCTGTGCAAGATGTCAGTGTCTGTGACCTGCTCTCCCACCTGAGATTTTGTGCATGTGCCATCACTCCCAGAGGTAGAGCATGCGCAGTAATATCCATCTTCAAGACATTGTGAGAGCCTGCCTATCCATCTGCGCATGTGTCGCCTCCCCAAGGAATGATGGTGCCTGTGCAAGATGTCCGTGTCTGTGACCTACTCTCTCATCTGAGATTTTGCACATGTGTCATCATTTCCACTGATGGCGCATGCGCAGTAAAATCCTCATTAAATCGCGAGAGCCGGGCTATCCATCTGCACATGTGTGGCCCTTCCCGGGAATGATGGCACCTGCGCAAGATGTCAGTGTCTGTGACGTGCTCTCCCACCTGAGATTTTGCACATGTGCTATGATTTCCAGGGGTAGCGCATTCGCAGTAACATCCTCAAGACATTGCGAGAGTCGGGCTATCCATCTGCGCATGCGTCACCCCTCCCAGGAATGATGGCACCTGCGCAAGATGTCCGTGTCTCCGACTTGATCCCCCACTTAAGATTTTGCGTACGTGCCATTATTGCCGGAGATGGCGTATGCACATGGCTCCTCCAGGAATTAATTTTGTAAAAACTAATGTTTGCTCCTTATATTTAGTTTGTGATCCACAAGCTCTGTCATTTTTGATTGGACAGTACCTAGATTGGAGCAGATTCCATCAGGAAGGGCTTCAAACCCCCCCCCCCCCCCAAAAAAAAAAAAAACCAAACAAAAAAAAACACCACATTTTCTATCATGTGCTTTGTCAAAACCTGTGGTGGATGAAGAAAAAAAAGCTGAAAATACAGAACAGATAAACAGCAAAGAAGTTTTGTGGTACAAAGCAATAGGAAGTGTCTTTAGAGCAATTTTTTACAGTTGTTATTGGAAAGCGGACACTTTCCGCAAAAAAAAATAAAATAAATAAAAATTCTAAAAGAAAAAAAAAAAAAAGTGACAGCTTTACAATTTCTCATTTAACTTTGGCTGTGAATAAAGCTAACAATATCATTCAATCCCAAATCAGCAACAATTAGACAAATATTTCCTTAAAGGATTAATGTAGTTATATGAAAAAAACAAAACAAAACACGTTATATTTCGGAATTTTTGTGTACGATTGGTTGGGGTCCAGACGGCGCGGACTCAGCTGTGCCCCTTTGTGTCCGATCTGCTTTATTTCAGCTGGCGAGCAGAGGAATGTATGAACTGAAAGTCTAATGCCAGATTTTAGCCGATGGCTTTTCCTCCTTTATCCAGAGATTAGTAGAAGTCTCGGCATCCAGAAACTACACAATTAAAAAAAAACAAAAAAACAAAAAAACCAACCTTCTGATGTCTCATTATGACATACCAGAAGTTGTGCCAGTTGTCTAATATCACCCCCCAATAGCCCAGAAATTCTGATAATCCAACACTTTCATCTAACTATAAAATTGCAAGTTAATTGTAAACAAACGGAATTTTGAGACTTCTGTATTTACCACGAAGGGAGCAGATTTTCTGATAGTCTTATTTTATGTCTACAAATAAGTTCTAGATACAAAAACAGTCCTAAGTCCCAGTATATACAAATAAAAATATAAAATAAAAATCTGATTTTTATTCTACTTAGATTTAAATAGTAAGAAGTTACAAAATATTCAGAAAAAGTTTAGAATTCACCTTAAAGCTTTGATGTGAAGAACCTGCTTTCTACTTCTTTGCGCTTCAGTGCCGCCCTGATGTGCACAGAATTCCCCCTGCACTCATGTTATACAACCAGAAAAGTGGACGGTGGCCAACTCTGAGGGTTACACAACACACTACCTGACGAAACATTTAACCCTTTGAGTGAAAACTCCACACTTCTCTTCCCAGCTTCAGATAGCAGCGCCATGATTTGGAAGGGGGTATCGGGCAAAACAAAATCCAGACAGATGCACTGAAAACAATGCACACAGTAGTGTGTACAAGTGATCTAGATAATACACCCCATTGGGGATTTAGAGAATGGGGTGAGCTCAGTTTAATGTAATTGTCCTAATTCATAACTAGTTTTCATAGTTAAGTCTTACCGACAGTCAGAAGATCATTCCACACTTTCAGATACTTGCTCCCTTGCAGTTCTGGTAAGTAACCAGGTCTCCCTACATCTACACATACGGTAAGTAATATCCACTATATGGATAGAAGTATTCAGACACCTCAGGAACTTATAAATCCATAGACATTAATATGGAGTTGGTCCTTGTAGCACTATCCCTCCTGCACTAAACTCTAGCCGGCACAATGCAGTCAGGGGGTGACGTTCTCTTGGCATCCACCAAACCCAGACTCAACCGTCACTACACAGAACACGTTTCCACGGGTCCAGTGATGGCTTTACATCACTCCATCCATTGTGCTTGGTGATGTAAGGCTGCTCAGCCATGAAGCTCCTGGTGGGGGTGCAGTGTGCCGATGTTAGTACCAGAGGAGGTTTGGACTCTGCAGTTATGGAGTCAGAAGAGCGTTGGTGCCTTTTCTGTCCTCGGTGATGCCACTCTGTAATGTTACGTGGTCTACACTTCTACTGTTCCTTCCACCTCTCAATAACATTATTCACAAATGATGGGGAAAGATTTAGGAGGGGAGAAATGTCATGAATGGACTATTACAAGACTGCACTGGGTCACATGGTAGTAAAGGAAGACAGCATGTCGGGAGCAGGAGGTTATACACTGGGGTCAACATGGGACAAGATGTTATAGACTAGGTGGTGATGGGGCAGGGTGAAAAAACAGAATTAAATGCTTAAAGGAGCCATGTCCCAATACTTTTCTCCAAATAGCGTAGATAGCACAGGATGCCTACTATGGTGGGCGACAGGGATGTGGAGTAGGAGTCTGAGTCGGCGTCATGGAAATTAAGGAGTCGGAGGTTTGGCTTACCAACTCCACAGCCCTGATGGGCGAACTACCACTTTAATAAAGAACTGCTTCAGAAGCGGAGCCGTTTCGCCTCCTAGCATGTAACACAGTGACTCATTCTGGGCACATAGTTGGCACAACATCTTTCCTTTACCTTCCCATCGGCGCCATGCACTTTTCCCCACTCGCTCAGAACAAAGACATCATTGACCGAGATGCATGCGATTACTTCCGCCCCGCGGGATTTCAAGTCGTCAGCCTGAGTCACGTATCCAGGCAGGTGCGTCTGGGGAAAAAACACAAGGAAGACGACAACTAAACATAACAAAATGTACGTTCTCGGCCTGGAGGGGGCACATCTACCAGATTTCAGCTGGAGGGGATACAATATCCAGTGCGGTGTACAGTGTAGGGTTTTTTATGGAGCGTAATTTGCCTATAAAGTTTGTGTGCCCGGATCAGGAGCCACCAGCGCGCTCCAGCGACCCCCACAACTTTCAGAGCAGCGCTTACAAGCCTCTAAACACTGAGCAAGTTCAGCCACTGCTGATGGGCTGCAGAGGTGGTCAATAACTTGGGCAACGAACAGAAAACAAAATCAAAAATCCCTCAATCCTTGAGAACAGAGAAGATTTTTAACCAGAAGTAGGTTTTAATTGCTTGTTAATTCTAAGAACTTTGCAATTTTAACAATTTTTAGATCATGAGAATAATCCTTTAAAAAGGTGTAAGCCAAAAATAATTGGCCAAAAAATCCACATCTGGGCAAAGTAAGCATAGCTTTAATTTACTGTTCATAGAACAGATGCACAAAGTTATACAAAGGATTAAAGGGAATCTGTCTCCAGGTTTTTGCCACCTAATCTAAAAGCTGCATGATATAGAGAGAGAGAACCTGATTCCAGCGATGTATCACTTACTCGACTGCTTGTTGTAGTTTTGATAATCTCCTGCTTATAAAACAGTGACTTTATCACTAAAGGACTAGTAAACCTGCTGCCAGATAGTCCAACCTGCCCCCACCACTGATTGGCTGCTTTCTGCCTATGTACAGTGTGCACAAAAGCTGAAAATCAGTGGTGTGGGCGGGGTTATACATGGCTAGGCATTCAGAGCACTGCTAGAAAACGTGGATTTTATAAAAAACTACAACAAGCAGCCCGTTAAGTGACACACCGCTTGGAATCAGGGTCTGTGTCTCTACATTATACTGCTCTCAGATAGGGGAGCAAAAAACCTGAAGACAGATTCCCTTTAAAAATCTGAGCATTTTACTCCAAATGTTCTTCAGTTAGAGACATGGGTGCAAAGAAAAAAGTGTCCCACTGCTTTTCTCTAAAACAAACAAAGAAAACCAACATGTTTTTCATGGATTTTTAAACATGCCCTTGGGGCAAAGATGCTGCTGCAAGATGATTCTTTGACGTTTATACTAAAATGATAACTGCATGCACTACCTAAAATGAATTGTTCTGTGCTTAGAAGATGTTTTTTTTATTTTTTTCAGTGTAGAAATAAATGACAGGAAAAACACATGTACAAAATGACAATAAATACTAAAAACTGTATACAAAAAAACTTGTGTTATAAAATGGTACAAATGAGGAAGGCCTAACAGAAACTTACATGAAACTTAAGTGATGCAATTGAAAAATATTCCCTTGATGTCCCTTGTGCTGCCAGTTACTCCACTGGTTACGAAAGATTCTTTTGGGGTCACGTTAG
This sequence comes from Ranitomeya variabilis, assembly GCF_051348905.1. Lineage (NCBI taxonomy): Eukaryota > Metazoa > Chordata > Amphibia > Anura > Dendrobatidae > Ranitomeya > Ranitomeya variabilis. The sequence continues at coordinate 464,805,635 of NC_135233.1, forward strand.
GCAACAAGAAACCTCTCAGAGCCAAGAGTCATTTCCACACCGGCCCTATAGCTGTAATTACTGTTACAGGAGTGTTGGCAAATCCCACCCCCACTTATTCTCAGGGGAAATGACGGCTCTCAGGGATGTTTAGGACCAAACCACAAGATAAATTGGACGGGGGTATCTGGTAACCAGAGTGATCCTGAAATATATACAGTCCTGGGGGAACTGGAGGGGAGAGCCACGGGGACGGGGGTATCCGGTAACCAGAGTGATCCTGAAATATATACAGTCCTGGGGGAACTGGAGGGGAGAGCCGCAGAGACAGGAGGGGAGAGCCACGGGGACATCTGGTAACCAGAGTGATCCTGAAATATATACAGTCCTGGGGGAACTGGAGGGGAGAGCCGCAGAGACAGGAGGGGAGAGCCACGGGGACGGGGGTATCTGGTAACCAGAGTGATCCTGAAATATATACAGTCCTGGGGGAACTGGAGGGGAGAGCCGCAGAGACAGGAGGGGAGAGCCACGGGGACGGGGGTATCTGGTAACCAGAGTGATCCTGAAATATATACAGTCCTGGGGGAACTGGAGGGGAGAGCAGCAGAGACAGGAGGGGAGAGCCACGGGGACGGGGGTATCTGGTAACCCGAGTGCCTACGATCCTGAAATATATACAGTCCTGGGGGAACTGGAGGGGAGAGCAGCAGAGACAGGAGGGGAGAGCCACGGGGACGGGGGTATCTGGTAACCCGAGTGCCTACGATCCTGAAATATATACAGTCCTGGGGGAACTGGAGGGGAGAGCCACGGGGACGGGGGTATCTGGTAACCAGAGTGATCCTGAAATATATACAGTCCTGGGGGAACTGGAGGGGAGAGCAGCAGAGACAGGAGGGGAGAGCCACGGGGACGGGGGTATCTGGTAACCAGAGTGATCCTGAAATATATACAGTCCTGGGGGAACTGGAGGGGAGAGCCGCAGAGACAGGAGGGGAGAGCCACGGGGACGGGGGTATCTGGTAACCAGAGTGTTCCTGAAATATATACAGTCCTGGGGGAACTGGAGGGGAGAGCCGCAGAGACAGGAGGGGAGAGCCACGGGGACGGGGGTATCTGGTAACCAGAGTGTTCCTGAAATATATACAGTCCTGGGGGAACTGGAGGGGAGAGCCGCAGAGACAGGAGGGGAGAGCCACGGGGACGGGGGTATCTGGTAACCAGAGTGTTCCTGAAATATATACAGTCCTGGGGGAACTGGAGGGGAGAGCCGCAGAGACAGGAGGGGAGAGCCACGGGGACGGGGGTATCTGGTAACCAGAGTGATCCTGAAATATATACAGTCCTGGGGGAACAGGAGGGGAGAGCCACGGGGACGGGGGTATCTGGTAACCCGAGTGCCTACGATCCTGAAATATATACAGTCCTGGGGGAACTGGAGGGGAGAGCAGCAGAGACAGGAGGGGAGAGCCACGGGGACGGGGGTATCTGGTAACCCGAGTGCCTACGATCCTGAAATATATACAGTCCTGGGGGAACTGGAGGGGAGAGCAGCAGAGACAGGAGGGGAGAGCCACGGGGACGGGGGTATCTGGTAACCCGAGTGCCTACGATCCTGAAATATATACAGTCCTGGGGGAACTGGAGGGGAGAGCAGCAGAGACAGGAGGGGAGAGCCGCGGGGATGGGGTATCTGGTAACCCGAGTGCCTACGATCCTGAAATATATACAGTCCTGGGGGAACTGGAGGGGAGAGCCGTGGGGACAGGAGGTGAGAACGGAAGGAGAGAACCGCGAGGACTGGAGTATCTGGTAGCCTGAGTGCGTTCGATCCTGAAATATAAACAGTCCTCTGGGGATGGGAGGCGGGAGCCGCAACGGCTTAGGATATCTGGTAGCCCGAGTGCGTACGATCCTGAAATATATGCAGTCCTGCGGGGACGGGAGGCGAGAGTTACCGGATAAGCCGTTTTATCCATGGCATTGCTGGATCTGAGCCAGGTGACTCTTCTTTCTGACCAGACACAACTTACCTTGGAGCACCCTGGAGTAAAAGCCCCTGGAACGCCAAACAGCACCCCTTTCTTGTTTCCGAACACATCTCTGACGCTTTTCTTGTTTGCAGGACCTCCATCAAAGATCTGCACATCCGGTAGAGAATCTCCAACCTTGAAGAGAAATCACCTATCAGACACGTCGGCTTCTTGTTTGCCTCGTTCAGTTTCATATAGGAAACAATGGGTGGACCCCTAACCATAATAAGCCAGGCAGACCTCCAGATTTGTCACGGGCTTCAGCGTGAACCTAGCACTAGAGATCAGGACCTTACCTTGACCATGGGATAAAACGACAAATGATAAAAAAATGAGCAAGATTTGATTTGGAGCTGGAATATTATTATTATTTATTATTATCACACAGTAGAGGAAACCAGACCTCAGTGAAGGAATCGATCAGATTTTTTCTAACTGTAGAAGTGCATGAAAGTTAAGTAAGGAATGTGGAATAACCGGGGCGGTAATGGCGGCCGTGGTGTGGTCACCCAGCCGACCGTAAGCTAATACAAAAGCCACATGTGTTGCAACTGATTTCATGGCGGAAACGCCTTGTAAAAAATGAAGCTAGTGCAATAAAAAAAAAAAAATCATATGCAAATTAAAAAAAAAACAAAAAAAAAAAAACGCATTTTATTTTTAAAGGGAACCTGTCACCCCAAAATGGAAGGTGAGCTAAAAGCCCACCGGCATCAGGGGCTTATCTACAGCATTCTGTAATGCTGTAGATAAGCCCCTGATGTAACCTGAAAGATGAGAAAAAGAGGTTATATTATACTCACCCAGGGGTGGTCTCGCTGCGGTCCGGTCTGATGGGTGTCGCGGTCCGGTACAGCGCCTCCCATCTTCTTACGATCACGTCCTCTTGTCTTCACGCCGCAGCTCCGGCACAGGCGTACTTTGTCTGCCCTGTTGAGGTCAGACAAAGTACGCCTGGAGCCGCAGCGTGAAGACAAGAAGAGGACATCATCCTATGAAGATGGGAGGCCCCGGACCGGACCGCGACACCCATCAGACCGGACCGCAGCGGAACCGCCCCTGGGTGAGTATAATCTAACCTCTTTTTCTCATCTTTCAGGTTACATCAGGGGCTTATCTACAGCATTACAGAATGCTGTAGATAAGCCCCCTGATGCTGGTTGGTTTAGCTCAACTTCCATTTTGGGGGTGACAGGTTCCCTTTAAGATTTTTACTTTAATCTCTAGAGAGTTCATGAACCAAAATAAATAAAAATGTAAAAACTCAATGGAACATGCACAGTGTGAACCCAGCCGAAAATGGACAAAAGGAGACATGCATCTGACTCCCCCTGGACAAACAAGGTGTCCAAACATCACAGGGTCTATAATGGCCCACCTTTATTAAAAAAAATCGGGAACTTGAACTAAATGGTGCAAACACTTTAGCTCCACCACCTCATTCTTATCAGAGGTCACGTCCGAATGAGAAATTTGGTACAAATTACAGCACAAATTGTTCGGTGCTTCAAAGGGGTTGTCCGGCCTTAAGGCTACAAGTCTGCAGTCATTCTATGTGACTGCAGACTTGTGAATGCTCACATCGTGCACACTGCTTGCTGTGTGGATTCTCCAGGAATGGTGGGCTCATGACCACAAGTTGGTGATTTTCACACTTCCGGCCACATTCCGACTAGACGTGTCGCGTCTCGCTGAATACACTTGCACTGAGCTAGGCAGTGCACATCTAGTTGGCATGTGACAGTATGCATGCAAATCACATACATGCTGCTGATGGAGAATCCTCACAAGTCTGCAGTCACAGAGTTTAAGGCTGGACAACCCCTTTAATATTGATGGCTACTATGCAGTTAACTGAGCTGTGCTGTTCCACAACTAATCTTCATACACGAGCAGGCGCATACTAAGAGCAGCCGTCTTCATACACGAGCAGGCGCACACTAAGAGCAGCCTTCTTCATACATAAGAGCAGCCTTCTTCATACATGAGCAGGCGCACACTAAGAGCAGCCGTCTTCATACACGAGCACGTGATTACTAACAGCAGCCGTCTTCATACACGAACAGGTGCATACTAAGAGCAGCCTTCTTCATACACGAGCAGGCGCATACTAAGAGCAGCCGTCTTCATACACGAGCAGGCGCACACTAAGAGCAGCCGTCTTCATACACGAGCACGTGATTACTAACAGCAGCCGTCTTCATACACGAACAGGTGCATACTAAGAGCAGCCGTCTTCATACACGAACAGGTGCATACTAAGAGCAGCCTTCTTCATACACGAACAGGCGCACACTAAGAGCAGCCGTCTTCATACACGAGCACGTGATTACTAACAGCAGCCGTCTTCATACACAAACAGGCGCATACTAAGAGCAGCCGTCTTCATACACGAGCAGGCGCATACTAAGAGCAGCCGTCTTCATACACGTACAGGCGCACACTAAGAGCAGCCGTCTTCATACACGAACAGGCGCACACTAAGAGCAGCCGTCTTCATACACGAACAGGCGCACACTAAGAGCAGCCGTCTTCATACACGAGCACGTGATTACTAACAGCAGCCGTCTTCATACACGAACAGGTGCATACTAAGAGCAGCCTTCTTCATACACGAGCAGGCGCATACTAAGAGCAGCCGTCTTCATACACGAACAGGCGCACACTAAGAGCAGCCGTCTTCATACACGAGCACGTGATTACTAACAGCAGCCGTCTTCATACACGAACAGGCGCACACTAAGAGCAGCCGTCTTCATACACGAGCACGTGATTACTAACAGCAGCCGTCTTCATACACGAACAGGCGCATACTAAGAGCAGCCGTCTTCATACACGAACAGGCGCACACTAAGAGCAGCCGTCTTCATACACGAACAGGCGCACACTAAGAGCAACCGTCTTCATACACGAGCACGTGATTACTAACAGCAGCCGTCTTCATACACGAACAGGTGCATACTAAGAGCAGCCTTCTTCATACACGAGCAGGCGCATACTAAGAGCAGCCGTCTTCATACATGTGCAGGCGCACACTAAGAGCAGCCGTCTTCATACACGAGCAGGGCCGGACTGGCCATCTGGCAATTCTGGCAAATGCCAGAAGGGCCTGTCTGGTCGTGGGCTGCCTGGTCTGCTACATTGTTAACAGAATCTGTGTTCTCAAGACATCCATACTGTTAGGAGTTGTGACGGAGGTATCATTAGAAATTTTGGTCTTGTAGTAAATCTTCCTTTCCTCCATCCAGGGTAATATTAGTAATATATCCCATCTGGTGCTGGGGGACAGGGACAACATGGGCCTGTGTGATTTCAAATACCAGGGCTGAATTTCAGCCCCAGTCCGTACCTGTACACGAGCACGTGATTACTAACAGCAGCCGTCTTCATACACGAACAGGTGCATACTAAGAGCAGCCTTCTTCATACACGAGCAGGCGCATACTAAGAGCAGCCGTCTTCATACACGAACAGGCGCACACTAAGAGCAGCCGTCTTCATACACGAACAGGCGCACACTAAGAGCAGCCGTCTTCATACACGAGCACGTGATTACTAACAGCAGCCGTCTTCATACACGAACAGGTGCATACTAAGAGCAGCCTTCTTCATACACGAGCAGGCGCGCACTAAGCAGCCTTCTTCATACATGAACAGGCGCACACTAAGAGCCCCAGTCCGTACCTGTACACGAGCACGTGATTACTAACAGCAGCCGTCTTCATACACGAACAGGTGCATACTAAGAGCAGCCTTCTTCATACACGAGCAGGCGCATACTAAGAGCAGCCGTCTTCATACACGAACAGGCGCACACTAAGAGCAGCCGTCTTCATACACGAACAGGCGCACACTAAGAGCAGCCGTCTTCATACACGAGCACGTGATTACTAACAGCAGCCGTCTTCATACACGAACAGGTGCATACTAAGAGCAGCCTTCTTCATACACGAGCAGGCGCGCACTAAGCAGCCTTCTTCATACATGAACAGGCGCACACTAAGAGCAGCAGTCTTCATACACGAGCAGGCACGCACTAAGAGCAGCCTTCTTCATACACGAACAGGCGCACACTAAGAGCAGCCGTCTTCATACACGAGCACGTGATTACTAACAGCAGCCGTCTTCATACACGAACAGGCGCATACTAAGAGCAGCCGTCTTCATACACGAACAGGCGCACACTAAGAGCAGCCGTCTTCATACACGAACAGGCGCACACTAAGAGCAGCCGTCTTCATACACGAACAGGCGCACACTAAGAGCAGCCGTCTTCATACACGAACAGGCGCACACTAAGAGCAGCCGTCTTCATACACGAACAGGCGCACACTAAGAGCAGCCGTCTTCATACACGAACAGGCGCACACTAAGAGCAGCCGTCTTCATACACGAACAGGCGCACACTAAGAGCAGCCGTCTTCATACACGAGCAGGCGCACACTAAGAGCAGCCGTCTTCATACACGAACAGGCGCACACTAAGAGCAGCCGTCTTCATACACGAGCAGGCGCACACTAAGAGCAGCAGTCTTCATACACGAGCAGGCGCACACTAAGAGCAGCCGTCTTCATACACGAACAGGCGCACACTAAGAGCAGCCGTCTTCATACACGAGCACGTGATTACTAACAGCAGCTGTCTTCATACACGAACAGGTGCATACTAAGAGCAGCCTTCTTCATACACGAGCAGGCGCGCACTAAGAGCAGCCTTCTTCATACACGAACAGGCGCACACTAAGAGCAGCCGTCTTCATACACGAGCACGTGATTACTAACAGCAGCCGTCTTCATACACGAACAGGTGCATACTAAGAGCAGCCTTCTTCATACACGAGCAGGCGCATACTAAGAGCAGCCGTCTTCATACATGTGCAGGCGCACACTAAGAGCAGCCGTCTTCATACATGAACAGGCGCACACTAAGAGCAGCCGTCTTCATACACGAGCAGGGCCGGACTGGCCATCTGGCAATTCTGGCAAATGCCAGAAGGGCCTGTCTGGTCGTGGGCTGCCTGGTCTGCTACATTGTTAACAGAATCTGTGTTCTCAAGACATCCATACTGTTAGGAGTTGTGACGGAGGTATCATTAGAAATTTTGGTCTTGTAGTAAATCTTCCTTTCCTCCATCCAGGGTAATATTAGTAATATATCCCATCTGGTGCTTGGGGACAGGGACAACATGGGCCTGTGTGATTTCAAATACCAGGGCTGAATTTCAGCCCCAGTCCGTACCTGTACACGAGCACGTGATTACTAACAGCAGCCGTCTTCATACACGAACAGGTGCATACTAAGAGCAGCCTTCTTCATACACGAACAGGCGCACACTAAGCAGCCTTCTTCATACATGAACAGGCGCACACTAAGAGCAGCAGTCTTCATACACGAGCAGGCACGCACTAAGAGCAGCCTTCTTCATACACGAACAGGCGCACACTAAGAGCAGCCGTCTTCATACACGAGCACGTGATTACTAACAGCAGCCGTCTTCATACACGAACAGGCGCATACTAAGAGCAGCCGTCTTCATACACGAACAGGCGCACACTAAGAGCAGCCGTCTTCATACACGAACAGGCGCACACTAAGAGCAGCCGTCTTCATACACGAACAGGCGCACACTAAGAGCAGCCGTCTTCATACACGAACAGGCGCACACTAAGAGCAGCCGTCTTCATACACGAACAGGCGCACACTAAGAGCAGCCGTCTTCATACACGAACAGGCGCACACTAAGAGCAGCCGTCTTCATACACGAACAGGCGCACACTAAGAGCAGCCGTCTTCATACACGAGCAGGCGCACACTAAGAGCAGCCGTCTTCATACACGAACAGGCGCACACTAAGAGCAGCCGTCTTCATACACGAGCAGGCGCACACTAAGAGCAGCCGTCTTCATACACGAGCAGGCGCGCACTAAGAGCAGCCGTCTTCATACACGAACAGGCGCACACTAAGAGCAGCCGTCTTCATACACGAGCACGTGATTACTAACAGCAGCTGTCTTCATACACGAACAGGTGCATACTAAGAGCAGCCTTCTTCATACACGAGCAGGCGCGCACTAAGAGCAGCCTTCTTCATACACGAACAGGCGCACACTAAGAGCAGCCGTCTTCATACACGAGCACGTGATTACTAACAGCAGCCGTCTTCATACACGAACAGGTGCATACTAAGAGCAGCCGTCTCCATACACGAACAGGCGCACACTAAGAGCAGCCTTCTTCATACACGAACAGGCGCACACTAAGAGCAGCCTTCTTCATACACGAACAGGCGCACACTAAGAGCAGCCGTCTTCATACACGAGCACGTGATTACTAACAGCAGCCGTCTTCATACACGAACAGGTGCATACTAAGAGCAGCCGTCTTCATACACGAACAGGCGCACACTAAGAGCAGCCTTCTTCATACACGAGCAGGCGCACACTAAGAGCAGCCGTCTTCATACACGAGCACGTGATTACTAACAGCAGCCGTCTTCATACACGAACAGGTGCATACTAAGAGCAGCCTTCTTCATACACGAGCAGGCGCGCACTAAGAGCAGCCTTCTTCATACACGAACAGGCGCACACTAAGAGCAGCCGTCTTCATACACGAGCACGTGATTACTAACAGCAGCTGTCTTCATACACGAACAGGTGCATACTAAGAGCAGCCTTCTTCATACACGAACAGGCGCGCACTAAGAGCAGCCTTCTTCATACACGAGCAGGCGCACACTAAGAGCAGCCTTCTTCATACACGAACAGGCGCACACTAAGAGCAGCCTTCTTCATACACGAGCAGGCGCACACTAAGAGCAGCCGTCTTCATACACGAGCACGTGATTACTAACAGCAGCCGTCTTCATACACGAACAGGTGCATACTAAGAGCAGCCTTCTTCATACACGAGCAGGCGCGCACTAAGAGCAGCCTTCTTCATACACGAACAGGCGCACACTAAGAGCAGCCGTCTTCATACACGAGCACGTGATTACTAACAGCAGCCGTCTTCATACACGAACAGGTGCATACTAAGAGCAGCCGTCTTCATACACGAACAGGCGCACACTAAGAGCAGCCGTCTTCATACACGAGCAGGCGCACACTAAGAGCAGCCGTCTTCATACACGAGCAGGCGCACACTAAGAGCAGCCGTCTTCATACACGAGCAGGCGCACACTAAGAGCAGCCGTCTTCATACACGAGCAGGCGCACACTAAGAGCAGCCGTCTTCATACACGAACAGGCGCACACTAAGGGCAGCCGTCTTCATACACGAACAGGCGCACACTAAGAGCAGCCGTCTTCATACACGAGCAGGCGCACACTAAGAGCAGCCGTCTTCATACACGAGCAGGCGCACACTAAGGGCAGCCGTCTTCATACACGAGCAGGCGCACACTAAGGGCAGCCGTCTTCACAAATAACTAAGTTGTGCATGTAAACATGAAATACATAAAATCTGCATTGCATTACTGCTCTAGAAAATAGGAAACATTGAGAATACTTAGCACATAAATTGGCTCATTCATGTGTGCCCGGCAGCCACGATAAGGCGATTCTTGTTGCTGGGAACCTCATCATTAAGAGCACCATAAAGTCGGCCAGATTTTGTCTGTTTCTCAATGTTTCGGGTCTTTTTAAGAACGCCATGACTGGAATATGCAACTTTTTTTTACGTTTTTCAGGTAGAAGTGCAGTCATACAGCCGTCGTACTTCTCTGCTCTCTGTAATTTTAGATTTCACTGCAAACACTAGAGAATTGATGTAATAAAGAGAGAAAACCCTGGAGACATGTAGTTCAGGCGTTTCTGACAACTATCTGAGCCATTGACGCCCAGTGTGCGCGGTGTCAGTTATGGGGGACTTCAATCACTGACGTTATTACACACCAGCACTGATATAAGAGCTATTATTAGCACAGGAGATATTCTCAGCCCTGATAACGCTCCGCACCGGCCGCATGCGCCCTAGGGTCCGTTGTACACACAGCGCGGTTACCTTGATAGACATGGCTCTGCTCCACACTCCGCTCCTGGCGACTGCACACAGCTGTGACTGGAGGAGGAATGATACGGGCAACCGAAGAGCCATGACAACTATGGGCAGGGCCACAAGGGGGCGGCGGCAATGGCATGACTCTACTGAAAGACGCCTACCAGCGGCAAGTGGATAGAGCGCATGCGCGAGTCTCTCACCCCCAGCGCGCTTGCGCTTAGAATCTCCTTGCGTTGGTGAACGGTTACCTAGCGACACAAAGTGGAGGCGGAGCTACAGACCTGCGGTGACCTACGTCCCCGGAAGTAGTTCAAGTGTGAAGCACGTGGGTGCCGGTACCGGAGAATGAAGCTTTTGACGCATAATATGCTGCGGAGCCACGTAAGCGGGGTGACGCGAGGATTCCCGCTAATCATCCGGGTATAATACTTGTGTGTGTGTGTCTGCGCCACACTGAGCCTCGTCCCTATCTCTGCTCTGTCAGGTCTTCTGCGCCTTTTTCCTAACTCTGTAGTGCCCGGGAGGTAATGATTTTGGGGCTGTGACTCTGCCCCTGGCTGATTTTTGTGGGGTTGTTTTTTTATGCAATTATGAATTATGACCAGATTAAAAGTGTCCAGTGTTTGCCTTTATTTTACTCCTGTTGTTCCCCTGGCTATTCCGGCTTTTGTTTTCTTAAAATCCACCATTCGGTTCCAGAGATTATTTAGTGCTGTTTTTTTCTCCTTTTTTCCAAAAGGGCGTGGCTCACAGAATAATTATGCAGATCAAGCTAGAGACACGCCCCAGAGGAACCTGAGCCACGCCTTCTTGAAAATATCTTAAAAATAAGCTCTAAATAAAACAGCCCCTATCTCTGGCACCATGTGGTGGATTACAAAAAAAATTCAGAGGAGCAGCGGGAATCTAGTAAGAGCAAGAATTGGACACCTTTGACTAGGTGACAAAAAAAGAATCCTGATAAATTCTCCTTATGTGTCTCTGTGCTAGTCTGTCTCCATGGTTACAGACTACTTTAGTTGGATTTCATGTAGCATTGGGGGCTCCTCAGTGCTCCTCCCCACCCCCCACTAATCATCAGTTTTCCACCCCGCGCCTCTTAGCTTGATTGACAGCTCTCTTGCTGACAGCGAGCACTGCCTGATTTTAATCCCTGGCACTTCTCCTTTTTTTTTTTTTTTACTATATAAATAAGAAATATAGACATATGTAAGTGATAGTATTGTCATAATCATTCATCCATAAAGAAATAAAACCTTATGGCCCTTCCGGAGCATTCTGATGTCGGTGCAGATAAGTAATCAGTCCAATATCGGACCGCAGTGCACGGACTGGCCGCGGATATCCTGACCTGATTGTGACACTCTCATAGCTATATATCTATAAAGCTGCTCTGCTCTGGTTGGGAGACCTGCGGCCTGTACGGCGTGTTTTACCTGCATGCACATCTGAATAGGCCCTTACAATAAGAGGAGGGAAAGATGCAAATGTAAAAACAAAAATTGCTTGCTGAGAAAAAGGGATAATGATAATAATAAATCTTTATTTATATAGCACCAACATATTCTGCAGCACTTTACAATCCAACAGTTCATATACAAGTCATAAGTAACAATGTTAAAGATAATTAAAGCACAGATAATGATTCCCCTGCCCGTAAGAGCTTACAGTCTACAATGAGGTGGGGGAGACCATCTTGAGGGAATGGGGATAAATAAAGGCTGCATTCGGTTGTCACCAGCCAGTATGTGTGGTTATTTTGGGTGCAGTGGAGTTTGATGGAACGTGATAGGCCGCTCTAAACAGATGTGTTTTTAGGGAGCGCCTAAAACTGTATAAGTTGGGGTTAGTCCTGATTTCTTGGGGTAGAGCATTCAAAAAAGGATTGGTGCAACTTATGAGAAGTCTTGGAGTCAGGAGTGGGAGGTACAGATTAGTGCAGAGACAGGAGAGAAGCGGGCCAAGGACTGACTCCTCAGGGACCCCAATAATGAGACAAAGAGGGGAAGTGGAGCCAGCGAACAAAACACCAGGAGAGAGCAGTGTCCTTAACCCCTTCCCGACCCATGACGCCACGTAGGCGTCATGAAAACCCGTGCCAATCCGACCCATGACGCCTATGTGGCATCATGGAATGATCGCGTCCCTGCAGATCGGGTGAAAGGGTTAACTCCCATTTTACCCGATCTGCAGAGACAGGGGGAGTGGTGCTTCAGCCCAGGGGGGGTGGCTTCACCCCCCCGTGGCTACGATCGCTCTGATTGGCTGTTGAAAGTGAAACTGCCAATCAGAGCGATTTGTAATATTTCACCTAAAAAACAGGTGAAATATTACAATCCAGCCATGGCCGATGCTGCAATATCATCGGCCATGGCTGGAAAACCTGAAGTAAAGTAGGTTCTACCACAGCGATCAAAATAAAAAAAATAATAAATAAACCCCCCCCCCTTTATCACCCCCATAGATAGGGACAATAATAAAATAAAGAAAATATATATTTTTTTTTTTTCCACTAGGGTTAGGGTTAGAACTAGGGTTAGGGTTAGGGGTAGGGTTAGGGTTAGGGTTACAGGTAGGGTTAGGGGTAGGGTTAGGGTTATGGCATGTGCGAATTTGGCTGCGGATCCGCAGCGGATTGGCCGCGGATCCGCAGCGGATTGGCCGCTGCGAATTCGTAGCAGTTTTCCATCAGGTTTACAGTACCGTGTACACCTATGGAAAACCAAATCCGCTGTGCCCATGGTGCGGAAAATTCCGTGCAGAAACGCTGCGTTGTATTTTCCACAGCATGTCAATTCTTTGTGCGGATTCCGCAGCGTTTTACACCTGTTCCTCAATAGGAATCCGCAGGTGAAATCCGCACAAAAAAACACTGGAAATCTGCTGTAAATCCGCAGGTAAAACGCAGTGCCTTTTACTTGCAGATTTTTCAAAAGTCGTGCGGAAAAATCTCACACGAATCCGCTACGTGGGCACATACCCTTAGGGTTAGGGTTGGAATTAGGGCTAGGGTTGGAAATAGGGTTAAGATTAGGCTTGTGGTTAGGGTTACGGATAGGGTTAGGGGTGTGTTGGGGTTACAGTTGTGGTTAGGGTTGGGATTAGGGTTAGGGTTGGGATTAGGGTTAGGATTAGGGTTAGGGTTGGAATTAGGGTTACGGGTGTGTTGGGGTTAGGGTTGTGGTTAGGGGTGTGTTGGGGTTAGGGTTGGGATTAGGGTTATGGCTACAGTTGGGATTAGGATTAGGGGTGTGTTGGGGTTAGTGTTGAAGTTAGAAATGAGGGGTTTCCACTGTTTAGGCACATCAGGGGTCTCCAAACGCAACATGGCGCCACCATTGATTCCAGCCAATCTTGCATTCAAAAAGTCAAATGGTGCTCCCTCCCTTCCAAGCCCCGACGTGTGCCCAAACAGTGGTTTACCCCCACATTTGGGGTACCAGCGTACTCAGGACAAACTGGGCAACAACTGTTGGGGTCCAATTTCTCCTGTTACCCTTGCAAAAATAAAAAATTACTTGCTAAGACATAATTTTTGAGGAAAGAAGAATTATTTTTTATTTTCACGGCTCTGCGTTGTAAACTTCTGTGAAGCACTTGGGGGTTGAACGTGCTCATCACACATCTAGATAAGTTCCTTGGGGGGTCTAGTTTCCAAAATGGGGTCACTTGTGGGGTGTTTCTACTGTTTAGGCACATCAGGGGCTCTGCAAATGCAACGTGACGCCCGCAGACCATTCCATCAAAGTCTGCATTTCAAATGTCACTACTTCCCTTCCGAGCCCTGACGTGCGCCCAAACAGTGGTTTACCCCCACATATGGGGTATCCCTGTACTCACAACAAACTGGGCAACAAACATTGGGGCCCAATTTCTCCTGTTACCCTTGTGAAAATAAAAAATTGCTTGCTAAAACATCTTTTTTGAGGAAAGAAAAATGATTTTTTATTTTCACGGCTCTGCGGTGTAAACTTCTGTGAAGCACTTGGGGGTTGAACGTGCTCATCACACATCTAGATAAGTTCCTTGGGGGGTCTAGTTTCCAAAATGGGGTCACTTGTGGGGTGTTTCTACTGTTTAGGCACATCAGGGGCTCTGCAAATGCAACGTGACGCCCGCAGACCATTCCATCAAAGTCTGCATTTCAAATGTCACTACTTCCCTTCCGAGCCCTGACGTGCGCCCAAACAGTGGTTTACCCCCACATATGGGGTATCACTGTACTCACAACAAACTGGGCAACAAACATTGGGGCCCAATTTCTCCTGTTACCCTTGTGAAAATAAAAAATTGCTTGCTAAAACATCTTTTTTGAGGAAAGAAAAATGATTTTTTATTTTCACGGCTCTGCGGTGTAAACTTCTGTGAAGCACTTGGGGGTTGAACGTGCTCATCACACATCTAGATAAGTTCCTTGGGGGGTCTAGTTTCCAAAATGGGGTCACTTGTGGGGTGTTTCTACTGTTTAGGCACATCAGGGGCTCTGCAAATGCAACGTGACGCCCGCAGACCATTCCATCAAAGTCTGCATTTCAAATGTCACTACTTCCCTTCCGAGCCCTGACGTGCGCCCAAACAGTGGTTTACCCTTCATATGGGGTATCACTGTACTCACAACAAACTGGGCAACAAACATTGGGGCCCAATTTCTCCTGTTACCCTTGTGAAAATAAAAAATTGCTTGCTAAAACATCTTTTTTGAGGAAAGAAAAATGATTTTTTATTTTCACGGCTCTGCGGTGTAAACTTCTGTGAAGCACTTGGGGGTTGAACGTGCTCATCACACATCTAGATAAGTTCCTTGGGGGGTCTAGTTTCCAAAATGGGGTCACTTGTGGGGTGTTTCTACTGTTTAGGCACATCAGGGGCTCTGCAAATGCAACGTGACGCCCGCAGACCATTCCATCAAAGTCTGCATTCCAAAACGTCACTACTTCCCTTCCGAGCCCCGGCATGTGCCCAAACAGTGGTTTACCCCCACATATGGGGTATCAGCGTACTCAGGAGAAACTGGACAACAACTTTTGGGGTCCAATTTCTCCTGTTACCCTTGTAAAAATAAAAAATTCTGGGCTAAAAAAATATTTTTGAGGAAAGGAAACACATTTATTATTTTCACGGCTCTGCGTTATAAACTTCTGCGAAGCACTTGGGGGTTCAAAGTGCTCACCACACATCTAGATTAGTTCCTTGGGAGGTCTAGTTTCCAAAATGGGGTCACTTGTGCGGGAGCTCCAATGTTTAGGCACATAGGGGCTCTCCAAACGTGACATGGTGTCCGCTAATGATTGGAGCTAATTTTCCATTCAAAAAGCCAAATGGCGTGCCTTCCCTTCCGAGCCCTGCAGTGTGCCCAAACAGTGGTTTACCCCCACATATGGGGTATCATCGTACTCAGGACAAACTGGACAACAACATTTGGGGTCCAATTTCTCCTATTACCCTTGGAAAATTAAAAAATCCTGGGCTAAAAATCATTTTTGAGGAAAGAAAAATTATTTTTTATTTTCACGGCTCTGCGTTATAAACTTCTGTGAAGCACCTGGGGGTTATAAGTGCTCACTATGCATCTAGATAAGTTTCTTTGGGGGGTCTAGTTTCCAAAATGGGGTCACTTGTAGGGGAGCTCCAATGTTTAGGCACACAGGGGCTCTCCAAACGCGACATGGTGTCCGCTAACGATTGGAGCTAATTTTCCATTCAAAAAGTCAAATGGCACGCCTCCCCTTCCGAGCCTTGCCGTGCACCCAAACAGTGGTTTACCCCCACATATGAGGTATCAACGTACTCAGCAGAAATTGCCCAACAAATTTTAGGATCCATTTTATCCTGTTGCCCATGTGAAAATGAAAAAATTGAGGCTAAAAGAAATTTTGTGTGAAAAAAAAGTACTTTTTCATTTTTACGGATCAATTTGTGAAGCACCTGAGAGTTTAAAGTGCTCACTATGCTTCTAGATAAGTTCCTTGGGGGGTCTAGTTTCCAAAATGGGGTCACTTGTGGGGGAACTCCAATGTTTAGGCACACAGGGGCTCTCCAAACGTGACATGGTGTCCGCTAGCGATGGAGATAATTTTTCATTCAAAAAGTCAAATGGCGCTCCTTCCCTTCCGAGCCTTACCATGTGCCCAAACAGTGGTTTACCCCCACATGTGAGGTATCAGTGTACTCAGGAGAAATTGTCCAACAAATTTTAGGATCCATTTTATCCTGTTGCCCATGTGAAAATGAAAAAATTGAGGCTAAAATAATTTTTTTGTGAAAAAAAAGTACTGTTTCATTTTTACGGATCAATTTGTGAAGCACCTGGGGGTTTAAAGTGCTCACTATGCTTCTAGATAAGTTCCTTGGGGGGTCTAGTTTCCAAAATGGGGTCACTTGTGGGGGAGCTCCAATGTTTAGGCACACGGGGGCTCTCCAAACGCGACATGGTGTCCGCTAAAGATTGGAGCCAATTTTTCATTCAAAAAGTCAAATGGCGCTCCTTTCCTTCCAAGCCCTGCCGTATGCCCAAACAGTGGTTTACCCCCACATATGAGGTATCAGCGTACTCAGGACAAATTGGACAACATCGTTCGTGGTCCAGTTTCTCCTTTTACCCTTGGGAAAATAAAAAAATTGTTGCTAAAAGATCATTTTTGTGACTAAAAAGTTAAATGTTCATTTTTTCCTTCCATGTTGCTTCTGCTGCTGTGAAACACCTGAAGGGTTAATAAACTTCTTGAATGTGGTTTTGAGCACCTTGAGGGGTGCAGTTTTTAGAATGGTGTCACTTTTGGGTATTTTCAGCCATATAGAACCCTCAAACTGACTTCAAATGTGAGGTGGTCCCTAAAAAAATGGTTTTGTAAATTTTGTTGTAAAAATGAGAAATCACTGGTCAAATTTTAACCCTTATAACTTCCTAGCAAAAAAAAAATTTGTTTCCAAAATTGTGCTGATGTAAAGTAGACATGTGGAAAATGTTATTTATTAACTATTTTGTGTCACATAACTCTCTGGTTTAACAGAATAAAAATTCAAAATGTGAAAATTGCGAAATTTTCAAAATTTTCGCCAAATTTCCGTTTTTTTCACAAATAAACTAAAAAATTATCGACCTAAATTTACCACTAACATGAAGCCCAATATGTCACGAAAAAACATTCTCAGAATCGCTAGGATCCGTTGAAGCGTTCCTGAGTTATTACCTCATAAAGGGACACTGGTCAGAATTGCAAAAAACGGCAAGGTCATTAAGGCCAAAATAGGCTGGGTCATGAAGGGGTTAATGCCTAGTGACTGGAGCCTAGAGAGTAGGAGAGGGTGGTCAACAGTGTCGAAAGCTGCAGGAAGTTTTAGAAGAATGAGCAGAGAGTGGTCACCCTTACATTTTGCTGTCAGAAGGTCATTGGTCACTTTGAGTGCAGTTTCTGTAGAATGTAGGGGGGGGTATATGTAGTTTGTATTGTGAAATCTCTTGACAATTCGGTCTTCAGAATTCATGGACACAGGCCACCTGGTCCTTGGGTCTAGCTCACATTCTATGTAACTTAGGTTGCACTATACAGTCAAGGCCGAAAGTGTTGGCACCCTTGAAATTGTTCCAGAAAAGTGTTTCTCTCAAAACTTATTACAATTATGTACAGTATTTTCCGGCATATAAGACGACTTTTTAACCCCTAAAAATTGTCCCAAAAGTCGGGGGTCGTCTTATACGCCGGGTACGGCGTGTGCAGGGAGCGATCCTGGATGTTCCCAGGGTCTGAAGGAGAGGAGACTCTCCTTCAGGCCCTGGGATCCATATTCATGTAAAAAATAAAGAATAAAAAATATGGATATACTCACCCCTCCGACGAACCCTGGCTGTCACCGCTGCAAGCGTCTGCCTCCGTTCCTAAGAATGCAGAGAGTGAAGGACCTTCGATGACGTCGCGGTCAGGTGGTCCTTCACTCTCTGCATTCTTAGGAACGGAGGCAGACGCTTGCACCGCTGAGGTCCAGGGTCCGTCGGAGGGGTGAGTATATCCATATTTTTTATTTTTATTCTTTATTTTTTACATGAATATGGATTCCAGGGCCTGAAGGAGCGTCTCCTCTCCTCCAGACCCTGGGAACCACACACCGTATAAGACGACTGGGCGTATAAGATGACCACCGTCTTATACAGAGGGCATATCCCAAATTCCATATTTTATATGGAAAAGTTGGGGGTCGTCTTATACGCCCAGTCGTCTTATACACCAGAAAATACGGTACACATCTTTTGTTACACACACGTTTATTTCCTTTGTGTGTATTGGAACAACACAACAAACAGTGAAAAAAAAAAAAAAGCAAATTGGATAGAATTTTACACAAAATCCCAAAAATGAGCCGGACAAAATTGTTGGCATCTTCAACTTAATATTTGGTTGCACACCCTCTGAAATAAATAACTGCAATCAATCGCTTCCTATAACCATTAGCAATCTTCTTACACCTCTCACCTGGAATTTTGGACAATTCTTCATTTGCAAACTGCTCCAGGTCTCTCATATCTGAAGGCTCCTTCTCCCAACAGCAATTTTAGGATCTCTACACAGGTGTTTAATGGAATTTAGATCCGGACTCATTGCTGCCACTTCAGAACGCTCCAGCGCTTTGTTTCCATCCATTTCTGGTGCTTCTTGAAGTATGTTTGGTGTCAGTGTCCTGCTGGAAGACCCATGACCTTGGATGCAAACCCAGCTTTCTGACACTGGGCACTACATTGCAACCCAAAATTCTTGGGTAATCTTGAGATTTTGTGATGTTTTGCACACAGTCAAAGTTACCCAGTGTCAAAGGCACAAAAACATCTTTGAGCTTCGACCGTATTTGTAGGTACTGTGTTCTTTTTTTTTTTTTTTTTTTTAATAGTCCCTGTGTTAGCAGTGGGGTCCTCCTGGGCAGGGTATGGAGTCAGTAAGCCAAACCTCCAACTCCTCAATTTTCCTGACTCCATCACTCTGACTCCACATGCCTGCCTCACTACTGAGCATGTGCAGAAAGTGCAGCACAGATTCATCTTAACTAAAAGCCGAGACATTTCATAAGTTTCCCAAATTCTTATGAAAACATTTACAGCACATCCTGCACTGAACTACTATACTCAATTTATTATATATTTTAGGAGTTGGTTCGTATTATATCGAATCCACAAAAATGGCCACAACTGACTCCACAGCCTTGCTCCTGGGTCTCCTTCCATAGCATTTTGTTTCTTTCAAATGTTGGTGGATAGCTCGCCCTGACACTGATGCACCCTGAGCCTGCAGGACAGCTTGAATTTCTTTGGACCATAATTGGGCTGCCTATCCATCATCCGGACTATCCTGCGTTGCAACCTTCATCAATTTTTCTCTGCTGCCAACTTCCAAGAAGATTAGCTACAGTGCCATAGGTGGTAAGCTTCTTGACTATGTTGTGCACCTTGAACACCAAGATCTCTGGACATGGACTTGTAACCTTGAGATTGTTGATTTATTTCTTCAAGAATTTTAGTTCTCAAGTCCTCAGACAGTTCTCCTTTCCTTTTTCTGTTTTCTATGCTTAGGGCTCTTTTCCATTTGCGAGAATCACGTCCGTGTCTCGCATGTGAAAACCAAGCTCTGGCACCGGCACTTGGGAGCGGAACGTGCGGCTCCATGTGTTGCTATGCGGCCGCACGCTCCGCTCTGGAGTGCTGGCGCCAGAGCTTGGTTTTCACATGCGAGACATGGACGTGTTTCTCGCAAATGGAAAAGAGCCCTTAGTGTGGCACACACAGACACACAATTAACAGATTGAGACAATGTCTCTTTTTATCTGGTTTCAGATGTGATTTTCATATTGCCCACACCTGTCACTTGCCACAGGTGAGTTTGAACGAGCATCACATGTTTGAAACAAAGTTGTTTGCCAACAATTTTGTCTTGTCTATTTTTGGGGTTTGGTGTGAAATTGTGCCCAAGTTGCCCTTTTCCTGTTTTTTTTTTCTATGGTTACTTCTGTATTATAAAATGTGTGTAATTTCAATAATGTTCTGGGAGAAATACTTAATTTTTTGGAACAATTTCAAGGGTGCCAACACTTTCAGCCATGACTGTAACTACGGTACATTCAGCTAATGATGTTTGATAATATATGTCCTGGCACCACCTACATAACTGACTCTTGTGCATATACTGAGCTGTAGAACCCAATTTGGGTATGTTCACACAAGGCATGTATTTTTTTTTCTGCATGAAAAACGCAGTGCGTGCGTTTTTCCAACATGGCAGCCATGGGGGTCTTCAGCAGGTAGACATGCAAGTGTGCTCGAGCCCCAGCCCTCCTAAACAGTCACATAAAACTCACCTGTGTAGACATTAATGTTTGATCTGTCATAACTACGTCTTATTCCTGCTCTTTCCTGCACAATTGGTATGGAGTGGTGCCCCTTTTCTACGGAGCAGGACCTTATTTCATCTTTCCCTCTTGCAGCACTAGATGGCGCCGTACTAGGATGCATTCTAGAATACCTAGCCTCCGCTCTGTATTATTTGTTCTGAATGACTTAATGTTTTCTCTGCTTTGATTTTAGGCCGAGGAGGTGAAGCTGAATTCTGTGGACTTTAACCGCGAGTTTGTGACTCGTATGATTCCTAAGCTGGAATGGGAGGCCCTGGTGCAGTCTGCAGAGAGCGTGAGTAGCCTTCATTCACTCTAGCATCTGTGTATAAGTAAAAATGTAGCATCGCTCGTCACATTTAATCATTTTTTAATCTTTTTTTGTGCTACTTTTATTTCTTTGGTTCTAAAAATATAGAATAGACTGCACCTGGTCTTTCTTCGTAATCTCACTTCCAAACGATACCTCCAATATTCACTATAAAAAAAACAAAACAACACAAAAACGGTGACCCTGCAATAAGTGTTCATGTATTTCAAGCAGTAATATTTAGAATACGGCTACATAGAGACTGTGGCTGTGATACAGGTGACGTGTCCAAAAATCATTATGTATAGCTGCAGCAAAAATTCCATATACCGTATATACAGTACAGACCAAAAGTTTGGACACACCTTCTCATTTAAAGATATTTCTGTATTTTCAAGACTATGAAAATTGTGCATTCACACTGAAGGCATCAAAACTATGAATGTGGAATTATATACTTAACAAAAAAGTGTGAAACAACTGAAAATATGTCTTATATTGTAGGTTCTTCAAAGTAGCCACCTTTTGCTTTGATGACTGCTTTGCACACTCTTGGCATTCTCTTGATGAGCTTCAAGAGGTAGTCACTGGGAATGGTCTTCCAACAATCTTGAAGGAGTTCCCAGAGATGCTTAGCACTCGTTGGCCCTTTTGCCTTCACTCTGCGGTCCAGCTCACCCCAAACCATCTCGATTGGGTGCAGGTCTGGTGACTGTGGAGGCCAGGTCATCTGGCGTAGCACCCCATCACTCTCCTTCTTGGTCAAATAGCCCTTACACAGCCTGGAGGTGTGTTTGGGGTCATTGTCCTGTTGAAAAATAAATGACGGTCCAACTAAACGCAAACCGGATGGAACAGCAACAACTGTTAGGGCTTGTTTCCATTTGCGAGAAACACGTCCGTGTCTCGCATGTGGAAACCAAGCTTTGGTGCCGGCACTCCAGAGCGGAGCGTGCGGCTCCATGTGTTCCTATGCGGCCGCACGCTCCGCTCCCAAGTGCCGGCACCAGAGCTTGGTTTCCACATGCGAGACACGGACGTGTTTCTCGCAAATGGAAACAAGCCCTAACAGTTGTTGTAGAGATGTGTCTGCTGCTAGAACTCTGTGTGGCACTGACCTGGTCTCTAATCTGAGCTGCTGTTAACCTGCGATTTCTGAGGCTGGTGACTCGGATAAACTTATCCTCAGAAGCAGAGGTGACTCTTGGTCTTCCTTTCCTGGGGTGGTCCTCATGTGAGCTAGTTTCTTTGTAGTTCTTGATGGTTTTTGCAACTGCACTTGGGGACACTTTCAAAGTTTTCCCAATTTTTCGGACTGACTGACCTTCATTTCTTAAAGTAATGATGGCCACTCATTTTTCTTTACTTAGCTGCTTTTTTCTTGCCAAAATACAAATTCTAATGGTATGTGTCCACGTTCAGGATTGCATCAGGATTTGGTCAGGATTTTTCATCAGTATTTGTAAGCCAAAACCAGGAAATCCCCTCCACTATGCTGTAACATCTGGACGCTGCATTTTTTATGCATGCTGCTCAATGCTGCATCAAAAACGCAGCGTTTCCTGAACGTGGTATGTGTCCACGGTCAGTAAACGCTGCTTGTTTGACGCTGCGCAGAGCTGCGGCGTCAAACACGCAGCGTCCAGATGTTCCAGCATAGTGGAGGGGATTTTATGAAATCCCGTGTCCACTATGCGTGGAAACACGCATCCGACTTCCCTGCGACTCCGGACATGCTGCGCGTCTTTTCAGATCGCAGCATGTCCGTGCTACCTGCGTCGCCGCAAGTAATATCACAGGGCGCTATGCGAGGGTGCGATGATCCCGGATGTGTACAGTTAACACATCCGGCATCATCGCGTCCCAGAAAGGGGGCGGGGCTTAGCGCCGAGCGGCTTCGCCGCTCCGGCGATACCGCCGGCCATCCTGACCGTGGACACGTACCCTTAGGGTATGTGTCCACGTTCAGGATTGCATCAGGATTTGGTCAGGATTTTTCATCAGTATTTGTAAGCCAAAACCAGGAGTGGGTGATAAATGCAGAAGTTGTGCATATGTTTCTATTATACTTCTCCTCTATTTGTTCCACTCCTGGTTTTGGCTTACAAATACTGATGAAAAATCCTGACCAAATCCTGATGCAATCCTGAACGTGGACGGCGATACCGCCGGCCATCCTGACCGTGGACACGTACCCTAACAGTCTATTCAGTAGGACTATCAGCTGTGTATCCACCAGACTTCTGCACAACACAACTGATGGTCCCAACCCCATTTATAAGGCAAGAAATCCCACTTATTAAACCTGACAGGGCACACCTGTGAAGTGAAAACCATTCCCGGTGACTACCTCTTGAAGCTCATCAAGAGAATGCCAAGAGTGTGCAAAGCAGTCATCAAAGCAAAAGATGGCTACTTTGAAGAACCTAGAATATTAGACATATTTTCAGTTGTTTCACACTTTTTTTGTTAAGTATATAATTCCACATGTGTTAATTCATAGTTTTGATGCCTTCAGTGTGAATGTACAGTTTTCATAGTCATGAAAATACAGAAAAATCTTTAAATGAGAAGGTGTGTCCAAACTTTTGGTCTGTACTGTATATAATGCTATATATAATAATACGTTTCTGTTTTTTCCTCCCCTTCTCCCAAGAGCAATGACTTTTATATTTCTATCAACATAGCCATATTGGGGGCAGATTTATTTTTTTTGCAGTATGATATGTAGCTTGTGATGACCTCATTCACGTTACATATAATGTACTGAAGAACAGTTAAAAAAAAAAATAAGTAAGGTGTAATAGTGAAGAGAAAAAAAAAAACTATTTTGCCATTCTTTTTTGGGTTTGGTATCTATTTTGCAGTACCCATGACCTGGCAATACGATTCTTCAGGACAATACAAGTCCAGTTATACCAAACTTCTAGATCATTTTTTTTATATCTTAGTACTTAAAGGGAGGGTGCCGTGATTTTAGTTTTTGTATTAATAATTATTGATTATATAATCAATTATTTTTAATATAAAAGTAATTGTACTACTTTCATACTTTTTTATTTATTCACTTTTACTTTTACCACTGGAGGCCGCCATTTTTATTAGTGTGGGTGTAAGTGTCTGGGCACGACACTTGCACACCTCACTTACGGCAGCCATGGGCATAGGAGCCAACAGTCGGGCTCCGACCGCTTCTTTCATTGAGGCTGCTCCTCCTGCCTCTCAGCTGTGACTTGGGCACGCCCACTGAGCTGCTACGTCACAGCTGTGAGACGAGATCACGGCCATTTTGTTGTTTATTTTCCTCTGTCATCGCACACACAGCTCAGTGCGTGCGATGGCAGGAGCTGCCAGGGAGAAGCTGCTGCTGGGAAGCGAGGGTCCGAGGTAAGTATCTGCAGCGAGGAGCGGTGATTGCAGCCTGTACTTCGTATTACAGTACAGGCTGCAGTCACTGCCGACCTGTTCAGAGCACAGCAGGGAGATCGTCACACTGCTCTGCCCTGAACAGGATTCAGCACTTCCTGGGAGAGGAGGGAAGGTAAGTACAGAGTTTTTATTTTCTTATGCATCTACCACTGCTACCTGCCCCTATATACCACTGCTGCCTGCCCCAATATACCACCTACCACTGCTACCTGCCTCTATATACCACTGCTACCTGCCTCTATATACCACCTACCACTGCTACCTGCCCCTATATACCACCTACCACTGCTACCTGCCCCTATATATATACCACCTACCACTGCTACTTGCCCCTATATATACCACCTACCACTGCTACCTGCCCCTATATATATACCACCTACCACTGCTACCTGCCCCTATATACCACCTACCACTGCTACCTGCCCCTATATACCACTGCTACCTGCCCCTATATACCACTGCTGCCTGCCCCAATATACCACCTACCACTGCTACCTGCCTCTATATACCACTGCTACCTGCCTCTATATACCACTGCTACCTGCCTCTATATACCACCTACCACTGCTACCTGCCCCTATATACCACCTACCACTGCTGCCTGCCCCAATATACCACCTACCACTGCTACCTGCCTCTATATACCACTGCTACCTGCCTCTATATACCACCTACCACTGCTACCTGCCCCTATATACCACCTACCACTGCTACCTGCCCCTATATATATATACCACCTACCACTGCTACTTGCCCCTATATATACCACTGCTGCCTGCCCCTATATATACCACCTACCACTGCTGCCTGCCCCTATATATACCACCTACCACTACCTGCCCCTATATATACCACCTACCACTGCTACCTGCCCCTATATACCACTACCTGCCCCTATATACCACCTACCACTGCTACCTGCCCCTATATACCACCTACCACTGCTACCTGCCCCTATATACCACCTACCACTGCTACCTGCCCCTATATACCACCTACCACTGCTACCTGCCCCTATATACCACCTACCACTGCTACCTGCCCCTATATACCACCTACCACTGCTACCTGCCCCTATATATACCACCTACCACTGCTACCTGCCCCTATATATACCACCTACCACTGCTACCTGCCCCTATATACCACTGCTACCTGCCCCTATATACCACTGCTACCTGCCCCTATATACCACTGCTACCTGCCCCTATATACCACTGCTACCTGCCCCTATATACCACTGCTGCCTGCCCCAATATACCACCTACCACTGCTACCTGCCTCTATATACCACTATCTGCCTCTATATACCACTGCTACCTGCCTCTATATACACCTACCACTGCTACCTCTGTCCTGTGTAGCTAATCTAGTCCTGTGTAGCTAATCTAGTCCTGTGTAGCTAATCTAGTCCTGTGTAGCTAATCCTGTCCTGTGTACTGTGTCCTCAGCAGTCAGTATCACACAGGACAGGATTAGATACACGGCTCAGCAGTTGGTATCACACAGGACAGGATTAGATACACGGCTCAGCAGTCGGTATCGGACAGGACAGGATTAGATACACGGCTCAGCAGTCGGTATCACACAGGACAGGATTAGATACACGGCTCAGCAGTCAGTATCTAATCCTCTCCTATGCACTCCTCTCCCCCCTGCGTGTCTTTCCCATTGTGGTTTATTATTTTTGTTGTGGGAGATGAGGGAGTCGAGGATTATGCATTCGGTATGGTTTAAAAAAGATTAATAAAGGACTTTATTCTGGCCGAGTCTTTATTTACAATACAACTATAGGATTAGTATCGGATGGGTGCCTTATAGACGCCTCTCCATTACTAAGCCGTGGGCTTGATGTCACCGGACAATATGAAGGTGACCTTAACCCCACAAATATGAACCCCACTTACTACCGCTACAGGGCAAGTGGAAATTGCCAGGCAAAGCGCCAGAAAAGGCGCATGTAAAAGGTGGCTGAGAGCTGATGTTTTTAGCCTGGGGGGGACAATATCCAATGCCCCTTCCTAGGCTATTGTCAGCCAGCAGCTGTCTGCATAGTATTTGATGGTTATTAATTAAAGGGGGCCCCACGTCTTTTTTTTTTTGGGGGTGTCCCCCATTTTAATAGCCAGTAAAGGCTAAGTATGCAGTTTGGAGCGTGTGAGTGTGAGCACCCCCCCCCCATAGACCAGTACACTGCTCTCCTGAAATACTCTGTGCTCCTGTCACCCTGCTCCTTCCACCATACGTCTCTGTGACCTCCCTAGAGCAGCACAATACCATATGGATCACGTATAATGCCGGTATATATATTTATCACATAATACTCCCATAAAGACCACTTATTATGCCGAGATATTATAATATATATATAATATCACACATTATGCCGCCAAGTATTGTGTGATTTATGTGACGGTATTATATGTGATCTATATGGCGGTATTATGTTTGATCAGTGTTGTGGAATGATGTAAAAACTATATGACGGTGGTATATGAGAACTATATTGTGGGATTATGTGTGATGTATGTGGCAGTACTTGGTGAGAATTATATGGTGGTATTATGTGAGAACTGTATGACAGTATTGTGTGATCTATTTGATAGTATTGTGTGATCTATATGGCGGTATGTGAGAACACTATGGCAGTATTATCTTCAGAAAGCGGACCCATTCTATGGTGGTCCTGGCTGAGCACCTGCACACGGGTCTGGGGTAATAGAGGGGGCAGCATGACCTCCAGTTAGGTGCAGTCAGGGCTGGTGATGCAGCTGAAGAGAGGGGTCTCATTTTTATCATTACTCTATGGCTACATTTCCTTCCCAGCGTCACCCCGGACTGCGCCTGTCGTCTCACTTTCACACATCACCAGGACAGGATGGAGAAGACAGGATCTGAGGAGGGGAATGGGGTCTGCATGCAAAGTCTGGATCAGAACAGGCCATCAATCTGCAGAAATGTTTCCTGGATTTCTGTGGAGCAGACGGTCCATCCATGTGTATAAAAGACAGCGCTCTATGTACAATCCCTGGCTGCTCCGCGCACTGAACATGGTGCCCCCCATAGACCAGCACACTGCTCTCCTGAAATACTCTGTGCTGCTGTCACCCTGCTCCCTCCACCACATATCTCCCAGAATCCTTGCTGCCTGCCATCCTCGGTGACTGTCTACTTGTCAGTATAAGGCTGCCGTCACACTAGCAGTATTTGGTCAGTATTTTACCTCAGTATTTGTAGCCAAAACCAGGAGTGGGTGATGAATACAGAAGTGGTGCATATGTTTCTATTATACTTTTCCTCTATTTGTTCCACTCCTGGTTTTGGCTTACAAATACTGAGGTAAAATACTGACCAAATACTGCTAGTGTGACGGCAGCCTTACTCTGCAGTCACCAACAAAATGGCTGCTCACTGGGTTCCTGAATCTCCTCCTCTCTTATCCCTTAGCAAACACCCAGAAGGGAAGGAGAGGAGACATCACACACGTCAGCAGACTCCGCCCATAATTACTGCAGTGCAGTAATGTGAGCTAGTTGTACACTAGGTTTTTCTGAAATTTCAGCAGCTGCTCCCCCTAGTGTTTAAAAGTGGAAATTCCAAAACTTTTCAAATTATTTTTCATATTTTACTAAATTATACACAAACGATAATATTTTTTAAGAAAATTTAAACATTAATTCTTTACATTTTTACAATTGCTGTAAAAAAAAAAAATGTTGATGGCACCTTCCCTTTAAAGAAAGTAAAAGTTTGGTGACACAAACCCAATTTTTGTTCTGTATATTTTTTTTATAGATGTGTAATTTTTTTGTGTCTGTGTGCAATGGCTTATTTTTTTGCACTTAAAACTAACAAACCTTTTATTTCCCCAGACTATTTTGGATGCGTATGACCATGTTCAAGGCCATGTTCACACTTTCAGTATTTTACATTAGTATTTATAAGCCAAACCAGTGGGTGATTAAATACAGAAGTGGTGACATGTTTCTATTAGGGTATGTGCACACGTATCTGTGAGGGCTGCGGATTTTTCCTGTGGATTTGATAAATCCACAGGGCAAAACCGCTGCGGTTTTTCCTGTGGATTTATCGCGGTTTCTGCTGCAGGTTTACACCTGCAGTTTTCTTTTGGAGCAGGTGTTTCCGCGCGTTTTTTTCCGCAGCATGTGCACTGCGGATTTCGTTTCCCATAGGTTTACATTATACTGTAAACACATGGGAAACCGCTGCGGATCCGCAGCAAAATCTGCAGCGTGTGCACATACCCTTATACTTTTCCTCTGATTATTCCACTCCTG
The DNA here is from genome assembly GCF_051348905.1 of Ranitomeya variabilis. Taxonomy (NCBI): domain Eukaryota; kingdom Metazoa; phylum Chordata; class Amphibia; order Anura; family Dendrobatidae; genus Ranitomeya; species Ranitomeya variabilis. The sequence continues at coordinate 464,834,062 of NC_135233.1, forward strand.
CTTTTGGCTTACAAATACTGATGGAAAATACTGAACATGTGACCGTAGCCTTAGAGGCAGGTCCTGGCTGTATAACACAGCCGGCGCTCGCTGTATATGGAGAAGGCTCAGCGCCGTGCACCCGACATGTCGGGAAGGGGTAGTGACACCAGTTTGCTCTCGTTGCAGCTGGGGCATGGCTCGGACCTTCCAAGAGAACTTGTATCTGGATATGAGAATGATGAGGAGTTCTTGAAGAAAGTTCACCATGTATTGCTGGAGGTAAGACCCCAAGATACAAGGAGGGTGGGGGGTGGACGTGCACCATGTTATACTAGTGCACTCCTCTTCTTATTAATCTCTGCCAGGTTGAAGTTACTGAAGGTGCCTTGAAATGTCCTGAGTCCGGCACAGAATTTCCCATCAATAGAGGAATTCCCAACATGCTCATTAATGAGGAGGAGTCCTAAGGAGCCGTCCTGTTCCCCGGCCTGTAAATATCATCCCACCCTTTGTTCTGTCCGTTCTTATTAAACGCTGTTACCTGTTGAACATTTTGCGTCTTTTCTGAGAAGCCCCTTGCAATTGTCTTTAGTATGTACCGCAAGACACGGATTGTCCGGGGGTCTCCTAAACCGATCTTGACGGCCTCATACATGACTACGAGACCCACGGCCCGTCTGGGCATTGTGGTTCGTACTTAGACTGTGATTCACAGATGTCTGAATGAGGCTTACATTGTATACCCAAATGATCAGCACAAAACATGAAATCTCCCTGATGTTTATTGCAGTTCAGGCCCATGAGAGCCTTAATAATATACAACGGTCTGTATATAAGCCATGAGGTATATTACATATGCACATTATTCTATAGGCTATGTACAGTAGATCACCCACCAGGACTAGGGTAACCAACCAAAATACAGAGGAGCTAAAACAAGGGGGATAGAGGACATCGAGACAAAAATACCAGTAATTCAGGGACTGTAGTAAGAATACTAGAAGCGCAGGAGAGCAGAATGTAGTGTAGCTGCAAGGGAAGGCAATACAACACTAGACGAAAGGACCAGGTCCCCTCCGATACTGCAGGGTGTCGGTACCTCGCCGGCATATATTGTTTTCAAGCTGTGGATAAACTGTCCCTTATATGGTAAATGAAGTAAAAGTCAGGATTTATGCACCAAGATGTCAGAACTGCCCAATATGTTCCCCAAGCAGGGGGCCGTGTGGGTACCCTAATATCGGACGTAAGATATAGCTCATCACTTGTCTGCATAGATCACTTCTATATTGAACAATAATTTACACTTTGCCTTCATGTCAGCGGAAAGTTCATTGAGCACATTGACTAATACTGGTGCAGTCTGGAGAGGAGTAGCTAGTAAAAGTAAGGTGACCAAACCAAAAATGCATGCAAGGGGAAATGGGTGATCATTTGGTTAATGAACCGTTTCGATCCTTACTGTTGTACTCTTTGCTTTCATACATCTGATCTGAAGATATAACATGGTGAATATAATCGAGAAAACGTTCCACAAAAAAAACACAGACCTCTATTCATTAGTCTGACTTTTTGCTTTTTTTTTTTCCCCCAAAAGATCAAAAGCCAATGCACTTTTCTCTACACTCGAGAGCTCATTCTTACTATTGGGCCAAGTTTATATATCGAGGGTTTTAAATGCTATTATTAAGGGTTTAGGCAGATGTCAGTTTCTCTCGTACAAATTCGACTTGTGTTTTTCATGGATAGCATTAGTCTATGGGCAGGTTCACCTGTTCGATATTTTAATTTTTCCCCCCTTTTTGTCAAAGCGGTTTGCACAAAAACACAGAAACTTGTCCAATATTAATTTGAGCACCATATCAAGGTCACCGATGCAAGTCTATGCATCGGCATCGGATGCCTCCTGTGCGCTGTCAGTTTTTCACAGACTGATCGAAGAAGCTGGAGAAACATCAGGTTTTTTTTTGTAGCTTTGATCACATGCTTTTGTGAATCCCTAATGTGTTTTCGTGCACCCACTTCCTCTTGTAGGGTTTTTGACACTTGTGTGGCTTGGCAGAAGTGAGCAATGAACAAAACAGATTGTAAATGTGAAGAACGTGACCATGCTTGCGTACATTTACCATTTATATTATGGCACCAATTGCTCTGCGCTAAATGAAAAATCTGATGCATACCACCATATATATGGTTCGAGTTTGGTTTCCATATATTTTGCCATAAATGCCAATCAACCTGTGAAACTGACAGGTTTGCTCTGGATACACTGTCCGCCAACCATTTTTTCCTAACAGGATTTGTCAGTCTGTGCCAGATTACTCGGGGACTTCAGTTAAGGTAAAGTTATCACTGAGTTGAACTCAGGGCAGAGGAGTAAATAGGCTTGGTAAGACTTAATGGGATTTTCGGCGTTAATTTTATATGCATGCGGAGGGGCGATATTGGCCACGGCAGGGTGCTGGACTGGCGTCTCTCTTTCTCCATCAGGAAGAAAGACATGATAATAATTCTCTGCACCATTAACGATGCATACAATTGTTATTTATGGGAGTCCAAACCCTCCCTGGCCTAATGGCATTATAGCTTTACCATTAGGAAAATGTGGCTGCAGCTCATCTACATAGTCTCCACATATGATAATCACAGTAGTGGCTCTAGCCGGGAGTTGCAAAAAAAAAAAGTATAAAGGGAAGACAAGACTTGTATGTTATCCATGATTTGGATCAATTCCTGGTTTGGACTCAACATGCCTGGAGCTGAAGTTGCATGACTGACTGTGGTCTGCGTCCATAGACTTGTAGTCCGTATGGACATCCCATAAATGCAACGACAGCTTTCTGCCGCTGTCTCTGTTTGCAATGTTATAGCAAGGAAAAATTAGAGGAATAGTATAACTCCTATACAAAAGGAGAATGAATAATGGGACAAACGTACCATTGATGCAACTGGTGCAGCCGTAAGGGCAACTTCTTCTACCTCCAAAGCAGGTGATATTGTGCATTATAATAAGAGACTGCAAATGGCTCACATGCTGTTCTTGTACAAGGGTCTCCGTGTCCGCTCCTGCTTAAAATCTCTTGTAAATCATGTCTTTCTCTAAGAAATATATTGTATAAATATTAGTTTTTTGCAGCTAACCTGATCCCTCCTGAGAATTTGCTGTAAATTGGATCAAATATTCCACCCAATTTCCAGGTTAAGAGACCAGAGCAGTTAATATAACTGGCAGGGTCCTGATCCAGTAACATTTGTTGCATGCAATGTTGCTGTACTGCTAGGACTCATCCTGCATGGTGGATTAAAGAAGAGTGTCCCGTATTTTGTGTCGCAACCGGATTGCCAGTAATTATAATGTAATGTTCTAACGTGTCAGTGATATTCAATGATGGTCTGTTCTTAGATGGGGGCCTAACGACATATCCAGCACTCTCTCTATTCTTTCCATTCATTTGAAGAAGGAAGATTGACTGACTGCATGCCTTGGTAGGAGCACATGGATTGTTGTGATAGAGCTGTCCGTGCATGGCGGTAAAATTGTGCAGAATGTTAATGATGGAAAAAGTTGCATGCAGTCCTGCATAATTTATATTTTTTATATCTGTGCAAGACAAGGCTTTAGCCCTGGTAGGGAAACCTAGATGTTTGGATAATGGCATGATAACTCATAAGCAGGTATTAATTTGTGGCTCTAAGGGCTTTCGTAAGCCATACAAAAGTGTTAAAGCTAAAAATTTGGTTCAGTAGCAATGATTAAAGGGGTTGTTTGGGCATATAAAATTATTAGACTTAATGCATTTAGATTTGCACAATCTCAATCTATGATAGCTGTACAAGGGCCTTGAGCACCATCTCTTTCCTGACTGCATCGGTGGCTCTTCTTTTTATTAGTAAAAATACATCTGTGATTAGATGGATTATAACAATATGGCGGCGCTGTGGATTAACCTACACGTTTCAATCAAATTTGTTAATCATGGTATAGGCATTATGAGACCTGGACCATGATTAAGAACAAGCTTGTTTGAAACCCATAGGTTCATCCCCAGCACTGTGCCTTTCGACTGTAGTCCGTCTAATCCTGGATGTATGCTATACTTGTCGAATAAGGAAGAATTTTATATCTAGAAGTGCCGAATGGTGTCTAGATCTCCAGGATCTAATAGCATTACCAAGCCTGGGGGCCGGCAGGTAACGCTCGAGCAGTGTTGCCTGGGGGCCGGCAGGTAACGCTCGAGCAGTGTTGCCTGGGGGCCGGCAGGCTCCTTGCACATCAAATATGGAGTGGTGAGAGACATTCTTCTTTTGATTAGCCGGCCTGGCTCAGTATCCCACCAAAGAAGAGCAATGGATGCAGTCAGAGAAGGGACAGTTTTCGCTACTCCACAGATTACCAGGTCATGGGAATCTTTTCCCACCAACTCTAGATGATATATGTTATCGGTGTCAGTGGCGGACTGGGTTGGCAGAGGCCCACCAGTAAGATTGATTCTTGGGGCCCGCTGTTCAGCTACATGCAAACATATACCCTAACCCTAGTACATAAATTAAGTTTTACTTCTATGTAATATTAATTTGGCTAGCTAGTTTAATGAATGATTACATTATACCTTTTTCTGCAAATTGTGAATCAAGTGTAATAGTACTACTCATTAGCAGTCCTTCACAGGGGCGTCCTACCGGAGGATTCTCCGGTGGGCCAGTCCGAGCCTGATCGGGGTTGAGGGGTAACATTCCTGCCTACTCCCTGTTCAGCTTTTCTCATCTCTGGTGGCAGCTGGATGTAAATACTGGATGGAGTGGAACAGCACATCTCTGCACAACGGATAGCAGCTGCTGCCACGAACTGTAGATCAGTTCCTATTCTGTTCTTAGGCACCAATACGACATACTCATCAGGACTGATACACAGTGGATGGAGCTGTGCTGATCCATTCAGTGCTTACATCCAACCACTACCAAAGTAGATAACATCTGCTATTGCTGATCATCGATATTACAGTAGTCATCCAGACAACCCCTTTTAATGTAATTGGGGTGGTGGGGGGGATGCAACATTTCTACGATTTGCTAAAATCATGTTTCTTGACCGCTCTGCAAACTGCCATTGTAGAGTAACATTATTCTCTAATTACCATTGGATCTCATAGATAAGGAAAACCACGTAGAACAGTACATGGTGCATAATCCAGGCCTCTACATGTGATCGGCGTAGACATAAGCTTACGGAAGTCCACCAGCCCGACTTGTTTTCCCCTTACATTCAGCAGAGAGTCAGCAAGTAATGGACCAGAACGTCACTAAATGTGTAGTATCTTCATATTAGGTATTACACATGAACAAACCTGGGTTTGCAAAATAAAAGTGCACCTTTAAATTACAACGGCCCCTTCCCACCATGGCCAGCACCTGCAATTATCCATAGTGTTTTAAAACTAAATTATTGAGCAAACTGTTTTCTCCTAGTAAAGAAATGGTAGATTCCCAAAATGGACTGAAAGTCCCACATTTTCGGGGAAAATTGTCACTTGGATAGAATTTTAAAAATAAATTGATTGCTGTAAAGTTCTACATGAACAGTAAGAGAGTGACACGGAACACTAAGTCATCATCCAGGAACTGAGTGATGTGCCCTATTGCTTACTTATGGGAGCAAGATTATGGCTCAAGAGTATGTCTGACGGATGGAAGGACTCCCGGCAATTCTTCCTATGGCTTATCCTACCATAGGATATCAGAACTTTGCTAAATTAAATTAAAAATAACTAAAGGGCTTTGATGCCACATAGCTGATACATACATCTTCTTGCTATGTCTGCCAGCGTCCATGTATGTCCACTTCATATTGCATACATGCCTGCACCAATTCTGCCATATCTTCCTTAACAGTCTATAATGCATTACGGGAAGAATGTGTGCATGGAGAATAAACATTGCTTGTCCTATACATTCACTATGAACTCCCAGCTTGCATCCTCTGGGTCTTTGCTAGGAAAGTACATAGGGATTTCATCTACCCTAATCCATCATGGCTTCCAGCATCTCTAGGAAAAGCTTGTGCATGGGAACAGTCCCTTCTTCTCGTAGGGCGTGGAAGTGCTGGAGGACTCGGCCAGCTGTCTGGCGAAGTAAGGGGAGTGTTAGAAGCAATTTTCCATCGCGGCACGGTTCCTCGGGGTGACGACTTGATTCGTATTCACTAAGTGCCTCTTGCAAAGCGTCGCGGAGACGTAACACTGCGTCTGGATCTTCAATGTGCACAGAGTCTACAAAGAAGAGAAGAATAGAAAAATGGCTGCTTTGACCTAGACTATGTTACAGAGCATAGCAAATCATAGAACATGATATAAATAGGCCCTAATGTGAATGTCAACTCTTAAAACACTACTTTTTTGTTAAAGGGTTTTCCAGTACCATCATCAGCATCATTGCTATAGGAGCTTTCTGCAATACCTGCAGCAGCCACTAAAAAGCATGATGGCGCTGTGGTGTTCTGCTCTGTACAGTGGCCGCCAGAGCCACTAACAGCTGATTGGTCGAGATGCAGAGCATCGGACCTTCCACTGATCTGATATTGATAATCTCTCTTTAGGGTGCGGTCAGACAGCTGTATAAAATCGGAACGCAGTGGACAGACTAGCCCGCGGCTCTTCCGACCAGTGCGTGACAATTTCATGTATGTGTATGCAGCTGTCACACTTTTGAAGATCATTAAGAGGAGCTCGGTGACAGATTTCTGTTATCAGCATTCTGCAGCCTGCTATGTACACTGATGCATGAAAGTTGCAGAAACCAAAGAAACTAATCGCTCCTACTAAAGTAAATGGTAGCTGAGCTGCAAGACCCAAGAACAGCCACTACAGAATAAAGCTTTGTATTTTCTAGGGCTGAGAGACCTTTTAACATCTGACTGATGGGAGTGCAGATGTGATATCAATTATCTAATCTAACGATATGGGCTGAGCGAAATCTTGTAATCCAGAAGGTTAACCACAAGCACATTGAGCTTGTCTAAAATTTGAAAAATATCTGTCACAAGATCAAAAGTGTCCAATGTTTGTTCCTATTTTATTTCCGCTGATACCTTGAGTATTCATCTTTTTTTCTTTATAACTCCACCATGCGGATCCAGAGATATGAGCGTTTGATTAGGTACTAATTTTTACCATCTTTACTAAGGGGGTGGTGATCACAAATTAATAATGCAAAGCAGCCTAAAGTCACGCCCCCGAGGATCCTATGAGCAAAGACCCTAAAATGTAGCACTAAACAAAAAAAGCCCTGATGTCTAGGACTGGAAAAAACAACACACAAAGGGCAACACACCTGAATTTGTAAGGGTGAGGGCTTTTAACATGACATATTCCTCTCTCTCCACACGCAAGGCCCGATACTTGCGCACTAGATGAAGTACGCAGGAGCAGAGGTCAGACAGACGGGCAGAATGAGAGGACTCCTCGTCCAACACAAAATCCTCAGCAAACACAACTTCATCTTCATATGGAAGAGAGCGAAACACAACTCCCAAAAGGAGAACCTCCATCCAGACGCTCTGCAAGAGGCTCATCTGGTCCGATAAGGAAAGCGAGGAAAAACCTGTAAAAGAGCAGCTACTTACTGTGTTGTACATCCTACTTATACAGGCAATGTACTAACGGCCACACGTAAACAGTGATACTAATCAGCACCGAAAGTAGCACTGTCAGCGACAGACTCGAGGAATGATTTATTACACCTGATACATAACATACAGGCACACCTGCCCCACATGGAAGATTTAACAGATTACTATAAAACAAGCTTGTGAGATTTTTTTTTTTTCTAAATTGCTTGAAGTGTAAACTTTATCAAACAATAGATTGACAACCTAAGGTTTTTTTTTTCTTTGTTTTTTTTTTTTTTTTTTTTTTGGGGGGGGGGGGCGCACCCCTATGACAGCTTAAGTTAATATGTAAATAAAGCATAGTCATAGTTTAATGAAAAGCTATATCCAACTCTTCTTTGTGAGCACGACTAGTTGTGTACTTTTTGTTTTACCATAAATGTTTCCATTCGCTAACAGCAAGCAGATGTTTTACAAACTGAGTAATTCTCAGAGAAACGCATACATTTGCAGAGCATTTGTTATACTATGATTAAAGGGAATGTGTCATTGGAAAATGACCTATAGTAGAAATCAGGTTTTTGGGTTAAGTGTTTTTTTTTGTTGTTTTTTTTTTTAACATGTCAAAAGCAGTATTAAAAATAAAAAAAAATATAACCCTTGAGCTTTTCACACTGGCCATTGGAGCTTTTTTACACTTTAACGTCCTATTGTTTCAGGAAATAACACATGTACAAAGCCGCAAAAGGTCATTGTGAAGGGAGGGGGAGCAGGGGAAGCTGTGACATCGCCTATTGTGATTGGTGGGATCCTGTGTTATCAGCTGTGCATAGAGGTGTTACCTGTCATTCTAATCCTGCTGAAAACTCTTCCTGAAATAATGGAGCATGAATCTAAAAGACCCAGTGGCCATTATGAAAATTGCAAGATTACTTATCTTGTTTGTTGTTGTTTTTTTATAAAGATCATAAATCTGAAAAAAAACAAAAAACAAATAAAAAATAGAATTATTCTTACCGTTAATTCGGTTTCTAGGAACCTTCCACGACGGCATATGGAGGTTGTCTCTTTGCCCTAATGGGGAACAGGAAACACAGAGGTTAAAAGGACCTCCCACCTCCCACTTGCCAGTGACTTACAACTGAGACCATTGCACTGGTTTACCTTTAAAATCCCAGAACTAATCCAGGAATATATATCGGGTGGGAAATTAGTGCCGTCGTGGAAGGTTCCTAGAAACCGAATTAACGGTAAGAATAATTCTATTTTCTCTAGTCACCTTCCACGACGGCATATGGAGGAATACCAACTAATTTTGGCACTAGGGAGGGACAACGGCCTGGAGTACTTTGCGGCCGAAGGCTAAGTCCTTGTTGGACAATACATCTAGTCTGTAATGTTTAGAGAAAGTATGGAGTGAAGACCACGTTGCTGCCCTGCAAATCTGCTCCGGAGATGCGCCTGCTCTTTCTGCCCAGGAAACCGATGTGGATCTTGTTGAATGGGCTTTGATACCTACTGGAGGTAACTTGTTTTGAGCGAGATAGGCTTCCGTAATAGCCTTCTTGATCCATGTAGCGATGGTACTTTTGGCTACCTTTTTCCCCTTGTTTTGTCCTGAGAGATGGATAAACAGGTTATGATCAATTCGGAATGTACTGGTGTGATCCAAGTATTGTAAAAGAATACGTCGAACATCCAAGGTGTTGAATCTTCTTTCTTCCGAGTTTGCTGGATTGTGGCAAAAGGTTGGTAGAAAAATCTCTTGAGAACGGTGGAAGTCAGAGATAACCTTCGGAAGAAAGGACGGATCAAGACGAAGCACAATTGAATCATCTCTTACCAGGAGATAAGGTTCTCGTGTAGACAAGGCCTGTAATTCACCAATTCTTCTGGCTGAAGTAATGGCAACCAAGAACACGGCTTTATAGGCTAGGTTTTGTGGAGAACAAGATGATAGTGGTTCAAAGGGTGGGCCTGTCAGACCCTGGAGAACTATATTGAGATCCCATGGGGGAACTATGACCTGTTTTCTAGGATTCATTCTAGTAGCCGATGTCATGAACCTTTTAATCCAGCGATGACTCGCTAAATCTTGATCAAAGACCGCGCTAAGTGCAGAGACCTGGACCTTGAGGGTACTAGGCCTGAGACCTATTTCCAAGCCTTTTTGCAAAAAGTCCAATATAACGGGTATATTAGGCTTGAGGGGGTCTGGAAGGTTAGGCAGACAGAATGAAGAAAACTTTTTCCAGATCTTGTTGTAGATGGCGTTGGTCACCGGTTTTCTCGATTTTTGTAGGGTAGCTATGACAGGAATTGATAGTCCTTTAGCTCTTAAAACCTGGGTTTCAGCAACCACGCCGCCAAGCTCCACTTCTGAGGGTCTGGGTGGAGAATGGGACCCTGAGAAAGAAGATCGTGTTTTATCGGCAACATTACTGGTCCATCCACTTGTAGTTGGGTAATTAGGTTGAACCAACTCCTTTTGGGCCACAATGGAGCTATCAGGATAGTTGGAGTCCTTTCTAGGCGTATCTTCCGTAGAACCTTGGCAAGGATGGGGATTGGCGGAAAAGCATAAGCTAGATGAAACGGCCAATCTTGGGTTAAAGCATCCAACCCCCTGGGATTGCCTCTCGGGTTCAGGGAAAAAAAGGTTTCGACCTTTGCGTTCTGGTGAGAGGCAAAGAGGTCGACGTCTGGATGACCCCATCTGTGAACCAGCATGCTGAATATTTGAGGATCCAGGCTCCACTCGCCAGGATGGATTTCCTGGCGGCTTAGGTAGTCTGCCTGAATATTTGTAGTTCCCTTGAGGTGGATTGCCGTCAGGGATAATAAGTGCTTTTCGGCCCAAGAAAAGATTCGAGCGGAGATTTTTATTAGACTGAGGGTTCTTGTACTGCCCTGGTGCCTGATATGGGCCACCGTGGTCATGTTGTCCGAGTATATCTGTACATGTTGACCCGAAATCTGATGACTTGCCGCTAGTAGAGTCTCTTCCACAGCCTTGAGCTCCCTGAAATTTGATGATTTCTCGGAAATCGATTGGCTCCACTGGCCCTGATAGGGGACATGGTTCACTATGGCTCCCCAGCCTCTCTTGCTGGCATCTGTTTTGATGGTGGTTAGAGGAGACTGAATCCAGCATACCCCTTTCAGAAGGTTCCTGGGCTTCATCCACCATGTTAAAGAAGCTTTCACTCTGCCCGGAGTGTGGATCCTCTTGGCAAGAGTGCCAGGTTGACCATCCCAATTGTGAAGAATGTGGGCTTGTAGAGTCCTTGAGTGAGCTTGAGCCCAAGCCACCGACTGTATGCAGGCTGTCATGGAACCCAACAGCGACATTCCCTCTCGCAGAGTAGGAGATCTCGTTTCTTTGAACTTCCTGACTTTTGTTAGTAGGGGAAGTCTGTGATCGTCTGGGAGGAAGGACATTTGTTTTGCTGAGTCCAGCATTACTCCCAGAAATCTCCTGGTTTTTGCAGGTTGAAGCTGAGATTTTTGTAGGTTCGGAATCCAACCTAGAGATCTCAGAATGTCTAGAGTGGTAGAGACATGTGCTATCAGGGTTATCTCGGTGGAAGCTACTATCAGAAGATCGTCCAGATAGGGCACTATACAGACACCTTGCTTTCGGATAAATGACACTACTTCGGCCATCACCTTGGAGAACACCCTCGGTGCTGATGAAATGCCGAAGGGAAGGACTCCAAACTGATAGTGCTCCACCCGATGATTCCCCTGTATCGCATGATTGTGGGACTGGGGAAATTACATTTGATCTGATAAGGTCTTTGAGACCTAAGGACAATAGACTGCGATCCCTTGATGATGGAAGGGAAGTGACTTTTAGACCCTGAGGTGGGGGAGAAATTAACTCTATTAACAGGCCGTCTCTGATGACATTGAGAACCCAGTGGGAGCTGGTAATATCCTCCCACTGAACCACATATTTCGAGAGTCTTCCCCCCACCGGGTCGGAGTCATTGTTTGTCCTGCTGAGATTGTTGCTGCTGCTGCTGTTGCGGGACAAAGATATTCTTTCCCCTGCCCTTTGCGTAGCTCCACCTGCCGGTTTTTCCTTTGCCTCTTGCTTGAGAGGGCTGAGGTTGTGGGCCACGAAAAAAACGTTTCCTAGGCTGTTTTTGCTCAGGGAGCGCCTTCTTTTTGTCGGTGGCTTTATCGAGAATATCGTCTAGGGCAGGACCAAAGACGTAGTCTCCTTTGAAAGGTATGGTGCAGAGCTTAGACTTAGAGGTGATATCCCCACTCCAGAGCTTAAGCCAGAGGGCTCTTCTGGCAGAGTTGGAAAGTACGAGGGATCTGGCGGCGACTCTTACAGACTCCAGAGAAGCGTCCGCCAAATACCCTGTAGCTTTATGCAGAATGGGTAGGGAATCCAATATCTCGCCTCTTGAGGTACCTTGAGATATGTGATTCTCTAATTTCTCAAGCCAGCAGGAGAGGGCTCTTGCCACACAGGTGGAGGCGACGTTAGCCTTAAGGACAGCTGCAGAAGTTTCCCATGATTTTCTGAGGAGACTTTCGATCTTTCTATCCATGGGATCCTTCAATTGAGAAGAATCCTCAAAGGGGAGTGCGGTTCTCTTGGCGACTCTAGCCACTTGCACATCGACCTTGGGAATATCTAATTTAAGGTCATCCTCAAGCAGAAATCTGTGCTTCATTTCTGAAGGGGTACTAAGACGCCTCTCAGGTAGTTCCCATTCCTGATTAATCATATTAGTGATATTGGCATGAACTGGGAAGCCCACTCTCTTCTCCGATGAAAGACCACCGAACATCTGATCCTGTATGGACTGCGGTACAGGTTCCTCTTCTAGTCCCATGGTATTACGGACAGCAGAGACTAGATCCTCAATATAGTCTGAGGAGAAAAGGTACTTCCTGACCTCAGCTTTAGGGGATACTGGATCCTCCCAGCCAACAGATGAGGCATGAGAGAGGTCCGAATCAGAGTCGGATTCCACAACCTGAATCTTCCTCTTCTTAGCCGGGGAATGATGCTGTGGCTGCGGAGATGGAGGTGGGGGTGGAGGTGTAAAGGCTGCCAGAGAAGATTGTACCTCCTGTTTTACTAATGAGCGAATCTCATCCAATAGTGATGGCTGCTCAGCTCTTATTATCTTGTCCGTACATGACTGACAAAGTTTCTTGTCCCAGTTAGGAGGACATTTAGTGGAACAGATAGGGCACTTCTTTCTATAGGCACCTTTAGGGGCAGGTTTTTCTCCCTGAAATATATAAAGGGAGAGAGGGGTGAGGACTTCTAACCCCTGCTACACTCCTCCCGGATCCCATCCCTGCGAACACTTACAGAGGCAGGGGTGGCGCTGGGCTCCGCAGATACGGGGCATGAAGAACCTTCCATACTGAAGGAGATAGCCTTACCTCAGTGGTGGTTCAGCAGGCTTTTATGGACGCCGTCCAAGCAGCTGCTCCAGCGATTAATCCCCCTCCCCCTCCAGAATCCAGGTGAGGGAGCTGTGCGGTCCGACACGCCGGCCGGCGAAACCCGGAAGTACCGGCTTCTGGATGCATGAAGAAACCGGAAGTGACGCGCGAGAGCCGCTGACGTCACTTCCGGAACGCCGAGCCGACAACATGGAGGAGGAGGACGCCGGGCAGCTCCAGGAGGAGCCCGGTTAGGGAACCCCGGCCTGCTTTGCCTCGTGGGGGCGCGGGAAGGCCGGGCGGATGTCCCGAGGCCCTGCAAGCAGGAACGACGGGAGCAGCATGAGAAGGAGGCCAGAGGCGACCATCTGCTGCCCGGCTAAACAGGCAGCGCCTGCAAGGTACCGTAGCCACCGGCCACTACAGCACATGAGGAAACCTCTACCTGTCCCATGGGGAACAGGAAAGACACTGGCAAGTGGGAGGTGGGAGGTCCTTTTAACCTCTGTGTTTCCTGTTCCCCATTAGGGCAAAGAGACAACCTCCATATGCCGTCGTGGAAGGTGACTAGAGAAACACAGTATATTGGCTTTGTAAACAAAACAAAAAAAATGCATAGCTCCCAACCATCCCAAATCCAGATTTAGAAGTGCTGTTCAGGGATGTCAGGGCTATATCCCGTCCTGAATTCATTGCTATGTTTGTCCTAAATTCATTGCTTAATAGTTGCTTCTCCTCTCCTCACTCTGGGAGAGGGACTAGCATCTCTGTTGTTTGTACATATTTAAATTTATTTAATTAACTCATTCTTCTCTTTTACTGAAATAAGGTATTCCCTGGGATTCAAACTACCAATCTGCAGCATTGGAGGTAGCAGCAAATATTAAGAGCCACAGGCTGCACTGTCAAGTATTTGAAAAATGTCTGCACTAGAATGTGCACCGTATTCTTCCTTACAGGCACATTGTACTGGTACAAAGAGATACATTTCTATATACTACTGCATATCTATGTACCTGTATACAATAAAAGTCAGATTTTTTTTAATGAAAATGATAATTGATAATATAATGACAAGGCAAAGTGGATGTGATTTCATGAGAACTCCTGCCCACTATGAGTCTAAAGACGCTGTAGAATAGTGCGGTTTTGGTGGTTTTTTTCCCGCAATGTGTTAAGTGTGTCGCATAGTTTTCCCCTCTTTCTAGGACAGTTCGTAGGTATGTACATGAATCACAAAAACCTGATTTAAACAATAGGCCATTTTCTGATGACCTGCCTTTACAGCTAGGAGTGTCTGTGCACCTAGCCTACAGCATACGATTGGAGAAACTAGAGAAAAGGAATGAAAAGTCTCAACCAACAATTGTATCTTAGCAAGTCGTGAAGTTTACTAGCAGACGGTCTGTGATGCTACTCACATACCTGGGATATTCTTGGCCCAGCTGATAATAATGACAATCTCTCGATCTGCGAGATCGCACAGCGTACTCATAGACTTCAAGTAGCCATCGGGAAGTGACGGGTCTGGCATAGCAAACAGCTTATCGGGCTCCGCCACCAGCAGATGTGACACTACAGTGTTCACTGGAGCTAAAGGGCAGAAAACAGAAAGGTCAATCTGCTAAATGAACATCATTACCATTCACAACACTTCATTGTAATGCAGAAGGAATATAAGGAGAACCATCATGAAGTCGCCTAATACAAGCAACACCCAGGAGCGTGATAAATATGCCACCTATTAGTGGCTGAGGAGTCAATAGGATTTTCCAGATTAGGACGATACGGCGATGCCAAACTTTTTTTGTTTTAGTGGTTAAAAAAACCGTAGCTTATTTTGCCAATTTCTGGAGACTCTTAACGGTTGTCATTTTTCTGTCGATCGAGCTGTGCCTGTTTCTTTTTGCATGGCGAGCTGTCGTTCTTATTGATACCATTCTGGGGTTATATACAATGTCGAGCTGTCGTTCTTATTGATACCATTCTGGGGTATATACAATGTTTTGATCACATTTTAGTTCCTTTTTTTTTTGTGGAAAATAATAAAGGCAATTCTGATATTTCGATTTTTTTAAAATCGTTACAGAGTTTACAGTACAGTATGGGTTAATTTTATATTTTGATAGATCAAACTTTTACCGACACAAAACCAATTGTGCTTTTTTAAGTCTTTCATTTTGAATTGGGAAAAGAGGGTGAATTGCAGTTATGGTATATAATTTAACATTTTTAAATAATTTTTATTAAAGGGGTTGTCCACTACTTGGACTCTTTTGTGAAATACTGCATTCTCCAGTGTAAAATAAAAAAATAACAGACTCTCACCTCCCGCACCAATGCAATGACGTTGTTATGCCATGTGAGCGCTGCAGCCAATCGGTGTCTGCCAATGCGCTGCAGTCTCATGCTACCCTCCATGTTTCATCCAAGAGAAGTGCGATAACTGCAGCCCATTAGTGGCGACTAACTGATTGCAGAACTGGAATGGTGCCGCTGCGAGAGTGTTATTTGAACTTTACACTGAGAAATATAGTATTTAAGACGGATTTGTCCAAGTAGTGGACAACCCCTTTAATATTCACTTTATTTTTTAATCCCCCTAGGGAACATAAACGTGTGATCTGTATACTGCAATATATAACATTTCTTCTCTCCTATGAAGGCCAGCGACTTAATAGGAGCAGCAATGTGGCAACGATGGAATCCTCTGTTGGGCTCTCAATTGCCGTGGAAACTCGCCAGAATCCTACAATCTTCTTGTCGCGGGGTAGGGAGTGTTTTCATCAGTTTTAATACCGCAGCATTTAAATGGTTAAACACCAAAGATGGCTGAGCCCGCTCCATATACTTAACACCTAACATAGGACAGTCCAGAACGTCCAATGTCTGGAAAGGGTTAAAGAACAGTTTAAAAGATTTTAAAAAATTATTCTCTTTTGAAGTGAAAGCTCAACTCCTATTGGATAAGGGGCAGATACAAAGAATAAAAGAACGTCCCTACCTAATAAATGGTAAAACAGTGGTGTACAACGTAAACTGATAAGTGCAGCCGGAGGTCAGACGACCAGTTCTTACCTTGTTTTTTAACTATAGTTGTACTTTGATGAGATTGGTGTCCTCCTGGCGTATATTGTAGGAGGTCTCCTTCCGGTCTCCTCTTATATTTCTGCCGACCTCCTCTTACACGGTCTAAACGCACCCCTGCAAGTAAAAATTGTTTGTTTTTTTCCAAAGTCCTTCTGTAGAACCTGCTGCCCATCGTTTAGAGAACGGCTCTAATAACATTTCATGCCATTATATTATTAAAGGGAACCTATCACCCCGTTTTTTAAAAATTAGATAAAAATAGTGTGAAATAGGGGCAGAGCTGGGCTTTACATTACTGCCTTTTTGGTGCCTTTACACCCCCGTTAGGCTGCCGAAATACCTTTGTGAAGTGGCCGTTTTGTCCTGTCACTCAAGTTGGTCAGGTCGGATGGGCGTGGTCACAGCGCTGTTTCTCCCCCAGATCAGGCTCATCATTACGTTGGTGGCGTAGTGGTGTGCGCATGTCCAAAGAGAAGATCCACTGCCCAGGAGATTCAAAACAGCGCGGTCTTCGCTATTCGCCGTTTACCGGTGGGCGCGGCCATTTTACCTGTGGCCGCGCGTGCGCAGATGGAGCGCTCTGCTGCCCGGGGCTTCAGGAAAATGGCCGCCGCGATCTCCATCTGCGCACGCGCGGAATCCCGCGGCCATTTTCCTGAAGCCCCGGGCAGCAGAGCGCTCCATCTGCGCACGCGCGGCCACAGGAAAGATGGCCGCGCCCACCGGTAAACGGCGAATAGCGAAGACCGCGCTGTTTTGAATCTCCTGGGCAGTGGATCTTCTCTTTGGACATGCGCACACCACTACGCCACCAACGTAATGATGAGCTTGATCTGGGGGAGAAACAGCGCTGTGACCACGCCCATCCGACCTGACCAACTTGAGTGACAGCAGAAAACGGCCACTTCACAAAGGTATTTCGGCAGCCTAACGGGGGTGTAAAGGCACCAAAAAGGCAGTAATGTAAAGCCCAGCTCTGCCCCTATTTCACACTATTTTTATCTAATCTTTAAAAAACGGGGTGATAGGTTCCCTTTAATTAGAATGCCGGACCAGGTGGCCAGAAAAATTCACGTTACCAGTTTGGTTCCCTATAGAGCAGTAGACTTGCTAGTCATCCAGGTAACACAAGTCCATAATACGCTAAAACATAATGCTCACCTTCCTTGAGCATGCCCACCCGAAGACACTTGGTAAATCGGCACGCTTGGCATGCCTTCCGTCTCCGTTTGGTGATCTCACACTCGTTGGTGGCAGGACAGCTGTACTCAATGTTGCCTACATGCAAAAGAGAAAAGTTCTTATATTCTCAGCAATATATGAAGTGAGGACCTAGAAAAAGACATTTCTTATTGACCAACTAATCACATAATTACTTACAAGACATTAAAGTTTGCCACTTTAAATTTCCGATTTACTAACACATGACTCCTTCAATCATCGCAGGACATATTCCTCTTCTGTTACAACATATCATGATTGAAATTTATGGCATTTATCGGTTAGATATGACCTAAAAGTCTAATCGGTAAGGATCCAACTAATTGTAAGAATGGTCAAGCTTGGTCCTAGAAAGAGTGACCAGATATGTATGTACAAATCGTACTTCAAGCACCTCTGTAACGTCTACATTAAAGATGTTCTCTGCTACTTTTATATGCCTTGGATAGATTATTAATAATTATGGGCACTCCCACTGATGTACTCCACCAGTGGTCGTATGTAGGACCTATCCTTAGGTTATCAACACAAGATCGGAAAATGGACAATGCAGGTAACATAAGATCAGACTAACCTTGTATAGTACGTTTGAAGAAAGCTTTACAAGCTTCACAAGAAGCCACTCCATAGTGGTATCCAGATGCCACATCACCACACACCAGGCAGAGCCGTTTAGG
The DNA here is from genome assembly GCF_051348905.1 of Ranitomeya variabilis. Taxonomy (NCBI): domain Eukaryota; kingdom Metazoa; phylum Chordata; class Amphibia; order Anura; family Dendrobatidae; genus Ranitomeya; species Ranitomeya variabilis. The sequence goes on from NC_135233.1 coordinate 464,852,056, forward strand.
GATGGAGTTTAGGACATATTTGCCCCTTCCGGGTGTATCTTCTTGTTCATCATCGCCTCTGCAGCAGCGTGGACCCTGAGGTTCAGGCCCATGACCACTACTATCGCTGGATCCACTAGGACTCCTCCGTCCAATGCTTTCTGGGGTACCTGGTTCTGCCTTGATGCAGAGATCAGGGCGTCTGTCACGAGAAGACATTATAAAGAAGTGTTCTGTGAAAAGAAAGGAATGTTTGTTAATATTTGGAAATAAAATAAAATACATTCTAATCATCCCTTACGTGAATCCTGTCCACTATATCAGTTTTGTTTGTACACATATATGAGGAACACATCCCAGGGCTTGCAAAAATTTGCAAATAGCATTATGAATAGTTTTTGCTTTTATGTATGATAGAAGAATTCACATTGGCCTGTTCCCACATAGCAGCTTAATAAATGTACTAAGGTTTACATTTAATAGGTAACAGGTGAACCTAAGCACCTTTTTTGTCCCAAAATTGAAAAAATGTGACTGCTGTGTTCCAAAAAAACAATGCAATACCTATCTGTAAGTTGTGTGTAGTGTAGCGGCTAGGCACTATTGCGCCAAGTGTCAGACACAAATCCATAGGCTGGTGTGGTATTGTTCCTGGAAGAATGCAGTTATGTTTCTCCCATCCTGGAGCCTAGGTGTTCACAAGACTCATATCTGGTGAAGATTTTAGTTGTTGATTTCCAAACTAAAATACCATGTCTGCATCTAAAATCCACACACATTTTCTGCATTTATTCATGCGTTTTCAACTGAGAGTTTTGTTGTGGAAATGCATAAAAAAATGGAGTAAAAATAATGTCAGGCTGGCGGATTAAGAGTCCCCATTTAAATCAATAGGTAAAATCTGTGCCCAAAAATGTGCATTTCCGCAACAGAAATTGACATGCTGCAAATTACCACAAAAAAAAAACACAACAAAAAACAAATTTCCAAGATGATTTTGCACCAAAAAAACTGAAATATGGGTGAGAGTAAATGGATAGCCTTCTAATTGCAATGCAAAGTCATATTCACATATTTTTTCCCTATCCATTTCCTTGAACAGTGTGCAGGTATTTACACAGGTTTTTCCAGTAGCAAAACAATGGGTGAAATTTATAGCAAAAAGGAAAAAAATAATTCGACACAGACAGAACATGCAGTAGATTTACATTTCTGTGGCATGCTCTTTTGCAGTTTGTTGAACATTTTCGGGATAGATTCCTATGGTGCATTTAGTATTCAGTGCAGATTTTTCCGCAGCAACACTGCAGCAGAATTTGCAGCAAAATCAAGGCGTACTGCTTGCAGAATTTGTTACAGATTTGGTGCATTTTTTCACCCTTTCCATTAGGAAAGATGAAATCTGCAGTGATTCGGCACTAAGAATTCCCATGCTGTATACTTTAAAATCTACAATGCAGTTCAATTTCCATGCAGAAATTTTCTGCAACGTGTAAATGAAATTTTTTTTTTGCGATCTCATATACTTCACTCATCATGTATTATGCTGCAGGGTTTTTGCAAGCAAATCCGCACCAAATACACAAGATATGATCCTACATTAGTGCAACACCTGTACCAAAAATCTAAAACAACCTGCAAAAGAGCATGTCGCAAAAATTTAAATCTACGGCAAAGGTAAACGCAGCATAAAGGGACTTATTTGCCCTGCAATGACTGTGCAAGAAAGATGAGCAGTTGGATGCTTTCCTTGGAAATATTAACAGATCATTGGAGGTCGCTGTAGCAGAACTCCCCTTGATCTTAGCCAGTCATCAGGGGGTCATGGTGCAGACATGTTCATTTAAAGAGAACCTGTCAAGTCAAAAGTGGCAAGTTTTTGCTCCCCCGAGTATTCTGTATTTTTCGTTTTAAAAAATCGGTTCCAGAGATATGGGCCTTTTTATTTAGTGCACCCAATATGACAATTTTCATGGTCTTTACTGATAAGGTGCAGCTCCCAGGATCCTCAGGGGTGTGTCTTTAGTCTGCTCTGCACTATTACCCATGAGTCACGCCCCTTTGCTAAAGACCGTAAAAGTTAAAATACTATGAGGAAAGACCCATATCTCTGGAACTGTATAGAAGGTTTTAAAATAAAAAAATGGAATACTCAGGAAGCAGCAGGAATAAAATATGAGCCAAAACTGCACATTTCTGAACTGGCGTCAGGTCCTCTCTAAGACAGTGTCTTGCTGTTAAAGGGATTGTCCGGTCTAAACTGTATGGAGTCCGAATAATCATTAAGTGCCCATACAGTTTAGACACACGATATGCGGCCGGCAATGATGATTTTTAGGTCCCCATACACTATTGAATCAGCTTCTGAATGCAAATTTTGCTCATTCACCAGATGCACACTTTTAATAGGCTAATTGTTGCAAGTAAGCATTTATATGGGCAGGCAACGTAGAGGGGTCTGAAGTCCATTCAGATTACATGTGTCCCAAAGTCTCCTGGTCAGGCAACCCTTACCTCGTGCACATGACCAACCACCTGCTGACGGCAGGCAACTCGTGTTGGATTTTGGAAACAGAAGCAAAGGCAGAAAATAATTAAATTTTAAAGGGTTGCTCCACTACTTTTCTGGATGACCTATCCTTACGACTGGTCATCAATATCTGGATCTGCAGTAGCCAGCAGCACCTACACAACTGCTAGCATCAAGAACAGCCGATTGGTGAGAGTGATGGGAGACGGACCCCCACTGATCTGATATTACGGTAATTACATATCCCCTGAATAAAGTAGCAGAGCACCCCTTTAATGATCATCTTTTTTTTCCATCTGAAATCAGGCGAAAATACTTTTTTCTAACTTTTCTAAAGTGTATAGCAAGTAACCTAATATCTGTGGATACCTGTACCAAAGTCAATGCACCGAAACAAGCCACATGTAAAAGATATAATAGACAGAATGTACTGTAAAAAGTAAACTTCAAAATTAAAAAAGTCACATTCAGGTAGCAGCCGGTTGTGGAGGAATGTCAGGACTCCTATTGTACATTGTTTGGGGCAGGCAGAACAGCCACTAACTATATACTGTAGGAGCAAATCACTAAGACGACTGTAGACAAATCACCAGGACTCAAAATAATAAAAAGAAACTATCCTAAGATTATATCATACAAGTTTATTCTTAGGTAGAGGGGAAAAAAAAATCAGAGGAGGTAACCAAGAAGAGATCGTGACCTTTGCACTGGTAAAGCCTCATACACCAGTGTTTAGTTAGACTGGTTTAGCAATAACCTAAGGGTGTAAAGGACAGAAACAGAAGCACAGTTGTAGCAACACAACTATGTTGATGCGTTACACAGGAGATAAATCGAGCAAGAACTGTAAATTGACCGGATTTGTTTTTAGAAAACAAGTGGTAAAATGTTAGAGCGGAACACAACAAGGACGGGACTAGACATAAGTGTTGGGGACTCCAAGCATTGCCATATAATAGGGTTACAATATTACAAGGCGGAGACACAAAGTTACAAAATATGTAAATATATCAGAAAGCAACACATTAGTTTATAAGAGGAAACTAACAAAGTAATGAAACTGGAACACAGGAAGAATAGAAATTAGGCAACTGGTCAGTTTAACCTTTGGCCTGTACCCCTCCCCACTTTTACAATATATCGGCTCACTGAGCGTAGTTCCTGAGTACATAAACTTTACGATGTATTTAGCCTCATTGCCTGCACTTTATTATATACTAATAATGAACAAAAAAAGAACATGGCCTGATGGAAACTCACAAGAAGATACACATGAAGGCAACACTACTACTCCCGCTGTGGTGGGTCACACACCGTTTGTCGACAGGTGGTCGGTTGGTCTTGGCTGACAGTCGTTATAAGAGACGTAACATCTGTAGATAGAAAAACACAAAGCATGAATGTACAGGAGATCTATAATATATATTTTATTATTATGCTTGCTTATTGCTGACTTATTCTGCAGCGCTTTACAGACATCGTCAAGCTCTTTACATTCTGATAACGACCATAATAAAGTTATTCCTTGCGTCGTCCTTTTTGTTTCTCCCATTAGGCAATTTCTTAATTATAGCCCATTTTGGTAAACTGAATTCATACAAATATGTCTGCTCTTACGATGCTGGCCACCCAGCTTTCTCAGACTTCGCAGAAGAAGGGAACATAGCACAACATATGTTGGAAGGTTCCCATTTAGGAAATCTAAATCAATAATATGAGAGCTATAATAGTAGTAAGTCATACAACTTTCCCCAAGTATGGAAATAGTTAATAGTAAAATAGGTTTAACAACTTGACTAAGGCAGACAAAGAATTATAATTAGTGTGATTTGAGATTTTGGAGGTTAATGCCAGTTAATGCATAAAAGCACACCGAACCAGCTCAACTGCGAGCAGTAATCCGGAAAGTATAAATACTACTTAAATAGAATGATATATAATGACATTTCTAGCTACACAGAATGTGATCCATGTACATCTCTCACTTTACATATAACTGCATCTGATCAGAGCCCTGAGCTGCAACCACGTACACTGACCCACGTCTCCAAAATCCCAATGACCTTGGTTCAAAGTCACTGCATGTTTCCAAGAAGAACGAGCGAGCGCAGTACAAGGATAATGTGATCATCGAGGACTGGATATAATCTACATGGATAATTGGTAATGTACCCCTACACGGCGGTCTTAGGGCTCCTATCAATCCATGGCAAATGGTAATAAAACATATATTTGTATATTCGGTATACACACATATACATATATTACCTATACACACATACAAACACACACTATGTATATATTCCTTTACATAGTGAACGGTCCAATATAAATGAATGGTTTATCTCTACAGATTAGAGACGTGTTAAACTGTCTGAGTCTTGTTACACATGCCTAGAAATGCCCTGACATTTGTCGGTGTGATCCTTCATAAAAAGTTTTGGCACAACATTGTAATAATTGAAATAATGCAAAAATAGCACAAAGAGCTTTGATACATAATAGACAAAAGACTAAATTAACACTATATATATATATATATATATATATATATATATATATATATATATATATATATATACACACACACATAAAAATACATTACATAGTTATACACATACAGTACATACATATTTACACATACATACACTACAAGCATTATACATATTACACATACATACACTATAGACACATTACAGATATTATACATACACTATACACACAGTACACATTACACATACACTATACACACACATTATACATACACTATACACACATGACACATACAAACACTATACACACGACACATATTACACACACTATACACACAGTACACATATTATACATACACTATACACACAGTACACATTATACATACACTATGCACACAGTACACATATTATACATACACTATACACACAGTACACATATTATACATACACTATACACACAGTACACATTATACATACACTATGCACACAGTACACATATTATATATACACTATACACACAGTACACATATTATACATACACTATACACACAGTACACATTATACATACACTATGCACACAGTACACATATTATATATACACTATACACACAGTACACATTATACATACACTATACACACAGTACACATATTATACATACACTATACACACAGTACACATTATACATACACTATGCACACAGTACACATATTATATATACACTATACACACAGTACACATTATACATACACTATACACACAGTACACATATTATACATACACTATACACACAGTACACATATTATACATACACTATACACACAGTACACATTATACACATATTATACAGACATACACACAGTACACATATTATACATACACTATACACACAATACACATATTATACATACACTATACACACAGTACACATATTATACATACAGTACACATATTATACATACACTATACACACATTATACATATTACACACAATATTATCCATACAATATAATTGTGAGTCCCTATAACGTGGACACATGTGCACAGCCCATCCCTGGCCGTCCATACACTTGTGCACACACTGTCACCACAGTCCCCACTCGTGCCATAACTCACGTCAGGCAGGCTCCTGCTGTGGCTGTCCGTGGCCCCGGCTCCAGGACACTCACTCTCCCCACTCGTGCATACCTTGTGTGTGTCTCCTCCCGTGCAGGCTGCTGTCCGTGCACACAGTAGTGTAGGACACGGCAGAGGACGCGGCTCACACTCACACACACTCCGTGTCACACACTCACACACAGACACACTTCCTACACTGGCTCCTCCTCCCGCGGGGAAGGGGCGGGGCCGGGCATGCTGAGCAGCCGCACTGCCTGCGCCGAGTAGTGTCCGGCATTGGCGGCCGGTGCTGTGCGCGGAGCTGACTGGCTGCGGCTGCGGTCCGGCTTCATTACATATGCTATGAGGGGGGCACGATGGATAAATATCTCCGTGTCCTGCGCCGGGCAGTGATGCCGGGGCCGGCGGGGGCTGTGTGCAGTGTGCACAGACGGTTGGTGCAGTAGTGTCCCCGTCTCTAAACGACCTTGTGTGCGACCTTGAGGCAGAGTGAAGTCACCGTGCAGCTCCTGTCACTCCTCCTGAGCCTCCCTGTGGTCACAAGTTTGTCAGTGACACTGCAGTGACCTTGAGCAGCTGATCCGCGCCGTCTGCCAGGGAGACATTGGGATTATGTGCAGCAGACACAGCGTACAGGCAGAGGAGTACCATGTCCTTCATGTGACCTCTACCAGGAGAAGAGCCTCTCGCAGCTGCCCCCCAGCCTGTGTGCTGCCGCTTATCCTGTACGCTGCCCCCCAGCCTGTACGCTGCCCCCCAGCCTGTGTGCTGCCCCTTATCCTGTACGCTGCCCCCCAGCCTGTACGCTGCCCCCCAGCCTTTGTGCTGCCCCTTGTCCTGTACGATACCCCCCATACTGTACAATTCCCCCATTCTTTGTGCTGCCCCCCAGCCTGTATGATACCCTCGAGCCTATATGATGACCCCCAAGCCTGTACGATGCCCCCCAGCCTGTGTGCTGCCCCTTATCCTGTACGATGCCCCCATTCTGTGTGCAGCCCCCAGCCTGTACGATGCCCCCCAGCCTGTACGATGCCCCCAGCCTGTACGCTGCACCCCAGCCTGTGTGCTGCCCCTTATCCTGTACGATGCCCCCATCCTGTACAATTCCCCCATTCTGTGTGCTGCCCCCAGCCTGTACGATGCCCCCTAGCCTGTACAATGCACCCCAGCCTGTACGATGCCCCCCAGCCTGTACGATGCCCCCAGCCTGTACGCTGCACCTTATCTTGTACAATGCCCCCATCCTGTACAATTCCCCCATTCTGTGTGCTGCCCCCAGCCTGTATGATACCCTCCAGCCTGTACAATGCGTCCCAACCTGTACGATGTCCCCCAGCCTGTACGATGCCCCCCATTCTGTACAATGCACCCCAGCCTGTACGCTGCCCCTAGCCTGTACACCACCCCCCAGTCTGAACGCCGCACCCCAGCCTGTATGCTGCCCCCCAGCCTGTACGCTCTCCCCCAGCTTGTATGATGCCCCCCAGTCTGTACGATGCCCCCCAACCTGTAAACTGCACCCCATCATGTACGCTGCACCCCAGCCTATACACTGCCCCCAGCCTGTGAACTGTCCTTATCTTGTACGCTGCCTCCCATCCTGTATGCTGCCCCCAGACTACATTGCCCCCCATCCTGTATGCTGTCCCCAGACTGTATGCTGCCCCCCATTCGGTATGCTGCCTCCATCCTGTATGCTGCCCCCCAGACTGTACGTTGCCCCCTTCCTGTATGCTGTCCCTCAGCCTGTACGCTGCCCCCCAGCCTGTACGCTGCCCCTAACCTCTACGTTGCCCCCAGCCTGTGCTTTTCCCCCTAGCCTGTATACTAGTTGCATGTTGCAAATATAGGAATAACCTGTACAGAATCAATTAAAAAAATTAATAATTTTTGTGTTGAAAATTTCACATTCAAATCTCCTTACGGATCTGGACTTGGGAATTTTACCTAAAGTTTAGCAAAGAGTAAAATCTGTAGAATGCTCTCAGGCCCACTCTGAACATAGCATGCTAGAAATTGCAGCAGACTTTTAGGCAAGGATTACACTGACCTTAGAACTTACACGTGGATTTTGTGACGGAAATCAGCAGCGTTTCTGCATCTAAAATCTGCAAACAAAATCTTCCAAGCAAAATGTAGCAAAACGACGTCACTGCGGATGTACGATCCCTATTGCAATGATTGGTAGAATCCACACCAAAATGATGTGTTTCTATAACAAAAGCCAAGTTCTGAGCGGAGTCTGCACCCAAAAAACAAAAGCAAAGCATATGGATGAGATTAAGTTAAAACGCACCCACTTTCCTGGTGCTGTGAAATGCATGCAGATGTACAGGTCCTTCTCAAAAAATTAGCATATAGTGTTAAATTTCATTATTTACCATAATGTAATGATTACAATTAAACTTTCATATATTATAGATTCATTATCCACCAACTGAAATTTGTCAGGTCTTTTATTGTTTTAATACTGATGATTTTGGCATACAACTCCTAATAACCCAAAAAACCTGTCTCAATAAATTAGCATATCAAGAAAAGGTTCTCTAAACGACCTATTACCCTAATCTTCTGAATCAACTAATTAACTCTAAACACATGCAAAAGATACCTGAGGCTTTTAAAAACTCCATGCCTGGTTCATTACTCAAAACCCCCATCATGGGTAAGACTAGCGACCTGACAGATGTCAAGAAGGCCATCATTGACACCCTCAAGCAAGAGGGTAAGACCCAGAAAGAAATTTCTCAACAAATAGGCTGTTCCCAGAGTGCTGTATCAAGGCACCTCAATGGTAAGTCTGTTGGAAGGAAACAATGTGGCAGAAAACGCTGTACAACGAGAAGAGGTGACCGGACCCTGAGGAAGATTGTGGAGAAGGACCGATTCCAGACCTTGGGGAACCTGAGGAAGCAGTGGACTGAGTCTGGTGTGGAAACATCCAGAGCCACCGTGCACAGGCGTGTGCAGGAAATGGGCTACAGGTGCCGAAGCGCCTGACCTGGGCTACAGAGAAGCAGCACTGGACTGTTGCTAAGTGGTCCCAAGTACTTTTTTCTGATGAAAGCAAATTTTGCATGTCATTCGGAAATCAAGGTGCCAGAGTCTGGAGGAAGACTGGGGAGAAGCAAATGCCTGAAGTCCAGTGTCAAGTACCCACAGTCAGTGATGGTGTGGGGTGCCATGTCAGCTGCTGGTGTTGGTCCACTGTGTTTCATCAAGGGCAGGGTCAATGCAGCTAGCTATCAGGAGATTTTGGAGCACTTCATGCTTCCATCGGCTGAAATGCTTTATGGAGATGAAGATTTCATTTTTCAGCACGACCTGGCACCTGCTCACAGTGCCAAAACCACTGGTAAATGGTTTACTGACCATGGTATTACGGTGCTCAATTGGCCTGCCAACTCTCCTGACCTGAACCCCATAGAGAATCTGGGGGATATTGTGAAGAGAAAGTTGAGAGACGCAAGACCCAACACTCTGGATGAGCTTAAGGCTAGGGTCACATTGCGTTAGGGCAATCCATTAAGCGCATAGCGCTAGCGGGTTGCACTAACGCAATGCTTCCCTAGGGTCCGCGTTCGGCGTCCCCGCTAGCGCAGATCCCCGATCTGCACTAGCGAGGAACGGACCTCGGCCGCGCCGCGGACGCTGCAAGCAGCGTCCGAGGTCCGTCACTCAAATGACGCGACATCGCTAGCGCCCGCCCAATGTGGGCGGGCGCTAGCGACGCGCTCACTACTACAGGCTATGGCGGCGTTAATGGACTACGTTAACACCGCGTTATGCCGCGGTGTAACGTAGTCCGTTAAACGCGGTCACATAACGCAATGTGACCCTAGCCTAAGGCCGCTATTGAAGCATCCTGGGCCTCCATAACATCTCAGCAGTGTCACAGGCTGATTGCCTCCATGCCACGCCGCATTGAAGCAGTCATTTCTGCCAAAGGATTCCCGACCAAGTATTGAGTGCATAACTGAACATTATTATTTGATGTTTTTTTTTGTTTGTTATTAAAAAACACTTTTATTTGATTGGCCGGGTGAAATATGCTAATTTATTGAGACAGGTTTTTTGGGTTATCAGGAGTTGTATGCCAAAATCATCAGTATTAAAACAATAAAAGACCTGACAAATTTCAGTTGGTGGATAATGAATCTATAATATATGAAAGTTTAATTGTAATCATTACATTATGGTAAATAATGAAATTTAACACTATATGCTAATTTTTTGAGAAGGACCTGTATGTGCAGAGAATTTACGTAAAATACACAACATGTACAGCCAGCCATATTGTGCATTTTGAAATTAATATTAAAGGGTTTGTCAAGGAATTAAACATTGATGGCCTATCCTTAGGTCACCAATGTATGATCGTGGGGATGTGACACCCGCCACCCCAACTGATCAATTGTTCCCAGTGCCTGCAGCAGCCGGAACTGCTCAATTGCAGAGTTGCACAACACAATGCCAGCATTCAAATCAATAGGTGGTGGATGTGCAGTACCTGGCCATGGCCACTATTCCGTCCACAGAGCTGTGCAGCTCCGCAGCAGAGCCGTTCCGGTCGAACAGCTGACCGGCGGGGATATCGGATATGATATGCCCACCAATCAGACATTGATGACCTATCGCAAGGATAGACCATTAATGTTAAACCCCAGGCAACCCCTTTAATTATTTTGCTGACCTTCACAGCAGGTATTGACCCCGATTTATCAAGATCGGGGTGTGCTGGAGTCAGATGCCCCTGAATTATTAAGAGCCGCACGCCCCCTAATGATTGAGGAGCATGGGACAAGTAGCGTGCACCTCACTGCAAATCTTACTCTAGTCCCTGGTGGAGTAATATTTGTGGCTTAACAAAGGTATCCATTCGTCCTGAATTTGACAAGTGACAGTCATCTCCCATGCCTCTGTCCATCCTTCCCTTGCTCTGCCCACTTTGTCAGAGCTGGGCAAAAATGGTGTGAGAACACAAAGTCACAAATTTTAATGCAGCCTCAAGTTGTAACAAAATTTTGTGATATTTCAAAGCATTTTTTACACCAGAATTCCGTCTTGAAATCTTTGATGAATCTCTTGCTGTGCACAGGGTAAATTCTGCATTTAACTCATAAGGATGTCATTGCAGTTTAACTGTGAAATCCTTGATGGAAAAAGTCTGAAACTCGTCGACTATTACAACCGCAGTGAATCGTGTAGCCAAAGGGTATGTTTACGAAGGATGGAAATGCTGCACAGGATCCGCAGCAAAATCCGCAACGTGTGCACATAGCCTTACAATGCCGCCATACAAATAAGATTTGAACCTTTCTTATCTGCATGTTATGAAAAATACTTAGGTGCGGATAACAATTGAGGGAAAATTCACACATTGTGTATTTTTTGCAAGAATCTGTGTGAAAAAAAAAAATCAGTAGCATAATGCAATAGCAAATAAGTAGATGGGATTCCAACAAAGCTCATCAACATGTTGCTGAAAATACGCAGATTGTCAATTCTTTCTGTGGAACTCATTATGGATTCCACCCTTTGCAATGCCAACAATTATATTTACTGCAAAGTCTACAAATAACATCAAGACAAAGATTCAAAAAGCATAGAAAAATATGACACTCCCCTTGAGAAAGCACACGGGCGAAACGCATGTCGTGGCATTTTTTGCGGTGGTGTCTGAGATCTTTTTGACTACATTATGGGTAAGCACTGAGCTGTTACTAGGTTATATGGGTGGCCCCAGCAATCGATCCTCTACCCTATATGATTTCTTCTTTTTGACATACCACCACTGCTCTTTTTTTGCTTGGCATATCCTCTTTATGAATATCTCATGCATATGTCCTTTTTTTGTATTTGATGTATGTCTTTTAATTATATGCTCGATAAACTTTATTGATTTTATTTTGGATTAATAGTGGTTTATGGATACTCTGTATCCATCTTTAGGTGATATAAAGTCCACAAATAACACAAATATTCAAATCTATATGTGAACATAACTCCAAAATTAAAAAACACAATAAACTAATCCAGCCAATCTTCTGATACTCGTATTTATACTTGCTTGGTCCCTTGCCGGTCTCTTTATCCGGTCCTGTAACGATGACGTGCCATGTTTTTAGAGTGAAGACTACAAGGGTTCTATGCAAAACACAGCATGACCTGTTTATTAAAAATGTCTCCACTTTTTCATTTAGAAAGTGTATAGAAAAGGACTGACTGTGCGTCATCAGTCTAAAGCTGGATGCAGGCAAGTTTATTAAATATCGTTCGAGTTTCATCCAGAAAACTCAATTTTCATTTGCGTGCCATCTGTGTGTGTTTATTATGTCCTTGTGACAACCAAGTGGCGTCCGTGTGTCTGTGTGATCCGTTTTCATCTACATTAAAAAGTGTACATGGTCAAATACAGTTTCCTAGGTTTATGATTTTTACAAATGTATCCATAAAAATCGGATGCCACGGATGTTCTGGATGTTCTGTGTGGGATTCTATTTTTTTACCCACCCATAAACTTGAATGGATGAGTATTTGATCATGTACATTTTTTAATGAAGATTTATGAAAACGGATTTCAGGCGGATGTATAGACATGCGAATGGCAAACGGATGAAAGTTACATGAAAAATAGTTGAACATTTTTATACTTTCGTCTGCACTAGGCCTAATTCAGATAGAGGAAAACATACTGGCACACAGAGCTGTAAAGAATTACAATGAGCAATAACTTTCAAAAGTAAAAGAATATTTGTTGGAGCTCTCGACGGGGCCCATTCTATGTTCTGCATTGGGGCCACATGATTTCTCGATGGCGTATAGCGTTATTGTCTAGTAGTATTATGACATTATTTTTTGGGCAATATTATGACAATATTACAGTCAATTTCCAAAACTAAATTGGGGTCCTGCAGGGTATGCCCAGGAGCCCCAGACACCTTGAATCAGCCTGTTAAAAAGATTTATGTAATTTATCATTCCCAAAGCCGAGTCCGCACATACTGTACATTTTTTTTTTATCAAGGATTGAGTTTTATGAGATTTTTGCTACATGCTCCTATATTTTGCCTTGAGCAAAGCTGCACCAAAAATATGCTTTGGCAGGTGATCATCTGCCCTGGCAGAGCATTGACATTCTTGTTTAGCGGAGACAAATGTGATTTTACATCGGCACTTCCATTGGCAGCTGAAAGGTTGGTTGGTTGAAAATGATGTCCATGGGCAGTGTCAGTCCAGCAGTGAATATGGATTGCTATATGTATACTGTAAACCTGAGCAATGTGTATAGCAAATACAAATGCATGGGAGGATTCTTTATTAAGAGTTATCAAGTTTCCCAAGTTGTCAGTACAGACCAGTTGCAAGTTGAGAGATCTAGGTTTGTTAGGAAAAGTGACGTTTCTCCACATTCCATAGATAAATAAGGCACCAGCATAAAAGAGCCCAGACTTCTAAGCAATAGGGACAATGTAGCTGTTAATTTCATATGAATGTACATGTACATTTGAGAGATTTTAAAGAATTTTAATGTTTGTTTAGTTGCTATAGAAGAGCTGTTATTTAAAGTTTAAGATTTTTCCACCTTCATTTTATCCAAAAGCCATAACTTTTTCATTGTTCCGTAAACATAGCCACACAAGGGAGAAAGTTTAAACTTTTAGATTTAAAAAAAAAAAAACATTTTTAATATTTTTTTAACCGCTGTCAAAGATTGTTAGCATCTTGTAAATCATTAAACTGCAGAGATAGGAACTGACTTTGGAACTGTTGGAGGCAGATGCCGGCTGTTTAACACTGCCAGCACCTGCTGTGTAATGAAGGGCTCAATCCCTGCTCAGCCCCTGGCCCGCTCTACCTCCCTTTACCTTCATGCCACTCTGTGTTTTTAAAATGTATTGACCTCTCCCCATTATTGCAATTCCTGCTACTCTTGGACACCAGCACAGACACTTTAGGACGCTGTCTGCTGCAGAAAAGGACTGCAGGAACTGTTGAGTATCTGTACGTCTGGTATAAGGTCTGCAAAAGGAAACCTGGGGTCTATACCAAAGTGGAGAGGTGCAGTTTTAGCTTGGTTGGTTTAGTTCTAAGCATGTAGTCTTTAAACAGGGCTAGTCCGAGGGCCGGCCTGGGGTGTATAACGGTATCAATGTATAGACAGGTGTCAGGCCTGGGGTCTATTTAAAGGTCTGGTAATCTAAGTCTAGTCTGTAATCCATATAGAGAGCTGGGCTGGACTTGGGTCTGGTCTGGTGTCCTTAGTTATTTGGGGTCAGTATTTTGAAGGAATCTGTAAGGGGGGAGTCTGGTCTGGGGTCTGTATAATAGACGTGGTCCAGAGTCTATGGAAATCGCCAGTCCAGGGTCTGTATAAATGAACGCCTTGTCTGGGGTCTGTATAAGGCTATGTTTACATTTGCGTTGTTGGGCGCAGCGTCGTCGACGGATACCGACGCATGCGTCATGCGCCCCTATCTTTAACATGGGGAGCGCATGGACATGCGCCGGTATGCGTTGTAATGCGTTTTACGACGCATGCGTCATATTGACGCACAAGACAGGGCGCAGAGGACGCTACTTGTAGCGTTTTCCCTGCGCCGAAACTCCTGATCTTTACTATCTTATGACAACTCATGCGTCGCAAAACGCTGCGTTGTGGGCATGCGTTGTTGGTTGCGTCGCCGACACTGCGCCCAACAACGCAAATGTGAACGTAGCCTAATAGACGTCGTCCAGAGTCTATAGAAATCGCCAGTCCAGGGACTGTATAACTTAGCGCCTGGTCTGGGGTCTGTATTCAGAGGGGAACATGCATTTCTTTTCTCTTCTTCGGAATGTTTCTGATAAATCCTTTGTAAATATATGTAACTTGTATCACAAACATTTTGCAATTATCATTAAACACTAATAATTGCCTAACTGGTGAATCTACCTGAAATATACTATAATGCGGCACCCCTCGGCTGTAATGCATAGTCAGTTTAACATGAAACGTTCAGTGTTTTATCACTATGGGTCAGGGTACAGTCTTGTAGGGGAAGAGTCACATGACACCTGTAATTACAGAGTGACCTTCAAGATGTCCTTGAGGAAACACGGAAAGGAATTCAGCAGCAAAAGAAATCACAAAGAGAAAAAAAAAAAGAAGTTTGTTAATCCCTTCGTCATTATGCACAGGTTAGATGCTGCAATTTTTATGTATTTTTATGTTAGTTAAAATATATAAATTGGGATGTGAAGTTTTGTAACTAGAAATAGGAATAATTAGGGTATGTGTCCACGGTCAGTTAACGCTGCGTATTTGACGCTGCGTCAAACACGCAGCGTCCAGATGTTCCAGCATAGTGGAGGGGATTTTTTGAAATCCCGTGTCCACTATGCGTGGAAACACGCACGCGGCGGCCCTGCGACTCCGGACATGCTGCGCGTCTTTTCAGATCGCAGCATGTCCGTGTTCCTTGCGCTGTTCCGTGCGCTAACTTACACTGAGCTTTAGTAGCAGAAACTGAGCAGAATGTAACCAAATCCTTTTCATAATCTCGAAACGCTAAGTTTTGAGGATTTGTAAGTTTTAACATAGCCACGAAGCATGTTTTGGATTGCTACATGTGTAAACTGTCAGAACCACCATCAGCACATGAATGCAGCGCCAGAACCACCATCAGTACATGAATGTAGCATCAGAACCTCCGTTATTACATGAATGGAGTGCCAGAACCACTGTCAGTACATGAATAAATCACCAAGCTTAGTACAGCAATCAATTGCAATGTCAGGTCCACCCCATGTATAATTGTATCTCATGAACCTACAACTCCCAGTTTATCGTTAACAATGGTATGGAGATACTGGGAGTCAGGGTTGGACTTGGACTCAAATTCAGCCCTGGCATTTGAGAGCACCCAGGCCCAATTGCTATGAAGTGAATGTGATATACAGGTCCTTCTCAAAAAATTAGCATATAGTGTTAAATTTCATTATTTACCATAATGTAATGATTACAATTAAACTTTCATATATTATAGATTCATTATCCACCAACTGAAATTTGTCAGGTCTTTTATTGTTTTAATACTGATGATTTTGGCATACAACTCCTGATAACCCAAAAAACCTGTCTCAAAAAATTAGCATATTTCACCCGTCCAATCAAATAAAAGTGTTTTTTAATAACAAACAAAAAAACCATCAAATAATAATGTTCAGTTATGCACTCAATACTTGGTCGGGAATCCTTTGGCAGAAATGACTGCTTCAATGCGGCGTGGCATGGAGGCAATCAGCCTGTGACACTGCTGAGATGTTATGGAGGCCCAGGATGCTTCAATAGCGGCCTTAAGCTCATCCAGAGTGTTGGGTCTTGCGTCTCTCAACTTTCTCTTCACAATATCCCACAGATTCTCTATGGGGTTCAGGTCAGGAGAGTTGGCAGGCCAATTGAGCACAGTAATACCATGGTCAGTAAACCATTTACCAGTGGTTTTGGCACTGTGAGCAGGTGCCAGGTCGTGCTGAAAAATGAAATCTTCATCTCCATAAAGCATTTCAGCCGATGGAAGCATGAAGTGCTCCAAAATCTCCTGATAGCTAGCTGCATTGACCCTGCCCTTGATGAAACACAGTGGACCAACACCAGCAGCTGACATGGCACCCCACACCATCACTGACTGTGGGTACTTGACACTGGACTTCAGGCATTTTGGCATTTCCTTCTCCCCAGTCTTCCTCCAGACTCTGGCACCTTGATTTCCGAATGACATGCAAAATTTGCTTTCATCAGAAAAAAGTACTTGGGACCACTTAGCAACAGTCCAGTGCTGCTTCTCTGTAGCCCAGGTCAGGCGCTTCTGCCGGTTCAAAAGTGGCTTTACCTGGGGAATGCGGCACCTGTAGCCCATTTCCTGCACACGCCTGTGCACGGTGGCTCTGGATGTTTCCACACCAGACTCAGTCCACTGCTTCCTCAGGTTCCCCAAGGTCTGGAATCGGTCCTTCTCCACAATCTTCCTCAGGGTCCGGTCACCTCTTCTCGTTGTACAGCGTTTTCTGCCACATTGTTTCCTTCCAACAGACTTACCATTGAGGTGCCTTGATACAGCACTCTGGGAACAGCCTATTTGTTGAGAAATTTCTTTCTGGGTCTTACCCTCTTGCTTGAGGGTGTCAATGATGGCCTTCTTGACATCTGTCAGGTCGCTAGTCTTACCCATGATGGGGGTTTTGAGTAATGAACCAGGCAGGGAGTTTTTAAAAGCCTCAGGTATCTTTTGCATGTGTTTAGAGTTAATTAGTTGATTCAGAAGATTAGGGTAATAGGTCGTTTAGAGAACCTTTTCTTGATATGCTAATTTTTTGAGACAGGTTTTTTGGGTTATCAGGAGTTGTATGCCAAAATCATCAGTATTAAAACAATAAAAGACCTGACAAATTTCAGTTGGTGGATAATGAATCTATAATATATGAAAGTTTAATTGGAATCATTACATTATGGTAAATAATGAAATTTAACACTATATGCTAATTTTTTGAGAAGGACCTGTACAGTTAGGTCCATATATATTTGGACAGAGACAACCTTTTTCTAATTTTGGTTATAGACATTACCACAATGAATTTTAAACAAAACAATTCAGATGCAGTTGAAGTTCAGACTTTCAGCTTGCATTTGAGGGTATCCACATTAAAATTGGATGAAGGGTTTAGGAGCTTCCGCTCCTTAACATGTGCCACCCTGTTTTTAAAGGGACCAAAAGTAATTGGACAATTGACTCCAAGGCTATTTCATGGACAGTTGTGGGCAATCCCTTCGTTATGTCATTCTCAATTAAGCAGATAAAAGGCCTGGAGGTGATTTGAGGTGTGGTGCTTGCATTTGGAAGGTTTTGCTGTGAAGTAAACATGCGGTCACAGGAGCTCTCCATGCAGGTGAAACAAGCCATCCTTAAGCTGCGAAAACAGAAAAAAACCCATCTGAAAAATTGCTACAATATTAGGAGTGGCAAAATCTACAGTTTGGTACATCCTGAGAAAGAAAGAAAGAAAGCACTGGTGAACTCATCAATGCAAAAAGACCTGGGCGCCCACGGAAGACAACAGTGGTGGATGATCGCAGAATAATCTCCATGGTGAAGAGAAACCTCTTCACAACAGCCCAACCAAGTGACCAACACTCTCCAGGAGGTCGGCGTATCAATATCCAAATCTACCATAAAGAGAAGACTGCATGAAAGTAACTACAGAGGGTTCACTGCACGGTGCAAGCCACTCATAAGCATCAAGAATAAAAAGGCCAGCCTGGACTTTGCTAAAAAACATCTAAAAAAGCCAGCACAGTTCTGGAAGAACATTCTTTGGACAGATGAAACCAAGATCAACCTCTACCAGAATGATGGAAAGAGAAAAGTATGTTGAAGGCGTGGTACAGCTCATGATCCAAAGCATACCACATCATCTGTAAAACACGGCGGAGGCAGTGTGATGGCTTGGGCATGCATGGCTGCCAGTGGCACTGGGTCACTAGTGTTTATTGATGATGTGACACAGGACAGAAGCAGCCAAATGAATTCTGAGGTATTCAGAGCCATACTGTGTGCTCAGATCCAGCCAAATGTAGCCAAACTGGTTGGTTGTCGTTTCATACTACAGATGGACAATGACCCAAAACATAAAGCCAAAGCAACTCAGGAGTTTATTAAAGCAAAGAAGTGGAATATTCTTGAATGGCCAAGTCAGTCACCTGATCTGAACCCAATTGAGCATGCATTTCACTTGTTATAGACTAAACTTCAGACAGAAAGGCCCATAAACAAACAGCAACTGAAAACCACCGCAGTGAAGGCCTGGCAGAGCATCAAAAAGGAGGAAACACAGCGTCTGGTGATGTCCATGAGTTCAAGACTTCAGGCAGTCATTGCCAACAAAGGATTTTCAACCAAGTACTAGAAATTTACATTTTATTTACAATTATTTAATTTGTCCAATTACTTTTGGTCCCTTTAAAAACAGGGTGGCACATATTAAGGAGCTGAAACTCCTAAACCCTTCATCCAATTTTAATGTGGATACCCTCAAATGAAAGCGGAAAGTCTGAACTTCAACTGCATCTGAATCGTTTTGTTTAAAATTTATTGTGGTAATGTCTAGAACCAAAATTAGAATAATGTTGTCTCTGTCCAAATATATATGGACCTAACTGTATGTTCGTCGATTTTTGTGAATTGCTTGAGATATATATCACAGTTATAAAATGCAAACTGCTGTGAAGCCAGAATAACACTATGTGAAATTTAAAGATAACCCGGTCAGGTCATTATAACTCTATTCACCTACAGATATAGGGTTAAACTACAGGTTACTAGCATCATGAAGGTGCTCACTCGCTGTACTGAAAGTGCAGCATCTGGGATAAAATAAACTTTATTTCTCCCTGGAGCCACTGGCTTTCAGTCATACAGGCATGCCCGCAGCAATTACAGTCACCGCTCACAGCAGTGAGAGCGGTAGCGGTAATCACACCCCAGCACTTTGACAGCCAGATGTGCACTCATGCTCCTTACAATGCACTCTAACAACGTGCTCCCTTTTCGGCTCAACACTTCCCATTAGAGCCAACGAGGGAGCGCACTGTCACTCATCTTACTGGTCACCATCGCTGATCCTGCTGGACACTGACACAAGATCTTACTGAGCATACATCAGAATTGACAACCAATGTATGCCCAACCCCAGGAACAGTCGTAAACTGATGAAGACACTTTTTTTAAGGGGTGGGGACAGAGGCTGCTGCACTAAATGCAGCCTCTGCCTCCTGATAACATCTTGTTTGAGTATTCAAGCATGCAATGGGGATTCTCAAATGGAATATCATCAAAAGGGAAAGAGGCGAAAAAAAACTAAAGCAGTTAGATTAGAGAGGGAATGATAAGGACTTTTTAATTAAAGCATATCAGAAAAGCTATTACACTCCCTGACAGAAGTTATGTCGCTTATCCATGTTATGTAAATAAAAGCTTATAACCTGACGTTAAATTCATCCATTGGTTGTATGAATTATTCTTTTGAAAGCTGAAACCCTCCGAAATGTGGTTTAGGTTAAGAAAATAAATTGGCATCAATGCAGAAATAATGATCAGTTAATGGACACAGAATGGTCAGATTTTGGCAAGACAAAAGTTTTGTCGCCTACAGAAAGTAATGTGATATTCAAACAAATAATTAACTTAAAATACAAATATATGTTGCATAACATTGGTGAATGAAGTTGTGGTGCTATTAGAGTCATATTTAATATTTTGTGTGACTTCCATGAGCTTGAAGGACTGCATCCATGCGGTTCAACAATGATTCATACAATTTATTAATGAAGTCATCAGGAATAGCAAAGAATGCAGTCTTACATGCCTCCCAGAGTTCATCTAGATTCTTTTGTTTTGTCTTCCAAGCTTCCTCTTTCATCCTACCCCAAACATGCTCAATGATGTTCATGTCTGGTGACTGGGCTGGCCAGTCCTTGTACACCTTGATCTTTTTTGCCTGGAGGAACTTTGTTGTAGAGATGGATGGATGAGATGGAGCATCATCCTGCTGCAGAATTTGACCCCTTTTATGATTTGGAATATAAGAGGTAGCTAATACTTCTTGATATTTTAGGCTATTGATATTGCCTTCCACCTTGCAAATGTTTCGCACACCCCCATACTGAATGTAACCCCAGACCATGATCTTTCCACCACCAAACTTAACTGTTTTCTGGGTGTATTTTGGATCCATACGGGCTCCAGTAGGTCTCCTGCAGTATTTGCGGCGGCTGTAGTGTCATTCTACTGAATATTCATCAGAGAAATCCACCTTCTGCCACTTTCCCAGCATCCATCTGTTTAGCAGGCTGTGGGACTTTGCAAATGCCACAAGGTTTTTTTATTTGCCTTTTGTTTAGTGCTTGCTTCTGGGCACTGATTCGACCATGGAGGCCATTTCGAGACAGAATCCTACAAACTGTTCTAGTTGACACAAGGACTTGAGGTGACCAGGCCTGTTGGAGCTCTGCTGCAGTGGAAGAGGGGCCTGCTTTGGATTTTCTAACCAACAAACGTTCCTCCTGACCAGTTGTCTTGCGGGTCTGCCAGACCTGGCTTGTCAAACACATCTCCAGTCTCTTCAAATCTTTTTTTAATTCTTTGTACTTGACGCTGAGACACATTAAAGGTGCCTACCACCTCTGCTGTGGATCTGGTCTTCAACCTCTTGATAATCGAGGCTTTGGTAGCAGGGTGGATTTTTGGCATGTTGCCAGAGCTCAAGTTGCAGTTCAAGTGAAGGTCTGGGGTGCTGGGTTTATTTTTATACACACACACTAATTAACTGATCATTTATTGAGCGGAGGTGAGGATGTAAACTAGGATTGGGTGCATTATATGACCAGGCGACAAAACTTTTGTCTTGCCAAAATCTGATCATTCTGTGTCCGTTAACTGATCAATATTTATGCATTGATATCAATTTATTTTCTTAACCTAAACCACATTTCTGAGGGTTTCAGCTTTCAAAAGAACAATTTATACAACCAATGGATGAATTTAACGTCAGGTTATAAGCTTTTATTTACATAACATGGATAAGCGACATAACTTCTGTCAGGGAGTATAGATGTTTACATTAAATAATCATTTGGAATGAAAATCATTATTAGCTGTGGAATACAATACCCCTTTTAAGGTGCATTGACTGCACCTAAATGTACCATTAAAGGGAACATGTCAGTGCCCTAACTCCCTAAACCTAAAGCAATGATTGGCCACAGAGATCGTGTGACATAACAATGTTATGCAATCCCTGGAAGAGCAAGTGCTAACACCGGCAGAACTGCACCCTGCATCGGAGGTGAGTATAGGTGTTATTACTTTACAAGAGAAACATATGGATTGAGAAGGGGTTACATCTGTTCTTGAGCTATGTAAAACAGTGGGTGACTAACTAATCAGAGCTACTGATTTCCCTGGACTAATCCTCCTCCTTTACAGCCAGGCCTTTGCAAACTTTGTGGCTGACCGAGTGCATTGTCACTGCTGCCTCCCTAGCAGTGCGCCAATGAAGTCGGGGTCTGTGCACCCAACTTCACTGCACATTCCCAGGGAAGTAGAAATATGTCCGCATGACCAAAATTTGCAAAGAGTCAGCAGTGATGCTGGTTTAGGGGGCCAGGGTAGCATTTAAGTTCCCGTATTGGGGGCTTCACAGACTGTCAGAAGGAACAGCACTGACCTTTTCGCATCTTATCACTATCTCCAGTTTGTAAAAGCCATTTACACAAGGCACAAGATTTAACCCTTCAGCTACCTAGCAGACAGCTTCTATAAACACAGGACAGTGGGGTGGGGGGGGGGGCTGAATGTGGGAGGGCATGTAATCGGCAGAACCCACCTGAGCATGGCTGCCTATACCTGGCTGCTCTTGCTGGGCTGGCTGAGTCACTAAGCATGATTAAGCTGACTGCATCCTTCCTCCTTCATGTACTGAATGCGGATAGGAAGGAGCAGAGGTCAGGTCACCACTGGATTCAACCCCTGCGCAGCGCAGGAATCTATATAGAACAAATAGCGCATCAAGGGGATGGTTTGCATGTGCATCCCTGGAGGGAAGGAGCGGCCCACCTGGCCAGTCTGGTCCTGCTGGGAGTTGTTGTTAACAGTCATCATTAGACTGTGGACCATACCGGAACCACAGCCGTGATGAGAACAGGAAGGATCACAGATAAACAATTAGATCCAGGTGCCTTATACTTGTTATATTATCTGATTGAAGTCTTTCCCATTCCCTTTTTGTTTTCATGTAGTATGGGCAACATGATGAGATTTCAAGCCGCCTAGAGCTCATATCGACAGACTTCTCTCTTTTCTGTTTTCAACAGCACTTGACGACACAGGTTGCTTAAAAATAAAAGTATCTTTATACTGCCCCATAAATAAAAATGTGCCCCATGCTGAACCCCTGAATAAATAATTGCCTCTACTTCCTGCATAAAATATCCCCCCACACTGCCACTCTGTGAAATGTTCCCTGAACATTGTCCCACTGAAAAATGTCTCGCCCCTTTGCAAAATATCCTCCCACACTATACCTCTACAAAATATCCCCCCACACTGTACCTCTACAAGATATTCCCCCACACTGTACCTCTACAAAATATCCCCCCACACTATACCTCTACAAAATATCCCCCCACACTGTACCTCTACAAAATATCCCCCCTACACTGTGCCTCTACAAAATATCCCTCCCACACTGTACCTCTACAAAATATCCCCCACACTGTACCTCTACAAAATGCCCCCCACACTGTACCCCTACAAAATATCCCCCACATTGTACCTCTACAAAATATCCCCACACTGTACCTCTACAAAATATCCCCACACACTGTACCTCTACAAAATGCCCCCCACACTGTACCTCTACAAAATATCCCCCCACACTGTACCTCTACAAAATATCCCCACACATTGTACCTCTACAAAATATCCCCCCACACTGTACCTCTACAAAATATCCCCCCACACTATACCTCTACAAAATATCCCCCCACACTGTACCTCTACAAAATATCCCCCCTACACTGTGCCTCTACAAAATATCCCTCCCACACTGTACCTCTACAAAATATCCCCCACACTGTACCTCTACAAAATGCCCCCCACACTGTACCTCTACAAAATATCCCCCCACACTGTACCTCTACAAAATATCCCCCCTACACTGTGCCTCTACAAAATATCCCTCCCACACTGTACCTCTACAAAATATCCCCCACACTGTACCTCTACAAAATGCCCCCCACACTGTACCTCTACAAAATATCCCCCCACACTGTACCTCTACAAAATATCCCCCACATTGTACCTCTACAAAATATCCCCACACTGTACCTCTACAAAATATCCCCCACACACTGTACCTCTACAAAATGCCCCCCACACTGTACCTCTACAAAATATCCCCCACACTGTACCTCTACAAAATATCCCCACACTGTACCTCTACAAAATATCCCCCACACTGCACCTCTACAAAATATCCCCCCACACACTGTACATCTACAAAATATCCCCCCACACTGTACCTCTACAAAATATCCCCACACATTGTACCTCTACAAAATATCCCCCCACACTGTACCTCTACAAAATATCCCCCTACACTGTACCTCTACAAAATATCCCCACACACTGTGCCTCTACAAAATATCCCCCCACACTGTACCCCTACAAAATATTCCCCCACACTGTACCTTTCCAAAATATCCCCCTACACTGCCTCCTGCAAAATGTCCCTTGCACACTGCCCCTCTGAAAAATACCCCACACACACACTGTACCTCTGCAACATGTCCCTCACACACTGCCCCTCTCCAAAATATTCCCCCACCCTACCCCACTAAAAAATATCACCCCGCACTGCTCCTCTCCAGAATGTTCACCCCACACTGTCCTTTTGGAAAATATCCTCCCACACTGCCCCTCTCCAAAATATCCCCCACACTGTCCCTCTCAAAAATATTTCCAAGCACACTGCCCCTCTCCAAAATATCCCGCCTCACACTGCCCCTCTCCAATATATCCCCCCACACTGTCCCTCTCCAAAAATTCCCCCCCCACACCGTCCCTCTCTTAAATATTTCCCCCCACACTGCCCCTCTCCAAAATATCCCCCCACACTACTGAAAGATGCAAATACATTTGAATATAAGTAGTTATTTCCCGGACAGCTCTGCGCACTGCAGGAAAACCTTTGGAGGGCCGCAGGTGGCCCGCGGGCTGTATGTTAGGCAGGCCTGCTTTATAGGAAGATCTCTGGCTACAAAATTACCAGGGGCCACTTGCTAGCAATGTGGAGTTAGGGGTGGAGGAAAGGGTAAAGGGATATCTTCACTTTAAGGGCTTGTTTCCACTTGCGAGATATACGTCCGTGTCTCGCATGTGAAAACCAAGCTCTGGAGCCGGCACTCTGGAGCGGAGCGTGCGGCTGCACAGCAACACATGGAGCTGCATGCTCCGCTCCTAAGTGCCAGCTCCAGAGCTTGGTTTTCACATGCGAGACACGGACGTATATCTCGCAAGTGGAAACAAGCCCTAATCCTGACATTTGTGTCATTGGATTTGATGGATAGATATCGTTCTGTAATTATAGTTTATTTTATACTAGAACTTTATATTAAATGATAGTTGATAAAAAAAAAAATAGAAGCAGCATGGAATTCTTTAAAAGGTGCTGCCAACCTTTGGGGACAATTTTTATTTTTTAACATAAATGCTTGTATTTTGGGGCTGAAAAATTATTTTTGCAACTGGCTATTGTTAACTTTTTTTTAGTGAACTCCAATTGTAAAATAATATTTTAAAGCATCAAATGAACTTATTATTGCTTATTTAGTATGCGTTGCTTATATAGCGCTATCATGTTCTGCAGCACTTTATACACATTATCTCATGTTCTGCAGCACTTTATACACATTATCACCACTGTCCCCATTGGGGCTCACATTCTAAATTCCCTATCTCTAGAGTGTGGGAGGAATCCAGAGAACACCCACGCAAACATGGGGAGAACACACAAACTCTTTGCAGATGTTGTCCTTGGTGGGATTTGAACCCAGGACCCCAGTGTTGCAAAGCAACAGTGCTAACCACTGAGCCACCAATGCGTTTAAGTAAAATAGGAAATTGTTCCCCAAAGATGGACAAGCCCTTTAATACCTTTATTGCACTTACCAGCCATTTTAATTATATTGTTATTCTCTTTTGGACAATTTATTTTTGTTAAAATAGTTGCCCCAAAAATAATATCATAGGATACATGCTACTCACAAATATAACTGTTCTGTTTTAAAGGGGTTTTCCACTAATATTTGACCCCCTTTCATAAGTCCTTGCGATGTGCTGCTAGTCACTAGAAATCATATAACAGCGCTTGTCAGCCAAAGGCACCGGCAGTCCGAAACATCGTCAGGATCAGTGCAGAGGACAGTGAAGTGAGTGATCTGTGCTCAGACACCTGTCAATCATTGAAAGGTAGCTCCGCCCCCATTAGTGACCTCCTCTTGTAATTTCGTCCAATTTCGGTGCACAGATCAGAGGGAACCAAGCAGGAACCAGTGGCTGAATGACAACTAAGGGTTATGTGACCCACACGGGGATGCACTCATAATGCTCTCATTAAAGTATATTAGAAAAATGACTGTTAGGAAGTGTTAGGACTTATAAAAGGGGGTCAAATAGAAGTGGATAATCCCTTTGATTTGTGTGGGAACCCATCAGCAAGTATGCAGGTCCACTAAAGCACTGCCAATGGTCTGAAATTAGTGGGATATCCAAAAAATGCATGAGGCATGGTAGGTCTTCTGATGATCACTCTCTCCAGAATGCGGGCGTTCCGATGCAGCCTCCTCCTCCCCCTAAATACAACATAGTCTTGATAATAGTACATAATAGGTCATTTCTAATTAACTAGTCATTAATTTGGTGGCGTTCTTTTGTGTATATAGCACTGCAATGACTCCCAGAATGGATGCACCCTAATGACTTTTATTTATCTAAGGAAATGGAGAATCATGATGAAGGATGTCTCTAATAATCCTTAGAGTGATTCCTCCTATTGTGCAGGTCTTCTAATAAAAATCAGTTTTTTATTCGTCATTATTGGGCAAAATAGTTGGATGTCGAAAGAAAGAAAGTAAAAGGACAGTAGGGGGCGCCATTACACATACAGTATATAACCTGGAGCATTTTTAAAAATTGACTACAAATCAAATACTTCCCTGCAGTTTTTATGTTTTGTGCAATGTAACAGCAGAATAATGTCATATTTACTAATGAGACAACCCGTCAGGATTGTAGCATATAAATATTATCACATACCATGTAAACATAAAATATACCAATACCAGGCGTTAACGAAGACAAAACAATATTCTCCATTCCGCCAGCCGTCTAGGTCTTCTCAGAGTGTTTTCAAGGTCACACTCAACTTAATGCCGGTCAGACATATTCATTAGTCAGATTTAATGATGTGAAACTGTGAATGAGCTGACCTTGGGCAGAGGTGTTTTCAGTTCTTGCTTTTAGCCAATCAAACAATATTTTTGATATTCATAATGTTCATTACACATGCATTTTTTTTACTATATTAAGGCCATGTTCACACAATGCGTTTTTTACCGCGGGTCCGCAGCTGTTTTCCATGCAGGGTACAGTACAATGTAACCCTATGGAAAACAGGAAACGCTGTGCACATGATCCTGAAATTCACTAAAAAAGCCGCGCTGAATAGCTGCGGTAAAAAAGAAGGACCATGTCACTTCTTTGTGCGGAACTGCAGCGGTTCTGCACCCATAGACCTCCATTGTGAGGTCAAACCCGCAGTAAAACCCGCAGATCAAAAATATATCTGCGGGTTTTATTGTGGTTATGGGTGGAGAAACCGCTGCAGCAGGAAGTGCGGGGAAGCGGGCGGAAGTGCGTGGGCGGAAGTGCGTGGGCGGAGTGTGTTCCTGTATCCCGAAGAGACATGGAGGCATACCGCCGCATGGGGATCGATGTCGGCCGTTTGATAGATTTGGTATGTGTGTGTGTGTGTGTGTGTGTGTATGTATGTGTGTGTGTGTGTGTATGTATGTGTGTGTGTGTGTGTGTGTGTGTGTGTGTGTGTGTGTCCCCATGCGACGCTAGTGCCACCACTGTGCTAAGTCGCCGTATGGGACTACTACTCCCATCCGGTATTAGGATGGGAGAGTTGTCCCTGTGTCCGGCGACTTAGCACAGTTGTAAAGTTACACAAAACACACACAATACACATACATGACACACAGTACATACAACATATAACACAGAGTATATACTCACCAACAGCACACTGGTAGGCGAAGCCCTCGATCCCCTAGAAAAAAATCCCAAAATAAAAAATCAAATTCATACTCCCTGTCCGCAGAATCCATAAAACGAGTGTCCCACGCCGATCGGCTGCTCTCCGGTGATACACTGCCAGGAGCGAAGCTCCTAGCAGTGTATCGCGTACTGTTCCGGAGTTCAATGGCTCCGGCGTCTCGGTTAACGGCAGTACAGCTGCGTTGAACTTTCCCACGCAGCACTGCCGTTAAGCGAGAGTGCCGGGGTCAATGACCGCCGGTAAACTCGCTCGGGCATGCGCAGTGACACACCGACAGGAACTATGGCTCCTGTCAGTGTGTTGCTGCAGCCGTGGAGAGCAGACATATCTCTGGATGTGTCTGTTCCCCATGGAAGATCTTCGTGGGACCCTCGATGGATTTCTGCGGACAGGGCCAGGGAGTATGAATTAGTTTTTTTATTTTGCGTCTTTTTCAGGTCGAGGGTCTTCAGGACGGATTGAGCGTACAATAAAATATGGTCAAAAAGTGGGTGTCTTTATTTCATTAAAATAATTTTTTTCTAGTGTTTGTGTTTTTTTTTTAACCCTTTCATTGGATTAATAATGGATAGGCGTCTTATTGACGCCTCTCCATTATTAACCGGGCTTAATGCCACCTTACAATAGCAAGGTGGCATTAACCCCTCATTACCCCATATCCCACCGCTACACGGGAGTGGGAAGAGAGGGGCTAAGTGCCGGAATTGGCACATCATTTTGATGCGCCTTTTCTGGGGCGGCTGCGGGCTTATATTTGTAGCCAGGGGGGGGGGGCAAATATCCATGGCCCCTTTCCTAGGCTATGAATATAAGCCCACGGCTGTCTGCGTAGCCTTTCTGGCCTAAAAATATAGGGGGACCCCAACACTTTTTTGGGGGGGGCTCTCCCTTTATTTCTGAGCCAGAAAGGCTACGCAGACAGCTGTGGGCTTCATATTCATGGCCTGGGAACAGCCATGGGTATTTTAACCCCTTCCCAGGCCACAAATATTGGCCCGCAGCAGTCTGCCTAGCCTTTCTGGCCTAAAAATATAGGGGGACCCTATGTCATTTTTTTTTTTTTCGGGGGGGGGATGTCCCCCTATATTTTTTTTGATCATTTTAATAGCATTAATAATGGATAGGCGTCTTATTGACGCCTCTCCATTATTAACCGGGAATAATGCCACCTTACAATAGCAAAAATACGTGCAACTGAAATACTTGGCACTTAAATACGTGATACGTGGCACTTAAATACGTGATACGTGGCACTTAAATACGTGGCATTTAAATACGTGGCACTTAAATACGTTGCACTTAAATACGTGGCACTGAAATACGTTATACGTGGCACTGAAATACGTGGCACTGAAATACGTGATACGTGGCACTGAAATACGTGGCACTGAAATACGTGGCACTGAAATACGTGATACGTGGCACTTAAATACGTTGCACTTAAATACGTGGCACTGAAATACGTGATACGTGGCACTGAAATACGTGGCACTGAAATACGTGATACGTGGCACTGAAATACGTGGCATTGAAATACGTGGCATTGAAATACGTGGCACTGAAATACGTGATACGTGGCACTGAAATACGTGGCACTGAAATACGTGGCACTGAAATACGTGGCACTGAAATACGTGATACGTGGCACTGAAATACGTGGCACTGAAATACGTGATACGTGGCACTTAAATACGTTGCACTTAAATACGTGGCACTGAAATACGTGATACGTGGCACTTAAATACGTGGCACTGAAATACGTGATACGTGGCACTAAGTCTACGTTCACATTTGCGGTCTGCGCCGCAGCGTCGGGCGCCGCAGCGTCGCCGCATGCGTCATGCGCCCCTATATTTAACATGGGGGCGCATGGACATGCGTTGCACTTGCGTTTTGCGACGCATGCGTCACTGCGGCGCACGCGTCCGGGCGCAGAGGACGCAGCAAGTTGCATTTTTGCTGTGTCCAAAATCAACCAAAAAAAGGACGCATGCGTCGCAAAACGCAGCGTTGTGCATGCGTTTTGCTGCGTTTTTGTTTGCGTTGTGCGTTGCGTCGCCGACGCGGCGCACAACGCAAATGTGAACGTAGCCTTAAATACGTGGCACTTAAATAGCTGGATAGAGCTGGATCCGCGGGCTGTGATCTGGCCTACGCTCAGCACTCTGCGGAGCGCTGTCATTCAAAACACGTCCACTCATTTTGGTGTTTAGTCCCAAAATGGAGGATGGAAGAAGAAAAGGGTTGGACAAGGAAATGACATCATTTCTTTTTTTTTTTTTTCCCCACTGCAGTTAAAGCTTTATTTGTGTCAAACACAGACAATCTGCAGAGAAAACTGCATAAAAAACCGCACTAAAAACCGCATCAAAAACCGCACCAAAAACCGCACCTGCGTTTTCTGCCAAGAGCTGCGGTTTTTAGTGCAGAAAAACAGCAGGGAAATCAGGAACGTGTGAACATGGCCTAAGGGAAAAAATGCATAGGAAATTTTCTGATAAGCAGGTAAAAAAAAAAATGATGGCAGAAGTCTCCAAACTCCAAAGCAAGACCCTAAACTGCACATCCTCGGTTCTGCATTTTACTCATTCGGTGCAGACTGGAGAATGATTGTTCACCCCAGATAGGTCTCATAGGAATAAAATGGGGCATCAGTTCCACCTTCAATAGTGTGATACAACACTAATATGACTGGATGTGCCCCATTGCTTGTGTTGGGTGCAATACTACAACTTCAGCGACCAAAAGGGAAAATATACATAGGAATACACTGAACTGTATTCATGCTTGCTAACTTTTAGAATTTTTTTTTCGGGAGCATGGCCATTTTTTTTCCTGCATAACCATACCCCCTTTCCTCACTCCATTCCCATGGGTGCTGGGCCAGCATCATGCTAAAAACAATCAGATATGCTGCTTTCCGTCAAGTATCTTATGTGCCCTGCAGATTTGCCAACTCGTCCGGGAGGCTCCTGGAAAAAAGGGGGAGACCGGAAGAGTTGGCAAGTATGATTGTGCGCATGAATATGCATATAATGAGTGTTTATATGTTACTTCAGAACTACAATGTTCTATGATAAAGGCAGGCAAATATTTTGAAACCCCCATAATCGTTCAATCAACACTCCCTGAGGAAGCATCAGCGAAACGTGCATCAGAGGTGAGGAGGAGGATACACAGCAACTAGCTGGCCAATGAGACCCCTGGTCAGTACCTATTATGATTATTTCCATGCTAATGTTTTATTATAATTTTCTTTAGGCTATGTGCCCACGTTGCGGATTAGCCTAAGGAATTTTTTGTGCGGATTCTGCATCTCTTGGCAGAAAACGCAGGTGCGGATTTGTCACGTTTATTGTGCGGATTTACTGCGGATTTCTTGCGTTTTCTACCCCTGCGGATTTCTATAATGGAATGGGTACAAAAACGCTGCAGATCCACAAAAAAGAAGTGACATGCTACTTCTTTTAATCCGCAGCGTTTCCGCATGGAATTTTCCGCACCATTAGCACAGCATTTTTTTTTTTCATTGATTTACATTGTACTGTAAATCACTTTGCGGATCTGAAGCGTTTCTGCGTGGAAAAAAACACTGTGGATCTGCAGGAAATCCGCAACGTGTGCACATAGCCTTATATTTGTATGGTCTGCATTTTATATTCATAGAATCCTAGAATGTTACAGTTTGAAGAGACCACCAGAGTCATCGTGTCCAACCCCCTGCTCAATGCAGGATTCACTATTTCAATATTTATTTCCTTGAACTGAGGACACTTTTGTTTCATGTTGTACATGTTATTTATTGCACTTATCAGTGTGCTTGTTTTGTCCCATATGTCTTTATACCACTTTTTTTCCATTCATTTGTGGTGCTTCTCACTTGAATATTATTACGGTGTTTGCTTATTACCATGTCAAGTATCCAATATACATAACATACATGCTGTGTTCCTCCACCTCCATTATTTTTAATTACCGTAGTCTTGTGTCTTGGTGTTTTTTATCCTTGGTTGTCCAGCTATATTTATTAATTAATTAATAAAATTACATTTTGTTACCTACTGTATATATACAGTAATTCTTTGGGTTTTCACTGGCGTCTATGTAGGTTCAAATATTTTGAATCCATTCCTGACTTAAAGGGCTATTCCCCAAATAACTATATCTTTCTGATTGCTGGGGGTCCAACTTCCAGGACCCTCCAGTGATCCCGAGAACAGGGTTCAACTTTTTTCGGGCAGTCCCATAAACAATGAATGGACTGGAGGTTGAGAATGTGTACATCTACTCTATTCAAAACGGGGCTTTGTTCTAAGGGTCCCAGAGTCTCATTCTCAGGATCACTGGGGGTCCCAGTGGTCAGACCACAAGTTATCGTGTATCCCATGGACTTGCTGTTTTAGTAATATCTTATTAAGATGTGGCAGATGGGTAGAGTCTAAACGTAAGACTCATTGGGATTTCAGCAGAGAGGTTGCATATTGCTGCCCTACAGTGTTAAATATACAGAATGCACTCATTAAAGGAGAAGGTATAATATGGAAAAACAGATTATAAAGTTACCTGAAAAACATAGCATGCCAAGGAATTGTACGAAAGTCTGCCAAGCTGTAAAAGGGAAAGTTTATAAGCTGTTATATCGGGGACGTGAGGACAGGTAGATTCCTCTATGTATTGGCGTTTTCTTGGCTTGTTTTTTTTAGTGCATTAAAAATGAAGAAAACGCTAGGGTATTTTGAAGCAAAACAAAATGCTGACAAAAATGCTCCTTTAGATGCCCGGGCATCTTTTTATCTTTCACATTGACTTCTATTATAAAGTTTTCCTAGCAGAAAATGCCATCAGAATGGATATGTTATTTCCTTTAACAGTTTGGCATCTTTGAAATCCTGAAGCTTTTAAAAGAAGCTCAAAAGCTTGAATATACAGAGGGGGAAATAAGAATTGACATGGAATTCTCACCAGATGTCGGTAACAACCCATCCAATCCACACAGGCAAATAAATCAAACCTAGGTGTCCATAAATTTAGTTGTGTAATAGTGAGAAATGAAACAGTGAAAAAGTATTGAATGCATGAATAAAGAGAGGTGCAAAAAGCCATGGAAAGTCATGACACCAGATGAAATTTATCAGTAATTAGTAATCCTGCCACTTAATATCAGATGTTTCAACTGATGACCTATAAAAATGTGTCTCATTACCAAGGTGCCACCAAAGAAACATCTCATGATGGGTAAAAACAGTGAGCTGTCTCAAGACATTTGAAACCTTATTGTTGTAAAACATCCTGATGACATTGGTTAGAAAAGAGTTTCTAAACTGCTAAAGGTTCCAGTGAGCACTGTTGGCGCCATAATACAGAAGTGGAAAGAACATCATTTCACCATAATCCGGCCACAACCATGTGCTCCCTGCAAGGAAGCAACACTGTTTGACAATCAATTTCACATGCTGTTGTGCAAATGGAATAGACAACAGATGGAAATTATTGACAATTTTCAAGACACACTCAATAAAGGGGTGGTTCTGCAGGTGGGGACCACAGACCACATCTCAGTACTAATGCTTTCTGGCTGATGTTTTGGTCTCTTTTGAATGTTAGTTGTGCTTTTACACTCGTGGTAGCATGAGACCATCTCTAAAACCCACACAAGTGGCTCATGTAGTGCGTAGCGTCCAGAGGCTGGAGGCACTACCAGGAGACAGGCCAGTACACCAGGAGATGTGGAGGGGGCTGTAGGAGGGCAACAAGCCAGCAACAGGACCGCTATCTCAGCCTTTGTGCAAGGGGGAACACTGCCAGAACTCTGAAAAATGACCTCCAGCAGGCCACAAATGTGCATGTGTCTGCACAAACGGTTAGAAACCGACTCCATGAGGATGGTCTGAGTGCCTGACGTCCACAGATGGGGGTTGTGCCCACAGCCCAACACCATGCAGGACGCTTGGCATTTGCCACAGAACACCAGGTTTGGCAAATTCGCCACTGGTGCCCTGTGCTCTTCACAGATGAAAGCAGGTTCACACTGAGCACATGTGACAGAGTCTGGAGATGCCGTGGGAGCGATCTGCTGCCTGCAACATCCTTCAGCATGACCGGCTTGGCAGTGGATCAGTAATGGTGTGGGGTGGCATTTCTTTGGAGGGGCACACAGCCCTGCATGTGCTCGCCTGAGGTAGCCTGACTGCCATTAGGTACCGAGATGAGATCCTCAGACCCCTTGTGAGACCATATGCTAATGCGGTTGGCCCTGGGTTCCTCCTAATGCAGGACAATTCCAGACCTCATGTGGCTGGAGTGTGCCAGCAGTTCCTGCAAGATGAAGGCATTGAAGCTATGGACTGGCCCACCCCTTCCCCAGACCTGAATCCAATTGAACACATCTGGGACATCATGTCTCGCACTATCCACCAACATCACGTTGCACCACAGACTGTCCAGGAGTTGGGGATGCTTTAGTCCAGGTCTGGGAGGAGATCCCTCAGGAGACCATCCGCCGCCTCATCAGGAGCATGCCCAGGCATTGTAGGGAGGTCATACAGGCACGTGAAGGCCACACACACACTACTGAGCATCATTTCCTTGTTTTGAGGCATTTCCACTGAAGTCAGCCAGTAATTTGATTTTCTACCTTGATTTTGAGTATCGTTCCAAATCCGGGCCTCCATTGGTTAATAAATTTGATTTCCACTGATGATTTTTGTGTGATTTTGTTGTCAGCACATTCAACTTTGTACAGGACAAAGTATTCAATTGTCACATCACCGCCGCCGCCTCAAGGGCCCCCTTGAGGAAGCGAGTATCATTCTCGCGAAACGCACGTCGGGGAAGGTGGTCGTTCCCTGGACTGAACCAAAACTACTATGGGTAATTAACTTTTGATCCAACTTGTGTCTTATATGCTATTTTGGTGCAGCGCTCTAATGTAGCTCATATGCGGTGCTTACTTTGACTGGGAATACTTTATCTTATATAGGGAAAATCTTTTTTCTCCTTGTACATGTGGATTAACAATTTACCTTTGTTCCATGTCTATACATATGTCCATTTGGACTTTATTCTGAGTGCTGCACAACAAATAGCCCAGGGTAGCGATCACTTAGTGTTTTCACCATTTAGGATCACACGGTTTCCATATAAATGTAATATTTATTCAATTTGTTTCATATTTATGATTTGTTTGTTTTGTTTTTGTATTTAAAAAATTATATTTTACCTGATATTTTAAATATACAAAAGACTCAGGTTCTCCTAACTTTAAAATGTTATGTTAGAGTCAGTATATTATTCAAAAATTATGCTAATTTGTGGCTTTTTTTTGGTATGTTTTCCCCATAATCCTGTAGAATGTAAGCCTGCAAGGGCAGGGTCCTCGCCCCTCTGTATCAGTCTGTCATTGTTAGTTTGTTTACTGTAAGTGATATCTGAAATTTGTATGTAACCCCTTCTCATGTACACAGGGCCGTTTCTTCAACAGGGCGGGCAGGGCGGCCACACGGGGCGCCGTGGGGCCGGGGGGCGCAGGAGAGGCCTCGGGCCCCGGTGGTCCCCTGCCCGCTGCTGCTGCTGTTTAAGGGCTGTCAGGGGCGCGGATGCCGCGCTCAGTGCTGAGCGCGGGCGCGCCCTGCCCGAACTCAGCTGCAAATCTGACAGCTGAGCGGTCAGATCATCGCCTCGCGTCGCCGCGCCCCCCCCCCCCGCACCGCACATAATGGTTGCGGCCACCTCGGCGCCGCCACTCACCCATACCTCCCAACCGTCCCGATTTCAGCGGGACAGTCCCGCTTTGGCACCGGGGTCCCGCTGTCCCGCTTCGGGCATTTAAAATCCCGAATTTGCGGCCGCCGGTGAAGCCCCGCCCACTTCCGGGACGTAGAGAGAGCCTGTTTTTTTTTTTTTTTATATAAAAGCTGCCTCCTGACCGCCCGCGCAACACCCCCCCCCCCTCCCGCCCCCTGTGCGGCGCTGCCACGCTGAAGGAGAGAGCCTGCAGCAATCAAGAAGAAAGGTCAGCGATTCACTACCTCTGGCTGTGTGTGCACGGAGCTCCGGCTTCTGCTCTTAGCTGCTATCCCGGCAGAGAAGGAGAGACGGGGGAGGTGCCGGGATAGTGCAGAGCTGTGAGCAGGAGACTGAAGACTTCAGCAGAGAGCTGCACATGGACATCAGCCGCCCCTGCATCACAGAGGAGATTGTGTGTGTGTGATGTGTGTGATGGCTGCGTGTGTGTGTGTGTGATGGCTGTGTGTGTGTGATGGCTGTGTGTGTGTGATGGCTGCGTGTGTGTGTGTGTGATGGCTGCGTGTGTGTGATGGCTGCGTGTGTGTGTGTGATGGCTGTGTGTGTGTGATGGCTGCGTGTGTGTGTGTGTGATGGCTGCGTGTGTGTGTGTGTGATGGCTGCGTGTGTGTGTGTGATGGCTGCGTGTGTGTGTGATGGCTGCG
The DNA here is from genome assembly GCF_051348905.1 of Ranitomeya variabilis. Taxonomy (NCBI): domain Eukaryota; kingdom Metazoa; phylum Chordata; class Amphibia; order Anura; family Dendrobatidae; genus Ranitomeya; species Ranitomeya variabilis. Next base: position 464,888,563 of record NC_135233.1, read on the forward strand.
TGTGTGTGTGTGATGGCTGCGTGTGTGTGTGTGATGGCTGCGTGTGTGTGTGATGGCTGCATGTGTGATGGCTGCGCGTGTGTGTGTGTGTGTGATGGCTGCGTGTGTGTGTGTGATGGCTGTGTGTGTGATGGCTGCGTGTGTGTGTGATGGCTGCGTGTGTGTGTGTGATGGCTGCGTGTGTGTGATGGCTGCGTGTGTGTGATGGCTGCGTGTGTGTGATGGCTGCGTGTGTGTGATGGCTGCGTGTGTGTGTGATGGCTGTGTGTGTGTGATGGCTGCGTGTGTGTGATGGCTGTGTGTGTGTGATGGCTGTGTGTGTGTGATGGCTGTGTGTGTGTGATGGCTGTGTGTGTGTGATGGCTGTGTGTGTGTGATGGCTGCGTGTGTGTGATGGCTGCGTGTGTGTGTGATGGCTGCGTGTGTGTGTGTGTGTGATGGCTGCGTGTGTGATGTCTGCGTGTGTGTGTGATGGCTGCATGTGTGTGTGATGGCTGCGTGTGTGTGTGTGTGTGATGGCTGCGTGTGTGTGTGTGATGGCTGCGTGTGTGTGTGTGTGATGGCTGCGTGTGTGTGTGTGTGATGGCTGCGTGTGTGTGTGTGTGATGGCTGCGTGTGTGATGCATTTGTGTCAAAGCTGCATGTGTTTGTGAGCTGCGTGCGTGTGAGCTGCGTGCCTGTGTGTGAGCTGCGTGCCTGTATGTCATTATACAGTATGGAGCATCATGTGTGGTCATTATACAATATGGAGCATCATGTGCGGTCATTATACAGTATGGAGCATCATGTGCGGTCATTATACAGTATGGAGCATTATGTGTGGCCATTATACAGTATGGAGCATCATGTGCGGTCATTATACAGTATGGAGCATCATGTGCGGTCATTATACAATATGGAGCATCATGTGCGGTCATTGTACAGTATGGAGCATCATGTGCGGTCATTATACAGTATGGAGCATCATGTGCGGTCATTATACAGTATGGAGCATCATGTGTGGCCATTATACAGTATGGAGCATCATGTGCGGCCATTATACAGTATGGAGCATCATGTGTGGCCATTATACAGTATGGAGCATCATGTGCGGCCATTATACAGTATGGAGCATCATGTGTGGCCATTATACAGTATGGAGCATCATGTGCGGCCATTATACAGTATGGAGCATCATGTGCGGTCATTATACAGTCTGGAGCATCATGTGCGGTCATTATACAGTCTGGAGCATCATGTGCGGTCATTATACAGTCTGGAGCATCATGTGCGGTCATTATACAGTCTGGAGCATCATGTGCGGTCATTATACAGTCTGGAGCATCATGTGCGGTCATTATACAGTCTGGAGCATCATGTGCGGTCATTATACAGTATGGAGCATCATTTGCGGTCATACAGTATGGAGCATCATGTGCGGTCATTATACAGTATGGAGCATCATGTGCGGTCATTATACAGTATGGAGCATCATGTGGGGTCATTATACAGTATGGAGCATCATGTGCGGTCATTATACAGTCTGGAGCATCATGTGCGGTCATTATACAGTATGGAGCATCATTTGCGGTCATACAGTATGGAGCATCATGTGTGTTCATTATACAGTATGGAGCATCATGTGCGGCCATTATACAGTATGGAGCATCATGTGGGGTCATTATACAGTATGGAGCATCATGTGCGGTCATTATACAGTATGGAGCATCATGTGCGGTCATACAGTATGGAGCATCATGTGTGTTCATTATACAGTATGGAGCATCATGTGTGGCCATTATACAGTATGGAGCGTCATGTGTGTTCATTATACAGTATGGAGCATCATGTGTGGCCATTATACAGTATGGGGCACTGTGTGGCCATATTTTTTTGTTTATAATTATTGTATATGAAACAGTGTGATCGGCAGTGCTAAATGGGTGTGGTTGGGATGTGGATATGGGTGTGACTAATTATGAATGGGTGTGGTCAGAGGCGTGGCCTAAAATTTGCCGCGGCGCGCAAAGCGCGCCGCAAACTTTGTCCCTCTTTCCCATCTTCAAAAGTTGGGAGGTATGACTCACCTCCGCTCCGCGCTGGATGAACAGCGAGAATGAACAGCCAGGATGAGGCAGCTCGGCCACTCCCACACTGATAGCAGGGGCGCCGCGCTCTCGGCTGAGCACGGGCGCTCCCTGAGACAGTGATCAAAGAGCTAAGCACACACACTATCACTGTCAGACTAGGCTGCCTGGCTGTTGCCAATTTCAATGCTGGACAGGACAGGCTGCAGTCTAGTCTGACAGTGGTAGCAGTATAGCAAAAATGCCCACCCCCTGCCTATGGATTAGTCCTTCCCTTCCCAGCAGCCCCATTTAGCAGTCTGAGCGCGCTCAGACTCAGAGGGCAGAGGGCACTGACACACTGAACAGGTGAGGGGGTCTGAGGGATGGGATGGGTTGGGCTAGCCTTTTTTTTTGGATGGGGACCCCCACACCTGCCCCCCCCCCAACCACCCTTGGGGCATGCTGATTTGGCATGCCCCACAGCATGAAACCCGGGAGGGGGCCCAGCTGACTTACCTCATCTTTGGCAGTCTGGTGGCATCCTCACCCAGGCGAGAAGTGTTGGAAAGAGTTATGGCAGTAACTGTATACCTGGCAACCAATAATTTAGCTTTTCGAGGATCGTCAAATACATTGTTTACACCAAATAATGGACATTTCCTTGGGCTTATAGAGCTTCTTGGAAAATTTGAACCAGTAATGAGAGATCATTTAAAACGAATTACTTCCCAGGAAATCCATACACATTACTGTGGAAATTTAATTCAAAATGAAATTATCTGCTTGATGGCCTCTCAGGTGAAGAAATGTATTCTAGAAAAAGCCAAAAGATCTAAGTATTTTTCAATAATGTTGGACTGCACACAAGATGCAGGTCACACTGAACAGTTGTCATACACCTTAAGATTTGTTGATATAGATGATGATCACGTAGCAATAAAGGAACATTTTATTGGCTATCGTCCTGCTACTGATACATCTGGGGAAAGTCTCGCCAATCTCCTTTTAGAAGAGATTAGTAAATGTGACCTGGAATTAGAAAATGAACTGGCAGAAAAGCTGAATTATTCGGAAGCTATTAATGCTTTTGCAGCGGCTAAATCTAGAAGAGTCAGTTTCTCATAAATCTGCAACCTACAATTTTTAGGATCTGTTTCCAAAATAATTAATAGATATTATTTACCTACAACTTTGTTCTCACCGTTAATAATTAGCATACTTGTCCCTTTTCCCCAAGTTCTATATAAGTTAAAGGCAAATTATAATTTATTAAAAAAAGGGAAGATACAAGCCTGCTCTCTATTTATTACTCAAGCCCACAAAAATAATGTTTATTATTTTCGGTGCCGGGGGGGGGGGGGGGGGGGGGGAGAAATTTCCTACTCTCGCCCTGTGTCATTTTTGGGCTAGAAACTGCCCTGCATGTACAGCACCATGGATTCAGTGGGGCTATATAAATAAATAAATAATAATAATATCACCCTGAACATTCTAAGCTGGAAGGAGTAGGGGAACCTGAGGACAAGTTGAGGAACAGTCTGCAATGAGGGCGATCGTTATGTAGCTGTTTGCAAATTGATCAGGTGATGAGAAGAGATGTAAGAAGAAGCTGGAGAATGAATGTCTGGAAAGATGCCATCTTTTATTACAGTACCGGGAGCGACCTAATGGAAGCCAGAGCAGTGGCTGCAGCAAGGATTGCTTGGAGGATAGACATGGTCTAGTCTTGGCAGCGTAGAAGACAAACAGCATTTAATCTGCAGCCGCACAGACAGCTCATTAAACCTCTTTATTACAGGCCATTTATTAATCACATTTATCTCCCCCACCCACATGTATATCGGGTACATAAGCCAATCAGGTGACTACTCAGATATAAAAGCGTGATCGGATGATTTCTAGGAAATGTGATAATGCTGTTAGTCACATCGGTATATTATTGTGATGTGCCATTATATGACATGCTGAGAAGGATAAGTGTAAAGGTACCGTCACACTAAGCGACGCTGCAGCGATAGCGACAGCAATGCCGATCGCTGCAGCGTCGCTGTGTGGTCGCTGGAGAGCTGTCACACAGACCGCTCTCCAGCGACCAGCGATGCCGAGGTCCCCGGGTAACCAGGGTAAACATCGGGTTGCTAAGCGCAGGGCCGCGCTTAGTAACCCGATGTTTACCCTGGTTACCAGCGTAAAAGTTAAAAAAACAAACAGTACATGCTCACCTGCGCGTCCCCCAGCCTCTGCATCCTGACGCTGACTGAGCTCCGGCCCTAACAGCACAGCGGTGACGTCACCGCTGTTGCTTTCACTTTCAGTTTAGGGCCGGCGCTTTAGTGTCAGGAAGCAGAGGCTGGGGGACGCGCAGGTGAGTATGTACTGTTTGTTTTTTTAACTTTTACGCTGGTAACCAGGGTAAACATCGGGTTACTAAGCGCGGCCCTGCGCTTAGTAACCCGATGTTTACCCTGGTTACCAGTGTAAAATATCGCTGGTATCGTCGCTTTTGCTGTCAAACACGGCGATACACGGCGACCTAGCGACCAAATAATGTGCAGACCTTCTAGCAGCGACCAGCAATTTCACAGCGGGATCCAGATCGCTGCTGCGTGTCAAATTCAGCGATATCGCCATCCAGGTCGCTGCAACGTCACGGATTGCTGGCGATATCGCCTAGTGTGACGGTACCTTTAGTAATTTGGCCCTGCCGTGGTCACACTTGTTGGTGTGAAGGCTTTTGCATAGCACATTATATTGGTGAACATAGAAAATCTTCATGTCATGTTGAAAATTGCCAATTGAAATATTCTGGACAATGAGTATAAAAGTAGCCAAGTGACTAATGTCACAGCTCTCAGCCGGTAAGATTGGTGGTCAACACGTGGTCTGGCAGTGAAGTGATGGGAGGGGAGTGGCACTTTGGTAGTGTTGATATTCATTAAAGCAACATTTGTAAGATTTCATTACATTCTTCTTTACCCACTTTCCCCCTTATCCCGATTTCGTGGAGCTGGTAGGGTCTCTCTCCTTCCACCTCTTCCTCCTGTCCTCTTCCTCCTCTTGCTTTTTGTTGCTTTGCCCTTGCCCCCTTTTTCATCGATCTCCTTATCCCCTTCACCTTTCTCACTCTGAGTATCCGAAGATTCATCAATGAAGGCCATATTCTCTCCCCACTCCATGATTCGTTTTGTAGGATCCTCTGCCCTAAAAGAAGGAGTTGGCGGCGGTGTCTGCGGTGCAATGGTGGGAATAGAAGTTGGAAGTGTTTGGGGCTCTTCATTGTCTTCGTCTTCTGTCGTTTTTGCTTTTCTCCCTCCCTTGTTTTCCATCTCCACCTCTACCTCGTCTTCATCTCTTGGGTTTTCATCTGAATCTTGGTAACCCCCTTTCTGTTTCAACATTCGTTCTTGAAAGTTAAGGCTTAGCCCCCTGTGAGGAAGCTTCATATCGGCTGTCATGCTTGCTGTCCAGTTTGCTGCGTGAGCAGTTAGTCCGCCCATCTGTAAAGAGGACAAGAAAAGCTTTTTAGAACTTGCCGGTTGAGTTGTTGAAAAGTTTAGTACAATCCACTTACTGCATAAGCCCGTCGAGATATTATTTTTTTCTGGACAAGTTATGGGCAACCAACATTTTTACAGACATTGAAAAAAACAAAATGAACCATAAATATCACAAAAGTCATAGTGGTATGAATACCTTAGCGGCAATTATAAAATGAAGAACATGACAATAACTATTTCATTGACGCTAAAAATACTTATCCCATTTTCAAGAATGGGTCAATGAGAAAAAAAACATATTACGTGGTCATACGGGTTTTGGTGGGTAGTTACTGTTTAAGGCTAAGCTCCCACAGTGCAAAAACACAGAGCATTCTCTACTGCAGATTTGCTTGCAGTGTGTTTTTCAGTAACTGCAAAATGCATGAGATATGCAGAACGTAAAAAAAGAATGTATTAGTTTTTCTCTTATTCTCTCTCTCCATCCTGCTCCGATTAATGAGTTGGCAAAACATGCACATTCTTTTACATTTTAAATTCTATTTTGTTTTACTATTCTATGTGGATTTACTGAATTTGTTTTACCTTCCAGAGTAATACACCCTTCTGTTTCTGCTTTGCTACCTTTATTTGATTTTTTTATTGTTATTATTATTATGGAGTCCCTCAGGACCTTACTAGTAGGCTGAAGTCATATGTTGTGGCCATAGTTTTTAGCCAAGTTGGGTATATATTTTCATTCTACTGCTTAAAAGCAGAAGTTGTGGATTTCTGGTCTGGGTGGAGGGGCTGGTGGGGTATCGTGTGTATGTCACTAGAATTGATGGTCTGCAGTGCGGTGTAGAGTAAGTTCAGGTGAAGTTGTAGGGTTATATATGGACTATATAGAATCTGCAGAGAATGCAGACTGGGTCAGAGAGAGATAAAGAAGTCATCTGGACCAGATTGGAAAGTCTAACCATTGGATTCTATGATTTACTGATTTTCTGCTGCCTCCAATCTAATATTTCTATCTAGATACACACATTAGTAGACTATCATTTTTTGGCTAATTGTTTGGCTGCCAACTATGTCTCCCGACATGACAACATCTCCATACACAGAAGCTGTCGTTGTGTTTGAGCGCTCCTTTGTACGCTATCAGACTCCTCTGGGAACGGCTTAGAGAACAAAAGGATTAGCAGTACACAATTGGATGCGCCGGATCTTTTCTCCTCCAATATCATCTGTCAGGGAAGAGTCAGGAGCCCCCCATGCACATTAAACTGGTACCCGATCCTGCCAGTATTGGTGGCTTTGGCCAACGTTAATCTAATGTATGTGCGAACATTTAGAAGTACTGGAAAAAAATACATTCAGCCCCAGTAATTCGTCTTTGTAGCTTACCTCCGCTCGGGTTTTTCTGGACAGAACTCTCAGCCAGTTTCCTATCATTGTGAGAATGGAAGCAAAGTAGGCAAGACCAAGCAATATCCAGAACCAGACCAATGGTTTATACCAAGTGTGCTCATTTCCAACGCCGTCACCTACAAGACAGGAAAAGATGAGTCCCGAGGACATACAATGATGGAAGAAATAATGTACATTTATATATATCGATCTTATTATTGTACTGACACATTGAAAGTCAGAAAAATCTATTATATAAATTGCCTGAAGAACAAAGATACATGAATGTCTTAAACTCAATAAACACTTTTTACCTGCAAAATAACCCTATATCTGGATGCAATTAGCATTTCCAGACATTACAGATTCCCTTTACTGTACACTATACAGACAAAAGTATCGAGACCCCTCCACATTACACCTTGAGGAGCTTTTATGACCTCCCATTCCATATCCATTGGTATAAATATGGAGTCGGCCCCTTTGCAGATATAACTGCTTCCACTCTTCTGGGAAGAATTTCTGCCAGATTTTGGATGTATCTGCAGGAATTTTTGCCTCTTCATCCAAAAGAGCATTTGTGAGGTCAGACACTGATGTTGGGGAGAGGCCGGGATCACAATCTTCATTCTAGCTGTGTATCTGCTCATGTTCTTCTGCACCAAACTCCTCCAACCATGTCTTTATGGATCTTGTGCACTGGGCGCAGTCATGGGGAACAGACAAAAGCCTTCACCAAACTGTTCCCACAAAGCTGGAAGCTACAATTGTCCAAAATGTTTGATGTACTAAAGCATTAGATTTCCCATCAAAGGAAGTAAGAGGTCCAGGCCAACCCTTAAAGGCCAACCCCATAGCATTATCCCTCCTCCAGTTAACTGTACAGTTGGCACAATGAGTCAGGCGGGTAACAATCTCCTGACATTTACTAAACTCAGACGCATCCATCAGAAGCCAGATAGAGAAGTGTGATCCATCACTGCACAGAACACGTTTCCACTGCCCTAGAGTCCACTGATGACGACTTTATACCACTCCATCCAAAGCTCAGCCATGCTGTGAATCTTCCGGCACACAATATTAGTGCTGATGTTAATGGGTTGTAGGGGCAAAAAGAAGAATTCCCCAAGGGCTTAGTTCTGTATAAAAATAACAAATGAATTGATACTTACCTGGATTCAGCTCAGGCTGCCCTGTGATCTACACTGGCTAAGGAAGTGGCGCCAAAGGTTATATATCGGGGGCGAAGGTTATATATGGGGCTGAGGGGCCAGAGGTTAAACATCAGGGGCAAGGGGCCAGAGGTTATAAATCGGGGGTGAGGAGCTAGAGGTTATATATCGGGGTTAAGGGCCGGAGGTTATACATGTGTAGCGAGGTGCCAGAGATTTTACTTCGGAGGCAGGGGGTTGGAGGTTATATATGGGACTGAGAGGTCAGAGGTTATATATATGGGGCCGAGGGGCCAGAGGTTATACAACAGAGGGGCCAGAGGTTATACATTGGGGGTGAAGGGCCGGAGTTTATACATGGGGGGCAAGGTGCTAGAGGTTTAACATCTGGGTGGGGGTTGGAGTATATAAATGGGGCCAAGGGGTCAGAGGTTATACATCGGGGGAGAGGGGCCAGAGGTTAAACATTGGGGGTGAGGGGTCAGAGGTAATACATTAGGGGAGAGGGGCCGGAGGTTATACATCGGGTGCTAGGGGCAGAAGTTATACATCGGGGGCAATGAGATTGGAGGAAAAACCTGAATACAGTGAGGAAAAGGTATGCCCCAATATTTTTATCCATACAGTGTACCTCTAAAACATAAGCTTTCTAGGTTATTATGGCTTGATGGGACAAAAATTAGGGCACCCCAGGTTAAAAAACAAATCACAAGAAACTGTCATGTGTCTGAATACTGAAGTCTTCTGGGAGAAAAGAGTTCTATGCCAAGCCACAAGCAAGCAATGCTTCTGCTAATGCATTGTCTCTTCAATGTTACTTACAGTGGCAAGACTGCTAAAAGACAATAGTCTTCAGATTTCATCCTATCCTGACCCCATAATTAGCCATCAAAGCAAATACCTCTTAGGTTTATTAAACGCTATAAAACTTTATTAATTGACCACGATGTTATAAAAAGAGATTAAAATCTTATTTATACACATATTTATATATCGTATTTGTAGAATATATAATGGGAAAAAAAACAGTAAAAAAGTGTCCACCAACTTCAAATGTTTGGATGCTTTCCTGAGCCAAGGTTTTGTGTTTTTTTTTAAGAGCCAAACAAATTTCTTTTTCCATTCAAAATCCTTAAAGGGGTTGTCCCAACAACAAATATACCACTGGATATGTGATACATTTATGGGGTCCAACTGAGATCCCCACTGATCTCAAAGGGCAAGGGTTCCGAATTCCGCTTTGTGAATGAAACAGTAGGAGCATGTGCAACTATTGCTCCATTCAGTGCCAATAGGAGTGGTGGTTGCACATGCTCACTACTGCTCCATTCACACAGGGAATATGTTGCGGTTTTAGCAGCTAGACTCTAAGTGATCATACATTTAACCCTTTTAAAGAATCAGTGTGGTGATGAGCCAAAATTCTTTGCTCATACAAGTGTATGCACCCTAACGGTACTTCTGCATGCTTCCAATTTCCTACTTAACTCTTTTGAATGACTACAAGAAGAGATCTTTCAAACCATAATGAACTTACACATATCTTGGAAAATAGTATAATTTTATATACAACAAAAAAAACATTTATTTGCCTTAGTATAGGTCGCAGTCAGACGGTCGTATAACATGGATGACGATCGCATCACAGTGCACGGACTGGCTGGCGGCTCTCCTGACCCGAGGGTGACAGCATATATTTCTGTGCAGCTGTCATGCTCGGGTCAGAAGAGCCGCCAGCCAGTCTGTGCACTGCGATGCGATCGTCATCTGTGTTATACGGCCATCTGACTGTGCCCTTATATCCCTGTCAGTTTTGATATAAGAGAGAAATAGTTCAGTTTATTCTGGGACCTTCAACACAGCACAATCTTTTTAACCTACAATGCAGCTGTTATTAATGGTAATGAGATGACTCTGTAAACTCTGTCCAAGTCTAAACAGCAAAGCAGAAAAGTGCTGACAAATGTGAAATGTCACTCTAGCATGTCTAATATGTAAACTGGAAAATTACCATGTTTTTTTATGGATAGTCAATTAAAAAAATTAAAACAAAAATAAACTAAAAAATTCAGCAAAAGATTTTCCGTTACTTAAATGTGAGTTATATTTTTTGGGGGGGTGGTGGGAACACTGATTAGAAAAGAAGTAGATATTCCCCTCAATGTAGACAAATTTACGCATGGCCAATATGAATTATGAATATTATAGTAAAGAACATCAGAAAATAGAATGGTATACCTGCCACATAGTCACCAAAGCCAATGGTGGTAAGGGTGATGACTACAAAGTAAATGGCTTCTAGCAGGGTCCACTCCTCGATTTCTTGGAAGACTAAAGTAGGAATAAGGACGAAGAGTAGACAGCCGATAAGGATGAAGAGTACGGCTGAGATAACTCGCACAATGGTGGGCGAGACACGCCACTTCTGTGTACAAAAAAAGACAAGGGAGACACATGAGATGGCGGAGATTGTTTTCATTCCCAAAAATTAAATCAGTCATCAAGTAATCTACATTTTTAGGCACAGATGAAATAAAAATGATTTCTTCCCATTTCAAATCAAATTTACTCTGATCACACGTTGCTTTTTTGTTGCATTTTTTTTTTGCGACCAAGACAGTAAAAAAAAAAAAAAGCTGCTTACAAAAAAAGTAGGTTTTCCTGCGTTTTTGGTGCAGATTGCAGCATGTCATTTATCTACAGTACATGTTTAATAAAGTTAGCATTTTTTTCAGCGTTTATGTACTTTATCAGTCCTTTTCAAACTGAAAAAAAAGCTGTGATGTGCATGTACAGTATCGTGCTGGAATTAAGAGGGTTAATATCCAGATTCCCAATGATTCTGCAGGATGGGACTAAGGCATTGTTGCAAATTATTATCTGCAAGCTTGTACTTCTCATATCCTTCCTGATAGCAGGAGAAAGATTGATGTCTCTTCCAAGTGGAAACTATCCGGTCAGCTAAATGAAATTACTCGATTAATAATTTGCAATGATACAGTATATCCACACGTACAGAACAGCAAGGTAAAGCGGAAGACCTCTGCATTGTATCAACCTTATGTGTACAGATAGAAACGTCGGCCATTATTGCAATGAGTGCACTAACGACAGTAAAAGATGGTAACAAAGTCATTCTAGAAGTATCGTGAGAGCACAGGTTATAATGTTCGGAATTAATCTTTATTAGAAAAACTTTTTCTCTCTTATTATGATGCTAATATTCAATTGTATAATAAATATTTTGATAAATGTATCACTGATTCTTTTATGCCAAGAGGCCCTGGTGCCCATTATATATATATGGATATTATTTGTTGCTGAAGGCATCACATTAGCAATAGCAGCTTTAGGGCTCACTCACGCCACAGTATTTTTGGTCCGAGTGTGATTTGGTCCGACAAAGCAATGTTAGAAAAAAAAAAAACATGCCCGAGTTTGATCTGATATTTGGATTGCAATCGGCCATGCAAGTCAATGACACACTGATACAAAGGAGAAGATGGATCATTTTTTTCTCCATCTCATCCAAGAGAATCAGATCACAATTTGATCAGATTTTGATCAGAGTGTAATTTGCATAACCAGCCCAATTCTCTCGAATGAGAGAATCAATAATCTTCTGACCCTAGCCTTGGGATAAAGGGGAAAGGAGCTTCTCAGATAAACAATTTTTCCAAAATTCCTTGTAGGTTCAATTTGGACCAAACCAATTCGGCACAAATTGAAAGTGCTCCAAATTCTTCACTTGCCCTAAAAAAACGTGTGTGGAGTCTCATAGGACCTTATCCAACCGCTTTTAAGCTCCTTAATGCAAAGACAGCATTATTAATGTCAAAGTGACCTCAACATACAAGGGGAACCCAAAAGATCAGGAATTGTCTTCTATAGTATGAGGTTTCCTGTAGGTGAATGTTCCCGGAACCTTATGCCAGCTGCCTTTTTGAGGAAGGTTGTATTTGGCTCCAGTGATTTTATTTTCAAACTTTTGTTCAATCTTTCACCTATTTTTTTTATTTATTTGTTATTGTCATTGAACTCAACTTCATGAACAACCTCCTGAAAGTTCATCAAACCTTTCTGGAAGATTATCATCAGACCATTGATGAGCTTGTGGAGTTGATTGGGATTTCATGAAGATCCAGCAGCAAAATTTCACTGAAAAATGAGACGTAAAATACGTTGCGGCAAAATTTGTGCCTCGCCTGCTCACCCCTGACCAGAGAGATAATCGCGTGGCTGCCAATGGACATTACTTTAAATGAGACGGAAGTTTCAAAATGTATCAATAAATACACAATTTTTTACAAATTAATTCTCGTTTCTTTTGTTTACGATGCTTTTTTTTTGTCTTTTGTTGTTCATGTGAATCAGCCATCACAAAATAGGCAAAAGACTGAACAACTCATTGTAAAAAAAAAAATCACTGGAGCCAAACACAACCTTCCCCGACAACATCAGCTGGTATACTGACTCAAAAGTAATCACCGTACACTCATTTAGTGATGAAAGCCCATACTACAAGCGTCCTGCCTTCCAGACTACACTATGTTCCAAATTATTATGCAAATTACATTTTTATCAGACTTTCCTAAATGGTCGGTGCAAATGACAGTCAGTCTAATAAAAGTCATCACCCGTTAGATTATACATCGAATTTTATTGAAGAAACCTCCCAATGATAACAGTATAATCTGCAAAATGAATAAAAACTCAAAATGCACTGTTCCAAATTATTATGCACAGTAGAATTTCTAAACATTTGATATGTTTTAAAGAACTGAAAATGCTCATTTGTGGAATTTGCAGCATTAGGAGGTCACATTCACTGAACAAAAAAGCTATTTAACGCCAAAACATCCCAACAGGCCAAGTTACATGTTAACATAGGACCCTTCTTTGATGTGACCTTCACAATTCTTGCATCCATTGAACTTGTGAGTTTTTGGAGAGTTTCTGCTTGTATTTATTTGCATGAAGTGGGAATAGCCTCCCAGAGCTTCTGTTTGGATGTGAACTGCCTCCCACCCTCATAGATCTTTTGCTTGATGATCCTCCAAAGATTCTCTATAGGGTTGAGGTCAGGGGAAGATGGTGGCCACACCATGAGTTTATCTCCTTTTATGCCCATAGCAGCCAATGACTCAGAGGTATTCTTTGCAGCATGAGATGGTGCAATATCAGCATGAAGATGATTTTTCTCCTGAAGGCACGTTTCTGCTTTTTAGTCAGAAACTCTATATACTTTGCAGAGGTCATTTTCACACCTTCAGGAACCTTAAAGGGCCTTACCAGCTGTTTCCCATGATTCTGGCCCAAAACATGACTCCTCCACCTCCTCGCTGACGTTGCAGCCTTGTGGGGACATGGTGGCCATCCACCAACCATCCACTACTCCATCCATCTGGACCATCCAGGGTTGCTCAACACTTATCAGTAAACAAGACTGTTTGGAAGTTAAGGCCCCGTCTCACATAGCGAGATCGCTAGCGAGATCGCTAGCGAGATCGCTGCTGAGTCACAAGTTTTGTGACGCAACAGCGACCTCAGTAGCGATCTCGCTATGTGTGACACGTACCAGCGATCAGGCCCCTGCTGTGAGATCGCTGGTCGTGTCGGAATGGCCTGGACCTTTTTTTGGTCCTTGAGGTCCCGCTGACAGCGCTGAATCGGTGTGTGTGACACCGATCCAGCGATGTCTTCACTGGTAACCAGGGTAAACATCGGGTTACTAAGCGCAGGGCCGCGCTTAGTAACCCGATGTTTACCCTGGTTACCAGCGTAAATGTAAAAAATAACAAACAGTACATGCTCACCATCTGATGTCCGTCAGGTCCCTTGCCGTCTGCTTCCTGCTCTGACTGAGCGCCGCAAAGTGAGAGCAGATCACAGCAGTGACGTCACCGCTGCGCTCTGCTCTCACTGTACGGCACTCAGAGCAGGAAGCAGACGGCAAGGGACCTGACGGACATCAGAAGGCGAGTATGTACTGTTTGTTTTTTTTTACTTTTACGCTGGTAACCAGGGTAAACATCGGGTTACTAAGCGCGGCCCTGCGCTTAGTAACCCGATGTTTACCCTGGTTACCCGGGTGCTGCAGGGGGACTTCGGCATCGTTGAAGACAGTTTCAACGATGCCGAAGTCGTTCCCCTGATCGTTGGTCGCTGGAGAGAGCTGTCTGTGTGACAGCTCCCCAGCGACCACACAACGACTTACCAACGATCACGGCCAGGTCATATCGCTGGTCGTGATCGTTGGTAAATCGCTATGTGAGACGGGGCCTTTAGTCTTCATGTATGTGTGGGCCCAATACAACCATTTCTGCTTGTGAACACTGTTTAAGGGTGGCCAAATAGTAGGTTTATGCACCACAGCAAGCCTTTGAAGGAGCCTACACCTTGAGGTTCGAGGGACTCCAGAGGCACCAGCGGCTTCAAATAACTGTTTGCTGCTTTGTAATGGCTTGTAATGGCAGCTGCTCTCTTAATCCGATGAACTTGCCTGGCAGAAATCTTCCTCATTATGCCTTTATCAGCACAAACACATTTGTGCTCAGATACAACCACAAATCTCTTAACAGTACGATGATCACGCTTATGTTTTTGGAAAATTTCTAATGTTTTCATCCCTTCACCAAGGCATTGCACTATTTGATGCTTTTCAGCAGCAGAGACATCCTTTTTCTTTCCCATGTTACTTGAAAACTGTGACCTGCTTAATAATGTGGAACATGATTTTTAAGTAGTTTTCCTTTAATTAGAATCACCTGGAAAACCAATTATCACATGTGTTTAAGATTGATTTCAGTGATCCATTGAGCCCTGAGACACAATACCATCCACGAGTTTATTTGAAAAACAAAACAATTAAATCTTTATGACACTTAAATCCAATTTGCATAATAATTTGGAACACAGTGTAAACTATAAATAATGAGGATGTTTGTTGTCTAACTGCTAGTTTATGAGCTTATTGTAGAAGTGTAGAAAAGCAATATTGGGAGACGGCACTGAACATATTAAAAAATGAGTGCTGTGATACACTAACTAATTTAAATGTGCCAGTTTGGCACATGGCAATGTTGGGTGCGGTAGTTGCAGACACTGGACATTAGCCCCAAAAAATAGTTTTGTGCTAAATTATAACTTCACTTGGCCACAGACTAATTATGATTTCCAGCAGCAACATCAGCAGCCATCTGTCTCTGCCTTACACCGCGTCAGTGACTCAGTCATCCTCTCTTAATATCTTGCAATTGATGCTATCTATTTTCTTTTCCTCATACACTAACCCTCACAATGTGTACTATGTAAATCTGACTGAGCTGAGAGGTCCTCTCTCCTATCCACATTACTACTACATCTCTACTTTCACACATCCGTTTTTCTCTGTCAGGCACAATCCGGCGAATTTTGAAAAAAACAGATCTGGCAAATGACGCCGCCGGATCCATTTTTTCCCCATAGACTTGTATTAGCGCCGGATTGCTCCGGATGGCCTTCCGTTTCGTCCGTTTTTCGACGGATTCAGCAAAAATTGTGGACCCGGCGGCCAGACAAAACAGACAGAGGAATGTTTTTTGTGTCCGTCGAAAAACCGGACAGCGCATGATCCGGCACTATCTGGCTTTTCCTATAATGGAAGCCTCTCTCTCCCCTCCAGAAACTGACCTTATCCGATTGGCCAAAACAGCTAGTCGGATCCGGCAGGAAAACTGATCTGGCGCTTCAGTTTTTCACTAATTTTGCTGGATCCAGCGATCCATCCCGCCGCCTGATTATGCCTGACGGCAGAAGACGGATGTGTGAAAGTAGCCTAACTCTCCTGCTTGGGCTTTTATTGTGGCTGGCAGTCATCAGTAATCTCACATAGGTGATCTATAGTCCCGCATGATTGGCTGTGTTACAGGGTGGGGTGCCTGCTGAAAGGCACAATGGGGCAACCCACAATCCGCATCTGAAGTCATGTAATCCTGTTATTCTGTTATTTTATATTTAGATATAAGATTTTATGGCATTCACTGAGCATAATTAATGTGTTAAAGAGAACCTGTCATCACGATTTAACCTGTTAAAGAAAAGGTATGGCCATAATGGCCCTGTTATACTGATTTAATGGATACCTGTAGTGGAAAAATCCATAGCCTGGTTCTTGTTTAATTCACCTTAGAAGTTTTGTGCAATCGCCTCTTCGTGCATTGGGGCGGGACTGTGTGGCGGGACTGTGGGTAGGGTCTTCGGCTGTGCTGTGGCCCCTCCGCATCTGTATGAGCCTCTTTTTTTTAAATTTCACCCTAGCGCCTCCATTGCTGTGGGCTGTGCACATTCATGTCCCATCGTTCTCCAGCAAAATAGCACCGCAGGCAGCGCATGCTCAGATTAGTCACCAGCAAAATGGCGCCGGAAACGGCACAAGTTCAGATTAACCTTAAGATCTCCTGCAAAATGGCAGTGCATGCACAGATCAAGATCTTGGCTCGTCATTGAGCCACAATCCCAATCTCGCTTGCGCAGATACCTGCGCCATTTTGCTGGAGAATGCCAGGACGTGAATGTACGCGGGCGGCGCTAGTGCGGAATTTAAAAATTGAGGCTCATACAAATACGGAGGGGCCGGAGCAGAACTGAAGACCCAACCCACAGTCCGGCCCCACGGTCCCGCCCCGATGTATGAAGAGGCCATTGCGGCGTGTCCATACAAAGTCTGAGACTGCCAGCACTGATTGGACAGAATCAGTCACGACAATCCCCAACTGGTAAAACCCATTTCACAATTTTTTCATACATTTCTTGGAAAAATAACAGATGAACACCATAATGCACATCTATGAAAAGAACAACTAAATTCTCCAGAATTTTTATTTCATAGGAACATATAAGGAGAGATAATGATTCCGCTTTAAAAAAAAAAAAAAAAAAGAAAAGATTTTCAAAATGTTACTTGCTATTGTATTATTACTTTAGAGGCTGCGAGAAATACTTAGTATTACCCCTGCTGTATTCATTAGCTCTTGACTCAATTGATAAATATTCTGGTGTCAAAGTAACAAGAAGATATGAATATCATATAAAAGAATTAAAATACTTCCCACTGAGAAGTTTGATTCATCAGTTTGGGAAAATATTCATCAAATCTTGTAATTTTACTCATTTATATTCCTGCTCATTCTCGGCTCTGAGGTCCAGTGGGTGGTCTTATCAGTGACTGACAGCCTTCCCTGTATGAGCATGACTGTCAGTCACTAGTTAGAGCCGCCCACTGGACCTCTGAGCCAAGAATGAGCAGGGATTTAAATGAGTAAATTACAATTTTCTGATTTTATTTGGCCCCTCTCCCCCAGAAAACTATATATCGATCTTCTCAGCTCCTCCTGTTCTATAACATACTGCCCACAGATCATACTGCTTATTCAAGGCGGCAAGTTCCCTTTAAATGGAATCAAACAACCAACATACTTTCAGAAGGATGCTTTTTCTCTGAAATAGTTTTGCATCATAAGAACTGATTGCAGCTCCTGGTGGGAGAAGCTTCAGCAAACTGTCAATCGAGAATCACTTAATATCGACGTTGGCAGAGATGACGCTGAATCATCTACATTGTCAGTATGATATAAAGCGGCGTCCAACATCGGTTTCTTTGCTGTCATTGGAGATTTGACGAAAGCAATAAATGCCCCAAAATTACCAAAATGGAACATGACATGATTAATCAGAAAGATTCTGCAGATGTATCTGGTCTGTATGGGGAGGAGTAGGGTGATCATTTTGTAGCGGTGGCCCTTGTTGGCACCAGTTCTTACAAGATATGTGAGATGAGGATAGTGTTAGTGTTGGTCTCACATGTCGTATTGCGATAATGGATAATTCAGGAACAAAGAACTACAGTAATCTGTTGGTCAATTTCTCACTTTCTAGAACTTCTCATTCCAGCAAAAATACATTTAAACAGTTGGGTGCATAAGTGGCATAACACAGGAATCTTGCCAATATATATATATATTTTTTTTAACGTCCTTCGACTTGATCTCGAGCCATGGCATCTTGATGGATGAACGCTCTATAAGAAAATTGATCTTGTGGGAGCCTAGATAGGTCCACCAGGGTCTTCTCCAATGTTATCTTCATACTATCAAGCCATCAGGTTGCTGGTCTTCCTCTTCGTCTTGTTCCTTCTACTCTTCCGACCATGATGTCTTTCTCCAGTGATTGCTCTCTTCGTATGATGTGTCCAAAGTTGGCAAGTCGCAGCTTGGGAATCCTTGCTTTCAGTGACATGTCTTTCTTGATTTATCCCCAAATTGATTTGTTTGTTCTTCTTTCCATCCATGGTATTGAGAACATCCTTCTCCAGCACCACATTTTGAAGGCGTCGATTCTTCTTCTGTCTTATTTCTGTATCTTGACAATAACAAAAAAAAACAGTAGCGATATATTCAGACACCCATTGTTACTGCAGACATCCAGGAGAGGGTTACGAAAAACCCAAGGAAATCATGAAAATGAACCTAGCAGGCAAAAATGAGCCTAGTAGGCGCTAGTCAGCGTGACAACATGCTGACATACACTAAAACCAGTTCTGAAGTCACCGAGTGTCAGGAAGACAAGAGTTAAAAATAATGAAGCTGCAGAAGGGGTGCAATACATGCGTAGTAAGAACTAATACCTACTCGCCCTTCTAGCTCCGGCAGTTCCAGTGCTACGTCCTTAATGCTTTTCCATACAGTGACAGCAGACGTCATTGCCTAAAAAAACACTGTGACGTCTGCAGCCAATCACTGACCTCACCGGTGGTATCCTGCTGAGGCTGGTGATTGGCTGCAGGCTTCATGTAGGAAATATAGACTGTGATCTCTGTTTTCAGAAGTATCACAGACACAATGCTGGAACCGCCAGAACCTAGAAGAGGGAGTATGTATTAGTTCTTATTTTACATGTATTGCTGCCTCAGTGCAGTGTTTTCATTATTTTGGGCAACCCCTTTTAAGGAGACTGGTGGCATAGTGAAATTAGCTACTGATATGATCACAGATGGCCATTTGGACTCCCACAATACATAATGTCCCATGTCCATATAACTGGGTGTGCTCATTCACAGAACATACGTGGAAGGCTATGCCCGATGCCCCTGCATGCTGTCCCGTTCTGCCACCATGCAAGGACACCGGCTTACTCATTGCCTCGGCCCATGACGCTATCCCCGGCGTGCTCCTGTTCCAGCCTCCTTCTTGGTGCACGCTGCACTGTGTCTCAGCGACACACCTAGGGCGCGGCTGCATGTGCTCCCCTGTTTTTTAAAGGGGCAGCGTGTGCACATGGTAAACTATTGGGAGGCATTTTGTTTAATGTGCATACACCTGTAAGGTGTCTCCCAGCCAATAGCTGGGAGACATCTTGTATAAAAGGCACCCTTGCTTACTGGGAGGTGCCTGAGCAACCCTTATAGTTCTGTTAGGCGGTTTAGTGGTAACTGTATGTTGCCAGGTTCCCCTTCCTTAGTGTGCTGTGTATCCTGTGTTCCCATTAGTCTCCCATAGTTAGTCCCATAGTTGTTTCCTGCGACCGCCTCGGTTGTGTACAAATCCGTAAGCCGTGTCTGCGGTACCTTTACCCCATGGCCGCATCAGTGGAACTGGTCTGATACCCTGGGGGCTGCATACCCCGGCACAGAACTGTGAACTTATCTCTGTTGCCGTCCAGTCTGCACCATGTGAATCTGTTCCTGTGGCTGCCCTGTCTGCACAGGGAGAACCTGTCCTATCCACACAGTGTGAACTTATCCCAAGTGGCCATCCTGTTAGAAATTGTCCCAAGAGGCCGTCCTGTCTGAACTTGTCCCAAGTGGCTGTCCTGTTAGAAATTGTCCCTGGAGGCCATCCTGTTAGAAATTGTCCCAGGAGGCTGTCCTGTCTGAACTTGTCCCAAGTGGCCATCCTGCTTTGTCTGAGAATCTGAAGTAATGTCTCTGTCCCTCTGGGTAGAGAAGATAGTACACCGCACACTCTGTATAGATATTGCAAAATGGTGAAGAATTTATTGACAAAATTGACTATGTGACATGAAAAGCGACCAGAGGTAATTATTAGGACGTTTCGGCTCATCCAGAGCCTTAATCATATAATCGCTTATATGTGCACAGAGGAGAGGATAATAGTCCTAGGATACCGGCAGCAGGGCGCGGGAGCGCCGCTTATCTACCTTGATTATAAGACCCCACAAAAGGGCAGCCTCAGCGTGATCTCACGCATTACCACCTGGCACTTAAGTGTTAAACTCCATCTCCTAGGACCATTTTGCAATATCTATACAGAGTGTGCGGTGTACTATCTTCTCTATTTACGTGGGGCTATCACGGCCCACTGCACCAGCACCTCGCTCCCATATTATCCTGAGTGCACGCCAATTTTCTTTACTTATTCTGTCCCTCTGGGGTCAGCAGCTACTGTCGAATGCCGCCCTGGAGTGGCACCTGGCAGCTACCTGCTGCACAAGCCTGACCTCACCCATTGTGGATCTTCGGCTGTATCATCCTCATTATAGTCTGCATATTTCCACACAATACAGAGCCAACGTTCCACACTATGGATACAATTTCCTACTTTACTTTATTTTCCTAAACAAGCAATATGTCTCCTACAATTAAACTGTCAGAGAAGCCCATAGCCATCGATCAGATCAACCCCTTTGAAATATTTTGTATCTTTAAGAACCAATTTGTTCTAGAAGCCTGAAGAGCAAATCCAACCCATTCTTGAGCCATGTACAGTAACTTAATGTTGAATAGAAAACTCTTATAAGACGAAACCACATGTTATAGCAATAAATCCTGATCAACAATCAGGACCATGTGTATACGAAACCAGGACTAATTACACCCTATCATTCTACTTACATAGGGTTATATGCACAACAAAATGATACTAGGGTCCATAGTATATGGAAAATTGAGAAAACTTTATTAGTTAAAATGACCAATAATTTAGGTGCAAAAGGGGAAGATGTGTAATAGATTTAACATACATAATAAAACATTGCAATAGTATGGGCGCGCACAGGAAAAATGGTATGGAAAAGAGGAATAAATCTTTCCCTCTCTACAAGCAAACAGTGTTCAGCTAATCGTATATCTAGTAACGGTGGGGATTTGCTGTTATTTCACCTCTGCTGTGTCCTATAGAAGTGTCATAGTTCATATATATATATACCACTATCTCAGCGCGTCCGCCCTGACGCACGTTTCGGACTTTCCTTCTTCAAAGGGGCCTGCATCTCCATAGAACAACCCGTCTTTTATATATTTTCCGCCATATTGCGGACTAAGGGAGCCCCGGCCGGAAATGACGCGCCCGTCTCCCAGACAACCACGACGCCGGCGTCACGTGACGGCAGGTCCAAATAGACACTGCCCACCACAATGAGACGCCGAGAGACGCCCAGGGGCGCGGAGGCCAGGAGAACGTGCACATACGGGCAGGGAACATCGTCCCTTAATACCACCGCAACAAATACCAACATGTGTGAACATATCACAACTGGAGCCTACAAATAGAGACCTCAGTGCTTAACAAAACAATGGAAATGACAAGGGTAATTCACCATGGGATAAAGGCATAGACAGCAACATAAACAACAGTCCCAAAACCCACAATAAAAGACTATATAAAGACATAAAAATATGTCTTCATGGCGTCACTTAATGAAAATGATTTGAACATTCATGTTACCTATAAATATGATGGTGACACCTTGGAATTCCTGGACGTGACACTCAAGAGGGATAGGCGCGGTGAGATACAAACAAACATTTTTCGTAAACCCACTTCAACTAACATGCTACTGCACGCCACTTCCTCCCATCCTGGCCATATGATTCAATCCATCCCCACTGGGCAGTTTCTACACCTTCGCAGGCTCTGCTCAACTGATGAGGACTTTATGAGACAAGCAGACGACCTTAGAGGCCGCTTGATTGAGCGGGGGTATAGTAACCGTAAAATAAAAAAAGCCTTTAATAGGGCAAGGTCTTCATCAAGACACACAATATTATATGGAGCTAGAGCCAACAAAAATAAGGATTTTGTCCGTTTCGTAACAAAATTCCACTCTCATTTTCCGTATATGAGAAGGGCACTAGATACAGTTGTGGCCAAAAGTATTGACACCCCTGCGCTTCTGTCAGATAATACTCAGTTTCTTCCTGAAAATGATTGCAAACACAAATTCTTTGTTATTATTATCTTCATTTAATTTGTCTTAAATTAAAAAACACAAAAAGAATTGTCCTAAAGCCAAACATAAAAAAGGGGGTGGACAAAAGTATTAGCACTGTTTGACAAATCATGTGATGCTTCTCTAATTTGTGTAATTAACAGCACCTGTAACTTACCTGTGGCACCTAACAGGTGTTGGCAATAACTAAATCACACTTGCAGCCAGTTGACATGGATTAAAGTTGACTCAACCTCTGTCCTGTGTCCTTGTGTGTACCACATTGAGCATGGAGAAAAGAAAGAAAACCAAAGAACTGTCTGAGGACTTGAGAAACCAAATTGTGAGGCAGCATGAGCAATCTCAAGGCTACAAGTCCATCTCCAAAGACCTGAATGTTCCTGTGTCTACCGTGCGCAGTGTCCTCAAGAAGTTTAAAGCCCATGGCACTGTGGCTAACCTCCCTAGATGTGGACGGAAAAGAAAAATTGACAAGAGATTTCAACGCAAGATTGTGCGGATGTTGGATAAAGAACCTCGACTAACATCCAAACAAGTTCAAGCTGCCCTGCAGTCCGAGGGTACAACAGTGTCAACCCGTACTATCCGTCGGCGTCTGAATGAAAAGGGACTGTATGGTAGGAGACCCAGAAAGACCCCACTTCTTACCCCGAGACATAAAAAAGCCAGGCTGGAGTATGCCAAAACTTACCTGAAAAAGCCTAAAAACGTTTTGGAAGAATGTTCTCTGGTCAGATGAGACAAAAGTAGAGCTTTTTGGGCAAAGGCATCAACATAGAGTTTACAGGAGAAAAAAAGAGGCATTCAAAGAAAAGAACACGGTCCCTACAGTCAAACATGTGGGAGGTTCCCTGATGTTTTGGGGTTGCTTTGCTGCCTCTGGCACTGGACTGCTTGACCGTGTGCATGGCATTATGAAATCTGAAGACTACCAACAAATTTTGCAGCATAATGTAGGGCCCAGTGTGAGAAAGCTGGGTCTCCCTCAGAGGTCATGGGTCTTCCAGCAGGACAGTGATCCAAAACACACTTCAAAAAGCACTAGAAAATGGTTTGAGAGAAAGCACTGGAGCCTTCTAAGGTGGCCAGCAATGAGTCCAGACCTGAATCCCATAGAACACCTGTGGAGAGATCTAAAAATGGTAGTTTGGAGAAGGCACCCTTCAAATATCAGGGACCTGCAGCAGTTTGCCAAAGAAGAATGGTCTAAAATTCCAGCAGAGCATTGTAAGAAACTCATTGATGGTTACCGGAAGCGGTTGGTCGCAGTTATTTTGGCTAAAGGTTGTGCAACCAAGTATTAGGCTGAGGGTGCCAATACTTTTGTCTGGCCCATTTTTGGAGTTTTGTGTGAAATGATCAATGTTTTGCTTTTTGCTTCATTCTCTTTTGTGTTTTTTCATTTAAGACAAATTAAATGAAGATATTAATTTGTGTTTGCAATAATTTTCAGGAAGAAACTGAGCATTATCTGACAGAATTGCAGGGGTGTCAATACTTTTGGCCACAACTGTAGATCCTGGCATATTCTTAAAGGGCCACTGTCACCCCCTCCAGCCGTTATAAACTAAAAGAGCCACCTTGTGCAGCAGTAATGCTGCAGTCTAACAAGGTGGCTCTTTTAGTTTTTGATTCAGTTATTACCTCAATAAAGCGTTTTAAAAATTGGCCACACATACCAGATATTGTATCTGGAGGCGGTCCGAATCGTCCTCTATCAATCTCCCAACTGCCGTCACTCTTCTCTTCAGGGGCGATGGTCGCCGCCCCCTGAGCGCTGTTGCTTCTTAAATCCGGCGCCTGCGCTGTGCGTGCCTGCCTGGGGCCCGCACTGTGTTATTCATTATGCACAGTGCGGGGCTGGGGTTCCTGGGCATGCGCACTGCGCTTGTCAGACGCTCCCCCGGTCCCCCGCCTTCCAGCATTGCCGGAATATACAGGTTTCATTGCCGACGTTTTGAACAGCCACAAAGAACAACGCTGGAAGGCGGACCGGGGGAGCGTCTGACAAGCGCAGTGCGCATGCCCAGGAACCCCAGCCCCGCACTGTGCATAATGAATAACACAGTGCATGGCGGGGATTCAGGAACAGGGTGGTCGCACTGCCCACACCTGCGCAGTCAGGCACCCTGCGTCTGAGCTGTGACTGACGATGAAGACTGCGCAGGCCCCAGGCAGGCACGCACAGCGCAGGCGCCGGATTTAAGAAGCAACAGCGCGAAGGGGGCGGCGACCATCGCCCCTGAAGAGAAGAGTGACGGCAGTTGGGAGATTGATAGAGGACGATTCGGACCGGCTCCAGGTACAATATCTGGTATTTGTGGCCAATTTTTAAAACGCTTTATTGAGGTAATAACTGAATCAAAAACTAAAAGAGCCACCTTGTTAGACTGCAGCATTACTGCTGCACAAGGTGGCTCTTTTAGTTTATAACGGCTGGGGGGGGGGGACAGTGGCCCTTTAAAGCTGATCCGATTATCTCCAGATTCCTTCCAGAGAGGGCATCTGTCACAGCAAGGAGATCAAAAAACTTACGGGACCATTTGGTCCATAGTTATTATGTAAGCGAATCAGCTACTCAGCTACTACCTTTTTGGATACAATGGCGGGGACACGTGGTTGCGTCCCATGTGGCCGATGTGTGGCTTGTCCCAACATCGACCGCTGCAGCACATTTAGTAATGCGAGTGGATCACGACAATTTGAAATTAAAAAATGGATTACATGTACAGATAAAAATGTGGTTTACTACGCCGTATGTCCCTGTAATAAAATCTACGTGGATTTGACCACACGGCAGTTCAAGATACGTATCAGGGACCACGTACGTGGTATTGTTGCTGCAGCAACTTAATTGGACACATCCATGTTAAAAACTCTTCCCTGCCATTTTAAGGATTATCATAACTGTGACGGTGCCCTCCTTAGGATCCGTGGTATAGATAAAATTGATGTCGTTATCCGCGGCGGAGGAGTCTCTAAGAGATTGGCTCAGTTGGAGTCCAGATGGATTTGGACACTTAACACGGTCCATCCATCTGGACTCAACGAAAATATCAGCTTGTAGTGAGGGAAAGATTTATTCCTCTTTTCCATACCATTTTTCCTGTGCGCGCCCATACTATTGCAATGTTTTATTATGTATGTTAAATCTATTACACATCTTCCCCTTTTGCACCTAAACTATTGGTAATTTTAACTAATAAAATTTTCTCAATTTTCTATATACTAGTAACTTAATGTTCAAGAATCCTACATCATATATCTAAGTAATCACCTTTCACGGAGTCTCACAGCTTCCTCGAGAAGTCATCACCCTATGAAATGGTATAAACTCCAAGAAGAGCAAAACCCCCTCATTACAGGGCCCATGCGAGGACTACGCTTACAAGTTGACGTTAAAGAGTAACTATTGTTTTATTTTTTTTAATTTAATAAATAAATAGTCCACATGAAAATAAGCAATATTGTAATATATCTTATGACAAAAATCTGTAAAAAAAAAAAAAAAAAGCTGTAAAATCTGTATTTAGTGATGACAGATTTTCCCATTATTGAGACAGAAGATGGCAGTTGGTGCTAATAAGGTTCTATGGAGAGAAGAGGAAGAAGCTAGAGGCCCACACAGACGTTCTGCTGCAATTTCTTTTGAAAGGAGACTTGCACTTTAACCCCTTAAAGTGGTTGGAATTTTTTTTTTTTACATAAATTCAGGTCAAAATTATTTTTTGCTATTAGATTTTATTACAATTTTGGAGCTTTTGGAGGAACTTTGTTTCCCTGCGTATTCAACTTTAATGCATCATGTTTAATGGTCACAAATCTGTCAGAAAAAGACAGATGAAAAATAGTTATATAATAGTTATATATATATTTAAATAGTTATATAATTTATACAATGTGATTTTCTGGATTTTATTTATGAAATTCTAATCTCTCAATGTTAAAATTAACCTACCCTTAAAATTATAACTGTTCATGTCTCTGCTCATTTAATAGACGATTTGCACTTTGTCTTACGTGATTTTCTGTCTGCACAGAGTCCCAAACTCCTGTCAAAATCTAATTTGAAAAGCAGAAAAAAATTGAATTTCACAGCGTAAATCGATAAATGAGCTCTTTTGGATACAAAGTTTAGTTAATGTATCTCCAGAAGTCCCCCAGAGACATTGCGCGGTGGGAGGGGAGTACAAGCAATATGGCCGCGTACCTTCACCTTCAGTCAGGTGAACTGCAGCACTGGATCTAGGGATTTACTGGCAGAATATGTGTAGAGAACTCACAACCCGGACAGAAGGATCGATGATAAGCGACATTTGTACACAACTGAAGGTCTAGGTGTAAAATATTATTTGCAAAGTAGAAAAAAAGGACTGTCTGCTTGCAGATGAAGCAGAGCTCAATTTGGTATTAAAGGGGCGGTCCGGTGCTGATTACTTTTACGTTGGAGGTGAGCGGTGCCAGTGACTTTATGACCCGCATGCCTGGCGAGATGTGCAATCGGTAGATATCGCGCACCTGTCCTACTCTAATGAACAGGATACGTGCATAATACCTGGCGATTTAGCATGAGGTAGGAGCACAGACCCTGATTCCAGCATTGTCACTTATTTTCCTGGTTGCTGCAGTATTGATAAACTCACTGTTTTCTCTGCTAAATTTCTACCAGAGTTAAGAATGTTGAGTCCTGTATAACCCCGCCCACACCACTGATTGGCAGCTTTCTGTGCACACTGTCAGCAAGCTGCCAATCAGTGGTGGAGGCGTGGCTGGACCAGGAAGCAGGAGTTACCTAGTTCGGTAGTGATAATCTCCAGCTAATAAAACACTGATTTTATTGAAACATCAACACACAGCCTAGTAAGTGACACATCGCTGGAATCAGGGTCTCTGCCTCTACAACATACTACTCTCAGATTACATAGCAAAACCTGCTGATAGATTCCTTTTAATCTCTAGCATTGTATAAAGGAAAATTGTTAAAACCTTGCAATATTATATGCATCTGATTTACCTTCAAGCTTTCAAAAGCTGAGTACTGCAAAATTAACAGGAAGCTTTGAATCACTGACAATGTGAACTATCCAAAGTTGCACGAGGAGATTTTCACACCGTCGTATGCTGCAGAGAGATTGGAGGTTCCATCCTAACCATAGTAGTGAGTTAGGGCTCATTCAGACATCCATTTTTGCCATGCATGTCCTATCTGTGATTTTCATGGATAGTACATGTACCCTTTATGGGCATGCTCACATGTTCTTTTTTTTGCAGTTCGACAGTCCACAAAGAGACGTCCATTTTTAAAAAATCTGATTTGCAGATTAAAATCAAGCTTTCCAAAAAAAAAAAAAAGGAAGGCACTTGGATGCCATCCGTGTGTCATCAAAATCCTGTCTAGTGTTTACTACCTGTTGGGTAGGAGAAGCTGGAAAAAAATTATGCCATATGGATGGAATAATGGACACGGCCCAAAATTGGAAAATTGCATCCAACGCATTTATAAAAAAAATGGCTCATTTTTTCTTGTACAAATAAAAAAAACGGACGCCTTAATGAGACCCAGGACATCACACAATATATGGCTAACTAAACAGCTGCTATGTACAATTTCCTATTAAAAAGGTAAAAAATATTTTATGCAAAGAAAGTATATCAATTGTATAATGCAAGCTTATAATGCCCTTTGTATTTTAATTAAAGTTTATGAACTCACTGCTAGTGATTGGTAACTATGTGTTATAACTAGGATATATATACATTATATACATACAAAAAAAATATAAATAAATATATATCTATATATTTTATTTATTTATTTAATTTTTTTTACATAGCTATAGTATAGGAGATACATGACCTTACCAAGAATATCATTTCCACCTTCCCAATGCCTTTGCGGAGAGCAGATCCCAAATGGTCGCCGACTCCAGCCAGAAGAATACCGAAAAGAGGAATGCCGACAAGTGCATAGAAAATACAGAAGAGCCGTCCACCTTCTGTCTTAGGTGCATTGTTACCAAATCCTGTGACACATTGCACAGAGAGAAGAATATAGTTTAACAAGAATAATTAATTATTTAATTTCATTATAACATTACAGCTTCTCCGTCTTCTGACCATAAGATCCTCAGCAGCGTAATGCATGTTAACGATCATCAATTAACTTTCAGTGGTGCTCAGCAATCACACAATATTCTCTGTAATCACCTTAAATAAAGAAGATTTTATTTTATTGGTGAATGCCGCCACTTTTCTATCAAGTGGTGAGTACCTTTTTATGCTGCTTTTCTTTGGCAATATCATACTGTAATATCGACTTTTTAATACACCTTTTATATACCGTGCAATGCACAAATCAGAAAATAATATTTTAAATATTCTGGATATTTTTTCAAAGTTAAACATTATAGTAACATCCCCTAAAAAAGCTGCCAGAGACATATAATACATGCAAAGGGACTTAAAGGGTTAATACCACAATCACATTATTTTTTCACAAAGCACAGTAAATGCCTATCTATTCCTAATATAATATATAAGATTTTTTTCTTGTACCTTTGTATCTTTTTTCCTTCTCTATCTGCCCCTTGTTGCATCCTGTGTCACATAGCCTTATTTTTACCTCCCTACCTACATTTCTCAACAGGACCCTGCTTATCCTAAGGACTGCAGACCCCTCCCTCCCTCTCCTGTAGGCTTCTGAGAAGCCCAAAATCTCTGATTAAGCATCAAGCTAATTTACAGTAAGTGTAGAATTCGCTTTATGCATCTGGTCACTGTCTGCTCCTGTGTGGCATTCTTCCACCTACATCAGTATAGCTTCAGTGTGGTTTTACATAGTTTTGAATAATTTCTCTCAGAGATCAACTTTCCTGCATTCCTCCACGACGGAGCTTGTTACTACTAGGCAGAGCTGTGCTTTGTTTGTTGTCTGCTGTTACTGCTTAAAGATTAGTGATGTTAACCTGCAAATGATGCCCTGTTGATGCATGCAGCAAAGCTTTATCTTCTGTCATGTGCATCAATGCAGTAGCATTTGCAGCTCATGTCACTGATCTATCAGCAGTAGGCAGCAAATAACGCTCAGTTCTGCACTACTTAGTTATGTAACAGAGAAAAAACTTTTGTATGAAACTACAATCATTTGGCATTCCAGCAAAGCCTCAAAAAGGTCTATAAGCCATACTGCATATATATACATGAGTGCATGATGGCTGACCAACCAGAATTAAAATATCATATAATAATTTAACATTTGTTTATTCATTATCATCTTAACTACTGGACCTCACTGCTAATTGGTCTTCCTCCCACTAAACCTCCCCTTCTCCAATCCATCCTTGAATGCAGCAGTCAGATGCCTATCCACCTGTTACACAGATGCCGCCACCCTGTGCCAGTCATTGAACTGGTTGCTCATCCGCTGCAGAATACAATAGTGTGTCATGTCCTTCTGCAAGATCTGGGGTTAGACAATTACTATGTATGGTGAATTGCAAATCTTCCATTTAGCCCGTGTTTTTGGGTCCCATATTAAGTAGATTTGTTTTCCTTTGGTGCTGAAGAGGTTAATGACCCTTTCTATGCTGGTCAGAAACTTGCAGCTCCATTTTCAGCTGCATATGATCTGGTCATTACCTCTTCCTATAAAACCTGCCAGACACTCTCTACTTTACCAGTGAAAACTTTTCTTCCTAGCTCCTTGGAGACGCTGTGCTGAATAGGAGACCATTGTTGATACTGGATATTGTTGCATGCTGTTCTTCGGTGTATGCTTTACTCGATGTTCTATTCTAATTTGGTTGGTACACCCCTATCCTTCCCTATATACGTCTATATCTTTGATGTTTGTATATATGTTGCTTTCTGTTTTCCCTGTTTTGTCTTTGTGTCTTGTTTACCTTATATTTATGTCCCATGACTCATGGGGTGAGGGACATGTCAGATCAGGGTTTAGCAGGAACATTGTAAGGTCGGAGACTCAGGCCTCAAGAGTACTCCAGAGACTCGGGCCTCTCCACCTTCAAGAGTACCTCCGGGACAGGGATAGTTAGAGTCCCAGTTCCAGGGACAGTTTGAGGCTCCCCTTCGTTACCGAAGACCGTCACAGCGTGACATCTCCACAGTGCTACACTGCTTCATATTTCCTCCCTTATCTATGTCTACCACCAATACCTTTGCTCTCCAGAATGCTGTACTGGCTTAGATCTCCACCCTCATTTCTGTCTTCCATACGATCTGTATCCTACTAGTGATCTAACACTAACATCCTCCCTAATCTGTACCTCCTGCTCCTGTATCCAAGACTTTTCTCATGCTGCACCTGTTCTCTGGAATGCACTACCCAAGACAATCCTATTAATTCTTAGTATCCACTGGTGTAAGAGTTCGCTAAAAACACATCTATTAGGAAGACCTTTCATCAACTCATAATTGTAACTTATTAGTTCTCCCATTTTATATTTTTCCTACTTGGTGCCTTCTTTCATTTGTTTCCAACACTCTCCATGACCTCAGTAGCATTTTGTATCTGGACATGTAAAGATACTGGCTGGTGATCGGATCATGCAGCTTCAATGAATACCCTTATCTATTAAAATCATGGCTGAACCATGCAATGCAAGCACGTTTTACCTTTTGTGTCACCCCTATTTCCTTATAGATTGTAAGCTCTTGTGAGCGGAGCCCTCACTCTTCTTCAAAAGGTTGTATTTTATGTTACTCTATAATATCTGATATTTTTAGTATCTTTCCTCAGACTTGTAAAGTGCTGCAGAATATGTTTGTGGTACAATGCCATGTAAAAGTTTGTGCACCCTTGGTCAAAATTACTGTTTTTGTGAACAGTTAAGCAAGTTGAAGATGAAATGATCTCTAACAGGCCTAATGTTAAAGATAACACATTTCCTTTCTATTTTAGGCAAAAATATAGTTTACCTTTTTTTTTTCATTTTAAAAATTACAAAAAGGAAAATAGGCAGATGCAAAAGTTTGGGAACCCTTGGAGATTTGAGTGCTCAGGTAACTTTGACCAAGGTTTCAGACCATAATTAACCTGTTAAGGTTATGGCTTGTTTACCCTAATCGTTAGGAAAGGCCAAGTGATGCAAATTTCCCAGCTTTATAAAAACCCAGCCTCCTCTAACCTTTTGTCAAAACCCAGCAGCCATGGGTTCTTCTAAGCAGCTGCCCAGAATGCTGAAATTGAAAATGGAGGAGGCTCACAAAGAAGAAGAAGGCTATAAGAAGATCGCAAAACATTGTCAAATTGCCCTTTCCTCAGTTCGAAATATAATTAAAAATGGCAGTTAACTGGAACAGTGAAGGTCAAGATGAGGTCTGGAAGACCATGAAAACCTTCAGTGAGAACTGGTCGTAGGCCTTCATGGAAGAGTAATCAGAAAAAAACCTCTCCTGCGTCCTCACCATAAAATTCAGCGCAGGAGTATGCAAAAGAAAATCTAAATAAGCCTGATGCATTTTGGAAACAAATCCCGTGAACTGATGAGGTTAAAATAGAACTCTTTGGCCACAATGATCAAAGGTATGTGTGGAGAAAAATAAAAGGCACAGAATTTCAGGAAAAAAACATCTCGCCAACCATTAATCATGGGGATGAATCAATCATGCTTTGGGGTTGTGTTGCAGTCAATGGCACAGGAACATTTCACGGGTAGAGGGAGGAATGGATTCAATTAAATTTCAACAAATTCTTGATGCAAACATAACACCATCTGTAAAAAAGCTGAATGTGAAAAGAGGATGGCTTCTACAAATTGATATTGATCCTAAACACATATCAAAATCGACAATAGACGACCTTAAAAGGCACAAGCTACAGGTTTTACAATGGCCCTCACAGTCCCCTGATCAGAACACCATTGAAAATCTGTGGCTAGACCTCAAGATAGCAGAGGATGCAAGATGACACAGGAATCTCACAGAACTGGAAGAATTTTCCAAGGAAGAATGGAAGAAAATCCCTCAAACAAGAATTGAAAGAATCTTGTCTGACTACAAAAAGCGTGTACAAGCTGTGATACTTTCAAAAGGGTGTTGTTGTGAATTTGGATTCTGGGCTCCCCCGGTGGCTACTGGTGGAATTGAACTTGTGACATCATCTTCCCTGTTCACCTGTTCTGATTAGATCTGGGTGTCGCTATATAACCTGGCTTCTCTGTTAGATGCTTGCCGGTCAACAATGTTATCAGAAGCCTCTCTGTGCTTGTTCCTGCTCCCAGACATCTACTAGATAAGTTGGACATTCGTCCATGTTTTGTTTTTGTATTTTGGTTCCAGTTCACAGCTGCAGTTTCGTTACTGTGTCTGGAAAGCTCTTGTTGATCAGGAATTGCCACTCTGGTATTATGAGTTAATGCCAGAGTCCTAAAGTAATTTCTGGATGTGTTTTGTTAGGGTTTTCTACTGACCATGAAAGTATGCTTTCTGTCTTCTGCTATCTAGAAAGCGGACCTCAAATTTGCTAAAACTATTTTCCTGCTGCGTTTGTTGTTTCATCTCATATCACCGCCAATATATGTGGGGGGCTTCTGTCTCCTTTTGGGCATTTCTCTAGAGGTGAGTCAGGTCTTATATTTCCCTCTGCTAGCATTATTTAGTTCTCCGGCCGGCGCTGGGCATATAGGGATAAAAAGTAGGACATGCTACCTGGCTACTTCTAGATGATGCGGTAGGTTTAGTTCATGGTCAGTACAGTTACATCTTCCAAGAGCTTGTTCCTATAGAGGCTTATGCTAGTTCTCTGGCCATGGAGATCATGACAGTTTGACCGGCCCACTAAAGGGTTAAAATCCTTGGCTGAGAAAGGAGAGAAATAAGAAGTCTGCTGAGAGTTTTTTTTTTTTTTTTCCTCTGTGCTCTTAATTGGATCACTTGCCAGTCTGTCTATGCTGCAGTCTTTCTTTTTTTTTCTCTCTCCTTATAATCTTTGAATGGCTTTGTGTTCACCTGTTAATAATGGATCTTCAGAGTGTAACTGCAGGTTTGAATAATCTCACCACGAAAGTACAAAATTTGCAAGATTTTATTATTCATGCTCCGGTATCTGAGCCGAGAATTCCTTTGCCGGAATTCTTCTCAGGGAATAGATCTAGCTTTCAGAATTTTAGAAATAATTGTAAGCTATTTTTGTCCCTGAAATCTCGTTCTGCTGGAGACTCTGCACAGCAGGTTGGGATTGTGATTTCCTTGCTCCGCGGCGACCCTCAAGACTGGGCTTTTGCATTGGCACCAGGGGATCCTGCGTTGCGCAATGTGGATGCGTTTTTTTTGGCCTTGGGCTTGCTGTATGAGGAACCTCATTTGGAACTTCAGGCAGAAAAAACTTTGATGTCCCTATCGCAGGGGCAAGATGAAGCTGAAATTTACTGCCAAAGATTCCGTAAATGGTCTGTGCTTACTCAGTGGAATGAGTGTGCCTTGGCGGCTACTTTCAGAGAGGGTCTCTCTGATGCCATTAAGGATGTTATGGTGGGGTTCCCTGTGCCTGCAGGTCTGAATGAGTCCATGACAATGGCCATTCAGATCGATAGGCGTCTGCGGGAGCGCAAACCTGTGCACCATCTGGCGGTATCCACTGAGAAGACGCCAGAAAGCATGCAGTGTGATAGAATTCTGTCCAGAAGCGAGCGGCAGAATTTTAGACGGAAAAATGGGTTGTGTTTCTATTGTGGGGATTCTACTCATGTTATATCAGCGTGCTCTAAGCGTACTAAAAAGCTTGATAAATCCGTTTCCATTGGCACTTTACAGTCTAAATTTATTTTGTCTGTGACCCTGATTTGCTCTTTGTCATCTATTACTACTGACGCCTATATCGACTCTGGCGCCGCTTTGAGTCTTATGGATTGGTCCTTTGCCAATCGTTGTGGGTATGATTTAGAGCCTTTGGAAACTCTTATTCCTCTGAAGGGGATTGACTCCACCCCATTGGCTAATAATAAACCACAATACTGGACACAAGTGACTATGTGTATTAATCCGGATCACCAGGAGACTATTCGTTTTCTAGTGCTGTATAATCTACATCAGGATTTGGTGCTGGGATTGCCATGGCTGCAGTCTCACAACCCAGTCCTTGACTGGAGAGCTATGTCTGTGTTGAGCTGGGGATGTAAGGGGACTCATGGGGACGTACCTTTGGTGTCCATTTCATCATCTATTCCCTCTGAAATCCCTGAGTTCCTGTCTGATTATCGTGACGTCTTTGAAGAACCCAAGCTGGGTTCACTACCTCCGCACCGTGAGTGCGATTGTGCTATAGATTTAATTCCGGGTAGTAAATACCCAAAGGGTCGTTTATTTAATCTGTCTGTGCCTGAACATACTGCTATGCGAGAATATATAAAGGAGTCCTTGGAAAAGGGACATATTCGTCCATCGTCATCTCCCTTAGGAGCCGGTTTTTTCTTTGTGTCAAAAAAAGACGGCTCTTTGAGACCATGTATTGATTATCGGCTTTTGAATAAAATCACGGTTAAATATCAATACCCATTGCCGTTGCTGACTGATTTGTTTGCTCGCATAAAGGGGGCCAAGTGGTTCTCTAAGATTGATCTCCGTGGGGCGTATAATTTGGTGCGGATCAGGCAGGGGGATGAGTGGAAAACCGCATTTAATACGCCCGAGGGCCACTTTGAGTATTTGGTGATGCCTTTTGGTCTTTCTAATGCCCCTTCAGTCTTCCAGTCCTTTATGCATGATATTTTCCGCGATTTTTTGGATAAATTTATGATAGTGTATCTGGATGATATTCTGATTTTTTCGGATGACTGGGACTCTCATGTCCGGCAAGTTAAGAGGGTTTTTCAGGTTTTGCGGTCTAATTCTCTGTGTGTCAAGGGTTCTAAGTGCGTTTTTGGGGTTCAGAGAATTTCCTTTTTGGGATATATTTTTTCTCCCTCTTCCATTGAGATGGATCCTGTCAAGGTTCAAGCTATTTGTGATTGGACGCAGCCCTCTTCTCTTAAAAGTCTTCAGAAATTTTTGGGCTTTGCCAACTTTTATCGTCGATTTATTTCTGGTTTTTCGGATGTCGTTAAGCCATTGACCGATTTGACTAGACAGGGTGCTGATGTTGCTAATTGGTCCCCTGATGCTGTGGAGGCCTTTCGGGAGCTTAAGCGCCGTTTTTCTTCTGCCCCTGTGTTGCGTCAGCCTGATGTGACTCTTCCTTTTCAGGTTGAGGTCGACGCTTCTGAGATCGGAGCTGGGGCAGTGTTGTCGCAGAAAAGTTCTGACTGCGCCGTGATGAGGCCTTGTGCCTTCTTTTCCCGTAAATTTTCGCCCGCTGAGCGGAATTATGATGTTGGGAATCGGGAGCTTTTGGCCATGAAGTGGGCGTTTGAGGAGTGGCGCCATTGGCTCGAGGGGGCCAGACATCAGGTGGTGGTATTGACTGACCACAAAAATTTGATTTATCTTGAGACCGCCAGGCGCCTGAATCCTAGACAGGCGCGCTGGTCATTATTTTTTTCTCGGTTTAATTTTGTGGTATCGTACCTACCAGGTTCTAAGAATGTTAAGGCGGATGCCCTTTCTAGGAGTTTTGAGCCTGATTCACCTGGCAACTCTGACCCCACAGGTATTCTTAAGGAGGGAGTTATCTTGTCAGCTGTTTCTCCAGACCTGCGGCGGGCCTTGCAGGAGTTTCAGGCGGATAGACCGGATCGTTGTCCGCCTGATAGGCTGTTTGTTCCTGATGATTGGACCAGTAAAGTCATCTCTGAGGTGCATTCTTCTGCGTTGGCAGGTCATCCTGGAATTTTTGGTACCAGGGATTTGGTGGCAAGATCCTTCTGGTGGCCTTCCCTGTCACGAGATGTGCGAGGCTTTGTGCAGTCTTGTGACGTTTGTGCTCGGGCCAAGCCTTGTTGTTCTCGGGCTAGTGGATTATTGTTGCCCTTGCCTATTCCTAAGAGGCCTTGGACACACATCTCGATGGATTTTATTTCAGATCTGCCTGTTTCTCAGAAGATGTCTGTCATCTGGGTGGTGTGTGACCGTTTTTCTAAGATGGTTCATTTGGTTCCCCTGCCCAAATTGCCTTCTTCTTCCGAGTTGGTGCCCCTGTTTTTTCAAAATGTTGTTCGTTTGCATGGTATTCCTGAGAATATCGTTTCTGACAGAGGAACCCAATTTGTGTCTAGATTTTGGCGGGCATTTTGTGCTAGGATGGGCATAGATTTGTCTTTTTCGTCTGCTTTTCACCCTCAGACTAATGGCCAGACCGAGCGGACTAATCAGACCCTGGAGACATATCTGAGGTGTTTTGTGTCTGCTGACCAGGATGATTGGGTTGCTTTTTTGCCATTGGCGGAGTTCGCCCTCAATAATCGGGCCAGCTCTGCCACCTTGGTTTCCCCGTTTTTCTGTAATTCGGGGTTCCATCCTCGATTTTCCTCCGGTCAGATGGAATCCTCGGATTGTCCTGGAGTGGATGCGGTGGTGGAGAGATTGCATCATATCTGGGGGCAGGTGATGGACAATTTAAAGTTGTCCCAGGAGAAGACTCAGCTTTTTGCCAACCGTCACCGTCGTGTTGGTCCTCGGCTTTGTGTTGGAGATTTGGTGTGGTTGTCTTCTCGTTTTGTCCCTATGAGGGTCTCATCTCCTAAGTTTAAGCCTCGGTTCATCGGTCCGTATAAAATATTGGAGATTCTTAACCCTGTTTCCTTCCGTTTGGACCTCCCTGCATCCTTTTCTATTCATAACGTTTTTCATCGGTCGTTATTGCGCAGGTATGAGGCACCGGTTGTGCCTTCCGTTGAGCCTCCTGCTCCGGTGTTGGTTGAGGGTGAGTTGGAGTACGTTGTGGAAAAAATCCTAGACTCCCGTGTTTCCAGACGGAGACTCCAGTATCTGGTCAAGTGGAAGGGATACGGCCAGGAGGATAATTCTTGGGTCACTGCATCTGATGTTCATGCCTCTGATCTGGTTCGTGCCTTTCATAGGGCCCATCCTGATCGCCCTGGTGGTTCTGGTGAGGGTTCGGTGCCCCCTCCTTGAGGGGGGGGTACTGTTGTGAATTTGGATTCTGGGCTCCCCCGGTGGCTACTGGTGGAATTGAACTTGTGACATCATCTTCCCTGTTCACCTGTTCTGATTAGATCTGGGTGTCGCTATATAACCTGGCTTCTCTGTTAGATGCTTGCCGGTCAACAATGTTATCAGAAGCCTCTCTGTGCTTGTTCCTGCTCCCAGACATCTACTAGATAAGTTGGACATTCGTCCATGTTTTGTTTTTGTATTTTGGTTCCAGTTCACAGCTGCAGTTTCGTTACTGTGTCTGGAAAGCTCTTGTTGATCAGGAATTGCCACTCTGGTATTATGAGTTAATGCCAGAGTCCTAAAGTAATTTCTGGATGTGTTTTGTTAGGGTTTTCTACTGACCATGAAAGTATGCTTTCTGTCTTCTGCTATCTAGAAAGCGGACCTCAAATTTGCTAAAACTATTTTCCTGCTGCGTTTGTTGTTTCATCTCATATCACCGCCAATATATGTGGGGGGCTTCTGTCTCCTTTTGGGCATTTCTCTAGAGGTGAGTCAGGTCTTATATTTCCCTCTGCTAGCATTATTTAGTTCTCCGGCCGGCGCTGGGCATATAGGGATAAAAAGTAGGACATGCTACCTGGCTACTTCTAGATGATGCGGTAGGTTTAGTTCATGGTCAGTACAGTTACATCTTCCAAGAGCTTGTTCCTATAGAGGCTTATGCTAGTTCTCTGGCCATGGAGATCATGACAGGGTGTACTACTAGGTACTAACCATGCAGTGTGCCCAAACCTTTGCATCGCACCATTTTCCTTTTTGTAATTTTTAAAATGTAAAAGATGACTATATGCAGTACAGACCAAAATATTGGACACACCTTCTCATTTAAAGATTTTTCTGTATTTTCATGACTATGAAAATTGTACATTCACACGGAACTCATCAAAACTATGAATTAACACATGTGGAATTATATACTTAACAAAAAGTGTGAAACAACTAAAATTATGTCTTATATTCTAGGTTCTTCAAAGTAGCCACCTTTTGCTTTGATGACTGCTTTGCCCACTCTTGGCATTCTCTTGATGAGCTTCAGGAGGTAGTCACCGGGAATGGTTTTCACTTCACAGGTGTGCCCTGTCAGGTTTAATAAGTGAGATTTCTTGCCTTATTAATGGGGTTGGGACGATCAGTTGTGTTGTGCAGAAGTCTGGTGGATACACAGCTGATAGTCCTACTGAATAGACTGTTAGAATTTGTATTATGGCAAGAAAAAAGCAGCTAAGTAAAGAAAAAAGAGT
This sequence comes from Ranitomeya variabilis, assembly GCF_051348905.1. Classification (NCBI taxonomy): domain Eukaryota; kingdom Metazoa; phylum Chordata; class Amphibia; order Anura; family Dendrobatidae; genus Ranitomeya; species Ranitomeya variabilis. Next base: position 464,927,208 of record NC_135233.1, read on the forward strand.
GGACATCATTACTTTAAGAAATGAAGGTCAGTCAGTCTAAAAAATTGGGAAAACTTTGAAAGTGTCCCCAAGTGCAGTGGCAAAAACCATCAAGCGCTACAAAGAAACTGGTTCACATGAAGACCACCCCAGGAAAGGAAGACCAAGAGTCACCTCTGCTTCTGAGGATAAGTTTATCCAAGTCACCAGCCTCAGAAATCGCAGGTTAACAGCAGCTCAGATTAGAGACCAGGTCAGGGCCACACAGAGTTCTAGCAGCAGACACACCTCTACAACAACTGTTAAGAGAAGACTTTGTGCAGCAGGCCTTCATGGTAAAATAGCTGCTAGGAAACCACTGCTAAGGACAGGCAACAAGCAGAAGAGACTTGCTTGGGCTAAAGAACACAAGGAATGGACATTAGACCAGTGGAAATCTGTGCTTTGGTCTGATGAGCCCAAATTTGAGATCTTTGGTTCCAACCACTGTGTCTTTGTGCGATGCAGAAAAGGTGAACGGATGGACTCTACATGCCTGGTTCCCACCGTGAAGCATGGAGGAGGAGGTGTGATGGTGTGGGGGTGCTTTGCTGGTGACACTGTTGGGGATTTATTCAAAATTGAAGGCATACTGAACCAGCATGGCTACCACAGCATCTTGCAGCGGCATGCTATTTCATCCGGTTTGCGTTTAGTTGGACCGTCTTTTATTTTTCAACAGGACAATGACCCCAAACACACCTCCAGGCTGTGTAAGGGCTATTTGACCAGGAAGGAGAGTGATGGGGTGCTACGCCAGATGACCTGGCCTCCACAGTCACCAGACCTGAACCCAATCGAGATGGTTTGGGGTGAGCTGGACCGCAGAGTGAAGGCAAAAGGGCCAACAAGTGCTAAGCGTCTCTGGGAACTCCTTCAAGATTGTTGGAAGACCATTCCCGGTGACTACCTCTTGAAGCTCATCAAGAGAATGCCAAGAGTGTGCAAAGCAGTCATCAAAGCAAAAGGTGGCTACTTTGAAGAACCTAGAATATAAGACATAATTTCAGTTGTTTCACACTTTTTTTCATCTTAAATTGGCTTAACAATTCATCATAACAGTAATTTTGACCAGGGGTGCCCAAACCTTTACATGCCATTGTATATAAATAGGAATGACTGTCATTATTATTATTAGATTAGATCTATATATCGGCCAAATTAGCTTTATAAATGTAATTCTCCTCCTGTGTTTATAATAAAAAGTTGAAAAGACCATTACCGATTGTAGTGATGACTGTTCCTGCAAAGAAGAAGCAGCTCCCGATGTCCCAGTTGGTGGTGGCGTTGGTGCCGTTAGTTGCAATATCAGCTCCAGAGCCCAGCGCGTCTTTCACCTGCTGTGATGCCAAAAGATTCAGTGAATTCCCATCCTTTCTCGTGATTCATCATCACTTAATTAGGAGATGTAAGCTGAATGAGGAAGCGTTCTGCTGTAATCGGCACTACCGCTGACAGGGCAATGTCAGGGAGAAGGCGCTAGGGCTGCGTCCACACTTTTTACAATACATGTGTGACAGATCACAAAGAGCAGTGTTTCTCAACTCCAGTCCTCAAGACCCACCAGCAGGTCATGTTTTCAGGATTTCCTTAGTATTGCACAGGTGATGGAATGAATGCTTGAGCAGATGATGAAATTATCACCTGTGAAACACTAAGGATATCCTGAAAGCTTGACCTGTTGGTGGCTCTTGAGGACTGGAGTTGAGAAACACTGACAAAGAGGATCCTATCATTTCTCTGGATATTTAACTGCAGTCATCAGTCTTCATCACTTCTGTCATAACCATTTTTTTTGCAACTCATCATGATCAGGATTCTGTCAAAATGCCTAACAAAAAAAGCGATATTCTGCTAAGGATTCCGACCCCATGACGGAAAACAAATGGAGGCATTCGGATTAAAGGGGCGGTTCAGTACTTTTATATTGTTGGCCTCTCCTTAGGTCATCAATGTCAGGTCGGTGAGGGTCCGAAGCCCGGCACCTCCACCTCCACTGATCAGCTGTTCTCAAAGCTGGCCAGATTTGATATTTTTTTTTATTGTTTCTCATGGTGGGCACGGGCTGGGTGGCGGACATCTTTGATTTGGATTGGACTTGAACCAAACCAAAGTTTTAGATGGAAGAATCCCCAACACTTTTAGGATTATTTACTGTCAGATAAAATGACAGCCACTTACCATTTGCCCTCTAAGAGTATGCGAATTTCTTAAGTTGGAGGACCCCAAAGGTAACAAAGAACATCTCTTATTTTGGACAACTTCGCCCACCCCTCTATGATCCTCCATTTAATTCATGGGTACAATAGAAATCTATGGCAGGCTGCACATTTGCCAGGTAATAAAAGCTCTTTTCCCAAAAATTTGAACATTTTACCAATTAGCTAATTGGGTGTCTGTTTCCGTTATAATCTGGATACTTCTGATGAGGCAAGCCCATTGTATTCCCAATATATTACGTTTTCTCCGATCTACCGAATAGGGGATAGCGCACTGATTCTTGCTGTTTCCAACCACTAGGATTCCCCCACAATCTCCAAATTGGGCCCTGAATCCAGGAACTGGGCACCGCATCACCCCATCTTGAATAGGGCAGAGGTGCACTTGTGTTACCTCCACCCCACGATGGCTGCGGAATGCCGAGCTCATCCGCACCTCTGCTACATTCAGGATGAGGATCTGCAGAGCCTGGTTTCTGATTTGGGGATCAAAGATGGTCCCAGTGATGAGACCTTTAATAAGTTATTCCTTATCTGTAAAATGGGGGATAACAGTGTTTTAGGAATAATCCTTGATTGAAATCATTGCTCCTGACGTTTATGTTAAAAATTCCAATATAAAATTATTAAAAAGTTCAGCCTGCTCTTCGCTTCTACTTGATGGATGAACCTTGTACTTTTGTTCTGCAGATCAGCAGATGTCCTCTACATAGAGGTGTATACCGAATAAAACATATATAATCTGCCTGCCTATAAAGTAACATAACATCAGATACAATGTATCACCTGCGATGTAACAGCTGCTGAAGTAACAGACGCTCACACCCTTAGAACAACTCATCTATAATCAATGGCTCCTTTCCCTACAAAGAAGAGGTTGTGTTTTGTACCTCTGAGAATAATGTCACCATAGCCAGAGGGATTAACGAACAATTATGGACCTATCAATGGACACCCTATGTTATTTTCCACTATGTGCATGGGTATATTAGTGTTAGGCTGAATTCACACATCCATGTTTCAGTCTGTGTGTGGACTGCCATGCCTGGACCAACCTCAAGTCCTAACAGTCTTACAGGTCGGCGGGTGGTGAAACAGAAGTTACCCATATAATTGTTTAAAGGGAATCTGTCAGCAGGTTTTTGTTATAGAATCTGAGAGCAGCATAATGTACGGGCAGAGACCCTGATTCCAGCGATGTATCACTTACTGGGCTTCTTACAATACAATCAGCGTTTTATCAGCAGGAGATTATCACTAGAAGACTAGGTGTATTGTGCAAGACAGTCAAACTAATCTGTAACCACGCCCCCAGCACTGATTGGCAATGTATATAGGAAACTGCCAATCAATGGTGTGAGGGGGCGGGGTTACACACTGCTCATCAGTCTGAGATCTGCTAGATCTGCAGCAGATAAAACAGGGATTCTATCTAACTGCACCAAGCAAACTAGTAAGTGGCACATTACTGGAATCAGGGTCTCAGCACCTACATCATGCTGCTCTTGGATTACATAGCAAAAAAAAAACAGCTGACAGATTTTCTTTAATAGGCAATTACTCTAATAGGCTGCAGTACTTGATTATATTATGGTCGCTACGACCAACAGCAGCTAGCTAATTAACTGTCACTATATGAGTGGTTGTAACAATGGATTCCTGCAATGCCTGCACATGAGATAAGTGACATAGTGAATCAGAAGAACTATACTACATTTCTAATTGGAGGTATTTGCTAATATTATTATTATTATTATTATCATTATTATAATACCTAGTACATATTGGGATAGGATCTTGGATATGGGAATACCCCTTAAAGCCTTCACATTCCTTCCACACAGGAACTCCTGTTTTGACTGAATGTGAGAAAGAGTTTAGAAGTTTAGATTGGCACCCCTACGACGTCATCGTAAAGGCTCGTGATGACAAGCTTCGAGTTAGACAACTACGGCAAGCCTGTTACACCATGAAGAGAGCATGGTCTAAGAGGCTTCTGTCAGCGCAGCACTGACAGGTGTAAAGCATTATACCAGCGATCAGACTAATAAAAGTTAAGTCTCATAGAAGGACTAAGTAAAAGAAAAACAATAAAAAAAACAATCTCAGAATCAGTTTTGCTATTTTGGGAGGTGAGTATAGTTCTGGGACAGGTGAAATCTAATGTTGATATATATGATATATTGATATAATTCCTGAAAACCTATATACCGTATGTTCTTCGTGCTTCACTAAAGTTGGGCTCTCACCAGCACAAAGGTGTCCAGAATATCCTCCTGCACACAGATGTTCTCCTCCAGGAACCTTCTGCGGTGTTCCATGAGGAGGTTCTGCTGCTGAGTCTCAAAGGGTTGTTCGAGCATCTGGAAGACCACTGCCCCCGTCACCAGGTACCCGAGGACGACGCCGAGCAGGGCCAACACCGTCTTCTTCTTCATGACGTTTTTATTCTGAGATGTCTCCTCTTCAACCTCAACCTGGTCTCCAAGTAATATGGTGTCTTGGGATGAACAAGACAGTGGGTACAGAAAGCCTCCAGGAAGACCACCTACTGGAGAGTGGCAAGACACTGTACAGGGGGAAAAATACAAAAAGTGTCTAGTATTGCCAGTAATAATATAGAGGATATGACTATTCACAGTTCTGGTCCACATCCAAATAATGGAAGTCACGTCATTCTGCCCAATAAACTGAGTACAAACATATATCACCAGGTGATGTACACTGCCAGTGTCAGTACAGAAAGACGAAAAACTCAGGAGTGACCAAAAGGACCTTATCCCCAAAGTACGGACCCTATTCAGCCCCTATATCTTCAATAACTGATGGTCGACAGCTATCAATTCCAACCTTATAGCATGGTGTCTTCTCTATAGGGAGAGGGAATGAAGTGACGGGCTTCTCTCCCATGGGAACATAGGATTGGGCATGTTAAAATCCAACATGTCTGATTCTTCCTCTCCTGACATCCACCATTGGGGAAGATTTGAGAGGTCTCTATAAACAGTACATTGTCATCATGTGTTCTGGGCTCCTCACAATGGAGATCGAGGGTCTCAGTGTATGCAACGTTGTAAATTGCACTGCAGATGTAAAGGGGTTGTCCGGTGAAAACAGGTGGTCACCTTTTCCTGGGATAGGAGATAACTTACTGATTGGGGGGGTCTGATTGTTAAATATGCATGGATGGGCAGAATGGGGCACTTTTAACCATGTCAGATGCCCGACCGCCGCGCCTTTCTTTCTCTGTGGGGCTGCTGGGGAAGCCCAAGCGTAGCATTCCAGGGGACACAAAGAGAATGAATGGAGCCGTGGTTGAGCATGCGTAGTGCAGTGGTTGAGCATGCGCAGTGCAGTGGTTGAGCATGCGCCGTGCAGTGGTTGGGCATGCGCCGTGCCGCTCCATTCTAACTGTAACTGCCGATTGGTGCGGGTCCCAGTGGTCGAACCCCAAGTGATAACCTGACTGTATCAATGCTAAATTCTGATGATCAGTGGTGGTCTAGGTCCTGACACCCCCAGCGATCAGTCAAAACAGTGCTGTGAAGTGCCGAGCTTCTGCATGGGCTACATGCACTGGGCAGTGTATGGGCTCAATAGTCTATTGATCCCATACATCGCTCTCTACGCACAGGCCATGCCGCAGCTCCGCACTTCAATAATATAAGAGAAATGTTTTCTCTTATACCTACCTTTTGAGCCACCATTAATTTATTTTGCAACCCTTTAGTGCCATTTTGTTAGATAACTAGAAGACCACCAAAATGTAACCCAGATCTCTGGCCCCCATTAATGACACGGGAGTTTGGAGATTTTCTTACAGTCACATCTGAATTTCCAGATTAGATATTAATGGCAAGTAATGCCCACGTCTTCCCAACATCTTAAGGAAAACACTGACTATGCAACCATTTTCTGACTTGGAAGAAGCATATCACATTAAACATTGGAATTAATTAGTACACCCAGGGAGCAATCATTTCAACAGATACCATTGCCTTCTGTTAATGCTACGACTAAATTAACCCTGACATATTTATAAGCTTCCTTGTAAATCAAGTTTTCAATGAAGCTTTGGGTATAAGGATACAACTTTCACAATCAGCCTATTGGATATTGATTTCCAGGTACAATAAAATGGAAGCACTTGTGGATATCTTTATATTGCACCTTTATTTCTATATGTCATGTTTTGGTTATGTTTATTTTTCACATAATAATAAGAATTTTTGTTCTAATGCGTCAACATTCTGCAGAACTTCACAATTCAGATACATATGTTTATATTCTACGTTCGTTATTTCTATTAAACTTGTATTTGTTTATGTCTATTGTTTATCTGTACTTATTTAAAATTTAAACTACAACTTTGTATCATATGTTGACTATGTATATTTATCACCTAATAATTATTTTGTATATGTTTATATTGTATATTGTTTATTGGTATTTATATATTCCATCTGTGTATATTTATATTGTACATTGGTTATTTATATTTATATTACACTTGTACACTTTTATATTGTATATTGTTCTATATATATATATATATATATATATATATATATATTATATTACATTTGTATATGTTTATATTGCAATATTGCATATACCACATGTTGGCTATTTAGACTTATACTGCACCTGTACATTTTTACATTTTTTATTGCATATTGGTTAGTTTATAAATATATATATAAATATATATTACTCCTGAATATGTTTACTTCATTTGTTGGTTATTTATGTTTATATTATACCTGCATATGTTTATATCATATGTTGGTAATTTAGGTTATGTATGTTTATATTTATTTGTTTATTTTACACCTGTGTAAGTTTATATCATCTATTGGTTATTTATGTTTACCGTATATTATACTTAGATGTCTTTATATATCTATATACACACATTCATATACACCGTACATATGTATATTGGCTATTTCTATTTTACCTGTCCATTTTTATATTGCATATTGGTTAGTTTTTAACCTATACAGATATATGACCGATATCCAACTACCTATATATTCATCGGGACATATATAAAGAAGCGGCGATGTCAGCAGAAGTGAGTGCAGAGCGGGTGGTGTCACTTACCGGGAGGGCAGGTGTCGGAGCCATCGGCCAGCGATGTCCAATATTGGATGATATAATAGTCACACACCTGCACCCTCAGACAGGTATGAGCCCCCTCCAGCAGGGATGCAGCCCACCCTCTTGTATCTGATGCCCGGAGGAGAGTGATACCCACACTGAGAACTCCCTCCTATCCACACACTGCATGGGCGTGGAAAACAGGGAGTGAAGAAGAGGATGAAAGAAGATGTAGACATTGAGACAGAAGGATATAAAGCTTGAGATGTAGAACGATTTGCCAGAAGCGAGTGGAGGAGATGGAAAAAGAAGCAATGTGAGAAATGCAGAATGTGTACAGGACCTAAGGGAGGGAGTGATGCTGCTCCACCAGGGACCTGCAGGAAGATAATGCAATGGCCACAATTAACCATTTTTTCGCCAATGCCCAGCGAATGTTACTTACCAATCCTGAAGATCTTCGCTTACCCTGTTCTTGTAGTGAAGGCCATTGATTAACCCTTCCATCACGTAATGGCCAATTAAACTAAACGGCAATTTTTCGCATTCTGTCTAATGAGATTATAAGACGATAATCATCATCTGACTCCCTGCAGACCCCTGAGGATAATAACCCTTCTGCCCTGGCAGGAGCCAGATCGGGCCGCCGTTACCCTCTGTCTGCCAGCCCTGCATTTATACAGCAGTCCCATGACAAAACTTAGGATCCCTTAACCCTTTCCTTCCAAGCCTGATAGCACGATACACAATATGCAGATGGCAAAGCATCAGCCACTTGCCTGCTTGCACCATTGCATAATGATCACCCCACCCTTCTTGCCAAAATGCAGGAGAGCTTCCTTAAAGCTCCCTACTGTCACAGACCTGCAGTGTCACTTAACCCCTCCCACTCTGCTGGCCCCATTTCTAGCCATGAAATAGTTAATGCTTGTTTGAAATCTCCGGTCAGCACACATTAAATGGTGATGACAGTCGGTGGAGATCATGCCAAGTGCTACCTTCCACTTAACTTCACTACTTAACCCCTTTATGGGATGGATGGGCATCCAAAATCCCTGAGACATGTCAGCCATACCACTGCAGTGGAATCAGCTGCATGCTGTCAGTGTTGTGGTCACTGCTCCGAGCATCAGTATGTTGTGGCCGATTTACGCAGTGTGGTCCTGGTGAAATGTTGCAAATGGACGTTTTTCTTAAAGGGATATTAAACCTGTAGAAATCTTGCAAAAGTGCAAGATAACACTGAGATGTACTGAGATAACATTGTAGTTAAGTTCCAGGCTTTTCACCAGTATACTATGTATAAGGGTAGGGTCACCCAAAAGTCTGCCGAGAAAAACGGCACTGATGAGACTCTGATCAGAGTTTAGTCGGACGTGGAGAGAAAAATAGAGTTTCTCCACCTTCTCCATTATGTTACCCCGTGAACATCGGACTGCACTCGGATGTCATCTGAGAGCACTCTGGTGTTTTTCACAGACCCAAAGACTTGCATTGTTAATTTTGATTCAGATCAAAATCTGTCATGTTACTGATTTTAATTGGAGGAAGTGGTCCGAGGAAAAAGATCAGACATGTGCACAACCCCATAGAATAACATGGGTACGAGTGCTATCTGTCAAAACCATGGATAGCGCTTGTCCGATTTAAACGTTCATATACGCAAGCCCTAATTATGTACTAAATTGTAAAACGCTGGGTAAGGGCTGTCCCACACGTCCAGATAATTCCGGTACCGGAATAAATCGGTACCGGAGTTATCCGTGTCCGTGTGCCTGGGAACTCACGGAGGCCATACCTGCGGCACACGTGTGCCGCCCGTATGGCGAGTGGGTACCACACGGAGCGTGTGGTACCCACTCTGCATGGTGCTGAAGCTGCGATTCATATGTTCCCTGTAGCAACGTTTGCTGCAGGGAAAATATGAAGAATAGTGTTTAAAATAAAGATCCATGTGTCCGCCGCCCCCCCACCCCCTGTGCGCCCCCCCCGCTGGTCAGAAAATACTCACCCGGATCCCCCGTCGGCAGTCGCTCCTTCCTGGTCTGGCCGCGGCTTACTGTATGCGGTCACGTGGGGCCGCTCATTTACACTCATGAATAGGCGGCTCCGCCCCTATTGGAGGTGGAGCCACATATTCATGAGTGTAATCGGCCGCATACAGTAGAGAAGCCGCGGCCAGACCAGGAAGGAGCGACAGCCGACGGGGGATCCGGGTGAGTATTTTCTGACCAGCGGGGGGGCGCACAGGGGGTGGGGGGGCGGCGGACACATGGATCTTTATTTTAAACACTATCATTCATATTTTCTCTATAGCAAACGCTGCTACAGGGAACATATGAATACCGGCTTCAGCACCATGTGGGGGGGACAGCGCTTACTGTAGCGCTGTCTCCGGCACGCACACGGACCCCAGACGGAGAATGTCCGTGTGAGGTGCGTGTTTTACGCGGACCCATTGACTCTATTGGGTCCGTGTAAAACGTGCGCTCCCACGAACACTGACATGTCTCCGTGTTTGGCACACGGAGACACGGTCCGCACACGGTCCGCACAAAATCAATGACATCTGAACAGATGCATTGATTTTTATGGGTCTACGTGTGTCAGTGTCTCCGGTACGGGAGGAAACTGTCACCTCACGTACCGGAGCCACTGACGTGTGAAACCGGCCTCAGACGGTCACTGAAAAAAACTTGGGTGTGTGGTGGACGGCAAACTCAACTTTAGTGATCAGTGTTAGGCGGCTGCTGCCAAGGCACATAAAATAATGGGATGCATTAAAAGAGGCATAGATGCTCATGAGGAGAACATAATTTTACCTCTATACAAGTCACTAGTTCGACCACACTTAGAATACTGTGTACAGTTCTGGTCTCCGGTGTATAAGAAAGACATAGCTGAACTAGAGCGGGTGCAGAGAAGAGCGACCAAGGTTATTAGAGGACTGGGGGGTCTGCAATACCAAGATAGGTTATTACACTTGGGGCTATTCAGTTTGGGAAAACAAAGATTTAGGGGTGATCTTATTATAATGTACAAATTTATGAAGGGAAAGTACAGAGATCTGTATAATCATTTTTTTACACCTAGGCCTTTGACAGTGAGTGAGTATCCTCTACTTCTAGAGGAAAATGGTTTAATCATAATTACAGAAGGTGATTCCTTACTGTAAGAGCAGTAAGACTATGGATTATTTACTGTAAGAGCATTAAAACTATGCATTCTTTACTGTAAGAGCAGTAATACTATGGAATATTTACTGTTAGGGCAGTGCAACCATGGAGTCTTTAATGTAAGAGCAGTGAGACCATGGATTCTTTAATGTAAGAGCAGTAAGACTATGGATTATTTACTGTAAGAGCAGTAAGACTATGGATTCTTTACTGTAAGAGCAGTAAAACAATGGATTCTTTACTGTAAGAGCAGTAAGACTTTGGATTCTTTACTATAACAGCAGTAAAACCATGGATTATTTACTGTAGGTGAAGTAAGACTATGGATTATTTACTGTAAGTGCAGTAAAACTATGGATTATTTACTGTAAGAGCAGTAAGACTATGGATTATTTACTGTAAGAGCAGTAAGACTATGGATTATTTACTATAAGAGCAGTAAAACTATGGATTATTTACTATAAACTCAGTAAAACTATGGATTATTTTCTGTAAGAGCAGTAAGACTATGAATTATTTACTATACACTCAGTAAAACTATGGATTATTTACTATAAACTCAGTAAGACTATGGATTATGTACTGTAAGAGCAGTGAGATTATGGATTATTTACTATAAGCTCAGTAAGACTATGAATTATTTACTGTAAGAGCAGTGAGATTATGGATTTTTTACTGTAAGAGCAGTAAGACTATGGATTCTTTACTGTAAAAGCAGTAAGACTATGGATTATTTACTATAAACTCAGTAAAACTATGGATTATTTACTATAAACCCAGTAAGACTATGGATTATTTACTGTAAGAGCAGTGAGATTATGGATCCTTTACTGTAAGAGCAGTAAAACTATGGATTATTTACTGTAAGAAGAGTAAGACTATGGATTATTTACTGTAAGAGCAGTAAGACTATGGATTCTTTACTGTAAGAGCAGTAAGACTATGGATTCTTTACTGTAAGAACAGAAAGACTATGGATTATTTACTGTAAGAGCAGTAAGACTATGGATTCTTTACTGTAAGAACAGTAAGACTATGGATTCTTTACTGTAAGAGCAGTAAGACTATGGATTCTTTACTGTAAGAGCAGTGAGATTAAGGATTCTTTACTGTAAGAGCAGTAAGATCATGGATTTACTGTAAAAGCAGTGAGACTATGGATTATTTACTGTAAGAGCAGTGAGATTATGGATTATTTAATGTAAGAGCAGTAAGACTATGGATTGTTTACTGTAAGAGCAGTGAGATTATGGATTATTTACTGTAAGAGCAGTAATACTATGGATTATTTACTGTAAGTGCAGTAAGACTATGGATTATTTACTATAAACTCAGTAAAATCATGGATTATTTACTGTAAGAGCAGTGAGATTATGGATTATTTACTGTAAGAGCAGTAAGACTATGGAATATTTACTGTAAGACCAGTGAGACTATGGATTATTTACCGTAAGAGCAGTGAGATTATGGATTATTTACTGTAAGAGCAGTAAGACTATGGATTATTTACTGTAAGAGCAGTGAGATTATGGATTCTTTACTGTAAGAGCAATGAGATTATGGATTATTTACTGTAAGAGCAGTGAGATTATGGATTCGTTACTGTAAGAGCAGTAAGACTATGGATTCTTTACTGTAAGAGCAGTGAGATTATGGAACTCTCCGCCACATGTTGTTGTAATGATTAATTCACCAAAACAAAATTCAAGAAGGGCCTGGATACCTACCTTGATAAATATAATACATGTTATGGGCACCAGATTTTGTGATGGGGTGTTGATCCAGGGAACTGGTGTATTTGCCATATGTGGATTTGGGAAATAATTTTTCCCCTATTATGGGGCAATTAGTATCTATCTCATGGGGAATTTGCCTTCTTCTGGATCAACATGCTAATTTATAGGTTGAACTTGATGGACTTATGTCTACCTTCAACCTAAAAAACTATGAAACAATTGAAAATACAAATAAACCCAGCAGTCCTCATCTCCCAAACTGGCTGATAATGGGAAACAATGGAGCGCAATCACTGCACAATAATAATAGTTAAAGGGAACCTGTCACCCCCAAATTCGAAGATGAGCTAAACCCACCGGCATCAGGGGCTTATCTACAGCATTCTGTAATGCTGTAGATAAGCCCCGATGTAACCTGAAAGATGAGAAAAAGAGGTTAGATTATACTAACCCAGTCCCGCTGCAGTCCGGTCCGATGGGCATCGCAGTGCAGGTCCAGCACTTCCCATCTTCATATGATCACGTCCTCTTCTTGTCTTCCTGCTGTGGCTCCGGCGCAGGTGTACTTTGTCTGTCCTGTTGAGGGCAGAGCAAAGTACTGCAGTGCGCATGTGCTGGGCCTCTCTGACCTTTCCCGCTGCCTGCGCACTGCAGTACTTTGCTCTGCCCAGAACAGGGCAGACAAAGTACGCCGCAGCGTGAAAACAAGAAGAGGACATCATCATATGAAGATAGGAGGTGCCGCACCCAGACCGCGAAGCCCATCGGACCGCAACGCCCATCGGACCGCAACGCCCATCGGACCGCCCCTGGATGAGTATAATATAACCTGTTTTTCTCATCTTTCAGGATACAGCGGGGGGATTATCTGCAGCATTACAGAATGCTGTAGATAAGCCCCTGATGCCGGTGGGCTTAGCTCATCTACGAATTTGGGGGTGACAGGTTCCCTTTAAGATATTATTTGGGGTTTAGCATAAAATAAAATCCTTTGTTCTGCTGCTATTATCTTTCCTCGTGGGAATAAACTATACACAAAATATTGAAAAACACACATTAGTAGCAAATCTAATGTTATGTTCCCCCGTAGTGAAAATGTAGCAGATTCTGTGCTGTGTATTCACTTGTGGAAAATCTGCTGCGTTTTACAGTGTCAGGAAATTGCACAAGATTTTACAGAATTTCCAGCACATGATTATGCACAGCGTCAGCGGACAACGGCTGCGGGTTTAAGATCTGTGGCGTGTCAATGTGCTGTAGATAAATGCGACTCTCCAGCACCTCCTTAGCAATGAGATCCACAGCGGTAAAAGCCACTGCAGGTATCACTGCGGGAGATCTGCAGTAATCACGCTCAGTTGGAGCATACCCTAATGGAGTCAGGAGGCTCATATACTGTGTGTGGATCATTTCTGCAGGGAAGGATAATAGCAGTGTGATCTATATAGCTGCTGGAGACCGAGACTGGTTAGCTAGGTGGATCCCCGGGGGCTTCTCCCTACCTGCTCCTCTTGCGTGACTGATCTCTCCCTACTTGTGTAGGGAGGGACCTGTCAATCATTAGCAGAGGGCGGGGCTGAAGCCACCAGGACCCGCCCACCCAACTACTCTCCCATGTGGCTTGGTCCCCAGATGGATTTTAAAGCATTTTTGTTTCCTATATGTATATGTCAGACTCCAACATACCTGGCTGTGATCATAGAGCCACTGTCTGCTACATGCTGCCAATGGATCGAGCAGCATGTATCCGCTGTCACCTTCCCTTTAAGTCTATATTAATATCAGGCAAGTGTTTCCTGTTGCAGCTTAATAACAGTGATAAATATGAATATATATATTTTAAGTCTTGTCTTTCTTTTGTGTCTTTTTAGAGATAAGCACAGATTTTTTTATGCTTTCTATTTTTGAGAAAAAAAATGCAATTAACCTATTTTACCTAAAGGGGGAAGAAATGGTGCAGAAAATCTGCAACATTACAAACTCAATGAAAAGATCATCGTGGGAATTTTGCCTTAAAATGTTGCACGTTAGACATCAACTGCCTTCCCCCACCCCAAATAAAGTGTTGTACTGCAGGAGGGCACTGCTGGGCAGACGTGGACATTTTTGTTGACACTTTGAATAGTCTCAAATGAAAAATTAGCCATAAACATCTTTATAATAAAAACCACGCCCATATTGTCCAATACACCTAAAAAAAAAGATATCAATTTAGTACAAAAGATATAATGAATTAAAATTAAAAAAAAAAACTTATATTCAAGGTGCAAAGAGAATGATGAATCATGGCTAATATGCTGTAGGTTTAGTGTGCCTGTAATAAACCTGGCTGTATCACTGTATGCTAAAGGGAAAAGCTACGCTAGGTCGACCACACCTTATGGTCGTTCGGCACCACCGTTTGTGTAAGCAAATTATCCATATCATATACCAGTGTTTCCCCAACTAGGAACCTCCAAGAACACAGCAACACAAACGGGTCACTTTTACAATAGGAATTGTAATCATAAAGATATGTCAAAATAAACATAAAATAATTTGTAAACATAGCAATGGGCAAGAAGTAACCCAATATTGGTCTTAGGGGGTCCCCAGCAGTTCAAGAGTGGAAACATTTTCAAGGGTTCCCTGCAGTAATAAGTATGGGAGTCACTGGCAGATACCCAAAATATCGATAGATAGATAGATAGATAGATAGATAGATAGATAGATCGATAGATCGATCGATTTTCGGATAGAGATAAAGAAAACATAAAAATAACAGCACTATCTTCAGTCAATGGTGCAATTCCTCCTAGAGTCGAACTGACAAAAGTATTTTGGATATAGAAAAAAGTCGAAAATAGTGGCAACGCTCAAAGGGTGGAAAAAAATGTACCACTTGAGCACTGGCTCAATTTTTGCTTTCTTTGAATATATATGTGTTTATAAATAAAGATAGATAGATAGATAGATAGATAGATAGATAGATAGATAGATAGATAGATAGATAGATAGATAGATACAATATAAACATCAGATAGATAACAGATAGATATATCGATAGATAGATAGATAGATAGATAGATAGATAGATAGATAGATAGATAGATAATACATAGATAGATAGATAGATAGATAGATAGATAGATAGATAATTGCTGGTCACAGCCGAAACGTTGCCACACCATATGTGATAATAAAGTCATCATTTATTGAAGTGCTGCCTCCTTTTTTCTTTTTTATTATTAATACAAATGGATATTTGTTTGGAGGGCCCTGCACCCAGAATTCATCTATACAGTGCTGTTCCTTTTTTTTAATTATAGATAGATAGATAGATAGATAGATAGATAGATAGATAATAGATATGAGATAGATAGATAGACAGATAGATATATATATGGGATAGATAGATAGATAGATAGATAGATAGATAGATAGATAGATAGATAGACAGATAGATATAGGATAGATAGATAGATAGATAGATAGATAGATAGATAGATAGATAGATGATAGATAATAGATGATAGATAATAGGTAGATAGATAATAGATAGATAATAGATAGAAAATAGATAATAGATAGATAATAGATAGAAAATAGATAATAGATAGATAATAGATAGAAAATAGGCAATCGACAGACACACAAGCTCCCCAGCCAAGCCCCATTTTTTAAGTTATGAAATGATTATCCATTGAATAAGAAGATGACTAAATATCATATCAGAATCAAAGAGCGAGAAGCAGATGACGACGATACATCCTAATGATAAGTTCTCAGCGTTACTTGGTACCATGAAGGATGACACCTTCAGAGATAATTGCCGGAGGACATACCCAGATGTAGCAGTGCTGTATCCACCATAGAACTGTTTGGGGCTACTTTGCTATAACACTTTTATACAATGTAAATTGGTAAGCGTAACGTTATTTTACATGGGATGATGATGGTACAAATCATCCTTACTCAACGGTAATTACGGTTTTTCCAGTGCCAAATATTTGGGGCAATTCATCTTCTCATGTAAAATAATGATAAACTTAGCTCTGCAACATCTGACTAATTCAGCTCTGCTACATCTATGTGCGTAATAAAAAAAATAGAGGGAAATGTTGGGAAAAAAAGTAAACGACAAAAGTCAATGAATTAGAGTGGGAAGAGGTGGTAGGAGCGGTGGGCGAGAGGGTGAGTGGCGGGTTCTCACTTGCTCTGCTGGTCTCTGCAGTCCTCCTCCCGGGCTCTGCACTCTCTGTGATGCTCTGTTCTCTGTCACAGGTTCTGCACAGACAGACTGACACAAAGCAAATATATAATATCATTGTGCTGAGAGCAGCCTTAACCCCTCTCCGTCCTCCCCAGAGCTTTATTTCTGATAGATCTGTCTATTACATATAAACCTTCACTTATCCCCTTTCCTGTCAGCGCTCCACACACTGGATTAACCTCAGTTCTGCTGAACTCTGTTGTGCCTACATGGCCGCATCTTTTTTCTCACACTTTCCCAAGACTTTAATACAGATATACTCTTCTGCCATGCAAAATGAAATCACTGAGAAAAAAAAGGGATGGCCAAAATCACCAACACTACCACTTCCCAAAATCTACTCCCATCCCGCAGAAAAGATAATGCTACCCAGCATCAGCTATACACATCGTCCTCTGCTGGGGCTTGGCTGTTAAAGGGTTAAACCATTTCCCTGCCCCATCAGCATTTCCAGATAGATGATCATAGTCAATAGCAATCAATAGCCGTATTATCATCAGACAGTGCCTGGGGACAGGTAATCCACTTATCCATAAATATCCTGATATTTACACATGTACTAATAGATGGATAGATAACAGAGGATAGATAGATAGATAGATAGATAGATAGATAGATAGATAGATAGATAGATAGATAGAAGATAGATGATAGATAATAGATAAGAGATAGATCTATAGATAGATAATAGAAAGATAGATATTAGATAAATAGATCTATAGATAGATAGATGATAGATAGATAGATAATAGGCAGATGATAGATAACATATAGATATTAGATAGATAATAGATAACATAGATAGATAATACATAGATAATTGATAGATAATTGATAGATGAATAGATAATAGATAGTGTGAGGGGTTGCCACTCTTGGTAGTAGCCTTCAGGTAGACTCAAGAGCACACGCACTTGAAAACACCAGTGGGTTTATTGTGTGCAGCATAAACCACAGTGTTTAAAAAAGCATAACACTGGCCTCTGGGCACGGTAGAAAACAAAACAAAAATAGTAGCATACAGTTCAGTCCTCCTTGGCGCGGGGTCCTCCTGCACACAGTTAGGGAAAACCACTCTTAGCCCTTCTGTGGGAAGCACAACTTCTCCACACAGCACCACACACAGACTGAACCACAGGTCCAGGTATATCATGTCATGTGCTAGTCACATGATAATGACATCACTGCAGGTCCTCAAACACCTGCAGGTCCTGCAGGCAAAAGGGGTACGGTGAGCACCCTCCCTCCCGCACTGTGGGTGCTCACATGAAACCGGCCCATTAAACACTGTACACAGCCTTTCAGCACCTGCATAGTGTGCTGGAAACACCAAACACTCCGGTTTCACATCACAGACCGCTCCATGCGCAGTGACACGTACCTCCCTTCCTCCACAAAGCCAGTGACTCTGTCACAATAGATAGATGATATATAATACATTTAGATCTCAGGCACAGCAAAAATTACATCAAAATTACATCTAATCTTTTATAAAGTCAAATTCCCAAAATATTATTGACAATGTATTTTGCAAAATATTCTAATTCCATGCCGAACTGAAGTAGTACAGCTGAATCAGCGATGGCTGGTGTAGAAGAGCTGGATCATCAATGACTGACGTAACAGAGTTAAATCAGCATGGACCAGTGTAGCAGAGCTGGATCAGCGTGTAGCAGAGATCGATCAGCATAGACTGGTGTACCAGAGCTGGAACAGCAATAAATAGTCTATCAGAGCTAGATCAGCGATGATTGGTGTAGCAGAGCTGAATCAGTGTGGACCAATGTAGCAGAGCTGGATCAGTGTAACTGGTGTAGCAGAGCTGGATCAGTGTAACTGGTGTAGAAGAGCTGAATTGTAATAATTATAGGGGATAACTTAGGAGACTCTTGGTGCAAATAATAAACGCAGCTTAGCAGTCTATAGGAAACTTTAGAGGAAAATGCAATCAAGCAGAAAGTCTATGAAGCACAGTTATTCTTGAGGATACTTGACACGAATAAATCCTTGTCTTAGTCCAGGCACAGATAGATATGCTTATTAGGCAGTTCAAATCATATCTTAGCTCAACCAGGGAGGCCTGGTTAATAGTCTCAGGTTATTGCAAAGCAGCAACAGCTTACATGTCCAGCAAATGCAGATGGAAGTAAACACGAACAGCAGATGAAAGAGGATTACTGGAACCTTGTGTATGCAGCAGTAACTCAGAGCAGAGTAGCAGGATCACCACACAGGTTCACAGGAGCAGGTGTATAGCCAGGGAGTAATCAGAGGTCAGAGCTGGATGCAAGGCAGAATACTCTAGCACAGACTGAAGGCTGGGGTGGAGTTTTATAGCAGGAAGACACAGTGCACATGAGACCAAAGATGCCATCTTGGAAAAGGGCAGTAATGCACAAAAGGTAAAAAATGTTCAGAGTCCTGACATTACTCCCTCCTTAGAAGCGGCCTCAGGACGATCCTGGACCTGGTTTCTCAGGGAATCTCTGATGAAAACGAGAAATCTTCTGTTGGGCATTGATGTTTTCCACAGGTTCCCAAGAGTCTTCCTCAGGGGGATATCCCTGCCATCTTATCAGATATTGGAGCCGATTCCTGCGAATCCTGGAATCGATAATTTCCTCCACCACGAATTGTTCTTGCCCATCAATCACCACAGGCTGCGGAGGTGGCACAACACGTCCCTGGAAGGTATTAGGAGATACAGGCTTTAGTAAAGATACATGAAAAACTGGGTGCACCTTCATTGTCCTAGGCAGCTTCAGCCGGCAGGCCACAGAGCTCACAATACCGTTGATCTTGAAAGGGCCAATGAATTTCTGTCCAAGTTTTTGTGAAGGAACGTTTAACTTCAGATTCTTAGTTGCTAACCACACAGAATCTCCTACCTTGAACATGGGTGCAGGTTTACGGAATCTATCAGCCGATCTCTTATAACGTTCTTGAGCTGTGGTCAGCCTTTCCTTCACTGCCGGAACCGGAGAATTAATTGGAGACCTAGGTAAAATACACGGATGATAACCCAGATTGGCAAAGAAAGGTGTAAATTTAGTGGAGGCGCTCTGAGAATTATTATATGAAAATTCAGCTAACGGCAACAACTCCAACCAATCATCCTGGAGATGGCTGACATAACATCTTAGATATTGTTCCAGCGTCTGGTTGGTACGCTCAGTCTGACCATTTGTCTGGGGATGGTAAGCAGAAGAGAGACAGACATTAATATTGAGTGCAGAGCAAAACCCCTTCCAGAGTCTTGAAGTGAAATGTACGCCACGGTCAGAGATGATCTCATCCGGAACCCCGTGCAACCGAAAGGCATTCTGTATAACCAAGTTCACTGTATCTTTAGCTGAGGGGAGGCCGGTGCACAGAACAAAATGAGCAGCTTTAGTCAGGCGATCAACTACTACCATGATTGTATTCATGCCCCCCGATGTAGGCAGCTCCACAATAAAGTCCATTGATATAGACCCCCAAGGGCGGGACGGAACAGGTAATGGCTGTAGAAGACCCGTAGGTGCCACATGAGGAGTCTTGTAATGGGCACATACCTCGCAAGAGAAAACATAGTCCTTGGTATCCTTCAGGCAAGTTGGCCACCAGAAGAATCGGCTCAGGAACTCTTGTGTCTTCTGTACCCCCCTGTGACCAGCCAACTTGGAGTCATGTACCAACTTGAGGATCTGCAGATGGACGACCTCCGGGACGTAGATACGTTGATCTCTGAACCACATGCCACCCTTAAAGACAAGATTAATATCCACAGGTGGGTTGACCAGAAATACATCACCTTCATAGGCCTCCCTGCACTCCTTCCGCAAGTCCTGATCGTGGATAACTCTCATGAAATTGGCATCAGATAGGATGGTCTTGGACGGGGCTCCAGGTACGGAATCCGCAGCATGGATTCGGGATAAAGCATCAGCCTTCCCATTACGAGAACCTGGACGGTACAAGATAACAAAGTTAAATTGATTTAAAAATAAGTTCCAACGAGCCTGACAAGGAGAAAGACATCTAGCGGATCTAAGGAACTCTAGATTGCGATGGTCAGCACTATGATCTGTTGTACAGCTCCTTGCAGATGATGCCTCCATTCTTTGAAAGCCGCAATAATAGCCAGCAATTCCTTGTCTCCCACGTCGTAATTCTTCTCTGCTGAGGTTAGTCTACGGGAAAAGAAAGCACAAGGATGTAGAAAACCCTTCTCTCCAGTTCTTTGGGAGAGAATAGCCCCCAAAGCATTATCAGAAGCGTCCACCTCCACAATGAAAGGAAGTGTTGGTTTTGGGTGTATCAACAGCGGTGCTGATGTGAAACAGATCTTAAGCCGATCAAAAGCTTCTTGAGCCTGTGATGACCACTTAAAGGGCTTTTCCTTCTTTGTCAAGGAAGTAATGGGACGTACAATATCAGAAAAATTTCGAATGAAGCGTCTGTAGAAATTTGCAAAACCAATAAAATGTTGGACCTCCTTAACGTTCTTGGGTACCGGCCAGTCAAGGATAGCCTGAATCTTACCAGATTCCATGTTCAGCTGCTGGGGAGAGATGATATAACCTAAGAACTGTATCTCAGAATGATGGAACTCGCCTTTCTCCGGCTTAATATACAGATGGTTCTCTTTCAGACGTCTTAAAACAGTTTTGACATGTTCTTCATGTTCCTGTAGAGAGTCAGAAAAGATTAGTATATCGTCCAAATAGACCACTACAAACTGGTCCAACAAATCTCTGAAAATGTCATTAACAAGGTGTTGAAATGTTGCAGGGGCGTTACAAAGCCCGAAGGGCATCACAAGAGATTCAAAGTGTCCATACCGGCATCTGAATGCTGTCTTCCACTCATCCCCTGGACGAATACGCACCAAATTATAAGCCCCACGAAGATCCAGTTTAGAGAACACCTTAGCATGGCGGACTCTTTCCAGTAATTCGGGAATCAGAGGCAAAGGGTAACGGTTTCGTACGGTTACCTTATTGAGTTCTCGATAGTCAACACAGGGTCTCAGGGTCCCATCCTTCTTCTTTACAAAAAAGATAGGTGCCCCTGCTGGTGAGGAAGAAGGACGTATGAAGCCTTTGGCCAGATTTTCATCAATATACTCTTTTAAGGCTTGAAGCTCAGGTGCCGCCAAAGGGTATACGTTACCAAAAGGAATGGCTGCCCCGGGAAGCAGCTCAATGGGACAGTCATAATGCCTGTGTGGAGGAAGCTGATCTGCATTCTTCTTGTCACATATGTCAGAGAACTCTTTATAAGCTGGAGGTAAAGAAAATACCTGTACATGTGGTTCCGTAGTTGTGGACTCAGGGACAGCTTCTGTTAACGCTGAGTTGCTCCTTGTTGGGAAGATAATCTCCTTGGTCTCCCAGTGGATAATTGGGTTCTGAGAACGCAACCAAGGAATGCCTAAAATCACAGGAAAATGAGAAGAAATTAGCAAGAAAGAAAGTTGCTCCTGATGATTAGGCTCCAACAAAATTTCAAGGGGTACGGTCTCCTGATCCACAGGCCCAGAGATTAAAGGTGACCCATCCACTGTTTCTATGGTAATTGGAGAGGCTCTTTGCTGAATTCTAATACCATGTTCCTTGGCAAATGCGATATCCATGAAATTGCCACCTGCACCAGAGTCAATCATAGCTGAACTGGAAATCCACTGTCCTGAACACAGGATCTTAATAGGGAGAGAACAGTGAGAGTTCTTTTCCTTCAGCTCCTTGGGGGGTGAAGTCATAGAAAGTGAATGGAATACAGCGTTTAAAGGCAGGCTACATTCAGAGATGTCAGATTCATCATCACAGTTGTCATACTCCCCTATTGCTGCTAGCACCTTGATAGGCTGTCTAGGACACTTAGGACAATTGATCAAGAAGTGGTCAGACTGGCCGCAGTAGAAACATAGACTTTCACGAAGGCGATGCTCCCGGCGCTCATTGATCTCGCGCCTCTGAATGGAATCAATTTGCATGGGCACCTCCTCCACCTCCAGAGAGGTTTTACCTGCAGGCTCTTTGGAAGGAAGGGAAAAGTTAGAAACACGGTTATATGCAGCAAATTTCTCCTGCCTACGCTCAGTAAGGCGAATGTCTATGCGCACACAATGCTGTATAAATGTCTCTAGCTCTTGTGGTGACTCAGAGCGGGCTAGTTCATCTTTTACAATACTAGACAGACCCCTTTTAAAAATAGGCAATTGTGCATAACTGTCTCAATTGGTATCTACCGCCAATCTCCTGAATTCAGTGGCATACTCAATAACAGAACGTTTAGCCTGGCGTAAAGACAACAAAGCAGATTCAGCGGTTGCACGGCGATTAGGGCCATCAAACATTAATGCCATAGCGGCCAAGAAATCATCCAAGTCATTTAACCGTGGGTCACGAGACTCAATCATCGGATTCGCCCAGGCGAGCGCTCGTGAGGTCAGTAGCATTATTACACACAATACTTTGGATCTATCAGTAGGAAAACGGTCAGCATGCACATCAAAATATAGCATACATTGATTCACAAAGCCACGAAATTTGTCGCGATCACCATTAAATCTGAACGGGGGCAACTTAGGTGGGCCAGCTGGTGGCGGTTGCCCAGAGGGTAAAGTCACTTGTGCAGCTACGTGCTTATGTCCTGAAAAGCCCGTCCATACTGGGACTCTATGCCAGCAAGTTTGTTTTCCTGGGCTGCCATGCGGTTGCTCAAGTCCTGCAAAGTCTGTCCAAACACTTGTTGATTGTGTTCAAAGCTTCCAAACTTCTTTTGCAGACCTTCCACATCTTTCTGCAGTGATCTAATTATGGAAAACACCTGCTCTAATTTGCTTTCTGCAGTCATTGTTCCATCAGTCTTCTTTTTTTTTTTAGGCTAGAGTATCCTGTAATAATTATAGGGGATAACTCAGGAGACTCTTTGCGTGGAACAAGACAACTACAGGACACAGTTTTTAAGTGGTAAAGTCTATATTATCACATGGTGATTCAAACAGGTGCAGAGAGAAACTCAAGTCCACAACACTTGGTGCAAATAATAAACGCAGCTTAGCAGTCTATAGGAAACTTCAGAGGAAAATGCAATCAAGCAGAAAGTCTATGAAGCACAGTTATTCTTGAGGATACTTGACACGAATAAATCCTTGTCTTAGTCCAAGCACAGATAGATATGCTTATTAGGCAGTTCAAATCATATCTTAGCTCAACCATGGAGGCCTGGTTAATAGTCTCAGGGTATTGCAAAGCAGCAACAGCTTACATGTCCAGCAAATGCATATGGAAGTAAACACGAACAGCAGATGAAGGAGGATTACTGGAAACTTGTGTATGCAGCAGGAATTCAGAGCAGAGTAGCAGGATCACCACACAGGTTCACAGGAGCAGGTGTATAGCCAGGGAGTAATCAGAGGTCAGGAGCTGGATGCAAGGCAGAATACTCTAGCACAGACTGAAGGCTGGGGTGGAGTTTTATAGCAGGAAGACACAGTGCACATGAGACCAAAGATGCCATCTTGGAAAAGGGCAGTAATGCACAAAAGGTAAAAAATGTTCAGAGTCCTGACATTACTCCCTCCTTAGAAGCGGCCTCAGGACGATCCTGGACCTGGTTTCTCAGGGAATCTCTGATGAAAACGAGAAATCTTCTGTTGGGCATTGATGTTTTCCACAGGTTCCTGTTATGACCCCAATGGCAGGGGGTCTCAGAAATAAATAGCAAGTCTGCAAACACAAAAAACCAGCTCATAGGGCAGTGATAACTGGGCTGACCGTATATCTAATCCTAACACCACAAATAGCAGCAGCCGGGGAACGTGCCTACGTTGGTTCTAGACGTCTCGCGCCAGCCGGAGAACTAACTAACCCCAAAAGGGAAAAGATAGACCTTTCTTGCCTCCAGAAAAAAGACCCCAAAAGTTGGATACAAGCCCCCAACAAATAATAACGGTGAGGTAAGAAGAAAAGACAAACGTAAGAATGAACTAGGTATTTAGCAAAGAGAGGCCCACTGACTAATAGCAGAATATAGTAAGATGACTTATACGGTCAGCAAAAACCCTATCAAAAATATCCACGCTGGATATTCAAGAACCCCCGAACCGTCTAACGGCCCGGGGGGAGAATACCAGCCCCCTAGAGCTTCCAGCAAAATCAGGAATCACATTTAGTACAAGCTGGACAAAAAATAAGAGCAATGCAAATAACCAAAAGACAAGGAAGCAGGACTTAGCTTAATTTTGCAAGAACCCGGACCAGCAGACTGGAGCAAACAGAAAGGTCTGATTACAACGATGCCAGGCACCAGACTGAGCATTCAGGAAGTTCATATAGCAACACCCCTGGACTAACGACCCAGGTGAGTGCCAAACTGAGGAAAGACAATCCCAGAGTCATATCACTAGTGACCACAAGAGGGAGCCAAAAAAGTCTAATTCACAACAGTACCCCCCCTTTAAGGAGGGGTGTTATGACCCCAATGGCAGAGGGTCTCAAAAGTACATACCAAGTCTGCAAACACAAAAAACCAGCTCATAGGGCAGTGGTAACTGGGCTGACCATATATCTAATCCTAGCACCACAAATAGCAGCAGCCGGGGAACGTGCCTACGTTGGTTCTAGACGTCTCGCGCCAGCCGGAGAACTAACTAACCCTAGAACGGAAAAGATAGACCTTTCTTGCCTCCAGAGAAAAGACCCCAAAAGTTGGATACAAGCCCCCAACAAATAATAACGGTGAGGTAAGGAGAAAAGACAAACGTAAGAATCAACTAGATATTTAGCAAAGAGAGGCCCACTGACTAA
The DNA here is from genome assembly GCF_051348905.1 of Ranitomeya variabilis. Classification (NCBI taxonomy): domain Eukaryota; kingdom Metazoa; phylum Chordata; class Amphibia; order Anura; family Dendrobatidae; genus Ranitomeya; species Ranitomeya variabilis. The sequence continues at coordinate 464,952,507 of NC_135233.1, forward strand.
TAGCAGAATATAGTAAGATGACTTATATGGTCAGCAAAAACCCTATCAAAATTTCCACGCTGGATATTCAAGAACCCCCGAACCGTCTAACGGCCCGGGGGGAGAACACCAGCCCCCTAGAGCTTCCAGCAAAATCAGGAATCACATTTAGTACAAGCTGGACAAAAAATAAGAGCAAAGCAAATAACCAAAAAACAAGGAAGCAGGACTTAGCTTAATTTTGCAAGATCCAAGACCAGCAGACAGGAGCAAACAGAAAGGAACTGATTACAACGATGCCAGGCACTGGACTGAGAAACCAGGAAGTTTATATAGCAACACCCCTGGACTAACGACCCAGGTGGGTGCCAAACTGAGGAAAGACAATCCCAGAGTCATATCACTAGTGACCACAAGAGGGAGCCAAAAAAGTCTAATTCACAACAGAGGGGTCACCGAACCCTCACCAAGACCACCAGGGCGATCAGGATGAGCAGCGTGAAAGGCACGAACTAAATCGGCCGCATGCACATCAGAGGCAACCACCCAGGAATTATCCTCCTGACCATAGCCCTTCCACTTGACCAGATACTGAAGCCTCCGCCTGGAGAGACGAGAATCCAAGATCTTCTCCACCACGTACTCCAACTCGCCCTCAACCAACACCGGAGCAGGAGGCTCAACAGAAGGAACCACAGGTACAACGTACAGCCGCAACAAAGACCTATGGAACACGTTGTGAATGGCAAACGACACCGGAAGATCCAAGCGAAAGGACACAGGATTAAGGATTTCTAATATCTTGTAAGGCCCGATGAAGCGAGGCTTAAATTTAGGAGAGGAGACCTTCATAGGAACAAATCGAGAAGACAGCCATACCAAATCCCCAACACGAAGTCGGGGACCCACACCGCGGCGGCGGTTGGCAAAACGCTGAGCCTTCTCCTGTGACAACTTTAAGTTGTCCACCACATGATTCCAAATCTGCTGCAACCTATCCACCACAGAATCTACCCCAGGACAGTCAGAAGGCTCCACATGTCCCGAGGAAAAACGAGGATGGAAACCAGAGTTGCAGAAAAATGGCGAAACCAAAGTAGCGGAACTAGCCCGATTATTAAGGGCAAACTCAGCCAACGGCAAGAAGGTCACCTAATCATCCTGATCTGCAGAAACAAAACACCTCAAATAAGCCTCCAGAGTCTAATTAGTTCGTTCCGTTTGTCCATTAGTCTGAGGATGAAAGGCAGACGAAAACGACAAATCAATGCCCATCTTAGCACAAAAGGATCGCCAGAACCTGGAAACAAACTGGGATCCTCTGTCAGACACGATATTCTCAGGAATGCCGTGTAAACGAACCACATTCTGAAAGAATAAAGGAACCAGATCGGAAGAGGAAGGCAGCTTAGGCAAAGATACCAAATGGACCATCTTAGAAAAGCGATCACATACAACCCAGATGACAGACATGCCCTGAGACACCGGAAGATCTGAAATGAAATCCATGGAAATGTGTGTCCAAGGCCTCTTTGGGACAGGCAAGGGCAAGAGCAACCCGCTGGCACGAGAACAGCAAGGCTTAGCTCGAGCACAAGTCCCACAGGACTGCACAAATGACCGCACATCACGTGATAAGGAAGGCCACCAAAAGGACCTAGCCACCAAATCTCTGGTGCCAAAAATTCCCGGATGCCCTGCCAACACCGAGGAATGAACCTCGGAAATGACTCTGCTGGTCCACTTATCAGGAACAAACAGTCTGTCAGGTGGACAAGAGTCAGGTCTACCAGCCTGAAATCTCTGCAACACACGTCGCAAATCCGGAGAAATGGCTGACAAAATTACTCCCTCTTTAAGAATACCAACTGGTTCTGCGACTCCAGGAGAGTCAGGCACAAAACTCCTTGAAAGAGCATCAGCCTTCACATTCTTTGAACCTGGTAAATACGAAACCACAAAGTCAAAACGGGAGAAAAACAATGACCAACGGGCCTGTCTAGGATTCAGGCGTTTAGCAGACTCGAGATACATCAGATTTTTGTGATCAGTCAAGACCACCACACGATGCTTAGCACCCTCGAGCCAATGACGCCACTCCTCAAATGCCCACTTCATGGCCAGCAACTCCCGATTGCCAACATCATAATTCCGCTCAGCAGGCGAAAACTTCCTAGAGAAAAAAGCACATGGTCTCATTACAGAGCAGCCAGGGCCTCTCTGCGACAAAACGGCCCCTGCCCCAATCTCAGAAGCATCCACTTCAACCTGAAAGGGAAGTGAGACATCAGGCTGGCACAAAACAGGCGCTGAAGTAAACCGGCGCTTCAACTCTTGGAAAGCTTCCACGGCTGCAGGAGCCCAGTTAGCAACATCAGAACCTTTCTTGGTCATATCCGTCAAAGGTTTAACAACGCTAGAAAAATTAGCGATAAAACGACGGTAGAAGTTAGCAAAACCCAAGAACTTCTGAAGACTCTTAACTGACGTGGGTTGAGTCCAATCATAAATAGCTCGGACCTTGACTGGGTCCATCTCCACCGCAGAAGGGGAAAAAATAAAACCCAAAAAGGGAACTTTCTGTACTCCAAAGAGACACTTTGAGCCCTTAACAAACAAAGCATTCTCACGCAAGACCTGAAACACCATCCTGACCTGCTCCACATGCGAGTCCCAATCATCAGAAAAAACCAGAATATCATCCAGATAAACAATCATAAATTTATCCAGATACTTCCGGAAAATATCATGCATAAAGGACTGAAACACTGAAGGAGCATTAGAGAGCCCAAAAGGCATCACCAAGTACTCAAAATGACCTTCGGGCGTATTAAATGCAGTTTTCCATTCATCTCCCTGCTTAATGCGCACAAGGTTGTACGCACCACGAAGATCTATCTTGGTGAACCACTTGGCACCTTTAATCCGGGCAAACAAGTCCGACAACAGGGGCAAAGGATACTGAAATTTAACAGTGATTTTATTCAGAAGCCGATAGTCAATACAAGGTCTCAAAGATCCGTCCTTCTTGGCCACAAAAAAGAATCCCGCACCAAGAGGGGAAGAGGATGGACGGATATGCCCCTTCTCCAGAGATTCCTTGATATACGAACGCATTGCGGTATGCTCAGGTACAGACAGATTAAATAGTCTTCCCTTAGGAAATTTACTACCTGCAATCAAATCTATAGCGCAGTCACAGTCCCTATGAGGAGGCAGAGCACTGGACCTGGACTCGCTGAATACATCCTGAAAATCAGACAAATACTCAGGAACTTCCGAAGGAGTAGAGGAAGCAATAGACACCGGCGGGGAATCACCATGAATTCCCTGACAGCCCCAACTTGACACAGACATTGCCTTCTAATCTAAGACTGGATTATGGGTCTGTAACCATGGTAGACCCAAAACGACCAAATCATGCATTTTATGCAGAACAAGAAAACGAATCACCTCCCGATGTTCAGGAGTCATACACATGGTTACCTGTGTCCAAAACTGCGGTTTATTTTCCGCCAATGGCGTAGCATCAATACCTCTAAGAGGGATAGGATTTACCAATGGCTCAAGAACAAAACCACAGCGCCTGGCAAATGACAGATCCATAAGACTCAGGGCAGCACCTGAATCCACAAACGCCATAACAGGGTAGGAAGACAATGAGCAAATTAAAGTCACAGACAAAATAAATTTAGGTTGCAAATTACCAATGGCGACAGGGCTAACAACCCTTGTTAGGCGTTTAGAGCATGCTGATATAACATGTGTAGAATCACCACAGTAAAAACACAACCCATTCTGACGTCTATGATTTTTCCGTTCATTTCTAGTCTGAATTCTATCACATTGCATTAAATCAGGTGTCTGTTCACCACCAGAGGATTAGCAGTTTTGCGCTCCCGCAAACGCCGATCAATTTGAATAGCCAGCGCCATGGAATCATTCAGACTTGTAGGAATGGAGAAACCCACCATCACATTCTTAATGGCTTCAGAAAGGCCATTTCTGAAATTTGCGGCCAGAGCACACTCATTCCACTGAGTAAGCACGGACCATTTCCGAAATTTTTGGCAATACACTTCAGCTTCATCCTGGCCCTGAGAAATAGCCAGCAAGGCTTTTTCTGCCTGAATTTCAAGATTGGGTTCCTCGTAAAGCAATCCGAGCGCCAGAAAAAATGCATCAATATTCGCCAATGCCGGATCTCCTGGCGCTAGCGAGAAAGCCCAATCCTGAGGGTCGCCCCGCAAGAAAGAGATAACAATTTTAACTTGCTGAGCTGAGTCTCCAGACGAACGGGGTCTAAGAGATAGAAACAATTTACAATTATTCCTGAAATTCCTAAACTTAAATCGGTCTCCAGAGAACAGTTCAGGAATAGGTATTTTAGGTTCAGACATAGGACTACTGGTAACAAAATCTTGTATGCCCTGCACACGAGCAGCAAGCTGATCCACACTTGTAATCAAAGTCTGGACATTCATGTCTGCAGCAAGCATAAGCCACTCAGAGGTAAAGGGGAGGAAGAAAGAGAGGAAGAAAAAAAAAAACTCAGAATTTCCTTTCTTATTATCCCACTTCTGCAATGCATAAAACATTCAATGTTGGCCTGGCATACTGTTATGACCCCAATGGCAGGGGGTCTCAGAAATAAATAGCAAGTCTGCAAACACAAAAAACCTGCTCATAGGGCAGTGGTAACTGGGCTGACCGTATATCTAATCCTAACACCACAAATAGCAGCAGCCGGGGAATGTGCCTACGTTGGTTCTAGACGTCTCGCGCCAGCCGGAGAACTAACTAACCCTAGAAGGGAAAAGATAGACCTTTCTTGCCTCCAGAGAAAAGACCCCAAAAGTTGGATACAAGCCCCCAACAAATAATAACGGTGAGGTAAGAAGAAAAGACAAACGTAAGAATGAACTAGGTATTTAGCAAAGAGAGGCCCACCGACTAATAGCAGAATATAGTAAGATGACTTATACGGTCAGCAAAAACCCTATAAAAAATATCCACGCTGGATATTCAAGAACCCCCGAACCGTCTAACGGCCCGGGGGGAGAATACCAGCCCCCTAGAGCTTCCAGCAAAATCAGGAATCACATTTAGTACAAGCTGGACAAAAAATAAGAGCAATGCAAATAAACAAAAGACAAGGAAGCAGGACTTAGCTTAATTTTGCAAGAACCCGGACCAGCAGACTGGAGCAAACAGAAAGGTCTGATTACAACGATGCCAGGCACCAGACTGAGCATTCAGGAAGTTCATATAGCAACACCCCTGGACTAACGACCCAGGTGAGTGCCAAACTGAGGAAAGACAATCCCAGAGTCATATCACTAGTGACCACAAGAGGGAGCCAAAAAAGTCTAATTCACAACAGGTTCCCAAGAGTCTTCCTCAGGGGGATATCCCTGCCATCTTATCAGATATTGGAGCCGATTCCTGCGAATTCTGGAATCGATAATTTCCTCCACCACGAATTGTTCTTGCCCATCAATCACCACAGGCTGCGGAGGTGGCACAACACGTCCCTGGAAGGTATTAGGAGATACAGGCTTTAGTAAAGATACATGAAAAACTGGGTGCACCTTCATTGTCCTAGGCTGGACTGGTGTAGCAGAGCTGGTTAAGCGTGGACTGGTGTAGCAGAGCTGGATAAGCATGGACTGGTGTAGCAGAGCTCGATCAGCGTGGACTGATGTACCAGAGCTGGAACAGCAACGAATAGTGTATCAGAGCTGGATCAGCGATAACTGGTGTAGCAGCGCTGGATCAGGGTGGACTGGTGTAGCAGAGCTGGATCAGGGTGGACTGGTGTAGCAGAGCTCGATCAGCATGGACTGATGTACCAGAGCTGGAACAGCAACGAATGGTGTAGCAGAGCTGGATCAGCGATAACTGGTGTAGCAGGCTAGGATCAGGGTGGACTGATGTAGCAGAGCTGGATCAGGGATGACTGGTGTAGCAGAGCTGGATCAGCATGGACTGGTGTAGCAGAGCTCGATCAGCGTGGACTGATGTACCAGAGCTGGAACAGCAACGAATAGTGTATCAGAGCTGGATCAGCGATAACTGGTATAGTAGCGCTGGATCAGGGTGGACTGGTGTAGCAGAGCTGGATCAGGGTGGACTGGTGTAGCAGAGATCGATCAGCATGGACTGATGTACCAGAGCTGGAACAGCAACGAATGTTGTAGCAGAGCTGGATCAGCGATAACTGGTGTAGCAGAGCTGGATCAGGGTGGACTGATGTAGCAGAGCTGGATCAGGGATGACTGGTGTAGCAGGGCTGGATCAGCATGGACTGGTGTAGCAGAGCTGGATCAGCGTGGACCGGTGAAACAGAGCTGGATCAGCATGCACATGTGTAGCAGAGCTGAATCAGTGATGACTGGTGTATCAGAGCTGGATCAGCGTGGACCGGTGTAACAGAGCTGGATCAGCATGCACCGCTGTAGCAGAGCTGGATCAGGGATGACTGGTGTTGCAGAGCTGGATCAGCAATGACTACGATAACAGAGGAGATAGATTTGCGAATTAGCAGAGTGGCAATGTGTAAGCCCTTGAGCGCTTGATGTAGCAGATCTGGCACCACAGAACAATACAGTTGGACAATGAGGCTCGATGTTGCAGTGCTGAAACCAGGATGACTAGTATAGCATAGTTGAGTTTGTAGTGGTGGGTTAGTGGAGCAGCAGGAACACCATCTACCTGAATACACAGGGGGCATTCTGCTGCCAGTGTTGGGTTTAAATGACCTGAGTGGATAATGACATCAGAGTGCGTCAGGTTGAAGGGACAACCTGATGTTAAGAAGAAGAGACAGGACCGTCCGGCTGTGCTCAGTACTACAACCAGTACAAGTAACGATGTGCTGACTCTATCTGGGGTCTTATCCATAGGAGAGATCATCCATATCAGATTGTTAAGGGCTCAACATCAGATTACACCCACCAAGCTGCTATTTTCAGGAGCTGTTCTGCAGTACCCAGCAGTGGGTGCTACACAATGAATGGAGATGTGTTCTGCAGCTGTGTTCCGTGTATTTATATCCGGTGGCCTCGAAGCAAATAGCAGCTGATAAGTGGGGAGGCCGGGTGTCAACTGATCTGATACTGGTTTGTGTATCAATATCCTCTGACAGTACAATCCCTTCTGATCCAGTAGAGAATTATTCCCAATTGTGTCAGTAATGGTTGCATTGATGGTGTCAGGTGATTACAATAAAATGCAAATTAATTGTTATTTCAACTGCAAGTTGTGAGAACATGGCGTCCGGCCGCAGAATACATCGCACTAGATTCATCTCTGTCACTAAGTAAATACAAGGTCAGCGTCTTGTAGAAACAGCAAAGGAGAAAGTACGGGAGGCAATGGCAAGCAAAGGATGAGCAGACGGCAAGAGGATGGCAGTCATTTATTTATGGTTGCTTCGATGTCATCACAATCATGAATTATGGGAAAATTATCAGGAATATTAAACATCAAATGCAAGGAGAAGCGATCAAAATGGCGTGAAAGAAGAGCTGTCATCTTCCCAGACATGTTTGCTTTAGTAAATGCTTGTGTTCCAAATGAAAGAACCATTCTGGGGAATCTTTTCTTATAACATTTTTTCCTTTTAACATGAAATGTAAAAAACATCCAGCTGTAAGCGAAGGTGGCTAAAAATGTGTATTTATTTTATTCAACAACCTTAAAAAATATGTACAAAAACATGATATAAGGCAACAGCACACCAGTGAGGAAGATTGTTTTGTTTTATTTTTTTCCCCCGAAACTGTAGCAATAAATAAATTAATAAATGCGTTACTATATCTCCGATCAAAGGGGTATGCACCTAGCATTACTGAATGCAGGGACACAACTCTATTGAAAAGTGCAATTGGAGCGCCCCCGTGGGGCAGTGGGGTACTCGGTACCGGGTCCTTCGATTCACAGGGGGATGTCACGGTGGCTGACCCGGTCTGTGGCCCTGGGACGTCCGTGTAAAAGGGAAAGGTCTTTAAAGGGGAAATGTTCGTGACGCCACCTGTGGTATTCGGTCAGGGTGACCGACGCTGCTTTAAGGGGTCCGCTGGGGTGATGTTATGGCAGCTAGATGGTATACCTTCCCACAGGTTAAGTGTATCCCCAGGGCTTCCCAGTGTGTAGATGGTGGATGGTGTGAGGCGCGGTGAAGAACGAGGACACAAGGTTGCAGTCTCTTTACCTTTTACTGGAGGCTTCAGCTTCCACAGTCCAGAGCACCAGACCACAGGGCAGGCAGAGTCCGGCAAGTTTGGAGGCAAATCCAGAGTCCCCTTATCCAGGTAGAAATCAGTAGCCTTCCTCTAGCGCCTTGGTGTTGTAGTACCTTACTGCTGAGCCTCTCATAAGGTCCTCACAACTGTTGTAGATGTTATCGATGTTATGTCTCTCTCTCTGTCCCCCAGATGGATAGGACAACCCGTATAACCGGTGGCTTGAGGCTTTTTACAGGGACTCTATCATGCCCCAGCCTCTCGTGGGTGCCACCTTGCCTCCTGGGTATGGGGCAGATCAGTAACTTGCAATTAGCTGTCCTGCCGGTCTCTGGAGCAAGGCATAAAGGACTGTTGCTCCCTCGGTGTTCCGGCTACCGGGATCCTGCGCCTCAGAAGGCAGCCTGTGCAGGGCAGAACTCCTTCTGGTATCCACTCCTTTGCTATGACTTCTTTCTCACCCTCTCTACAATACAGTTCTCTGTTCGTGTACTTTCTTAGGAACTGCCGCACGTGGGGCAGGCACAGCTCCGTGACCTTCTGTCTAGGCCTCTGACAGGATCCCACCCCTGTCAGGGACCAACTACCTTAGCGGAGCTCAGATAGCAACTGCCTAACTTCCTCTCCAGGCCACCAGTTTTACCAAAGTGTGAAGAGCGCCCTAATAAATAGGAGCATATCTCCCCCTGGTGGACTGGAGTGTGAAATGTGTTGTATGTTTGTGGTACCTGGTAAAGAGATCTCCTTCATTGCCTCCAAACGTAACATCACTTCCCCCTAGAGGAGAATGATATTACTGCAATGACCAGGAACCTGGGGCGCTGCACAATAGTAATAAACTGGTGTAAATGTATTCATATATTTCTTCATACTTTGTATGTAGGCTCAGATGTTCTCTATAGGCCGGCAGCATCTTATCTCCTTGCAGAACAAAAGGATTGGGTGTGTAATAAACAATAAATACATTATTAAATAAATTTCTTACTCCTGATGAGCCAGATGTACATACTTTGATAATCTATATCAGAATAGCTGTATGATCCTTTAAGAGATATTAAACTTAATGTCTGTCCCCCTATACTGATTGACAGCTCCTCAGGGTCCCTCCTCGCTGCTGCTGCTGAGACCTCACACTGCTCAGTACAAGCTGCAGCTGTCAGTCAGGCTGGGGGGGGGGGGAGACTACATGGACTCATTAGATCTTTCAGAAATTCAATGATCTGACTTGTGGCAAGGTTGGCATCTTAGGACAGTGCCACGTTTAAAGAAAATAATTTCTTTAGTATGTCCCATATTACTGCCACTGTAGATTATGAGGCTGTGTGCTTGGTTTTACGTAGCTTTTTGCAATGGCTCTGGCTGAAACAGCAGAGCACAATGAGGAGGGATGTTCACATACTTTGTGGGCAAAAAAAGGCAAACTGAATAGGACGAGATCCATTGATGATCTGGTAGAGGTGCAGCAGTCATTTGCATTGAATGCCGGATCTGTATACAGGCTTGGACTGGCCCACCGGAAAACAGGAGAATCCTCCGGTGGGTCACCTCTCTGTTATATAAGCAGTACTTGGCACTATATACTGGAATCACTATGTACAAAGGCGGCATCTTATTCATTTAACAATCTGCCCAGGTCATTATTATATACATTTGTGATTGAGGATAATGTCACATTATCTTGTAGCTGAAAAGTGTGGCCCTGGAGTTGGTTACTGGTGGGCAATTGGCAGCTCAGTCCGACACTGCCTGTATGTGTCCTGTGAAAGGGAGATATGCAAAAGTAAGATCCTTCTGTTATTGATCTGATATCTCAAATTAATATAAAAGTCTCATCACAAATGGCATTATTATTATCCTTAGACGTGGACTATATTGATCCATACTGGCTTAAACTATTCCTCATTTATTATTTTTTTTAGTAGTTAAAAACTGTATTGCAGAAAATTGAAAAAAAAAAAAAAAAACTTCAATAGCTGCCATCCTAGACATAATAGACAGGGTCTCTCTACATATCGCATATGAAAACAGTCATGCTGCTTCAAATAACATGTTTCCAGCATTAATAAAATTGGTCCAGTGTTGTTCCGGAAAAGTCGGACGACTGTTATGCAAGTGTCATGAGAGTACAATGTGATTTTTCTCACCTAGCATCCATATGACATCCCTATGACATGCGTATGCAATCCGTATGCAAATTACAGGAAAAAAAGGCTTGGGATCCCCCCAAATTTTGTTAACCAGCTGAGGAAAAGGTGACAGCTGGGGGCAGTTGCTTATAGCCTGGGAAGGGTGTAATACACATGGAGCTTCCCAGGCTATTAATATCAGCTCACAGCTGTATACTTAGTATTTACTGGTTATTAAAATGGGGACCCCCTAAAAAAATTACATGGGGTACACCCTATAATTAATAACCAGCAAAGGCTAGGCAGACAGCTGTGGGCTGATATTAATAACCAAGGAACGGGCCATAGATATTGGCCCCCTCCTTGATTAAAAACATCAGCTCTCACCCACCCCAGAAATGGCACATCCATAAGATGCACCAGTTCTGGTGCTTAGTCTCCACTCTTCCCACTTGCCCAGGTGCGGTGGCAAGTGGGGTAATAGTATTGGGGCTGATGTCAGCTTAGTATTGCCAGCTGACATCAAGCCCAGTGGTTAGCAGTGGAGAGTTGTCTCTAACCCCATAGTCATATTTTAAATGAAAAACACAATAAAGTCCTTTAATTGAAATAAAAACACTAACACTTTTATTTGAAATAAAAAAAAAACACTTTTACACCTAATTCACTGAAGCCCATGTCCCTTGTAAACTAAATAAATAACCAAACAACCATATACCTCACCTGTCCGACAAGAAGATAATCCAGTTGCCCCATGAGGAGCCGAGCTCTGCTACATCTAGATGCCAGGATGAACGTTTGCATGATGTGAGAGTTCAGCCTGGCAGCCCGCAGGGACACTGAGATAAGCGTCATAGTGCAGCATCGGTGTCTCGCGGTGACATGAATAAGGTGAGCTGAGTTTTTAGGCAATTAATTTGTTCACCTCACTGGCATCACTGCTAGGGCATGAGAAAGTTCTCACGCTATCGGTGTAGTCAGGGAGGTGAAGGGAGTTCATCAGGCCCCTTCCCAGATTATTAATATAATAAACTAATATTGGTCGGATCGCACTCGGACTGAAAATGTGCATTAGCCCTTAGTTAGAGAGCCTTAACCTTTGTTATAACGGAAAGGAAACAACTTTTTATAATGTATCAAACAATTAGTGAAAAACAACAAATGACATAACATTTTCAGAATAGATCATTTATAACTTTGCCAGAAGATGGCACTGCAATGCAAAATAAAAAAAATCGGTTTCCAACCTCCTCCCTTTGGGTACTTTACCTAATTGGTTAATAAATGAAGCACAGTTTTCATATAAAACATATGATTTAATGGAATCGAGCAGTAAATTTGCTGTTTAATCTCTCTCCAAGGTGTTATTAGTATTAATGAGTGCTATTGTATTTCTTTTGTCTAATGGCTCTTGCTTGCTCCTAAATGCAACTGGATGCGCAGCACATGCACACTGTTTTACTAACTACCAGAGTGAAAGCTTCCGAGTGCTGTGCGCCCACCATGAGCAGAGCCTGTGTTCTTCAGCTTTCAGGAGGACCCTTCTGTATAGACTCTCTGGCTGACTTCAAAAATTTCTGCAACTGTTTCATTCATCTGAATAAGGCTGCTTTCACACTAGCGTCGGCACGGGGCCGTCGCTATGCGTCGGCCCGACGTGCCGACGCGCGTTGTGAAAATAATGCCCGACGTGGGCCATTGTAAGGTCCGGGGAGGAGGGGGCGGAGTTTCGGCCACGCATGCGCAGTCGAAAATGGCAGACATGACGCGCAAAAAAACATTACATGTAACTTTTTTTGTGCCGACGGTCCGCCAAAACACGACGCAACCGTCGCACGACGGTTGCGACGTGTGGCCATACATCACAATGCATCGCTAATGTAAGTCTATGGGGAAAAAATGCATCCTGCAGACAACTTTGCAGGATGCGTTTTTTTCTCAAAAAAACAAAGCATTGCGACGTACAGCCAACAATGCTAGTGTGAAAGTAGCCTAAGGCTGTGTTCACACGTTGGGTTTTTTATGCATTTTTTTTTCTCCGCAGGCGAAACCTGCTCTCTTGGCATTAAGAAACATGCTGCAAAAAAAACAGGTTTTGCTTAGTTTTTGCTGCATTTTTACTGCATTTTTGCAATTGTACATTTGTCTCTTGTGCAAGCTGATAAAGTTTAGTGCAAAAAAAAACCAACTGATTATACTTTACCAGGTTTTGGCACAAAGAAACACAGCAAAAACTGATAGCTGCGTTACTTCAGCGTTTTCTTCACCACCCATTACTTTTAACCCCTTTCTGCCATATGACGCACTATCCCGTTGAGGTGACCTGGGACTTAATCCCCAGGGACGGGAAAGTACATAATAGGCGATCAGCCACACTCACAGGGGGGAGCGCGGCCGATCGCCGCTGGGTGTCAGCTGATTATTACAGCTGACATTCGGCACTATGTGCCAAGAGCGGTCACAGACCACTCCCGGCACATTAACCCCTGGAACACTGCGATCAAACATGATCGCAGTGTTCCAGTGGCATATGGAAGCATCGCGCAGGGAGGGATCTCCCTGCGTGCTTCCCTGAGACCCTCGGAACAACATGATGCTATCGCGTTGTTCCGATCGTCTCCTCCCTGCAGGTCCCGAATCCAAAATGGCCGCGGGGCTCCTTCCGGGTTCTGCAGGGAGGTGGCTTGCAAGCGCCTGCTAAGAGCAGGCAGCGGCAAGCCTCCTGCAGTGCCTGTCAGATCGCTGATCTGACACAGTGCTTTTCAAAGTGTCAGATCAGCGATCTGACACTACAGCATGATGTCCCACCCTGGGACAAAGTAAAAAAAATATATATTTACACGTGTAAAAAAAAAAAAAAATCCTAAATAAGGAAAAAAAAATATTGTTCCAGTAAATACATTACTTTATTTAAATAAAAAAAAAATTAAAAGTACACATATTTAGTATCGCCGCGTCCGTAATGACCCGACCTATAAAACTGTCCCAGTAGTTAACCCCTTCAGTGAACACCGTAAAAAAAAAAACAAGGCAAAAAACAACCCTTTATTATCATAACAAAAAGTGGATATAAATAAACATGGTATAAATAAAAATGATATAAATGAGGTATCGCTGTAATCTGTTGTGAATTAGACTTTTTTGGCTCCCTCTTGTGGTCACTAGTGATATGACTCTGGGATTGTCTTTCCTCAGTTTGGCACCCACCTGGGTCGTTAGTCCAGGGGTGTTGCTATATAAACTTCCTGGTTTCTTAGTCCAGTGCCTGGCATCGTTGTAATCAGTTCCTTTCTGTTTGCTCCTGTCTGCTGGTCTTGGATCTTGCAAAATTAAACTAAGTCCTGCTTCCTTGTTTTTTGGTTTTTTGCTTTGCTCTTATTTTTTGTCCAGCTTGTACTAAATGTGATTCCTGATTTTGCTGGAAGCTCTAGGGGGCTGGTGTTCTCCCCCCGGGCCGTTAGACGGTTCGGGGGTTCTTGAATATCCAGCGTGGAAATTTTGATAGGGTTTTTGCTGACCATATAAGTCATCTTACTATATTCTGCTATTAGTCAGTGGGCCTCTCTTTGCTAAATATCTAGTTCATTCTTACGTTTGTCTTTTCTCCTTACCTCACCGTTATTATTTGTTGGGGGCTTGTATCCAACTTTTGGGGTCTTTTCTCTGGAGGCAAGAAAGGTCTATCTTTTCCCTTCTAGGGTTAGTTAGTTCTCCGGCTGGCGCGAGACGTCTAGAACCAACGTAGGCACGTTCCCCGGCTGCTGCTATTTGTGGTGCTAGGATTAGATATATGGTCAGCCCAGTTACCACTGCCCTATGAGCTGGTTTTTTGTGTTTGCAGACTTGGTATGTACTTTTGAGACCCTCTGCCATTGGGGTCATAACAGTATGCCAGGCCAAGGTTGAATGTTTAATGCATTGCAGAAGTGGGATTACAAGAAAGGAAAGTCTGAGTTTTTTTTTTTTTTTTTCTTTCCTCTCTTTTTTCCTCCCCTTTACCTCTGAGTGGCTTGTGCTTGCTGCAGACATGAATGTCCAGACTTTGATTACAAGTGTGGATCAGCTTGCTGCTCGTGTGCAGGGCATACAAGATTTTGTTACCAGTAGTCCAATGTCTGAACCTAAAATACCTATTCCTGAACTGTTCTCTGGAGACCGATTTAAGTTTAGGAATTTCAGGAATAATTGTAAATTGTTTCTCTCTCTGAGACCCCGTTCATCTGGAGACTCAGCTCAGCAAGTAAAAATTGTTATCTCTTTCTTACGGGGCGACCCTCAGGATTGGGCCTTCTCGCTAGCGCCAGGAGATCCGGCATTGGCAAATATTGATGCGTTTTTTCTGGCGCTCGGATTGCTTTACGAGGAACCCAATCTTGAAATTCAGGCAGAAAAAGCCTTGCTGGCTATTTCTCAGGGTCAGGATGAAGCTGAAGTGTATTGCCAAAAATTTCGGAAATGGTCCGTGCTTACTCAGTGGAATGAGTGTGCTCTGGCCGCAAATTTCAGAAATGGCCTTTCTGAAGCCATTAAGAATGTGATGGTGGGTTTCTCCATTCCTACAGGTCTGAATGATTCCATGGCGCTGGCTATTCAAATTGATCGGCGTTTGCGGGAACGCAAAGCCGCGAATCCTCTGGTGGTGTTGTCTGAACAAACACCTGATTTAATGCAATGTGGTAGAATTCAGACTAGAAATGAACGGAAAAATCATAGACGTCAGAATGGGTTGTGTTTTTACTGTGGTGATTCTACACATGTTATATCAGCATGCTCTAAACGCCTAACTAGGGTTGTTAGTCCTGTCGCCATTGGTAATTTGCAACCTAAATTTATTTTGTCTGTGACTTTAATTTGCTCATTGTCCTCCTACCCTGTTATGGCGTTTGTGGATTCAGGTGCTGCCCTGAGTCTTATGGATCTGTCGTTTGCCAAGCGCTGTGGTTTTGTTCTTGAGCCGTTGGTAAATCCTATCCCTCTTAGAGGTATTGATGCTACGCCATTGGCGGAAAATAAACCGCAGTTTTGGACACAGGTAACCATGTGCATGACTCCTGAACATCGGGAGGTGATTCGTTTTCTTGTTCTGCATAAAATGCATGATTTGGTCGTTTTGGGTCTGCCATGGTTACAGACCCATAATCCAGTCTTGGATTGGAAGGCAATGTCTGTGTCAAGTTGGGGCTGTCAGGGAATTCATGGTGATTCCCCGCCGGTGTCTATTGCTTCCTCTACTCCTTTGGAAGTTCCTGAGTATTTGTCTGATTACCAGGATGTATTCAGCGAGTCCAGGTCCAGTGCTCTTCCTCCTCATAGGGACTGTGACTGCGCTATAGATTTGATTCCAGGTAGTAAATTTCCTAAGGGAAGATTATTTAATCTGTCTGTACCTGAGCATACCGCAATGCGTTCGTATATCAAGGAATCTCTGGAGAAGGGGCATATCCGTCCATCCTCTTCCCCTCTTGGTGCGGGATTCTTTTTTGTGGCCAAGAAGGACGGATCTTTGAGACCTTGTATTGACTATCGGCTTCTGAATAAAATCACTGTTAAATTTCAGTATCCTTTGCCTTTGTTGTCAGACTTGTTTGCCCGGATTAAAGGTGCCAAGTGGTTCACCAAGATAGATCTTCGTGGTGCGTACAACCTTGTGCGCATTAAGCAAGGAGATGAATGGAAAACTGCATTTAATACGCCCGAAGGTCATTTTGAGTACTTGGTGATGCCTTTCGGGCTCTCTAATGCTCCTTCAGTGTTTCAGTCCTTTATGCATGATATTTTCCGGAAGTATCTGGATAAATTTATGATTGTTTATCTGGATGATATTCTGTTTTTTTCTGATGATTGGGACTCGCATGTAGAGCAGGTCAGGATGGTGTTTCAGGTTTTGCGTGAGAATGCTTTGTTTGTTAAGGGCTCAAAGTGTCTCTTTGGAGTACAGAAGGTTCCCTTTTTGGGTTTTATTTTTTCCCCTTCTACGGTGGAGATGGACCCAGTCAAGGTCCGAGCTATTCATGATTGGACTCAACCCACGTCAGTTAAGAGTCATCAGAAGTTCTTGGGTTTTGCTAACTTCTACCGTCGTTTTATCGCTAATTTTTCTAGCGTTGTTAAACCTTTGACGGATATGACCAAGAAAGGTTCTGATGTTGCTAACTGGGCTCCTGCAGCCGTGGAAGCCTTTCAAGAGTTGAAGCGCCGGTTTACTTCGGCGCCTGTTTTGTGCCAGCCTGATGTCTCACTTCCCTTTCAGGTTGAAGTGGATGCTTCTGAGATTGGGGCAGGGGCCGTTTTGTCGCAGAGAGGCCCTGGTTGCTCTGTAATGAGACCATGTGCTTTTTTCTCTAGGAAGTTTTCGCCTGCTGAGCGGAATTATGATGTTGGCAATCGGGAGTTGTTAGCCATGAAGTGGGCATTTGAGGAGTGGCGTCATTGGCTCGAGGGTGCTAAGCATCGTGTGGTGGTCTTGACTGATCACAAAAATCTGATGTATCTCGAGTCTGCTAAACGCCTGAATCCTAGACAGGCCCGCTGGTCATTGTTTTTCTCCCGTTTTGACTTTGTGGTCTCGTATTTACCAGGTTCAAAGAATGTGAAGGCTGATGCTCTTTCAAGGAGCTTTGTGCCTGACTCTCCTGGAGTCGCAGAACCAGTTGGTATTCTCAAAGAGGGAGTTATCCTGTCAGCCATTTCTCCGGATTTGCGACGTGTGTTGCAGAGATTTCAGGCTGGTAGACCTGACTCTTGTCCACCTGACAGACTGTTTGTTCCTGATAAGTGGACCAGCAGAGTCATTTCTGAGGTTCATTCCTCGGTGTTGGCAGGGCATCCGGGAATTTTTGGCACCAGAGATCTGGTGGCTAGGTCCTTTTGGTGGCCTTCCTTGTCACGGGATGTGCGGTCATTTGTGCAGTCCTGTGGGACTTGTGCTCGAGCTAAGCCGTGCTGTTCTCGTGCCAGCGGGTTGCTCTTGCCCTTGCCTGTCCCGAAGAGGCCTTGGACACACATTTCCATGGATTTCATTTCTGATCTTCCGGTGTCTCAGGGCATGTCTGTCATCTGGGTGGTATGTGATCGCTTTTCCAAGATGGTCCATTTGGTATCTTTGCCTAAGCTGCCTTCCTCTTCCGATCTGGTTCCTTTATTCTTTCAGAATGTGGTTCGTTTACACGGCATTCCTGAGAATATTGTGTCTGACAGAGGATCCCAGTTTGTTTCCAGGTTCTGGCGATCCTTTTGTGCTAAGATGGGCATTGATTTGTCGTTTTCGTCTGCCTTTCACGCTGCTCATCCTGATCGCCCTGGTGGTCTTGGTGAGAGTTCGGTGACCCCTCCTTAAAGGGGGGGTACTGTTGTGAATTAGACTTTTTTGGCTCCCTCTTGTGGTCACTAGTGATATGACTCTGGGATTGTCTTTCCTCAGTTTGGCACCCACCTGGGTCGTTAGTCCAGGGGTGTTGCTATATAAACTTCCTGGTTTCTTAGTCCAGTGCCTGGCATCGTTGTAATCAGTTCCTTTCTGTTTGCTCCTGTCTGCTGGTCTTGGATCTTGCAAAATTAAGCTAAGTCCTGCTTCCTTGTCTTTTGGTTTTTTGCTTTGCTCTTATTTTTTGTCCAGCTTGTACTAAATGTGATTCCTGATTTTGCTGGAAGCTCTAGGGGGCTGGTGTTCTCCCCCCGGGCCGTTAGACGGTTCGGGGGTTCTTGAATATCCAGCGTGGAAATTTTGATAGGGTTTTTGCTGACCGTATAAGTCATCTTACTATATTCTGCTATTAGTCAGTGGGCCTCTCTTTGCTAAATATCTAGTTCATTCTTACGTTTGTCTTTTCTCCTTACCTCACCGTTATTATTTGTTGGGGGCTTGTATCCAACTTTTGGGGTCTTTTCTCTGGAGGCAAGAAAGGTCTATCTTTTCCCTTCTAGGGTTAGTTAGTTCTCCGGCTGGCGTGAGACGTCTAGAACCAACGTAGGCACGTTCCCCGGCTGCTGCTATTTGTGGTGCTAGGATTAGATATATGGTCAGCCCAGTTACCACTGCCCTATGAGCTGGTTTTTTGTGTTTGCAGACTTGGTATGTACTTTTGAGACCCTCTGCCATTGGGGTCATAACAGTAATCGTACTGACCCGAAGAATAAAACTGCTTTATCAATTTTACCAAACGTGGAACGGTATAAACGCCCCCCCTCCCCAAAAAAGAAATTCATGAATAGCTGGTTTTTGGTCATTCTGCCTCACAAAAATCAGAATAAAAAGAAATAAAAAGTGTCATGTGCCAGAAAATGGTACCAATAAAAATGTCAACTTGTCCCGCAAAAAACAAGACCTCACATGACTCAAAATATGGAAAAATTATAGCTCTCAAATTGTGGAGACGCAGAAGCTATTTTTTGCAATAAGCGTCTTTTAGTGTGTGACAGCTGCCAATCATAAAAACCCGCTAAAACCCCCCGCTATAAATAGTAAATCAAACCCCCTTTCATCACCCCCTTAGTTAGGGAAAAATAATGAAATTTAAAAAATGCATTTATTTTCATTTTCCCATTAGGGTTAGGGCTAAGGTTAGGGCTACAGTTAGGGTTGGGACTACAGTTAGGGTTGGGGCTAAAGTTAGGGTTAGGGTTGGGGCTAAAGTTAGGGTTAGGGCTAAAGTTAGGGTTGGGGCTAAAGTTAGGGTTAGGGTTGGGGCTAAAGTTAGGGTTGGGGCTAAAGTTAGGGTTTGGATTACATTTACGGTTGATTAGGGTTGGGATTAGGGTTAGGGGCGTGTTCAGGTTAGGGGTGTGGTTAGTGTTATGGTTAGGGTTGGGATTAGGGTTATGTGTGTGTTCGGGTTAGGGTTGGAGTTAGAATTGAGGGGTTTCCACTGTTTAGGCACATCAGGGGTCTCCAAACACGACATGGCGTCCAATCTCAATTCCAGCCAATTCTGCGTTGAAAAGTAAAACAGTGCTACTTCCCTTCCGAGCTCTCCCGTGTGCCCAAACAGGGGTTTACCCCAACATATGGGGTATCAGCGTACTCAGGACAAATTGGACAACAACGTTTGGGGTCCAATTTCTCTTGTTACCCTTGGGAAAATAAGCCTAAGGCTAGTTTCACAATAGCGTCGTTTGGTATACGTCGCACTGCGTCGTTTAGGAAAAAAACCGCATCCTGCAAAGTTGTCCGCAGGATGCGTTTTTTCCCCATAGACTAACATTAGCGACACATTGCGACGTATGGCCACACATTGCAACTGTTGTGCGACGGTTGCGTCGTGTTTTGGCGGACCGTCGGCACAAAAAAAGTTACATGTAACGATTTTTTGCTCATCGTGTCCGCCATTTTCGACCGCTCATGCGCGGCCTAAACTCCGCCCCCTCCTCCCCGGACCTTACAATGGGGCAGCGGAAGCTTCGTAAGACTGCTTCCACTGCCCACGTCGAGCATTATTTTCACATCGCACGTCGGGCCGACGCATAGCGACGGCCCCGTGCCGACGCTAGTGTGAAAGCAGCCTTAGCAATCGGAAGCTTCCAATATTGTGGATGTATGTGCCATACCTAGCCTTTTTCCCTTCCGGAACTTGTCGCTCTTCACCTATAATAGAGACTTTTCACTTGAAGCAAAAAGTGTCGCTAAGAGTGCAGTGATTATAGACTTGTACCTCAGGACAAATTGGACAACAACTTTTGTGGTCCAATTTCTCCTGTTACCCTTGGGAAAATACAAAACTGGGGGCTAAAAATAATTTTTGTGGAAAAAAAAAGAATTTTTATTTTCACGGCTCTGCGTTATAAGCTTTAGTGAAACACTTGGGAGTTCAAAGTTCTCACAACACATCTAGATAAGTTCCTTAGGTGATCTACTTTCCAAAATGGTGTCACTTGTGGGGGGTTTCAATGTTTAGGCACATCAGGGGCTCTCCAAACGCGACATGGCGTCCCATCTCAATTCCAGCCAATTTTGCATTGAAAAGTCAAAAGGCACTCTTTCCCTTCCGAGCTCTGCCATGCGCCCAAACAGTGGTTTATCCCCACATATGGAGTATCGGCGTACTCAGGACAAATTGTACAACAACCTTTGGGGTCCAATTTTTTCTTTTACTCTTGGGAAAATAAAAAATTGGGGGCGAAAAGATCATTTTTGTGAAAAAATATGATTTTTATTTTTATGGCTCTACATTATAAACTTCTGTGAAGCACTTGGTGGGTCAAAGTGCTCACCAGTCACCACACGTCTAGATAAGTTCCTTAGGGGGTCTACTTTCCAAAATGGTGTCACTTGTTGGGAGTTTCAATGTTTAGACACATCAGGGGCTCTCCAAACGCAACATGGCGTCCCATCTCAATTCCAGTCAATTTTGCATTGAAAAGTCAAACGGCGCTCCTTCCCTTCCGAGCTCTGTCATGCGCCCCATCAGTGGTTTACCCCCACATATGGGGTATCAGGACACTCAGGGTACTCAGGACAAATTGTACAACAACTTTTGTGGTCCATTTTCTCCTGTTACCCTTGGTAAAATAAAACAAATTGGAGCTGAAGTATATTTTTTGCGCAGAAAAGTTAAATGTTCATTTTGTTTTTTAAACATTCCAAAAATTCCTGTGAAACACCTGAAGGGTTAATAAACTTCTTCAATGTGGTTTTGAGCACCTTGAGGGGTGTAGTTTTTAGAATGGTGTCACACTTGGTTATTTTCTATCATATAGACCCCTCAAAGTGACTTCAAATGTGATGTGGTCCCTAAAAAAAAAATGGTGTTGTAAAAATGAGAAATTGCTGGTCAACTTTTAACCCTTATAACTCCCTAAGGCCGGCCTCACACTAGCGAGTTTTACGGACGTATTAGCGCATAAACTACGTCTGTAAAATATGCATTGCACACGGTCCAATGAATCTCTATGGCCCAGCTCCTATCTGCCGTATATTACGCATCCGTAATATACGGTCTTGTACGGCCGTAGAAAATCGCAGCATGCTGCGTTTGTCACCGTATTGCGCAAAAAAATCGCCAATGAAAGTCTATGGGGGCGAGAAAAATACGGATTCCACACGGACCAGCAGTGTGACTTGCGAGAAATACGCAGCGGTGTTAGTGAAAAGCCGGTAATTCAATTGCCGGCTTTTCATTTCTCCTTCACAAACCCAACAGGATATGAGACATGGTTTACATACAGTAAACCATCTCATATCCCTTTTTTTTTTTGCATATTCCACACTACTAATGTTAATAGTGTGTATGTGCAAAATTTGGGCGCTGTAGCTTGTAAAATAAAGGGTTAAATGGCGGAAAAAATTGGCGTGGGCTCCCGCGCAATTTTCTCCACCAGAGTGGTAAAGCCAGTGACTGAGAGCAGATATTAATAGCCTAGAGAGGGTCCATGGTTATTGGCCCCCCCTGGCTAAAAACATCTGCCCCCAGCCACCCCAGAAAAGGCACATCTGGAAGATGCGCCTATTCTGGCACTTGGCCACTCTCTTCCCACTCCCGTGCAGCAGTGGGATATGGGGTAATGAAGGGTTAATGTCACCTTGCTATTGTAAGGTGACATTAAGCCAGATTAATAATGGAGAGGCGTCAATTATGACACCTATCCATTATTAATCCAATAGTACAAAATGGTTAATAAAACACACACACATTATTACAAAGTCCTTTAATGAAATAAAGACACATGTTGTTGTAATATTTTATTAGACTCTTAATCCACCAGAAGACCATCGTCCTGAAACAAAGTTAAAAAAACAAACAACAATATTCCATACCTTCCGTCATTATGTCCAACGATGTAAATCCATCTGAAGGGGTTAAATCATTTTACAGCCAGGAGCTGTGCTAATGCACTCGCTCGTGCCTGTAAAACCCCGGGTACTGAATGGAAAGCTGGGTGATCTGTAGTTACCTTGAGTTGCGGTGATGCGCCCTCTGCTGGATGTCCTCATGAACTGGAGCCTTGGAAAAGTTCCCACGCTCGAGTTCATATGAGGACATCCAGCAGGGGGCGCCTCGCCGCAACTCAAGGTAACTACAGATCAAACTGCTTTCCATTCAGTACCCGGGGTTTTACAGGCACGAGCGAGTGCATTAGCACAGCTCCTGGCTGTAAAATGATTTAACCCCTTCAGATGTATTTACATCGTGGGATGTGACAGATCATCGGAAGGTATGTATATTGTTGGTTTATTATTTTTCCTTTGTTACAGAGCGAGGGTCTTCAGGTGGATTGAGGGAGCAATAAAATATTACAACAACCTGTGTGTTTATTTCATTAAAATACTTTGCAATATTGTGTGTGTGTTTTTTTTTAACCATTTCATACAATTGGATTAATAATGGATAGGTGTGATAATTGACGCCTCTCCATTATTAATCTGGCTTAATGTCACCTTACAATAGCAAGGTGACATTAACCCTTCATTACCCCATATCCCACCGCTACACGGGAGTGGGAAGAGAGAGGCTAAGTGCCAGAATAGGCGCATCTTCCAGATGTGGCTTTTCTGGGGTGGCTGGGGGCAGATGTTTTTAGCCAGGGGGGGCCAATAACCATGGACCCTCTCTAGGCTATTAATATCTGCCCTCAGTCACTGGCTTTACCACTCTGGCGGAGAAAATTGCGCGGGAGCCCACGCCTATTTATTCCGCCATTTAACCCTTTATTTTACAAGCTACAGCGCCCAAATTTTGCACCCCATATCCCACCGCTACACGGGAGTGGGAAGAGAGTGGCCAAGTGCCAGAATAGGCGCATCTTCCAGATGTGCCTTTTCTGGGGTGGCTGGGGCAGATGTTTGTAGCCAGGGGGGGCCAATAACCATGGACTCTCTCTAGGCTATTAATATCTGCCCTCAGTCACTGGCTTTAACACTCTGGTGGAGAAAATTGCGCGGGAGCCCACGCCAATTTTTTCCGCCATTTAACCCTTTATTTTACAAGCTAGAGTGCCCACATTTTGCACATACACACTACTAACATTAGTAGTGTGGAATATGCAAAAAAAAAAGGGATATGAGATGGTTTACTGTATGTATGACCTCCTGACGAAGCTGCTGACGCAGTGAAACGCGCGTCGAGGTGCGCCCAGCCTGTATGACCCCTGATCCCCCAGTTCAACATGACTACAGGTAATTACTGCTCTTAAATGATATTTATTTATTTATTATCTAGCGGTGGACCAATGGGTCCTTCACAATATGTTGGAGTGTAGCGGTGTTACATATTGACTGGGGGTATTATACATGTGGTAGTACTAATAAGCTGTGAATATATTATGGCCACTTATAAGTCATGATTATCTGCCATTTGATTCATGATTGGTTATAGGGGTCTTACCTGTCTGGAGCTTCTGTTTCTATTATTGACCTTGCATTTGTTCATTGTAATGCCTCACCATTATGTTGTTTGATTCACGTGTATTTTTAGATGGTTTGTAATAAAGATTGTGATTTTAATATTTATTCTATGATCCTGAGTCTTCATGGTCCTCTATTGGTCCATGTCTCATATCCTGTCGGGTTTGGGAAGGAGAAATGAGAAGCCGGCAATTGAATTACTGGCTTTTCACATATCTCGCGCTGAATTAAATATAAATACAGTATATATATATATATGTGTCTCAATGACATATATACAGTATCTCTATATATATATATATATATATATATATATATATATATGTTTAAACGAACATTTGAGCCCAAAAATCCATTAGATGTTGGTTTTGCAAGCCTGCGAGAAAATATCGCAGTACGGATGCCATACGGATTACATATGGAGGATGCCATGCGCAAAATACGCTGACACACCCTGCCTACGGATGACATACGGATCACTATTGAATTGAATTACCGGCTTTTCTATAGAACACTGCTGCGTATTTCTCGCAAGTCACACTGCTGGTCCGTGTGTAATCCGTATTTTTCTCGCCCCCATATAGACTTTCATTGGCGATTTTTTTTGCGCAATACGGTGACAAACGCAGCATGCTGCGATTTTGTACGGCCGTAGAAGACCGTATAAGGGCTGTCCCACACGTCCAGATAATTCCGGTACCGGAATAAATCGGTACCGGAGTTATCCGTGTCCGTGTGCCTGGGAACTCACGTAGGCCATACGTGCGGCACACGTGTGCCGCCCGTATGGCGAGTGGGTACCACACGGAGCATGTGGTACCCATGCGTCTGGTCCCCTGCATCTGGTGCTGAAGCTGCGATTCATATGTTCCCTGCAGCAGCGTTTGCTGCAGAGAAAATATGAATAATAGTGTTTAAAATAAAGATCTATGTGTGCGCCGCCCCCCCACCCCCTGTGCGCCCCCCCCCCGCTGTTCAGAAAATACTTACCCGCCTCCCTCGCTGCTTCCTGGTCTGGCCGCGGCTTCTAGTGTATGCGGTCACGTGGGGCCGATCATTTACAGTCATGAATATGTGGCTCCACCTCCCATAGGGGCGGAGCCGACTATTCATGATTGTAAATGATCGGCCCCACGTGATCGCATACAGTGGAAGCCGCGGCCAGACCAGGAAGGAGCAACAGCCAACGAGGGAGCGGGTGAGTATTTTCAGAACAGCGGGGGGGCGCACAGGGGGCGGGGGGCCTGCGGACAGATAGATCTTTATTTTAAACACTATTATTCATATTTTCTCTGCAGCAAACGCTGCTACAGGGAAGATATGAATCGCGGCTTCAGCACCAGTGGGGGGGACAGCGCTTACTGTAGCGCTGTCTCCTGCACGCACACGGACCCCAGACGGAGAATGTCCGTGTGAGGTCCGTGTTTTACACGGACCCATTGACTCTATTGGGTCCGTGTAATCCGTGCGCTCCCACGAACACTGACATGTCTCCGTGTTTGGCACACGGAGACACGGTCCGCAAAAAATCAATGACATCTGCACAGATGCATTGATTTTTATGGGTCTACGTGTGTCAGTGTCTCCGGTACGTGAGGAAACTGTCACCTCACGTACCGGAGCCACTGACGTGTGAAACCGGCTTTATGCGTATTTTACGGGTGTATTTTCTGCGCTCATACGTCCGTAAAACTTGCCAGTGTGACGCCGGCCTTACTCAGCGTGAACTGACCTTCGATGCGTGTTTCCAATCCACAACATGGCAATGACTTTTGTCAAAGCCAAATACCAGGAAGTTTAAAAATACAAAATTTTTTTTTTTAAGCACGACATTCTGACAAGAGACAAAAAAAAACAAAAAAAACCCGGAGTAAAAAAAGTAAAAAATGCGATAAAAAGAAAAAGACGCACACAAAAACACAATAAAAAAGATGGCAGTAACCAAATTTAAATAATAGGTGCAGAAATTCTGCAATATGAAAAACTAACCTAATACTCAGACTACGTTCCCATGATGAGTGTTTGGGGCAAATTTAAAACCCGCATCGCAGGACAGTTTACACTACGTAAAAAAAAAGTACAGTGGCCACGAGATCTCTATAAATCCCATCCACTTGCTGGAACTAGAAGACGCTGGGTTCTTTGCTCAACAAAAATATTCTGTCTCAAAAATTCAGAAACTTAACCTTTTATTGCAATATTATTATTGCAGAACTATTATTATTATTATTTATAATAAATCTTATATAGCAGTATTATTGGAAATATAGACAGTAAACATAGACATGTGCATAGCACCATAGATTATAATGTGTACGTGTGGGATCCATGAAAAAGAATGGATAGCACACTTACTGGAAACACGGCCATGTGATGGAGGACTTAGTCCCGTCCCATCTCTGACCCCCGTCTACACTTATACTATACTCCAGTCTTTGGACTATATGTGGATGCAGTGTTTCAACCTCTTTGCACATTTGATACAAATTTGAAGCTTACATTAGGCATAGTAAATAAATAAAACATGAAAGCAAATGCCCTAAGTAGTTAACAATTTATTGTAATTATGCACTGCTTATATACAGGGCCGTATTTGCCACTAGGCACTTGAGGGCACGTGCCTAGGGCGGGACGATGCAGGGGGGGGCGGCACCTGAGCAAGTTTGTTTTTTTTATTACAGTCCGGGGTCACCTCCCGGCCGCCCCATCCCCCCCACCCGCCCGCCTCCTTGAAGACGTCATACTCACTCCAGCGATGCCTGGTCTCAGCGCCGGCAGCTCGTCCTGTGTGAGCGGTCACGTGGTACCGCTCATTAAGGTGATGAATATGGACGCATATTCATGACCTTAATGAGTGGTACCACATGACCGCTCACGCAGGAAGAAGGTGCTGCGCCGGGACAGAGATGGAGGAAAGTTCAGGGCGGTGTGGAAAAGGTGAGTATGACAGCCAGGGAGGACGGGGGCAGGATGAAGGAGGACGGGGAGCCGAGCCACGCAAGAATGGAGCGGGGAGCCGATGAGCCATGCATACAGGGAGGGGGGGTGGAGATGAGCCATGCAACATGGGAGCGGGCAGCCGATGAGCCATGCATACAGGGAGGGGGGTGGAGATGAGCCATGCATGCAGGAGGGGGGGTGGTGACAAGCCATGCATACAGGGAGGGGGGGAGATGAGCCATGCATGGAGGGGGGAGATGAGCCATGCATACAGGAGGGGGGGAGATGAGCCATGCATACAGGAGGGGGGAGATGATGAGCCATGAGGCAGTTAACTGGTTCATGCAGCTTTACATGAACACCCGAGCCTTACACTATGGCTGGTCCAAATAACTAAAGCAATTGTTACCATCCACCACTCGTGTCTCCCCTTTTCCTCATAGATTGTAAGCTTGAGAGCAGGGCCCTCATTCCTCCTGGTATCTGTTTTCAACTGTGATTTCTGTTATGCTGTAATGTCTATTGTCTGTACAAGTCCTCTCTATAATTTGTAAAGCACTGCGGAATATGTTGGCGCTATATAAATAAAAAATATTATTATTATGCATACAGGAGGGGGGAGATGAGCCATGCATACAAGAAGGGGGGGAGATGAGCCATGCATACAAGGGGGGGAGATGAGCCATGCATACAGGATGGGAGGGGGGAGATGAGCCATGCATACAAGAGGGGGGGAGATGAGCCATGCATACAGGATGGGAGGGGGGAGATGAGCCGTGCATAGAAGATGGGAGGGGGTGGGCCATTATACAGTATGGAGCATCATATGTGGCCATTATACAGTATTGATCATCATGTGTGGCCATTATACAGTATGGAGTATCATGTGTGGCCATTATACAGTATGGAGCATCATGTGTGGCTATTATACAGTATTGAGCATCATGTGGGGCCATTATACAGTATTGAGCATCATGTGGGATCATTATACAGTATGGAGCATCATGTGTGGCCATTATACAGTATGGAGCATCATGTGTGGCTATTATACAGTATTGAGCATCATGTGGGGCCATTGTACAGTATTGAGCATCATGTGTGGCCATTGTACAGAATGGAGCACTGTGTGGCCGTTATACAGTATGGGGCATCATGTGGGGCCATTATACAGTATGGTGCACTGTGTGGCCATTATAGAGTATGGAGCATCATGTGGGGCCATTATACAGTATGGAGCATAATGTGTGGCCATTATACAGTAAGGAGCATCATGTGTGGCCATTATACAGTATGGAGCATCATGTGTGGCCATTATACAGTATGGAGCACTGTGTGGCCATATTTTTTTTTGTTTATAATTATTGTTTATGAAACAGTGTGATCAGCAGTGGTAAATGGGTGTGGTTGTGACGTGGATATGGGTGTGGCTAGTTGTGAAATGGGTGTGGTCAGAGGCATGGCCTAAAATTTGCCGCGGCGTGCTTAGCAAGCTTTAACCCTCTTTCACCTCCTTCAAAAGTTGGGAGGTATGGTACCGCATTTGCCGGATCACAGCAAGTGCCACAAATGTCTGCAAATCCCATAGGGAATGAATGAGGCCGAACGCAGTGCTGCCGGATCTGCTGCCAAAGGCTACTTTCACATCAGCAATTTTTGCCAAAAGTCACTGCCGATAGTGTCATACTTACCAAAGGGGGGCAGCACTAAAAGTGCCTAGGGCAGCAGAAACTCTAAATACGGCCCTGCTTATATAGCGCCATCATATACCGCAGCGCCTTACAGACATCATAATCATTGTCCCCATTGGGGCTCACAATCTAGATTCCCTATCAGTATGTCTTTGGAATGTGGGAGGAAACCGGAGAACCCGGGGGAAACCCACGCAAACACGAGGAGAACATACAAACTCCTTGCAGATGTCGTCCTTGGTGGGATTAGAACCCAGGACTCCAGAGCTGCAAAATATAAAATCTGACAACTGCTGACTTGATCACATAAGGAAATAAAAACGATCACAATTTATTACGCAGATCCAATGTTGTGCACAATATGTATGAAAAAGTTGCAGCATGGGGAGTCATGCCTCGCCAACCTGTCAAACGTCAGCTAAGGAAGGGGAAAGGCAAGATTGGCTCGCGGATGACAAGAGCTGTCAGCGTCTGATATGTAAATGTAGGGCTGCTCTTTAATGTCATGCATTGGTGTTGACATGGTCCCATCATCGCCGTCTCACAAGCTCCTCTACGTCTCACACATCACATTGAACCTGACCGCGCACATGATGGATGCAGAGCTCCGGCATCGCCAGGACGGCTCCTCAGGCAGACGTATTCTGATGGAGGAACTAATCTGCCATGAGATCCTTCATTTCCACAAGACTGGGCAGAAAGTCTAAGGATGGATAACAGCTCCTTCCTCTACATTTATCTGTCCTGAGACATGTCTACCATGTGATTAAGGCTCTTGAGTAAAAGGGTATCATGAAATGTGAGAGGACATAAAGCAGCAGAGACGCTCGGTCCTGTATTATCTCATAAAGCATTGGTCTGGAATTAATGCTGCTCCGGTGACTGTGATGTCCACACAGCGAGGCTACAGTCCCACAATGATCTTCTGGGGAGTCTTTGATGTTACAGGTTTTCTGCACCTATTAAGTAAATTAGGATATTTGCATTTTTTATTGCATTTTTTTTACATTTTAAGCTACATTCCTGGATATTTGTGAAAAAATGCAAGCAGACAAAAAGGCAAACACAGTTCTAGGATGTATTAACCCCTTAACGACCGCTGATATGCCTTTTAACGGCGGCCGCTAAGGGTACATAAACCACAGCGCCGTTAATTAACGGCGCTGTGGAAAAAGTGAATAGCGCCCCCCAGAGTCGGATTTTCTCTGGGGTCTCGGTTGCCGAGGGTAGCCGAGACCCCAGAGAACATGATTCGGGGGGTTTTTACCGACCTCCGAGTTGCGATCACCGGTAATTAACCGTTTACCGGCGGTCGCAACAACAACAAAAACGCGATTTGCCATTTAACCCCTTCACCCCCAAGGGTGGTTTGCACGTTATGGACCGGGCCAATTTTTACAATTCTGACCACTGTCCCTTTATGAGGTTATAACTCTGGAACGCTTCAACGGATCCTGGTGATTCTGACATTGTTTTCTCGTGACATATTGTACTTCATGATAGTGGTAAAAATTCTGTGATAGTACCTGCGTTTATTTGTGAAAAAAATGGAAATTTGGCGAAAATTTTGAAAATTTCGCAATTTTCCAACTTTGAATTTTTATGCAATTAAATCACAGAGATATGTCACACAAAATACTTAATAAGTAACATTTCCCACATGTCTACTTTACATCAGCACAATTTTGGAACCAAATTTTTTTTTTGTTAGGGAGTTATAAGGGTTAAAAGTTGACCAGCAATTTCTCATTTTTACAACACCATTTTTTTTTAGGGACCACATCTCATTTGAAGTCATTTTGAGGGGTCTATATGATAGAAAATACCCATGTGTGACACCATTCTAAAAACTGCACCCCTCAAGGTGCTCAAAACCATATTCAAGAAGTTTATTAACCCTTCTGGTGCTTCACAGGAATTTTTGGAATGTTTAAATAAAAATGAACATTTAACTTTTTTTCACAAAAAATTTACTTCAGCTCCAATTTGTTTTATTTTACCAAGGGTAACAGGAGAAAATGGACCCCAAAAGTTGTTGTACAATTTGTCCTGAGTACGCCGATACCCCATATGTGGGGGTAAACCACTGTTTGGGCGCATGACAGAGCTCGGAAGCGAAGGAGCGCCATTTGACTTTTCAATGCAAAATTGACTGGAATTGAGATGGGACGCCATGTTGCGTTTGGGGAGCCCCTGATGTGCCTAAACATTGAAACCCCCCACAAGTGACACCATTTTGGAAAGTAGACCCCCTAAGGAACTTATCTAGAGGTGTGGTGAGCACTTTGACCCACCAAGTGCTTCACAGAAGTTTATAATGCAGAGCCGTAAAAATAAAAAATCATATTTTTTCACAAAAATTATCTTTTCACCCCCAATTTTTTATTTTCCCAAGGGTAAGAGAAGAAATTGGACCCCAAAAGTTGTTGTACAATTTGTCCTGAGTACGCTGATACCCCATATGTGGGGGTAAACCACTGTTTGGGCGCATGGGAGACCTCGGAAGGGAAGGAGCGCCGTTTGACTTTTCAATGCAAAATTGACAGGAATTGAGATGGGACGCCATGTTGCGTTTGGAGAGCCACTGATGTGCCTAAACATTGAAACCCCCCACAAGTGACACCATTTTGGAAATTAGACCCCCTAAGGAACTTATCTATATGTATTTTGAGCGCTTTGACCCACCAAGGGCTGTATTTTCCCGAGGGTAGCAGGAGAAAATGGACCCCAAAATTTGTTGTCCAAGTTGTCCTGAGTGCGATGATACACCATATGTGGGGAGAACCACTGTTTGGGCGCATGGGAGGGCTCGGAAAGGAAGGAGCGTCATTTGGAATGCAGACTTAGATGGAATGGTCTGCAGGTGTCACATTGCGTTTGCAGAGCCCCTAATGTACCTAAACAGTAGAAACCCCCCACAAGTGACACCATTTTGGAAAGTAGACCCCCTAAGGAACTTATCTAGATGTGTGGTGAGCGCTTTGACCCACCAAGGGCTTCACAGAAGTTTATAATGCAGAGCCATAAAAATAAAACAAAAATTTTTTCCCACAAAAATTATTTTTTAGCCCCCAGTTTTGTATTTTCCCGAGGGTAACAGGAGAAATTGGACCCCAAAAGTTGTTGTCCAATTTGTCCTGAGTGCGCTGATACCCCATATGTGGGGGGGAACCACCGTTTGGACGCATGGAAGGGCTCGGAAGGGAAGGAGCGCCATTTGGAATGCAGACTTAGATGGAATGGTCTGCAGGCGTCACATTGCGTTTGCAGAGCCCCCAATGTACCTAAACAGTAGAAACCCCCCACAAGTGACACCATGTTGGAAAGTAGACCCCCTAAGGAACTTATCTAGATGTGTGGTGAGCGCTTTGACCCACCAAGGGCTTCACAGAAGTTTATAATGCAGAGCCATAAAAATAAAACAAAATTTTTTTCCCACAAAAATTATTTTTTAGCCCCCAGTTTTGTATTTTCCCGAGGGTAACAGGAGAAATTGGACCCCAAAAGTTGTTGTCCAATTTGTCCTGAGTGCGCTGATACCCCATATGTGGGGGGGAACCACCGTTTGGACGCATGGAAGGGCTCGGAAGGGAAGGAGCGCCATTTGGAATGCAGACTTAGATGGAATGGTCTGCAGGCGTCATATTGCGTTTGCAGAGCCCCTAATGTACCTAAACAGTAGAAACCCCCCACAAGTGACACCATGTTGGAAAGTAGACCCCCTAAGGAACTTATCTAGATGTGTGGTGAGCGCTTTGACCCACCAAGGGCTTCACAGAAGTTTATAATGCAGAGCCGTAAAAATAAAACAAAAATTTTTTCCCACAAAAATTATTTTTTAGCCCCCAGTTTTGTATTTTCCCGAGGGTAACAGGAGAAATTGGACCCCAAAAGTTGTTGTCCAATTTGTCCTGAGTGCGCTGATACCCCATATGTGGGGGGGAACCACCGTTTGGACGCATGGAAGGGCTCGGAAGGGAAGGAGCGCCATTTGGAATGCAGACTTAGATGGAATGGTCTGCAGGCGTCACATTGCGTTTGCAGAGCCCCTAATGTACCTAAACAGTAGAAACCCCCACAAGTGACACCATGTTGGAAAGTAGACCCCCTAAGGAACTTATCTAGATGTGTGGTGAGCGCTTTGACCCACCAAGGGCTTCACAGAAGTTTATAATGCAGAGCCGTAAAAATAAAACAAAAATTTTTTCCCACAAAAATTATTTTTTAGCCCCCAGTTTTGTATTTTCCCGAGGGTAACAGGAGAAATTGGACCCCAAAAGTTGTTGTCCAATTTGTCCTGAGTGCGCTGATACCCCATATGTGGGGGGGAACCACCGTTTGGACGCATGGAAGGGCTCGGAAGGGAAGGAGCGCCATTTGGAATGCAGACAGATGGAATGGTCTGCAGGCGTCACATTGCGTTTGCAGAGCCCCTAATGTACCTAAACAGTAGACGCCCTGCACAAGTGACCCCATTTTGGAAACTAGACCCCCCAAGGAACTTATCTAGATGTGTTGTAAGAACTTTGAACCCCCAAGTGTTTCACTACAGTTTATAACGCAGAGCCCTGAAAATAAAAAATCTTTTTTTTTTCCCCCACAAAAATTATTTTTTAGCCCCGTTTTGTATTTTCCCAGGGGTAACAGGAGAAATTGGACCCCAAAGGTTGTTGTCCTATTTGTCCTGAGTACGCTGATACCCCATATGTTGGGGTAAACCCCTGTTTGGGCACACGGGAGAGCTCGGAAGGGAAGGAGCACTGTTTTACTTTTTCAACGCAGAATTGGCTGGAATTGAGATCGGACGCCATGTCGCGTTTGGAGAGCCCCTGATGTGCCGAACCAGTGGAAAACCCCCAATTATAACTGAAACCCTAATCCAAACACACCCCTAACCCTAATCCCAACAGTAACCCTAACCACACCTCTAACCTTGACACACCCCTAACCCTAATCCCAACCCTATTCCCAACCGTAAATGTAATCTAAACCCTAACCCTAACTTTAGCCCCAACCCTAACTGTAGCCCTAACCCTAGCCCTAATGGGAAAATGGAAATAAATACATTTTTTTTATTTTTCCCTAACTAAGGGGGTGATGAAGGGGGGTTTGATTTACTTTTATAGCGAGTTTTTTAGCGGATTTTTATGATTGGCAGCCGTCACACACTGAAAGACGCTTTTTATTGCAAAAAATATTTTTTGCGTTACCACATTTTGAGAGCTATAAATTTTCCATATTTTGGTCCACAGAGTCATGTGAGGTCTTGTTTTTTGTTGTCGTTTTTATTGGTAACATTTTTGGGCACGTCACATTTTTTGATCGCTTTTTATTCCGATTTTTGTGAGGCAGAATGACCAAAAACCAGCTATTCATGAATTTCTTTTGGGGGAGGCGTTTATACCGTTCCGCGTTTGGTAAAATTGATAAAGCAGTTTTATTCTTCGGGTCAGTACGATTACAGCGATACCTCATTTATATTATTTTTTTATGTTTTGGCGCTTTTATACGATAAAAACTATTTTATGGAAAAAATAATTATTTTTGCATCGCTTTATTCTCAGGACTATAACTTTTTTATTTTTTTGCTGGTCATGCTGTATGGTGGCTCGTTATTTGCGGGACAAGATGACGCTTTCAGCGGTACCATGGTTATTTATATCTGTCTTTTTGATCGCGTTATTCCACTTTTTGTTCGGCGGTATGATAATAAAGCGTTGTTTTTTTGCCTCGTTTTTTTTTTTTCTTACGGTGTTTACTGAAGGGGTTAACTAGTGGGCCAGTTTTATAGGTCGGGTCGTTACGGACGCGGCGATACTAAATATGTGTACTTTTATTGTTTTTTTTTTATTATTTAGATAAAGAAATGTATTTATGGGAATAATATATATATTTTTTTTCATTATTTTGGAATATTTTTTTTTATTTTTTTTTTTACACATTTGGAAATTTTTTTTTTTACTTTTTTACTTTGCCCCAGGGGGGGACAATACAGATCGGTGATCTGCCAGTTTGCATAGCACTCTGACAGATCACCGATCTGAGAGAAGTGCAGGCTGCTTCACAGTGCCTGCTCTGAGCAGGCTTCTGTGAAGCCACCTCCCTCCCTGCAGGACCCGGATCCGCGGCCATCTTGGATCCGGGTCTGGAGCAGGCAGGGAGGGAGGTAAGACCCTCGCAGCAACGCGATCACATCGCGTTGCTGCGGGGGGCTCAGGGAAGCCCGCAGGGAGCCCCCTCCCTGCGCGATGCTTTCCTGCACCGCCGGCACATCGCGATCATGTTTGATCACGGTGTGTCGGGGGTTAATGTGCCGGGAGCGGTCCGTGACCGCTCCTGGCACATAGTGCCGGATGTCAGCTGCGATAGTCAGCTGACACCCGGCCGCGATCGGCCGCGCTCCCCCCGTGAGCGCGGCCGATCGTGCTGGACGTACTATTCCGTCCTTGGGAAGTAGGGCCCACCCCACATGGACGGAATAGTACGTCTAATGACAGAAAGGGGTTAATTTCTCTGTCCTCCGATGTGATCGCACATCGGAGGACAGAGAAATAGTGTCCCCGATGGCCCCCAATAGCCCCCCAATACTCACCTATCTCCCCCGGTGCTCCTCGTGGCTCCCGATGGGCGCCGCCATCTTTTTTCCGGGAAAAAATGGCGGGCGCATGCGCAGTGCGCCCGCCGCCCGGCAGCCGGAAGATCTTTGGGGTCTCGGCTGCCGGGGGTAGCCGAGACCCCAAAGAACATGATCGGGGTCGGTTTTTACCGACCCCTGTTTTGCGATCACCGGTAATTAACTGTATACCGGCAACCGCAAAAAAAAAAAAAAGCGATCTGTAATTCTCTGTCCTCTGATGTGATCGCACATCAGAGGACAGAGAAATAGGGGGATTCGGGGACAATATCATACTCACCCGGTGTCCCCGGGTCCTCCTGCGTTTCCTCTTGCCGGCCGGCTTCTTCCTCTGCAAAGAAAATGGCGAGCACATGCGCATGCGCAGTGCGCCCGCCATCTGCTGCCATCTGCCGGCCGGCAGGAGAGACGAGTTGGGGCTAAAATTAGGGTTAGGGCTAGGGCTAGGGTTAGGGTTAGGGCTAGGGTTAGGGCTAGGGTTAGGGCTAGGGTTGGGGCTAAATTTAGGGTTAGGGCTAGGGTTAGGCTACTTTCACACTAGCGTTTTTTGGCTTCCGTCGCAATGCGTCGTTGGAGAAAAAACGCATCCTGCAAAAGTGCTTTCAGGATGCGTTTTTTCCTCCATTGACTTGCATTAGCGACACATTGCGATGGATTGCCACACGTCGCATCCGTCGTGCGACGGATGCGTCGTGCTTTGGCGGACCGTCGGCACAAAAAAACGCTACATGTAACTTTTTTTGTGCGACGTGTCTGCCATTTCCGACCGCGCATGCGCGGCCGGAACTCCGCCCCCGCCTCCCCGCACCTCACAATGGGGCAGCGGATGCGTTGAAAAAACAGCATCCTCTGCACCCGTTGTGCGCCGCTTACAACGCTAGCGTCGGTACGTCGGCCCGACACACTGCGATGGGCCGAGTACGACGCTAGTGTGAAAGTAGCCTTGCGTCAGCCCGACGTACCGACGCACGTTGTGAAAATTGTGCACAACGTGGGCAGTGGATGCAGTTTTTCAACGCATCCGCTGCCCAGTCTATGTCTTGGGGAGGAGGGGGCAGAGTTACGGCCACGCATGCACGGAAATGGCGGACGCGACGTACAAAAAAAGGTTACATTGAACTTTTTTGTGACGACGGTCCGCCAAAACACAACGGATCCAGTGCACGATGGACGCGACGTGTGGCCATCCGTCGGTAATACAAGTCTATGAGCAAAAAAGGCATCCTGTGGGCACATTTGCAGGATCCGTTTTTTGTCCAAAACGACGGATTGTGACGGATGCCACACGACGCAAGTGTGAAAGTAGCCTTAGGGTTAGGGTTGGGGCTAAAGTTAGGGCTAGGGTTAGGGTTAAATTTAGGGTTAGGATTGGGGCTAAAGTTAGGGTTAGGGCTAGGGTTGGGGCTATAATTAGGGTTAGGGTTAGGGTTGGGGCTAAAGTTAGGGATAGAGTTGGGATTAGGGTTAGGGTTTGGATTAGGGTTGGTATTAGGGTTACGGTTGGGATTAGGGTTACGTTTGGGATTAGGGTTGGGATTAGGGTTAGGGTTGGGATTAGGGTTAAGGCTAGGGTTGGGATTAGGGTTAGGGGTGTATTGGGATTAGGGTTAGGTTTGAGGTTAGGGTTGAGATTAGGGTTAGGGGTGTGTTGGATTTAGGGTTTTGATTAGGGTTATGGTTAGAGTTGAGATTAGGGCTGTTTTGGGGTTAGGGTTGTGATTATCATTAGGGTTGTGATTAGGATTATGGATCGGGTTGAGATTAGGGTTAGGGGTGTGTTGGAGTTAGGGTTGGAGTTAGAATTGGGGTGTTTCCACTGTTTAGGTACATCAGGGGGTCTCCAAACACGACAGACAATTTTGCACTAAAAAAGTCAAATGGTGCTCCCTCCCTTCTGAGCTCTGCCGTGCGCCCAAACAGTGGTTTACCCCCACATATGGGGCATCAGCGTACTCGGGATAAATTGGACAACAACTTTTGCGGTCCAATTTCTCCTGTTACCCTTGTGAAAATACAAACTTGGGGGCTAAAAATCTTTTTTGTGGGAAAAAAAATATTTTTTTATTTTCACTACTCTGCATTATAAACTTCTGTGAAGCACTTGAGCATTCAAAGTTCTCACCACATATCTAGATAAGTTCCTTAAGGGGTCTAGTTTCCAAAATTTGGTCACTTGTGGGGGGTTTCTACTGTTTAGGTACATCAGGGGCTCTGCAAACGCAACATAACACCCACAGACAATTCTATCAAAGTCTGAATTCCAAAATGGCGCTCCTTCTCTTCCGAGCTCTGCCGTGTGCCCAAACACTGGTTTACCCCCACATATGGGGTACCAGCATACTCAGGACAACTTGGTGAACAAATATTGGTGTCCAATTTCTCTTGTTACCCTTGTGAAAATAAAAACTTGGGGGCTAAAAAATCTTTTTTGTGGAAAAAAAAAATATTTTCTATTTTCACTACTCTGCATTATAAACTTCTGTGAAGCACTTGGGCATTCAAAGTTCTCACCACATATCTAGATAAGTTCCTTGGGGGGTCTAGTTTCCAAAATGGGGTCACTTGTGGGGGGTTTCTACTGTTTAGGTACATCAGTGGCTCTGCAAAGGCAACATAACGCCCGCAGACCATTCTATCAAAGCCTGCATTCCAAAATGACGCTCCTTCCCTTCCGAGCTCTGCCGTGCGCCCAAACAGTGGTTTACCCCCACATATTGGGTACCAGCATACTCAGGACAAATTGCACAACAACTTTTGGGGTCCAATTTCTCTTGTTACCCTTGTGAAAATAACAATTTGGGGGCTAAAAATTCATTTTTGTGGGAAAAAAATATATTTTTTATTTTCACTACTCTGCATTATAAACTTCTGTGAAGCACTTGGGCATTCAAAGTTTTCACCACATATCTAGATAAGTTCCTTGGGGGGTCTATTTTCCAAAATGGGGTCACTTGTTGGGGGTTTCTACTGTTTAGGTACATTAGGGGTCTGCAAACACAACATAACGCCAGCAGACAATTCTATCAAAGTCTGCATTCCAAAACAGCGCTCCTTCCCTTCTGAGCTCAGCCATGCGCCCAAACAGTGGTTTACCCCCACATATGGGGTACCAGCATACTCAGGACAAATTGGACAACAACTTTTGGGGTCCAATTTCTCTTGTTACCCTTGTGAAAATAAAAACTTGGGGGCTAAAAAATCTTTTTTGTTAAAAAAAAAAATATTTTTTATTTTCACGACTCTGCATTATAAACTTCTGTGATGCACTTGGGCATTCAAAGTTCTCACTACACATCTAGATAAGTTCCATCGGGGGTCTAGTTTCCAAAATGGGGTCACTTTTTGGGGGTTTCTACTGTTTAGGCACATCAGGGGCTCTCCAAACGCGACATGGCGTCCGATCTCAATTCCAGTCAATTTTGCATTGAAAAGTCAAATGACGCTCCTTTGCTTCCGAGCTCAGCCATGCGCCCAAACAGTGGTTTACCCCCACATATGGGGTGTCGGCGTACTCAGGACAAATTGTACAACAACTTCTGGGGT
Source organism: Ranitomeya variabilis (assembly GCF_051348905.1). Taxonomy (NCBI): domain Eukaryota; kingdom Metazoa; phylum Chordata; class Amphibia; order Anura; family Dendrobatidae; genus Ranitomeya; species Ranitomeya variabilis. The sequence goes on from NC_135233.1 coordinate 464,990,999, forward strand.
CCATTTTCTCCTGTTACCCTTGGTAAAATAAAAATTTGGAGGCAAAAAGATCATTTTTGTAGAAAAAATGCGATTTTTTTATTTTCACGGCTCTACGTTATAAACTTCTGTGAAGCACCTGGGGGTTTAAAGTGCTCACCACACATCTAGATAAGTTCCTTAGGGGGTCTAGTTTCCAAAATGGTGTCATTTGTGGGGGGTTTCCACTGTTTAGGCACATCAGGGGCTCTCCAAACGTGACATGGCGTCCGATCTCAATTCCAGCCAATTCTACATTGAAAAAGTAAAACGACACTCCTTCTCTTCCAAGCTCTGCGATGCACCCAAACAGTGGTTTACCCCCACATATGGGGTATCGACGTACTCAGGAGAAATTGCACAACAACTTTTGTGGTCTAATTTCTCCTGTTACCCTTGTGAAAATAAAAATTTGGGGGAAAAAAGATCATTTTTGTAGAAAAAATGTGATTTTTTATTTTCACGGCTTTACGTTATAAACTTCTGTGAAGCACTTGGGGGTTCAAAGTGCTCACCACACATCTTGATAAGTTCCTTAAGGGGTCTAGTTTCCAAAATGGTATCACTTGTGGGGGGTTTCCACTGTTTAGGCACATCAGGGGCTCTCCAAACGCGACATGGCATCCGATCTCAATTCCAGCCAATTCTGCATTTAAAAAGTCAAACGGTGCTCCTTCACTTCCAAGCTCTGCGGTGCGCCCAAACAGTGGTTTACCCCCACATATGGGGTATCGACGTACTCAGGAGAAATTGCACAACAACTTTTGTGGTCTAATTTCTCCTGTTACCCTTGTAAAAATAAGAATTTGTGGGCGAAAAAATCATTTTTGTGAAAACAAATGCGATTTTTTATTTTCACAGCTCTACGTTATAAACTTCTGTGAAGCACTTGGGGGTTCAAAGTGCTCACCACACATCTAAATAAGTTCCTTAAGGGGTTTAGTTTCCAAAATGGTGTCACTTGTGGGGGGTTTCCACTGTTTAGGCACATTAGGGGCTCTCCAAACGCGACATGGCGTCTGATCTCAATTCCAGCCAATTCTGCATTGAAACAGTCAAACGGCGCTCCTTCACTTCCAAGCTCTGCGGTGCGCCCAAACAGTGGTTTACCTCCACATATGGGGTATAAGCGTACTCAGGAGAAATTGCACAACAAAATTTGTGGTTAAATTTCTGTTTTTACACTTGTGAAAATTTAAAAAAATGGTTCTGAAGTCAAATGTTTGCAAAAAAAAGTTAAATGTTCATTTTTTTCTTCCACGTTGTTTCAGTTCCTGTGAAGTACGTAAAGGGTTAATAAACTTCTTGAATGTGGTTTTGAGCAGCTTGAGGGGTGCAGTTTTTAGAATGGTGTCACACTTGGTTATTTTCTATCATATAGACCCCTCAAAATGACTTCAAAGGTGATGTGGTCCCTAAAAAAACATGGTGTTGTAAAAATGAGAAATTGCTGGTCAACTTTTAACCCTTATAACTCCCTAACAAAAAAAAATTTTGTTTCCAAAATTGTGCTGATGTAAAGTGGACATGTGGGAAATGTTATTCATTAACTATTTTTCGTGACATATCTCTCTGATTTAAGGGCATAAAAATACAAAGTTTAAAAATTGCAAAATTTTAAAAAATTTCGCCATATTTCTGTTTTTTTCATAAATAATCGCAAGTAATATCGAAGAAATGTTACCACTAACTTGAAGTACAATATGTCACGAAAAAACAATCTCAGAATCAGCGGGATCCGATAAAGCGTTCCAGAGTTATAACCTCATAAAGTGACAGTGGTCAGAATTGTAAAAATTGGCTCGGTCATTAAGTACCAAATTGGCTCTGTCACTAAGGGGTTAAGAGAAGCATAGAGTCTAGATCATGTGAAGTAATTATCCCCCTCTACTCCTTGGTCAGGCCTCATATGGAATACTGTGTCCAGTTCTGGGCACCACATTTTAAAAAAAACACATTGAAAAACCTGTCCCCAGGTGTAGTTTGTTTAAAAAATTAAAAAAAATTAACAAAGTTTGTTTTATTCACCCTCCCCGGGTCCAGTCTTGAGTCTCTACTGCTGCTCCCGGATGGTTTGTTGAGCGGTGGCATGGTGCGTCCGCTCAGCAAGCCAGGTGGAATATATTGTGACAGGAGCGTGGGAATGCAGTGTTTAGCGCTGACTTGAGTAAGATCACCGGAGGTCATAGCTGATGAACCCCGGTCACCTCACGTCACCGCTCGCTGCGTCAGAAAGTTTGTGTGTTTCTTTCAAATAAAGGACTTTACTCGGTCTGTGTGTTTATTACATTTTACCATGGGGTTAGTAATGGGGATGCCTCTCCATTACTAATCCCTGGGATTGATGTCAGCTGACAATACAAAGGTGACATTAACCTCAATACTATGACCCCATTTGTCACCGCACCAGGGAAAGTGGAAAAAGCAGAGGATAAGTGCCAGAAATGGTGCATCTAAGTAATGCATCATTGCTAGGGCGGCTGAGGGCTGATGCTGTTAGTCTGGGAGGGGGCCAATATCCATGTCTCCTTCCTAGCCTCTTAATATCAGCCCACAGTTGTCTGCTTATCTTTTGCTGGTTATAAATTATAGGGGGGACCCCACGTCATTTTTTCTTGGGTCCCCCTTGTTAATAACCGGTAAAGGCTAAGTATACAGCTTTAAGCTGATATTAATAGCCTGGAAAAATCCATGTTTATTATCCCCTTCTCAGACTATAATAATCAGCCTCCAGATGTCGGCTTTCCCTCAGCTGGTTAAAGGGAACCTGTCACCTGAATTTGGCGGGACCTTTTTTCGGTCCGATGGGTGGTGTTTTCGGGTCTTTTATTCACCCCTTCCTTTCCCGCTGGGCGCACGCTGGCCGCAATATTGTCTTGAAGTTGATTCGCTTTCCTCCGTAGAACACGCGTGCGCAAGGCAATCTTGCCTTGCACACGCGCAGTATGCTTTGCCCAACTGTGGGCAAAGCTGAAAAGCATTAGTGCGCATGCGCCGGCGCACTATGTCCCGGAACACAGCAAAATACTTCGGGGATATAGTGCGCCGGCGCATGCGCACTAATGCTTTTCAGCTTTGCCGAAAGCGAATCAACTTCAAGACAATATTGCGCCCAGTGGGAAAGGAAGGGGTGAATAAACCACCCGAAAACACCGCCCATCGGACCGAAAAAAGGGCCCGCCAAATTCAGGTGACAGGTTCCCTTTAAGAAAAATTAGAGGGACCCCCACGCCATTTTTTTCTTTAAATTCTTTAGTTATTAGATGCATACATGTACAGTAAGCTATACACACTGCCATGAAGATACATCTCACCTACATATTTCTATCTATCTGTGTAAAAGATTGTTTTCTTAGTTCGAAAACTAGCTTTAAAATACATAGAGAATTACGGTATGTAAAAGTTGATATTAAAAATGCATGTCATACAGATTGCATATGGATGCTGGGTGAGAAAAATCGCGTTGTACCCACATGACACTCGTCTGATTTTTCTGGATCAACATCGGACCGAGTTTTTAAACGCTAACATGTCTCCAGCCTTACATTGAGAAAGTGATTACGATTCCATATGGAAAACAATACATAGCAACCCTATGCTGTTATCAGTGCCTCTTAATAAAAGCATATCTTACGGTGGCTCAGTGGTTAGCACTGTCTCTTTACTGTCCTGGGGTCCTGGGATAAAATCCCACCAAGGACAGCAACTGCAAGGAGTTTGAATGTTCTCCCCGAGTTTGTGTGTGTTTCCTCCGGGTTCTCCAGTTTCCTCCCACATTACAAAGACATACTGATAGGGAATGTAGAGTGTGAGCCCCAATGGGGACAGCGATGTCTGTAAAGTGCTGCAGAATTAATTGTGCTGTATAAGTGAGTAAAATAAATAAATATCTTGCTCTGCCTAGCTTGGTATTGGAATCTATCAGCAGGTTTTTGCTATATACCGTAATCTAAGAGCAGCACGATGTAGGGGCAGGGACCCTGATTCCAGCAATGTGCCACTTACTTAGCTGCTTGCTGCAGTTTTGATAAAAATCATTGATTTATCTTCTGCAGATCTAGCAGTTCTCAGAATGCTGAGCCCTGTATAACCTCAGCCACACCACTGATTGGCTTCTTTCTATGTACACTGTGCATAGGCAGAAAGCAGCTAATCAGTGGGTGGACCACAGTTGGACTGTTAGCCACGAAACACCTAGTCCTGTAGTGATAATCTACTGCTGATAAAACACTGATTTTATTGAAACAGCAACACACAATCCAGTGAATTACACATTGCTGCAATCAGGGTCTGAGCCCCTCCATCATGCTGCTCTCAAGATTACATAGCAAAACCCTACTGACAATTTCCATTTAAAGCCGATGCAGAAAAAATGAAGCAAAATTCCAGAAAAAAAACAAAAACAAAACACATTGTAGCAAAAAAAACGCCAAGTGCAAAACAAGTGTAAGTCTGTAGGAATATATAAAAATAATTTTTATTTCCATTGCGCCAAAATATTCTGCAGCACTTTACATTTTAGAGAGAACATATTAAATAAATATTTACAGTGTTTTTTTTATCCTCACTTTCTATGATTTTTTTTCTGTTTTTCTTTTAGAGTATTGTTTTATATGCTGCGCTGATAGGTTCGGTGCCATCCAAACTATGTCTTACACATCTGTACACCCTACTGAGATGTCGCACTGCTTGTACCGATGGAGCTATAGTCTCCTATACGTAATATCATGACTCATTTCATTTCCTAATAAATGTGATTGCTCCTATTAATAAGCCCATATGCATATTCAGCAGACGGACTGTACCGTACTCCATTTACTCTACGTTCCGGACCAAATCATGATGTATGGTGCAGGGTGTGCTAAATAAGCAAGTAAATGAGAAGGGAATGACTCGGGGAGCTCTCGAGCAGCACATTATGAAACTGATTGAAGTTTTATTATGATTCATGCCGCCTTGGAATTCACAGCTGCAATCCCGGCCAAGTGGCAATGGCAGCTACCACAATTGACACCAGAAGTAATTATACAAGGACACATCAAACAAAACAGACCGTTGGCAGCAATATGGAAAGAAATTGCAAAAAGATTACAGAGGATCATTGTCATAGAATTTATTGTACACACATACATACAAAACCGAGGAGCCCCAAGGCGTCACATAAGACGAGCTCATCCAGAAAGTGGTCGCAATGCAGAATGAGCTGTAACTTTGCCGAGCATTATAGCAATGGCCTTCAGTCTGTTAGTCCCATATGTCCTACTACAATATCGGAAACCAACTGGTACGGTATGTCCACAAATGACCCTACAGAGAGGAGGGCTCAGATACATTCACTAACGGAAACTGAGCAAAGAGATTGGATGGTAATATGGTGATAAACTTGTGCGCTCTGATGATGGCGGGGTATCCTATTTATCCTGCTAGCCACCATAGTTTTGGATATCACTGATCTATATCTATGAGGTCAAGGTTAGTAGCACCCTATTGCTAAGGTCACATTTACACCTAAGTTATTTTCCTGGTATGCAAAAAAAATAAACAATGAAGTCATGCATCTGATTTTCATTCATTTTTGATCCATGTGTCATCTGTTTTTAGGGAAAAAAAAGATGGAGGTTTTCCAAAATTCTTCTATTTGTCATGATCCAGGCTGGGTTTTGGTTTTGTCTTTCCTTTCCCGGTCTGATCATGTCAGGGGTTAACTTTCCCTGCCTCGGTCCCGTGTCTGGTCTGCTATATCTTGGTGCTGCTAGCTGTGTGCAGTGCCAGCTATATTGCTTGCCTTCGGTGTGCTAGCTGGCTCTGGTGAGTTCCCGACCCATGTATGTTGACCTTCTTCCTACCCGTTCATGCCCCTTTTCCCTTGTGTGTTTGGATTCCCCAGTATTGACTTTAGCTTGGCTCTGACCTGATTTTGTCTCTCCCTTCTGGTGTTTCTGCTACTGACTAGTACTCTGCAAGATAAATAGACATGCTGCAGTCTAGAAAGATGCGCTGCATGTACGGTTATGCAGGGAAGCTGTCTGCGTGTTTGTATGCATAGTGGAGATGGGATTTCATAAAATCCCCTCCACTATGCTGTAACATCTGGACGCTGCGGATTGGATGCTGTGGCTGTACGCAGCGTCCAATCCGCAGCAAATACTGAAGGAATACGCCCCATGGAAACATAAACTTAGGGTATGTTTCCACGTTCAGGAAGCCTTCAGTATTTGCTGCGGATTGGACGCTGCCTACAGCCACAGAGTCCAATCCGCAGCATCCAGATGTTACAACATAGTGGAGGGGATTTTATGAAATACCGTCTCCACTATGCGTTTAGGGCCGCATCCGTGTTCCACATAATGCTCCATACAGAATAATGAGCCCCATATATTGCTCCATACAGAATCACGAGCCCCCATATATTGCTCCACACAGATAATGAGCCCCATATATTGCTCCATACAGTTTTATGGGCACCACATAGTGCTCCATACAGAATAATGAGCCCCATATATTGCTCCATAAAGTATTATGGGCACCACATAGTACTTCATACAGTACAATGAGCCCCATATATTGCTCCATACAGAATAATGAGCCCCATATATTGCTCCATACAGAATAATGAGCCCCATATATTGCTCCACACAGAATAATGAGCCTCATATATTTCTCCATACAGTATTATGGGCACCATATAGTGCTCTATACAGAATAATGAGCCCCATATATTGCTCCATACATTATGGGCACCACATTTTGCTCCATACAGTATAATGAGCCCATAAATTGCTCTATACCTTATATAATAGGCCCCTTATATTGCTCCATATAATATAATGAGCCCCATATATTGCTCCATATAATATAATGAGCCCCATATATTGCACCATACTGTATAATGGGCCCCATATAATGCTTCATAAAGAATAATGAGCCCCATATATTGCTAGATACATAATGGGTCCCATATAATGTTCCATACAGTATATGATGGGCTCCATATACAGTGCCTTGCGAAAGTATTCGGCCCCCTGGAATTTTTCAACCTTTTCCCACATATCATGCTTCAAACATAAAGATACCAAATGTAAATTTTTGGCAAAGAATCAACAACAAGTGGAACACAATTGTGAAGTTGAACAAAATTTATTGGTTATTTTGAATTATTGAATTATGCTCCAATATTTGATGGGCCCCATATATTGTTCCATATATAATGGTCCCCATATAATGCTCCATACACTATAGGATGGGCCCCATAGTGTATAATGTGCCCCATATATTGCTCCATACAGAATAGTCCCCATATAATGCTCCATATGTAATGGGCCCCATATAATGTTCCATATATAGTGGGTTCCATATGATGCTCCAGTGTATGATGGGCTCCATATATGATGCTCCAGGGTATAATGCTCCATATATGATTGTGCCCATATATAACGCTCCAAACATAAACAAAAAAAATGAAATACTCACCTCTCCTCACTGACTGCTGCTCTGCTCCGGACTCCTCACCATCACCGTCTTCTGGCTCTCTGCACTGTGACTGTTCAGGCAGAGGGCGCACGGACGTGATGTCATCATGCCATCTGACCTGAACGTCACAGTCAGAGGCCGCGGAAGACGCTGCAGTGGTGGAACGGGGAGAGGTATCGCAAGTGCCGGGCTCTGATCAAGCGGGGGGGGGGGGGCACTCGCGGGCATCGGCACTGGCACAGACACTTGGCACTCATAGCACTCTGGTGTCTCTGACGGCAAGTGCCCACTCCCCCCTGGTCAGGGCCTTGGCACTTGCCTGGGTAAACCGGGTGCTGACGCCGGCTCAGAGCCATGGAGAACATTCTGCTGCCTGCAACATCCTCCAGCAAGACCGGTTTGGCAGTGGGTCAGTAATGGTGTGGGGTCGCATTTCTTTGCATTTCCATGTGCTCGCCAGAGGTAGCCTGACTGCCATTAGGTACCGAGATTAGATTTTCAGACCCATTATGAAACCATGCTGGTGTGGTTGACCCTGGGTTCCTTATGATGCAGGACAATGCCAGACCTCATGTGGCTCGAGTGTGTCAGCCAGCAAGTATTGGAAAAAATACGTTTTTTAACCGGTGAGTGTCATCCGTTTCTTTAGGGTGGCACGCCGGCTCACGGAGCACTTACTGCGGTATATATGCCTGCAGTATCAGTTCACGCAACACCTGTGCACTGCGTGGGCTTCCCCGCTTTGCGGATTTATACTTTGTTGGAGCTATAAAGGCAGCATCTCCTCATTCATTTAACAAACTACCCAGTTAATTATTATATAGAAGCAGATGTAACATTTTTAATGAAGATAATATAATATTTGCATTTAGCTGAACCTCCAGAGTCAATATTACTGGTGGGCCCTTGGCATACCAGTCCGAAGTTGGGCACACGGATGCCATCCCCATGCTGTCCATGTTTAACATTGCAAAGTATAGAAGCTTTGTCATTGATTTATCCATCCGTGAAAAACGCTGATGGTAAAAATGGACACACTGATGATACCAGTACCATTTTTTTCACGTATGTGACGGACGTGTGAATGAAGCCTGGTACATTGGTAAGAGTGAACAGTTAAAAAAATATGCAAATTGCCTCTTCTGAGAAAAAGAGGACTTTATAGCGCCACCTGTTGGTCGTAGCGATCCTACAAGTCACAATCAACCCTTTAACGAGTCTTGCAATATGACTTAGGATAAAAGCCAAATCAGTATCTCAATTCGCAGACACGGTGTTTCGGGCTGTTGGCCCTCGTCAGTGCGAAGCATGAGAACTGATTTGGCTAGGTGAGAGGCTCTGGACTGGGGTCTAAGGGGTATCGTTTCAGCCTTCCAGGAGAAACGTTACCCCTTAGACCCCAGTTAAAAAAAAAAGTCCAGACCCTCTACCTTCTTCATGGGGAAAAATAGATGAGAAAAAAACAAACAAAAGCAACTAGGATGCAAATTAGATAACTGGAGAAAAAACATTGGTCCATCCGTTTTTTTACCCAACAGTTATTAATCATTTACAGTTTCCTTTGTTACAGAATTGAAATGTATCCATAAAAATCGGATGTTATACTGTGGTTCCGCACGGCATGACATTTTTTCTCGCATCCATAGACTTGAATGGAGAAGTACGGAAACTGGTGTATTCTGAGATTTTTTCGGTCTGAGAACAAAATCGTTCATCTGCACTGCCCCAGTGAATAACATTGCTCCGAGTACTGTCCGTTTTTTAATGGATAGCACTTGGATAGAAAATACTTTCGAATGCAGGAGCCCTAAACAAAAAAAGTATAATGCGGCACAAATACTGCCTCATGTATAAAAAGCATCAGTAAATGGGATAGCACAACGAAGATATATAAAAAATTTGTGTTCTGCCATACAAATCATATAATAGGTGCGTGAAATGCAACCGAAAATATAAAAAAAGAGCCCATTTTACAAGATCCTATGGTGATTTACGCCCAAGTATCTCTAAAAATATCATTTATTTTGCCTTCCTACGGTAAGAATATATTAATCATGTTTTTCCAGGCTGACATCTGCCCTGCATGCTCCACTACTGCAATGAAACCGTCAGGATGTGAGATGCTGCTGACATTCTCCTTATCACATAGTAGCACTAAAAGTCCTTGAGGTCGGGTGATCTGTCTTCATCAAAGGGACGAGAAGTAGCTAAAAGCGTAATTTATGTAAATCCTTGACGTCTGATGATCATCTCGTCTTCATTCGGAGATAGGCAGGCGAGCTTAAGACAGAAATGCTAACGCAACAAAAGACAACATGGTCGCCCTAAAGCAGAGCGCAGACACGAGCCGCCTAGCAGCTCTGCCAGAACTAATGGTCACAAATGAGATTTAACGTTACATTGTGAGCTGCATCCTTTAAGCCGCAATCTGTTTTTGCTACAAAGACTGCTATAATGCAGTGGAACCGAGCTTGTGATATAACGTAAGACTGGAAATGCCATCAATGCACCAATTATGCCACACGATGTACTTAAAGCAACTCTGTAAGCACAAAATGACTGCTCAAACCAAGCACAGACGCTCTGTGCACCATTGTCGGGGCCGTGTACCTTCTTGTTTTCCCTCTATCCCCACCCTCCCGTGGTGTCACAGGTTTGTTAGGTGTGACAGTCATCCTGGATCCGGCTGTAGAAGGTCATTACGATTAGCTCTGCAAGCACCTACATCTCTATGGAGTGATATCCTTCTTCCTCTAGGACCCAACAGTTATCTTCACCTTCGGCTGCTAATTAACACACCCTTGCTGAAGGTTTAAATACCTTCAGTCTCTTCAGCAAGGTGCTGCTGTTAGCTTAATTTCCCCGTCTGGTTGGAAGTACTAGCAGTCAGCTAGTGCCTTCTTGGAGTACTCATGCAGGATGGCTGGCGTGATATCTCAGTGGTCTTATCAAGCTAAGTGTATCCTCTTGTTTGAAAACCCTCTGTCTTTAGTTGTAGTGGGGGCTGACTAACGTTACCGTCCCCTCCCTATCCTGGGCCATCGCTAGGGTCAGGCAGGGATTAGGTTCCTGCTCAGCGATAGGTGCAGAACGTATTTAGGGACGTCAGGCGAGACAGGGTGTTGTTAGATCTGCCTAGGGGTCTACCCCCCCCCTTACCTAGTGTTTGGGCTTCCCCTCCCTCTCCCCGTCGTTGTGCACCTTGCTTCTCCCTCACCCAGCATGACACTTGGATCCTGTAAACCAGAGCTTTCACTCACAGACGAAGAGTGGAGATGGATAAAAAACAAGTGGCTGGGAAGCTGCAGTGATCTGTTCAGCCACGACAAGGAGCACCGAGAGCCTGTGCTTGGTTTGAACAGTAATTTTGTGCTGATAGATAAATTATAAAATGAATTTTAAAAGTTAAAAAAAAAAAGTTTTAAAAGAAAAAACGAGGAAACAGAGAATAAATCAGATGTTAAGAAAAGGCGAGGAAGGCAAAATTGGTTTGTTCATGGAAACAATTTAGCTACATGTACAAGGAAATCAAACGTAAAACTTTGACGTAGATTTTTTCTTTTTATGGAATGGCAATAGAAACAGTTCTTGTAAAGTGTTGACGTACCGCATATTTAAGGTTTATAGGGTATATTTACAAGGTGCAGCTGTGCTGTGGTTCTTGACATGTGTCCAAGCAACACACATAGGTTTAAAGGTGTTGTCTGGCTGTAATGTACAAGTCTGCAGATCGGTTTGCCGCGACATAGAAGAGCCAGAAGACCGCAACATCTGATTTCTCTTATTCCTGCACTGATTAAAAGCACTTCACCTTCATATATGGTGCAGTTTTATTTTAGCAGCGCAGGGATTAATCTGCTCAGTTGAGAGTTTCTGGAGGCTTTCCTGCATTAAGGCTCTCAGCTGTTCAATATTAGCCACTGATATCTCCTATACAAACTGGGCCCTAGCTAGCACTCATTGTCAGAGTAGCTTGTGCTGCATGGCTGGAGGTTATTTGAGGTGTTTATCTGTGACTATTGCTAGGTTTTGGGTGTGTGCTAATTTACCTTCTTCTCCTACTTTGGTTTTACCCCATCCTCCACTCCCTGGTGCATTCCTCTGTTGTTTGTGTATGTATGACTGGTATTTTCCTTTATCCCTGTTCGTATTACCTTGTTAGTCTGGTTGGTGTATTACAGTACACTGCTACTTCCCTCTTCCCTGAGTGGGGAAGGGTACAAACTGAGGGCGGATTCAGAAGCTACGGCTAGCTATGTGGCCCCAGCGTCTTCACCATCAGAAGTAATTCGGGGGAACAGGGCGAGCTAGGGCGCCCCTAGCATTAGGGACAGGGAAGGAGTCCCTGGTCTCGGGACACCCGACAACAGAGTCGAGACAGCTACTCTATGTGACTGCAAACTTGGGAATCCTTCCAGCGAGTACACTGCGCACGGTGAGGATTCTCCGATGCCAGGAGAGGGCAGTCATGAGAATGCAAGTATGCAATTTGAATTCTTCAGGCCACATGCCGACTAGAAGTGGCCTTGTCCAATACACTTACATTGAAATACGCTTCTCACATCTAGTCAGCATGTGGCCTCATGTATGCAAATCGCATACCTGTGGTCATATGCCCGTCACCAGAGAATCCTCACAGCGTGCACAGAAAGCACATAGAGTGATTGCAGACTAGTACCCTAATGCCAGACAACCTCATTAATGCAAATTACCACCAGTTCATAAGAACCACATATTTGTCTCCATGCACTTGCATTCTAAGGCATCGTATAGTGGAGGTTGGTGCCAGACACATTTTCTTATTAAAGGCTCTTCCTGCAGCTCCTCCGCGGGCACCTAGGGGGGTGGTTAAGTGATGCACAGGGTGGAGTGTCGCATTCATATATAGTTCACACACCGGCCGGTAGCAACTGCAGATGAACAGCGGAGAGGAGCACTAATCCAATTTGTGCAAAGATCACTAATTTATTCCACTGAAGCACTGCTGAGAAGTGAGCGACAGCTCCAGTGCGCACTCTGAGTACTTCATCACCATCTCTCCATGTTAGTGCGCGCTATGTAACCAGTCTAGACTGGGGGAGAAGGAGGCTGGTGGTGTGGTGTCTTGTTTATGTGGTCATGGCCACCAGTGTTTGACTGGACAAATGGTTGGGGGAGTGGTGCGCTCACCTACAGCAGGGTGACTGGACAGGTGGTGAAGATGGTGGCTCATGCGTGCTAGCGTTGACCTGACCAGAGGGGTGGAGGATGCACTTGCAAGGAGTCATTATTAAAGGGGTTGAATACTTCTTTTGTAAGTGCACACAACTGAAAGTGTGTGGGACCGGCGGATATAGCGAAGTACAGCACACGGCTTTCTCCAGCATGCGTGGTGAACACTCCATTCCTTTGGGGGCATTCTAGAGCTCTGATCTCGAGATCAGTAGATGGCCAAGCAGTCGGACCCCCACTGATCAGAATGTTATTACTTATCCTGTTGGGAACAGCACTTTAAAACTCCATGCATCTTGGCTGGATGTGAATGTGTATAGGGGAGCCGGGAGGGATCGCGGTTATCCTAAATGCCCATTAATAAGCACCGATCTACTATGTAAAAGTCGATCAGGGCTCATTTCCTGGCCAGTTCAGCGGGCCCACACAAACTGATGGGGACAGACCAATGGATAATGCAATCAAGATACCCTCCAGTATCTTGTTATCGGCCGCACATCACCTGTTTACATGGGGGATGTGCTGCCGATGATTTTTATACTGGTATAAATGAGCCTTTTTCTTGTTTATCAGGTGATTGGCAGCATGGGTACATGGGCCGATGCCAGGTATAGGTGTACGCTCTGACTCACCAAGAGGTGGTGTGCGCACAGAAAGTGCCTGCGGCAACTCCAAATACGGCCAGGACAGGATTTACATTTTTTTCTAACAATGCCAAGCACTGTGCTCGGCTGCTCTTCAGCACACCCATTAGAATGAATGGCGCGGCAGTGCGTATGATCGACCTGTGTATGATTCACACAGGGGATTTCAGAGGGTCAGACCCATAGCACAGTTGGAATGACTAAGACCTAGCTGTTGAAACGTGTTGGTTTTGCCTCCAGAGTATAAGTGGTATGCCATTGTCCTTGCTTTTATAATGATAATACAATAAACGTTGTTTTATTCATAAAGTCCATCATTGGATAAAACCTCCATGGATAGGGGATTACTTTCAAACTTGAAAAAGCCCCTTTAAGAAGATTTTCCACCCAATACTGGCATACCCATCCCAGTGCCAGCACTGCCCCACCATCACCCACAGTCCTCCCCTACTTATCCCCAAAACAGTCTGTTGCCACATATCCCCCATAACAGTCCTCTCCTGCCTAACCCCCATAACAGTCCTCTCCTGCATATCCCCCATAACAGTTCTCCCCTACCTATCCCCCATAACAGTCCTCTCCTGCATATCCCCCATAACAGTCCTCTCCTGCATATCCCCCATAACAGTCCTCTCCTGCCTAACCCCCATAACAGTCCTCTCCTGCATATCCCCCATAACAGTGCTCTCCTACCTATCCCCCATAACAGTCCTCTCCTGCATATCCCCCATAACAGTCCTCTCCTACATATCCCCCATAACAGTGCTCTCCTACATATCCCCCATAACAGTCTCTCCTACATATCCCCCATAACAGTCCTCTCCTACATATCCCCCATAACAGTGCTCTCCTACATATCCCCCATAACAGTGCTCTCCTACATATCCCCCATAACAGTCTCTCCTACATATCCCCCATAACAGTCCTCTCCTACATATCCCCCATAACAGTGCTCTCCTACATATCCCCCATAACAGTTCTCCCCTGCATATCCCCATAACAGTGCTCTCCTGCATATCCCCATAACAGTGCTCTCCTGCATATCCCCCATAACAGTGCTCTCCTGCATATCCCCATAACAGTGCTCTCCTGCATATCCCCCATAACAGTTCTCCCCTGCATATCCCCATAACAGTGCTCTCCTGCATATCCCCATAACAGTGCTCTCCTGCATATCCCCCATAACAGTTCTCCCCTGCATATCCCCATAACAGTGCTCTCCTGCATATCCCCATAACAGTGCTCTCCTGCATATCCCCCATAACAGTGCTCTCCTGCATATCCCCCATAACAGTGCTCTCCTGCATATCCCCCATAACAGTCCTCTCCTGCATATCCCCCATAACAGTCCTCTCCTGCATATCCCCCATAACAGTCCTCTCCTGCATATCCCCCATAACAGTCCTCTCCTGCATATCCCCCATAACAGTGCTCTCCTGCATATCCCTATAACAGTGCTCTCCTACATATCCCCCATAACAGTGCTCTCCTGCATATCCCTATAACAGTGCTCTCCTACATATCCCCCATAACAGTCTCTCCTACATATCCCCCATAACAGTTCTCCCCTACATATCCCCATAACAGTGCTCTCCTGCATATCCCTATAACAGTGCTCTCCTACATATCCCCCATAACAGTCTCTCCTACATATCCCCCATAACAGTTCTCCCCTACATATCCCCATAACAGTGCTCTCCTGCATATCCCTATAACAGTGCTCTCCTGCATATCCCCATAACAGTGCTCTCCTGCATATCCCTATAACAGTGCTCTCCTACATATCCCCCATAACAGTCTCTCCTACATATCCCCCATAACAGTCCTCTCCTACATATCCCCATAACAGTGCTCTCCTACATATCCCCCATAACAGTTCTCCCCTACATATCCCCATAACAGTGCTCTCCTGCATATCCCCATAACAGTGCTCTCCTGCATATCCCTATAACAGTGCTCTCCTACATATCCCCATAACAGTGCTCTCCTGCATATCCCCATAACAGTGCTCTCCTGCATATCCCTATAACAGTGCTCTCCTACATATCCCCATAACAGTGCTCTCCTGCATATCCCCATAACAGTGCTCTCCTGCATATCCCTATAACAGTGCTCTCCTACATATCCCCATAACAGTGCTCTCCTGCATATCCCCATAACAGTGCTCTCCTGCATATCCCTATAACAGTGCTCTCCTACATATCCCCCATAACAGTCTCTCCTACATATCCCCCATAACAGTGCTCTCCTGCATATCCCCCATAACAGTCCTCTCCTGCATATCCCCCATAACAGTGCTCTCCTACATATCCCCCATAACAGTCTCTCCTACATATCCCCCATAACAGTTCTCCCCTACATATCCCCATAACAGTGCTCTCCTGCATATCCCCCATAACAGTGCTCTCCTGCATATCCCTATAACAGTGCTCTCCTACATATCCCCCATAACAGTCTCTCCTACATATCCCCCATAACAGTGCTCTCCTGCATATCCCCCATAACAGTCCTCTCCTGCATATCCCCCATAACAGTGCTCTCCTACATATCCCCCATAACAGTCTCTCCGACATATCCCCATAACAGTTCTCCCCTACATATCCCCATAACAGTCCTCTCCTGCATATCCCCCATAACAGTCCTCTCCTGCATATCCCCCATAACAGTGCTCTCCTACATATCCCCCATAACAGTCTCTCCTGCATATCCCCATAACAGTTCTCCCCTACATATCCCCATAACAGTGCTCTCCTGCATATCCCCCATAACAGTGCTCTCCTGCATATCCCTATAACAGTGCTCTCCTACATATCCCCCATAACAGTCCTCTCCTGCATATCCCCCATAACAGTGCTCTCCTACATATCCCCCATAACAGTCTCTCCTGCATATCCCCATAACAGTTCTCCCCTACATATCCCCATAACAGTCCTCTCCTGCATATCCCCCATAACAGTGCTCTCCTGCATATCCCCCATAACAGTGCTCTCCTGCATATCCCTATAACAGTGCTCTCCTACATTACATACCCCCCTTCCCTTCTCTCCCCTCCCATGCTGTCTCCTACTCTCCTCTCCTCCGTCTTCAGGTCACACTGCTGCATCCAGTCCCTTTCGTCTTTTTGCAGTCTGGTCACATGACCTCGCTTAACCGTCTGCATTCCGGCAGCTCCCGCGTTATTATGGTTACCGGCTGTTTCTATGTCACGTGGGAATATACACAGGACCGATGGGCGGCGCTTCCTGGAGCTCGGAGCTCGGATTGGTTGAGGCAGAAAACAATTACCCAGGAAACAGCGTCGGGGGGCGGAGATTGTGAGAGAACCCGGAAGGAAGGTGGAAAGTAAACATGTATTGTGGGAGGAGCGATGAGAACGGCGCCTGCTGGATACGGGCGGAGAGTGACTGAGAGCGGCGGCTCCCGGTGACACAGGCGGTACTGACCGGTGGTCGGCTGAGGAGGTAAGGGCTGATAACGGGCCTGGGAGCAGAGACCTGGGGCCGCCATTACTGCGCTGTGCAGGGGACTGGCCGCAAGTGTCAGGGCTGCTCACTCTCCGTACACGGGTGAGACACGGGCTGGCACAGTGTGTGAACACGGACCAAGTGTGCACAGGAAGTGTAGTGTGTCCATAGAGGTCGATGGCAGTGAGCTATGGCCGCTGTGCAGAGATGAGACATTGTGCTGGAAGGAAGTGTCCGGCTCGGGGTGACGATCTAGGGATACGGGGGATCTAAGGACACGGAGGATCTAGGGATGTGAGGGATCTAAGGACACGGAGGATCTAGGGATGCGAGGGATCTAAGGACACGGAGGATCTAGGGACGCGGGGGATCTAGGGACGCGGGGGATCTAGGGACGCGGGGGATCTAGGGACGCGGGGGATCTAGGGACGCGGGGGATCTAGGGACGCGGGGGATCTAGGGACGCGGGGGATCTAGGGACGCGGGGGATCTAGGGATGCGAGGGATCTAAGGACACAGAGGATCTAGGGATGCGGGGGATCTAAGGACACGGAGGATCTAGGGATGCGAGGGATCTAAGGACACGGAGGATCTAGGGATGTGAGGGATCTAAGGACACGGAGGATCTAGGGACGCG
Source organism: Ranitomeya variabilis (assembly GCF_051348905.1). Classification (NCBI taxonomy): domain Eukaryota; kingdom Metazoa; phylum Chordata; class Amphibia; order Anura; family Dendrobatidae; genus Ranitomeya; species Ranitomeya variabilis. The sequence goes on from NC_135233.1 coordinate 465,008,443, forward strand.
GGGGATCTAGGGACGCGGGGGATCTAGGGACGCGGGGGATCTAGGGACGCGGGGGATCTAGGGACACGGAGGATCTAGGGATGCGAGGGATCTAAGGACACGGAGGATCTAGGGACGCTGGGGATCTAAGGACACAGAGGATCTAAGGACACAGAGGATCTAGGGACGCGGGGGATCTAGGGACGCGGGGGATCTAGGGACGCGGGGGATCTAGGGACGCGGGGGATCTAAGGATATGGACCTCTTTACGGACGATCTAAGCATATGGACGTCTTTGGTGATGTCGTGTTTTCTTTTTTTAATGCGTGTATTTTAAGTTAAAAAAAATATATTGTGTAAAGCCCCCATACACATACGGCTGATGTCATCTTCCCCCGCAGACAGTGAGCGGCTCAGCTGACAGTGTAAGGGTACGTTCAGACTGTGCACATCGGTCTGAGATGTGACTCCAGTGCACAGACTGGTTGCGTCTTTGCAGACCTGAGCGTAACCGCCTCAGTAATACATGAGACCTGCGGCCAGTCCTAGCATTGCGGCCCGACATGCACGGACATCTCAATGAGCCATAATGTATGTGGGGTCCCAGAACAGAGGATGTCGGGGAGAGAAGGATCTGGCCTGTCTGATTGTGGAATGCCGATCCTCATGTTCTCCCAGAGATAAACTATCGCCAGAGGTGACAGGTAGCAGAGATCTCCTGTGTATGGCAAAGTGACCAAGATAGCAGTCCAAAGAGCATACCTGACGTGTGCACGACCCCATAGACTAGCAGTGGTGCCAGTGCGAACGGATTGTTGGATTACACTCGGCCTGAAACTGCGCTCGTCTGTACCTGCCATTCTGCTGAACTCATGACCACATCAAAGTTGAGCAGAACTTTCAGATGATCCTAAAACAGTCAAGAGAAGGCCCATAAAAGGCAGATAAGATTCCCAACCTCTCCTATCAGTACCAGCTCCCTGGAGAATTCTTCGGCTGTATTTACACTGCACCTGTATCACATAAGAATTTTCCTACGAACAAATATTCTAATAATCGGGCAGCGTGAACAGGCTGCTGGTCACCCAATATACAGTGGGGAAAAAAAAGTATTTAGTCATTGACCAATTGTGTAAGTTCCCCACTTAGGCTACTTTCACACTAGCGTCGTGAACTGCATGTCGCTATGCGACGTTGCGGCGCACCGACGCTAGCTGTGAAAGCGCCGCACAACGGGGGCAGCGGATGCAGTTTTCCAACGCATCCGCTGCCCTATTGTGAGGTGCAGGGGCGGAGTTCCAGCCGCGCATGTGCGGTCGGAAATGCTGCAGACGACGCACCAAAAAACGTTACAAGCAATGTTTTTTGGTGGCGACGGACCGACGCAACCGTCGCACGACTGTTGCGACGTGTGGCAATGCGTCGTTAATAAAAGTCTATGGAAAAAAAACGCATCCTGCAAGCACTTTTGCAGGATGCGTGTTTTCTGCAAAACGACGCCTAGCGACGTGCAGTGCACGACGCTAGTGTGAAAGTAGCCTTAAAAAGATGAGAGGCCTGTAACAGACATCATAGGTAGACCACAACTATGAGAGTCAAAATGAGAAGACAAATCCAGAAAATCACCTTGTCTGATTTGACAAGATTTATTTTGCATATTATGGTGGAAAATAAGTATTTGGTCATTAACAAAAGTTCATCTCAATATTTTGTTATATATCCTTTGTTGGCAATGGCAGTGTTCAAACATTTTCTGTAAGGCTTCACAAGGTTGGCACACACTGTTGGTGGTATGTTGGCCCATTCCTCCATGCAGATCTCCTCTAGAGCAGTGATGTTTTGGGCCTGTCACTGGGTAACATGGACTTTCGACTCCCTCCAAACGTTTTCTATTGGGTTGAGATCTGGAGACTGGCTAGGCCACACCAGGACCTTCGCATTCTTCTTACGAACACGGTGAGTTTTATTTCTACCAAACAGTTCTACTTTGGTTTCATCAGACCATATGACATTCTCCCAATACACTTTTGGATAATCCAAATGCGCTCTAGCAAAGTTCAGACGGGCCCGGACATGTACTGGCTTATGCAGGGGACACGTCTGGCACTGCAGGATCTGAGTCCCTGGTGGCGTAGTGTGTTGTTGATGGTAGCCTTTGTTACAGTGGTCCCAGCTCTATGCATGTCATTCACTAGGTCCCCCCGTGTGGTTCTGGGATTTTTGCTCACTGTTCTTGTGATCATTTTGACCCCACGAGGTGAGATCTTGCGTGGAGCCCCAGATCGAGGGAGACTATCAGTGTTCTTGTATGTCTTCCATTTTCTTATTATTGCTCCCACAGTTGATTTCTTCACTCCAAGCTGGTTGGCTATTGCAGATTCAGTCTTCCCAGCCTGGTGCAGGGCTACAATTTTGTTTCTGGTGTCCTTCCACAGCTCTTTGGTCTTCACCGCAGTGGAGTTTGGAGTGTGACTGTTTGCGGTTGTGGATAGATATCTTTTATACTGATAACAAGGTCAAACCGGTGCCATTACTTCAGGTAATGAGTGGAGGACAGAGGAGCCTCTTAAAGAAGAAGTTACAGGTCTGTGAGAGCCAGAAATCTTGCATGTTTTTAGGTGACCAAATACTTATTTTCCACCATAATTTGCAAAATAAATCTTGCCAAATCAGACAAGGTGATTTTTCTGGATTTGTTTTCTCATTTTGTCTAAGGGTACCGTCACACAGTGCCATTTTCATCGCTACAACGGCACGATCCGTGACGTCGCAGCGTCGTATGATTATCGCTCCAGCGTCGTAGACTGCGGTCACACTTTGCAATCACGGCGCTGGAGCGATGCCGAAGTCCCCGGGTAACCAGGGTAAACATCGGGTAACTAAGCGCAGGGCCGCGCTTAGTAACCCGATGTTTACCCTGGTTACCAGCGTAAACGTAAAAAAAACAAACAGTACATACTCACATTCCGGTGTCTGTCCCCGGCGTTCTGCTTCTCTGCACTGTGTAAGCACCATAGCCGGAAAGCAGAGCGGTGACGTCACCGCTGTGCTCGCTTTCCGGCCGGCAGGCGCTCACAGTGCAGAGAAGCTGAGACGCCGGAGGACAGGCACCGGAATGTGAGTATGTACTGTTTGTTTTTTTTACGTTTACGCTGGTAACCAGGGTAAACATCGGGTTACTAAGCGCAGCCCTGCGCTTAGTTACCCGATGTTTACCCTGGTTACAAGCGAACACATCGCTGGATCGGTGTCACACACAACGATCCAGCGATGTCAGCGGGTGATCAAGCGACGAAAGAAAGTTCCAAACGATCTGCTACGACGTACGATTCTCAGCAGGGTCCCTGATCGCTGCTGCGTGTCAGACACAGCGATATCGTAACGATATCGCTAGAACGTCACGAATCGTACCGTCGTAGCGATGAAAATGGCACTGTGTGACGGTACCCTTAGTTGTGGTCTACCTATGATGTCAATTACAGGCCTCTCTCATCTTTCTAAGTGGGAGAACTTGCACAATTGGTGGCTGACTAAATACTTTTTCCCCCACTGTATATATCTATATCTGTCGAGAACGATAACATCCTGTGCACAGGATCTATTGGCGATCAGTCTGTCAGGTTGGCCTTCCTAAACATTGTAGTAAATGACCACTGATCGACCCTTTTGTAGCTGATTGGTGGTCGTTTATGGCCACGGGTCAGTCTAAACAAGCCTTTCGCTAACTCATTCTGCAGTCAGAAATAGAAGGCAAACAATACAAAATTTTTAATGAAACCCAATAGAAAAAAAAAAGATTTGTAGCCCAAAGGTGGCTAAAACCTTTTTAAGGGAACTAGTGAAACTTTTACTCTCTACTTAGCGACCCCTTTTCTGGCTGATTGACAGGTCGTTAGCTTTGGTAATCAGCCAGGGGAGAAGCTAGAAGTGCAGCACTGTGGACCCTTAGGTAGGAAATTCCCAGCACCATAAGGTTGGAGCTACATGTGGACACTGGCCACTATATTGTGAGGTTTGGGCACGTGACCCCAGCCTAATAGGGAGCCCGTTTTGATCTTTGCTGTGCGACCTCATCTCTTTTACATATTATTCTGCATACGGTAAAGAATCCTTTATATGTAGAGTCTATGACGGAATTCTTGGGTGGAACACTACTTGGATCGATGCATCTATACGGTGACTGTTATGATCCCAATGGCAGAGGATCTCTGATATTCCGGCAAGATAGAAAAAATATAAATACTGCTCTAGGGAGGTGGAAACTGGGCTAACCGCGTACCTGATCCTGACACAAACAACTAAAAGTAGCCGGTGAACGTGCCTACGTTGGTTCTAGACGTCTCGAGCCAGCCGGAGAACTGACTACCCCTAAAGGGAAAAAATAAGACCTCGCTTGCCTCCAGAGAAATTGAACCCCAAAGATATAGAAAGCCCCCAACAAATAATAACGGTGAGGCAAGAGGAGAACACAAACGTAGAGATGAACTAGATTCAGCAAAGTGAGGCCCAATAGTCTAGATAGCAGAAAATAGATAGTGGACTATGCGGTTAGCAGAAAACCCTACAAAACATCCACGCTGAACATTCAAGAACCCCCACACCGACTGACGGTGTGGAGGGAGAATATCAGCCCACTAGAGCTTCCAGCGAGTCAAAAATCAAATGTAAAGCAAGCTGGACAAAAACACTGAATAATGCAAACGATCCAAATTGTACAAAACAGACTTAGCTTTTCTTGCATGAGGCAGACTGAAAGGAATCCGGAGGAGACCAAATAGGTCTGGATACAACGATGCCAGGCAAGAGACTGAGTCCAGAGGAGACTCAAATAGGAAACACCCGCTGCTTAACGACACAGCTGGAGCTCAGGCCTGCAACAAGACATACCTAACACAATACCGCTAGTGACCACCAGAGGGAGCCCAGAAACACAGTTCACAACAGTACCCCCCCCTTGAGGAGGGGTCACCGAACCCTCACCAAGACCCCCAGGGCGATCAGGATGAGCAGCGTGAAAGGCATGAACCAAATCAGCCGCATGAACATCAGAGGCGACAACCCAGGAATTATCCTCCTGACCATAGCCCTTCCACTTAACTAAATACTGGAGTTTCCGTCTAGAGATACGAGAATCCAGAATCTTCTCCACCACGTACTCCAACTCGCCCTCAACCAAAACCGGGGCGGGAGGCTCAACAGCAGGAACCATAGGTACCACGTACCGCCGCAACAAGGACCTATGGAACACATTATGAATAGCAAAAGACGCTGGAAGATCCAAGCGAAAAGACACCGGGTTAAGGATTTCCAAAATCTTATAAGGACCGATAAAGCGAGGCTTGAACTTAGGAGAGGAGACTTTCAAAGGAACATGCTGAGAAGACAACCAAACCAAATCCCCAACACGAAGTCGGGGACCCACACCGCGGCGGCGGTTGGCAAACCGCTGGGCCTTGTCTTGTGACAATTTCAAATTGTCCACCACATGGTTCCAAATCCGCTGCAACCTATCCACCACAGAATCAACCCCAGGACAGTCAGAAGGTTCAACCTGACCCGAGGAGAAACGAGGATGAAAACCAGAGTTGCAGAAAAAGGGTGAAACCAAGGTGGCAGAACTAGCCCGATTATTAAGGGCAAACTCGGCCAGTGGCAAAAAGGTAACCCAGTCGTCCTGATCAGCAGAAACAAAACATCTCAAATAAGTCTCTAACGTCTGATTAGTTCGCTCGGTCTGGCCATTAGACTGAGGATGAAAAGCCGACGAAAAAGACAAATCAATACCCATCTTAGCACAAAAGGATCGCCAGAATCTGGACACAAACTGGGATCCTCTGTCAGATACAATATTCTCAGGGATGCCATGCAAACGAACCACATTCTGAAAGAACAAAGGAACCAAATCAGAGGAGGAAGGCAACTTAGGCAAGGGCACCAAATGGACCATTTTAGAGAAACGATCGCACACCACCCAGATGACAGACATCTTCCGAGACACCGGAAGATCTGAAATGAAATCCATGGAAATGTGCGTCCAAGGCCTCTTTGGGATAGGCAAGGGCAAAAGCAACCCGCTGGCACGAGAACAGCAAGGCTTAGCCCGAGCACAAATCCCACAGGACTGCACAAAAGAATGCACATCCCGCGACAAGGAAGGCCACCAAAAGGACCTGGCCACCAAATCTCTGGTACCAAAAATCCCAGGATGTCCCGCCAACACCGAAGAATGAACCTCAGAAATAACTCTGTTGGTCCATCCATCAGGGACAAACAATCTCTCTGGTGGACAACGATCAGGCCTATCAGCCTGAAATTTTTGCAGCCCTCGTCGCAAATCTGGGGAAATGGCAGACAAAATTACTCCCTCTCTGAGAATACCAGCCGGCTCAGAGACTCCTGGAGAATCAGGCACAAAACTCCTAGAAAGTGCATCAGCCTTCACGTTCTTCGAACCAGGCAGGTACGAGACCACAAAGTCAAAACGGGAGAAAAACAACGACCAACGGGCCTGTCTAGGATTCAGGCGCTTGGCAGACTCGAGGTAAATCAGATTTTTATGATCAGTCAAGACCACCACACGATGTCTAGCTCCCTCGAGCCAATGTCGCCACTCCTCAAATGCCCACTTCATGGCCAACAACTCCCGATTACCAACATCGTAGTTCCGCTCAGCATGCGAAAATTTCCTTGAAAAGAAGGCGCATGGCTTCATCACGGAGCCATCAGAACTTTTTTGCGACAAAACAGCCCCTGCACCAATTTCAGAAGCATCAACTTCAACCTGGAAGGGAAGAGAGACATCCGGCTGGCACAAGACTGGCGCTGAAGTAAACCGACACTTCAGCTCCCGAAAGGCCTCCACGGCCGCAGGAGACCAATTCGCAACATCAGAACCCTTCTTGGTCATATCCGTCAAAGGTTTAACCACGCTGGAGAAATTAGCGATAAAACGACGGTAAAAATTAGCAAAGCCCAAGAACTTCTGCAGGCTCTTAACAGACGTGGGCTGAGTCAAGTCATGAATGGCACGGACCTTAACTGGGTCCATCTCCACAGTAGAAGGGGAAAAAATAAAACCCAAAAAAGAAACCTCCTGTACCCCAAAGATACATTTTGAGCCCTTCACAAATAGAGCATTCTCCCGCAAAACCTGAAACACCATCCTGACCTGGTTCACATGGGACTCCCAATCATCAGAAAAAACCAAAATATCATCCAGATAAATAATCATAAATTTATCCAGATATTTCCGGAAGATGTCATGCATGAAGGACTGAAACACAGAAGGAGCATTAGATAATCCGAAAGGCATCACCAGGTACTCAAAATGACCCTCAGGCGTATTAAATGCCGTTTTCCATTCATCTCCCTGCTTTATGCGCACAAGGTTATACGCACCACGAAGATCTATCTTGGTGAACCAACTGGATCCCTTAATCCGAGCAAACAAATCAGACAACAATGGCAAAGGATACTGAAATTTAACAGTGATCTTATTCAGAAGACGATAATCAATACAAGGTCTCAGAGACCCGTCTTTCTTGCCCACAAAAAAGAATCCTGCACCAAGAGGGGACGAGGATGGGCGAATATGTCCCTTCTCCAAAGACTCCTTTATATAACTCCGCATCGCGGCATGCTCTGGCACAGATAAATTAAAGAGTCGTCCCTTAGGAAACTTACTACCAGGAATCAAATCTATAGCACAATCACAGTCCCTATGAGGAGGAAGGGCACTGGACCTGGCCTCATTAAATACATCCTGAAAGTCTGACAAAAACTCAGGGATCTCAGAAGGAGTAGAAGAAGCAATAGACACCAATGGAGAATCGCCATGAATCCCCTGACACCCCCAACTAGACACAGTCATAGCTTTCCAATCTAAAACTGGATTATGGGCCTGTAACCATGGCAGACCCAAAACGACAACATCATGCATTTTATGCAGTACCAAAAAACGAATCACCTCCTGATGTACAGGAGTCATGCACATGGTCACCTGCGTCCAATACTGAGGTTTATTCTCTGCCAATGGCGTAGAATCAATTCCTCTAAGAGGAATAGGATTTTCCAAAGGCTCCAGGACAAAATCCCGCTTCTGCGATGCATTAAACATTTTCTTTTTGGCCTGGCATTCTGTTATGATCCCAATGGCAGAGGATCTCTGATATTCCGGCAAGATAGAAAAAATATAAATACTGCTCTAGGGAGGTGGAAACTGGGCTAACCGCATACCTGATCCTGACACAAACAACTAAAAGTAGCCGGTGAACGTGCCTACGTTGGTTCTAGACGTCTCGAGCCAGCCGGAGAACTGACTACCCCTAAAGGGAAAAAATAAGACCTCGCTTGCCTCCAGAGAAATTGAACCCCAAAGATATAGAAAGCCCCCAACAAATAATAACGGTGAGGCAAGAGGAAAACACAAACGTAGAGATGAACTAGATTCAGCAAAGTGAGGCCCAATAGTCTAGATAGCAGAAAATAGATAGTGGACTATGCGGTTAGCAGAAAACCCTACAAAACATCCACGCTGAACATTCAAGAACCCCCACACCGACTGACGGTGTGGAGGGAGAATATCAGCCCACTAGAGCTTCCAGCGAGTCAAAAATCAAATGTAAAGCAAGCTGGACAAAAACACTGAATAATGCAAACGATCCAAATTGTACAAAACAGACTTAGCTTTTCTTGCATGAGGCAGACTGAAAGGAATCCGGAGGAGACCAAATAGGTCTGGATACAACTATGCCAGGCAAGAGACTGAGTCCAGAGGAGACTCAAATAGGAAACACCCGCTGCTTAACGACACAGCTGGAGCTCAGGCCTGCAACAAGACATACCTAACACAATACCGGTAGTGACCACCAGAGGGAGCCCAGAAACACAGTTCACAACAGGTGACTAATTGCCATTATGTCTTTTGTTTATTCACAATATATACTTTTTGTGTTTCCTCGGTTAGTGGACATGAGTGATCTCATACACGTCCATATTATGTACACTTTTAAACATTTTTGTCCTGCTGTCTTGTGGCTTCCTGCCATTCTGCGTGGCAATAGACTATCCAGATTATACATGGCTCCAACATTTATGTCGTCTTTTCTGATCCCACAGATGGCAGACTCTCCTCCATCCTCTATGTTTTCCATAGAAGAATTCCCACCAGTTGATCAAGGTGCAGCTCTCCCGAGAGCAATTCCTCAATCCTACAGAGAGACAAGAGAAAATCGGAGTTCTCCTAACTTGAGACGAGGCAAAGGTAAAAGCTGCTTGCTACTTTTGTTTGCTTGCTTTATCCTAGGCTTATAAGAAAAGTATTTGTCGTCTTCATCACTCCAGAATTAAAGGAGGTGCCAGGACTGATATAAATATGACCCAATATATTGTTGACCCATCTGTAGCAATTCTCGGCTGGCTCCTCCCCGCTTTACTTCAATTGATTGACTGATCTCTTCCTATATAAATGGATGGGCAGAAACTTGTCAATCAACTGGAGTGGAACTTGGAGAAGCCGCCCGGGAATGGCACTGTACCGACTGGTCAGGTCTCTCCCTAAAGTCCCCGTTTGGCTTTTCCTAATATGTATACTCCGTAACATATTCTATACATCTTTTCAACACCGTAACAGATAACAACAGTTGATCTTTGGGGTGTTTGGTGTCGGACCACCAGAAATCTGATATTGATAACCTATCCAATAGTCCTGGATAACTTCTGTAATACAAGAATGCTCAAAGCACTGTAATAAAATGTCATTCTAAGGACAGTGATGCATGCCAAGCTAAATATTTTCATTTTTTTTTTTAAGTACTTATCACTTTTAGTTTCTCTTGGTCCTTAGGATCCTGTCGGTGGTCTCCTGACCCTCCTGAAACTCAATCTTCTAGGTGTCCGTTGTGGTTAAAAGCACTGCAACACTGGTACCTCGTCTTTCACTCCCACAAGCTGCCTAAATAATAGTTTCTCCATGTATTTTGTTTGTGTCATAGGAAAATGACCTGTTTTTGCAAAAACAAAACAACTCATTTTATCGTGATTTTTGCCGCAAAACAAACTGGAATTTTACTTTAATAAACCGTCACTGCGGGAAAGTCGTGCTGGGAGTATGTTGTCATCATTACTGAAAATGAGAAGGAAAATGTAACTTTTTTTTTTTTCTTTTTTTTTTTTTCTTCCTGTGACAGTACACAAAAATTATGTACCCCACATGTGCATATCAGAGGAGTGAATTAAAGGGATTGTCCTCTAGGGGATAGCTCTGAAGGGGTTGTCCACTACTTCTACACTGATGTATATTCTTAGGCTAGTGTCACATTGCGTTAGGGCTTTCCGTTTAGCGCTAAGCGCTAGCGGATTGCGCTAACGCAATGTCTTCTTCGGGGTCACCTTAAACGTCCCCGCTAGCGCAGATCCCCGATCTGCGAGAGCGGGGAACGGACCTCGGGCGCGCCGCGGACGCTGCAAGCAGCGTCCGAGGCGCGCTACAAAAGACCGGCACATCGCTAGCGCGTGCCGAAAATGACACGCGCTAGCAATGCGCTTTAACATTGCGGGCAATGGGAGCGCTAACGGACGCGTTGCACGGCGTTAATTTCCCCGTGCAACGCTGTCCGTTAGCGCTCAGCCATAAACGCAATGTGACCCTAGCCTTAGGATAGATGTCCATGTCGGATTGGAGACGGATATAACTAGCACAGCTCTGTTCGCTGTTTAGTAGCTGCTTCTTAGTGCTGCAGATACAGTTCCTAATTATCTCCGCCGGAGCTTATAACCCCACACCGATCTGATACTGATGACCTATCTCAGGAATAATTTGAAGAAAACAACCGCACTCAGAGCATGAGTTTCAAATTGCATCATAAACGTGAATTTTAATAGGGAACACCACAGTGATTAATCAATTGTTAAGGTAACGTTTCGACCCCTTGATGGGTCTTTATCAAACCTCACTTTAAAGTGGAGAGCAAGGGGAGAACAATGTCCAGGGCGGACATAGCGGCTCCACAGGCAAATAGAAAATACGAGGATCCGGAATGGCATGGACAGGGAGTAAGATCCTTAGAAGCACTGTGGGTCCAGAGGCAGGGAGGTCGGAGCCGCTGTGTCCGCCCTGGACATTGTTCTCCCCTTGCTCTCCACTTTAAAGTGAGGTTTGATAAAGACCCATCAAGGGGTCGAAACGTTACCTTAACAATTGATTAATCACTGTGGTGTTCCCTATTAAAATTCACGTTTATGACGCAATTTGAAACTCATGCTCTGAGTGCGGTTGTTTTCTTAGAATTTGAGTTGTCTGGATCCAATCCAGGTTCAGCCTGCACCAGCTCCACACTCCCAGAATGCACGCCTTTCCTCTCAGAACCTCTATTCCTAGCTCAGGAACAGACATCAACATAAAAGTTGTGGACAACTGTTTTCCTGCACAACGCTGAGCCGACGCTTGGCAAACCAAATATCTATCTATCTATCTATCTATCTATCTATCTGTGCCCCCTGCACAGTAGCTCCGCCCCCCACCCCATCACCACACACAATCCCACCCCATCACCGCACATAAAGATGGCCCCCCACCTCATCACCTCACAATCCCCACCCCATCACCTCACATAATCCCGCCCCCACCACATTACCTCACATAATCCCGCCCCCCACCACATCACCACACATAATCCCGCCCCCTCACCACATTACCACACACAATCCCGCCCCCTCACCACATTACCACACACAATCCCGCCCCCTCACCACATTACCACACACAATCCTGCCCCCCACCACATTACCACACATACACTGTGTTCCAAATTATTATGCACAAAGAGTTTAGGAGTGATAAGGTTAGAATTTTTTTGTTTGTCATTTAAACTCATTGATGGTGATGTGTGTCAGGGCTCTTTATATCACTGAAAGCAATTGCAGATACCTGTGCAAGGTTTGGCAGGTGTGTCCAAATAAAGGCAAGACTACTTAAGAAGGCTGTTCCACATTATTAAGCAGCCTACATTTTTGGCCAAAATGGGAAAGAAAAAGGATGTGTCGGCTGCTGAGAAGCAACAAATTGTGGAGTATTTAGGTCAAGGCATGACTGCAATCAACATTGCCAAGACAATTCATCGTGATCATCGCACAATCAAGAAGTATGTAGCTGATTCCCAGCACACACGTGTGCGTGCTGATAAGGAAAAATTGAGGACTCTTTCCAACAGGCAATTGCGTAAGGTTAAAAGAGCAGCTGCAAAAATGCCTTGTCATAGCAGCAGACAAGTTTTTGAAGCTGCTGGTGCCTCCAACGTCCCCAGAACAACAAGATGCAGGGTCCTTCAGAGGTGCGTAAGCCATCCTGTCGACCACCTCTATCCACTGCACACAAGCAGAAACGGCTCCAGTGGGCCAAACGATACATGAAGACTGATTTCCAAACTGTTTTGTTCACCGATGAGTGCCGTGCAACGCTCGATGGTCCAGAAGGATGGAGTGGAGGATGGCTGGTTGATGGACACCCCATGAAAACACGGCTAAGGCGCCAACAAGGAGGAGGTGGAGTAATGCTTTAGGCTGGAATCATGGGGAGAGAGATTGTCGGCCCCTTTATGATCCCTGAAGGGGTAAAGATGAACTCCATAATCTATGTGGAGTTTCTAAAACAACACTTCCTGCCACGGTTCAAGAGGAAGAACCGTGCTTTCCGCAGCAAGATCATTTTCATGCATGATAATGCATCGTCTCATGCTGCAAAAAACACATCTGCATCTCTGGCTGCTATGGGCATAAAAGAGGACAAACTTATGGTGTGGCCACCATCTTCCCCTGACCTCAACCCCATTGAGAACCTCTGGAGCATCATCAAAAGGAGTGTCTATGATGGCGGGAGGCAGTTCACATCTAAGCAACAGCTCTGGGAGGGTATTCTGTCCACATGCAAAACAATTGAAGCAGAAACCATCCAAAAACTGACAAATTCAATGGAAGGAGAGAGTTCAGAAGCTTCTTTCGGACAAGGGGTCCTATGTGCAAATGTAACATCACCTAGAATAAAGTTTTCACTTGAAAACTGTTTGATTTCATTTTGTAATAAGCTGATGATGCTTATAACTTCACAACTGACCATTTTTTTGTTCAAAATAAAATAGAAAAGGTTGAAAACTCTGCTGTGCATAACAATTTGGAACATGCATTTTGAGTGTTTGTTTTTTTTTTAAAAAGATCCTGTTTTCATAGGCAGTTTGTTCCAAAACATTGCAATTATACTAGAATAGTAGATGACAGGAAAATAACAATGACTGCAATTCAGATAGGCAATTTAGAGAAAATATGAGGAAATATTATTTGCATAATAATTTGGAACACAGTGTAATCCTGCCCCCCACCACATTACCACACATAATCCCGCCCCCCCCACCACATTACCACACATAATTCCCCACACTACCACACGAGGCTCCGTCCCCACACATTACCATACGAGGCTCCGTCCCTCCACATTACCACACGATGCTCCGTCCTCACACATTATTACATGAGGCTGCGTCCTCACACATTATTACATGAGGCTGCGTCCCCACACATTACCACACAAATCCAGTTTGCTTTTGATTTTACACTGTGAATAAAATGTATTCGTATTATTCTGATTTTTAATTATTATTGTCTTCATTTTAAGTTAATTTACCACCTGCGTAAGCGCTATTGAATGTTGTCATTATTTACTTTAGTTTAATCACTAACAGCATTAATTAGATAGCAATGAGCATGCCGTGCGTTAGCTGGCTGGAAACAGCTAGTGTGTGTGTATATATATATATATATATATATATATATATATATATATATATATATATATATATATATATATATATATATACTGTACTACCCGGCTTCGCCCGGGGTAATAACTGCTGTTAGCAAAATAGAATGTGTTAACAAAAATTTATTCTGCACAAAAAAAACCACAAAACAAATAGATAGAAATGGAATTATTAAAAGGCAAAAACTAAGCTAATAGAAGCATTTTACAACATATATTTCAGCACCAGAGATATTCCACACAGATTTAACTAAATTGGCCAAGTAATGTGAAGTAATCTTCTACTACTTATTCGAGAGCCTTTTGATAAACGACATTCTTAGTTTTTCCTTCAGGTGCAAAGACAAACAGATTTTTGGCTGTTCCAACTCTTGAACAGGCCACATAAAGTTGACCATGAGAAAAGCATGGAGATTGTAAATCTAAGCTAGCTGAAGAGCCCGGCGTTGCCTGGGCATAGTAAATATCTGTGGTTAGTTATAGCACCTCACTTCTCTTATTTTCCCATCACGCCTCTCATTTTCCCCATCACATCTTTCATTTTCCCCCTCACATCTCTCATTTTCTCCCTCACACCTCTCATTTTCCCCCTCACTCCTCTTATTTTCCCCCTCACTCCTCTCATTCCCCCCTAACACTTGTCATTTCGACCTCACATCTGTCATTTTCCGATCACTCCACTATTTTCCCTCACTCCTCTCATTTTGCACTCACACCTTTTCATTTTCACCTCAACCTCTCATTTTCACCTCAGTATATACATGTTTGTCATCTCCTGTATATAGTATATACCTGTATGTCATCTCCCCTGTATATAGTATATACCTGCTGTGTGTCATCTCCCCTGTATATAGTATATACCTGTGTGTCATCTCACCTATATATAGTATATATCTGTGTGTCATCTCCTCCTGTATATAGTATATATCTGTGTCATCTCCTGCTGTATATAGTATATACCTGTATGTCATCTCCTCCTATACATAGCATATACCTGTATGTCATCTCCTCCTGTATATACTATATACCTGTAGGTAATCTGCTCCTGTATATAGTATATACCTGTGTGTCATCTCCTTCTGTATATAGTATATACCTGTATGTCATCTCCTGCTGTATATAGTATATACCTGTATGTCATCTCCTGCTGTATGTAGTATGTACCTGTGTCATCTCTCCTGTATATAGTATATATCTGTGTCATCTCCTCCTGCATATAGTATATACCTGTGTCATCTCCCCTGTAAATAGTATATACCTGTGTGTCATCTCCTCCTGTATATAGTATACAGTGGGGCAAAAAAGTATTTAGTCAGCCAGCAATAGTGCAAGTTCCACCACTTAAAAAGATGAGAGGCGTCTGTAGACCTCAACTATGGGAGACAAACTGAGAAAAAAAATTCCAGAAAATCACATTGTCTGTTTTTTTAACATTTTATTTGCATATTATGGTGGAAAATAAGTATTTGGTCAGAAACAAACAATCAAGATTTCGGGGTCTCACAGACCTGTAACTTCTTCTTTAAAGGGAACCTATCACCCCGTTTTTTTCGGTATGAGATAAAAATACTGTTAAATATGGCCTGAGCTGTGCATTACAATAGTGTAGTTTGTGGACCCCGATTCCCCACCTATGCTGCCGAAATACGTTACCAAAGTAGTCATTTTCGCCTGTCAATCAGGCTGGTCAGGTCGGATGGGCGTGGCTTCTTCCCCCAGATATTGCGTAGTTTTCCGTTGGTGGCGTAGTGGTGTGCGCATGTCCAACGTCCCCAATCCTTCACGGGGGGGTGAAAATAGCAGCGATGTCCGTTATTCCATTGGTGGTCGGTGGGCGCGGCCATCTTCCTTTGGCCGCGCGTGCGCAGAAGCGGCGCTCTGCTGGCCGCGGCTTCAGGAAAATGGCCGCCGCGATCTCCATCTGCGCACGCGCGGCATCCCGCGGCCATTTTCCTGAAGCCGCGGCCAGCAGAGCGCCGCTTCTGCGCACGCGCGGCCAAAGGAAGATGGCCGCGCCCACCGACCACCAATGGAATAACGGACATCGCTGCTATTTTCACCCCCCCGTGCAGGATTGGGGACCTTGGACATGCGCACACCACTACGCCACCAACGGAAAACTACGCAATATCTGGGGGAAGAAGCCACGCCCATCCGACCTGACCAGCCTGATTGACAGGCGAAAATGACTACTTTGGTAACGTATTTCGGCAGCATAGGTGGGGAATCGGGGTCCACAAACTACACTATTGTAATGCACAGCTCAGGCCCTATTTAACAGTATTTTTATCTCATACCGAAAAAAACGGGGTGATAGGTTCCCTTTAAGAGTCTCCTCTTTCCTCCACTCATTACCTGTAGTAATGGCACCTGTTTAAACTTGTTATCAGTATAAAAAGACACCTGTGCACACCCTCAAACAGTCTGACTCCAAACTCCACTATGGTGAAGACCAAAGAGCTGTCAAAGGACACCAGAAACAAAATTGTAACCCTGCACCAGGCTGGGAAGACTGAATGTGCAATAGCCAACCAGCTTGAAGTGAAGAAATCAACAGTGGGAGCAATAATTAGAAAATGGAAGACATACAAGACCACTGATAATCTCCCTCGATCTGGGGCTCCACGCAAAATCCCACCCCGTGGGGTCAGAATGATCACAAGAACGGTGAGCAAAAATCCCAGAACCACGCGGGGGGACCTAGTGAATGAACTGCAGAGAGCTGGGACCAATGTAACAAGGCCTATCATAAGTAACACACTACGCCACCATGGACTCAGATCCTGCAGTGCCAGACGTGTCCCACTGCTTAAGCCAGTACATGTCCGGGCCCGTCTGAAGTTTGCTAGAGAGCATTTGGATGATCCAGAGGAGTTTTGGGAGAATGTCCTATGGTCTGATGAAACCAAACTGGAACTGTTTGGTAGAAACACAACTTGTCGTGTTTGGAGGAAAAAGAATACTGAGTTGCATCCATCAAACACCATACCTACTGTAAAGCATGGTGGTGGAAACATCATGCTTTGGGGCTGTTTTTCTGCAAAGGGGCCAGGACGACTGATCCGGGTACATGAAAGAATGAATGGGGCCATGTATCGTGAGATTTTGAGTGCAAACCTCCTTCCATCAGCAAGGGCATTGAAGATGAAACGTGGCTGGGTCTTTCAACATGACAATGATCCAAAGCACACCGCCAGGGCAACGAAGGAGTGGCTTCGTAAGAAGCATTTCAAGGTCCTGGAGTGGCCTAGCCAGTCTCCAGATCTCAACCCTATAGAAAACCTTTAGAGGGAGTTGAAAGTCCGTGTTGCCAAGCGAAAAGCCAAAAACATCACTGCTCTAGAGGAGATCTGCATGGAGGAATGGGCAAACATACCAATAACAGTGTGTGGCAACCTTGTCAAGACTTAAAGAAAACGTTTGACCTCTGTCATTGCCAACAAAGGATATTTTACAAAGTATTGAGATGAAATTTTGTTTCTGACCAAATACTTATTTTCCACCATAATATGCAAATAAAATGTTAAAAAAACAGACAATGTGATTTTCTGGAATTTTTTTTCTCAGTTTGTCTCCCATAGTTGAGGTCTACCTATGATGTAAATTACAGACGCCTCTCATCTTTTTAAGTGGTGGAACTTGCACTATTGCTGAATGACTAAATACTTTTTTGCCCCACTGTATATCTGTATGTCATCTCCTCCTGTATTAGACCTCGTTCACACGTTATTTGGTCAGTATTTTTACCTCAGTATTTGTAAGCTAAATTGGCAGCCTGATAAATCCCCAGCCAACAGTAAGCCCACCCCCTGGCAGTATATATTAGCTCACACATACACGTAATAGACAGGTCATGTGACTGACAGCTGCCGGATTCCTATATGGTACATTTGTTGCTCTTGTAGTTTGTCTGCTTATTAATCAGATTTTTATTTTTGAAGGATAATACCAGACTTGTGTGTGTTTTAGGGTGAGTTTCGTGTGTCAAGTTGTGTGTGTTGAGTTGCGTGTGGCGACATGCATGTAGCGACTTTTGTGAGATGAGTTTTGTGTGGCGACATGCGTGTAGCAACTTTTTGTGTGTCGAGTTGCATGTGACAGGTTAGTGTAGCAAGTTGTGTGCAGCAAGTTTTGCGCATGGCGAGTTTTGCGCGTGGCGAGTTTTATGTGTGGTGCCTTTTGAGTATGTGCAAGTTTTGTGTGAGGCAACTGTTGCATGTGTTGCAACTTTTGTGCATGTGGCAATTTTTCCGCGTGTGCAAGTTTTGCGTGTGGCGAGTTTTCCATGAGGTGAGTTTTGCACGTGTAACGAGTTTTGCACGTGGCGAGTTTTGAGCGACGACTTTTGTGTTTCAACTTTTATGTGGCGAGGTTGGTGTATGTGTGGTGAAATGTGCGCTGAGGGTGGTATATGTGTTCGAGCACGTGGTAGTGTGTGGCGCATTTTGTGTGTGTGTTCATATCCCCGTGGTGGTGTGGTGATTATCCCATGTCGGGGCCCCACCTTAGCAACTGTACAGTATATATACTCTTTGGCACCATCGCTGTCATTCTTTAAGTCCCCCTTGTTCACATCTGGCAGCTGTTAATTTTCCTCCAACACTTTTCCTTTCACTTTTTCCCCATTATGTAGATAGGGGCAAAATTGTTTGGTGAATTGGAAAGCGCGGGGTTAAAATTTCACCTCACAATATAGCCTATGACGCTCTCGGGGTCCAGACGTGTGACTGTGCAAAATTTTGTGGCTGTAGCTGCGACGGTTCAGATGCCAATCCCGGACATACACACACACACATTCAGCTTTATATATTAGATATCTATCTCTCTCTACTATATAATTGTCTAAGGGTCACTTCCGTCCTTCTGTTTGTCTTTCTGTCACGGTTATTCGTTCGCTGATTGGTCTCGCCAGCTGCCTGTCATGGCTGCCGCGACCAATCCGCGACGGCCACAGTCCGATTAGTCCCTCCCTACTCCCCTGCAGTCAGTGCCCGCTCCATACTCCCCGCAGTCACCGCTCACACAGGGTTGATGCCAGCGGTAACGGACCGCCTTATGCCGCGGGTAACCCACTGTTACCGCTGCTATTAACCCTGTGTGACCAAGTTTTTACTATTGACGCTGCCTATGCAACGTCAATAGTAAAAGGATCTAATGTTAAAAATAATAATAAAAAAAAATCATTATATACTCACCTTTCCCGCTCCTCGCGACCCTCCGGTAACCGCTCCATGCAAGCGGCAGGTTCCGGTAGCAAGGATCGTATGGCAGAAGGACCTGTCATGACGTCACGGTCATGTGACCGCGACGTCATCACAGGCCCTGCGCGAGAAGGACCTGCCATGACGTCACGGTCATGTGACCGCGACGTCATCACACCCTGGGACCGGAAGCTGCCGCCTGTACCGCACACAGACGACAGAACTACAAGTATGGTGAGTATGTTAGAACTACAAGGGGCCCTCGGACCGGAAGGTGAGTGTTTATTTTTTAACCTGTGACATACGTGGCTGGGCAATATACTACGTGGCTGGGCAATATACTACGTGGCTGGGCAATATACTACGTAGCTGGGCAATATACTACGTGGCTCTGTGCTGTATACTACGCCGCTGTGCAATATACTACGTGGCTGGGCAATATACTACGTGGCTCTGCTGTATACTACGTCACTGGGCAATATACTATGTGGCTGGGCAATATACTATGTGGCTGGGCAATATACTATGTGGCTGGGCAATATACTATGTGGCTGGGCAATATACTATGTGGCTGGGCAATATACTATGTGGCTGGGCAATATACTACGTGGACATGCATATTCTAGAATACCCGATGCGTTAGAATCGGGCCACCATCTAGTGTGTGTGTGTGTATATGTGTGTGTATATGTGTGTGTATATGTGTGTGTATATGTATGTGTGTATATGTATGTGTGTATGTATATATATATATATATATATATATATATATATATATATATATATATATATATATATATATATATATATATATATATATATATATATATACACACACACACACACACACACACACACACACACACACACACACACACACACACACACACACACACACACACACACACACACACACACACACTTTTTTTCACACAATCCAAATGGGTTTGATTCTTCAGGAGGTGCACAGAATTCTGCATAGTCCATTCAGATGAATGTGGCAGAAATGTCTGCTAGAATTCTGGACTGTGACTGTGCCCCTAAACAATACTTGGTGTTAATATAGCTCTAAAACCTCTACGTTTTGACAGGTGGTTGAATGGGGTAGACCTCAACCAGGGGAGCGAGACTGACTGCTTCCTAAATATGGCCCAACTGAGCTTGCTATTATTCCCCAGCCTAGGAGTTTACTTACTGCAGTCTCTTTGCTTTACATTGGCTGTAGCTCTGCTGGATAGAAATGTCGCAAACTGATTTACATTTAATTTTATAAATCACATTATCATTTTATTTTTTTTTTACAGGAAAAGAACCTCGCAATCGGACAGAATCTGCATCCGAGGCGCTGGAGACGGACCCCGTGGGCGAGCTCAACCAGTTCCGTTCACGTTCTCGCTCTGCTCCATCTTCCCTAATGGTTGCCGCTCGGTATGGACGAGAATTGAGGAGAATGAGTGATGAATTTGACCAAAGCTTCACGGTAATCACTGCTGAATTATAAAATGTCATTCCCCCGTTGTCTTGAAAGCATCACCTAAAGATGTGCTGCTGATCTGCTACTCGTCTCTCTGTAAAACTATCAAGTTTGGGTCCAAATGTACAATTTAGAAGCCATTTTATTGAAAGATGAGAAACGCCACATCCAGAGGTGTAACCTAAAGCGACTCAACCTCACCTCCATCTCGGCACTGAAAGTGGCTGCATTTGTCATGTGTAGTTGCTCTACCTGGTACCCTTGGTTCTTGCCTCCTCCCTTGAGCCTGGCATTCTGGTCATCCAACATCCATTATGGCCGCTGCTGTGGAATGAGGAGTAAGTCTAAACCATGCCTCCTCTGCCTATCCTGTGGTCTGAGACTCATTCGCCATCAGGACCGATCCCAGAAAGCAGCAAATTGCTAGTAAGGCCGGTGTCACACTGGCGTTTAAAAAATGGCGATAAAAAATCGCATTGCACTCGGACCAATGTTCAGCTATGAGGCAGCTCCCAGCAGCCGACTTTTTGTCGGCCGTTTTCCTCGGTCCTAGACAATCGCAGCATGCTGCGATTGTCTCGGACCGATGAATACTCTGGGCTCACTCGCACCTATATAAGCCTATGGGTGAGAGTGAGACAGCGCACATCACTCGGATATCATCCGAATGATGTGCGTTATAAGCGCACCCCAGCAATGGAGGAGATGGAGAAATTCATTTCTCTGCCTCCTCCGCAGCTGTGCTCCGATCCTCCCTGTGCGAGAGGCTCAAAACACAGACGCATGACACTCGGCTCCTGCTCTGCTGCGAGCAGGAGCCGAGTGTCATTAGCATATCGCATCCGATGATCTCGCATCGGATGCAATACGCCAGTGTGACGCCGGCCTAATAAGTCCTCCTGAGGGGAGCGCTCGCCCTGGTCAGTGATGATTGACGGACAGTTGTACATCTGCAAACAGCAGATATCTATGGATTAATACGACCCCCGACTAGAGTTTCCAGCATCCCCAGTGCCTTTTCTGCATAGTAGGCCTGATGTGGTGCAGTGATAATGTCTTGCCATATCTACTATTCAGAAGCAGATTTATTTATGCCAATAACCAATATATTACTATGATTATTTATTCTTTTTGTCCGGCTTGTGTAATACAATTTGGTCACTATGTTTTGTCCCCCAGGGTCTTCCCCGTCCTAAAAGCGCAGGTGCCGCTGCTCAGATGACTGGAAACAAGAGTATACGGGACATGATTCTTAATTTATTGCGATGGAAGAGCAAAGAGAAGAGCGAGTCGGAGAGTGAGAAGGACTAAGCGTTCTCTGCGGAGGACTGAAGTCAGGTAATGGCGCTTCTGAGCTGTTATTCAGTTCTTTACTGTGGAGAGTTAAAGCCAGAAATTGTGTTCAGATTTAGAGAATGATCAGTGAAAAGTGTCCGAGACGACATCCAGTCAACTGCGTTAACCCCTTTCTGCCATTGGACGTACTATTCCGTCCATGTGGGGTGGGCCCTAATTCCCAAGGACGGAATAGTACGCCCAGCGCGATCGGCCGCGCTCACGGGGGGAGCGCGGCCTATCGCGGCCGGGTGTCAGCTGCCTATCGCAGCTGACATTCAGCACTATGTGCCAGGAGCGGTCACGGACTGCCCCCGGCACATTAACCCCTGGCACACGATCATGTTTGATCGCGGTGTGCCGGCGGTACAGGGAAGCATCGCGCAGGGAGGGGGCTCCCTGCGGGCTTCCCTGAGACCCCTGGAGCAACGCGATGTGATCACGTTGCTGCGAGGGTCTCTTACCTCCTATCCCTGCAGGCCCCGGATCCAAAATGGCCGCAGGGCTGCATCCGGGTCCTGCAGGGATTACTTCCGGGTCCAGTACAGGCGCTGGTAAGCCTGCAGCAATGGAACTCAGATCGGTGATCTGACAGAGTGCTGTGCAAACTGTCAGATCAGCGATCTGTGATGTCTCCCCCCTGGGACAAAGTAAAAAAGTTAAAAAAAAAATTTCCACATGTGTAAAAGAAAAAAGAAATTCCTAAATAAAGAAAAAAATATATATATATATTATTCCCATAAATACATTTCTTTATCTAAATTAAAAAAAATCAAACAATAAAAGTACACATATTTAGTATCGCCGCGTCCGTAACGACCCCACCAATAAAACTATATCACTAGTTAACCCCTTCAGTGGACACCGTAAAAAAAAAAAAAAAACGAGGCAAAAAACAACGCTTTATTCTCATACGCCACACAAAAAGTGGAATAACACGCGATCAAAAAGACGGATATAAATAACCATGGTACCCCTGAAAACGTCATCTTGTCCCGCAAAAAACGAGCCGCCATACAGCATCATCAGCGAAAAAATAAAAAAGTTATAGTCCTCAGAATAAAGCGATGCCAAAATAATTATTTTTTCTATAAAATAGTTTTTATTGTATAAAAGCGCCAAAACAAAAAAAAAATGATATAAATGAGGTATCGATGTAATCGTACTGACCCGAAGAATAAAACTGCTTTATCAATTTTACCAAACGCGGAACGGTATAAACGCCTCCCCCAAAAGAAATTCATGAATAGCTGGTTTTTGGTCATTCTGCCTCACAAAAATCGGAATAAAAAGCGATCAAAAAATCTCCCGTGCCCAAACATGTTACCAATAAAAACGTCAACTCGTCCCGCAAAAAACAAGACCTCACATGATTCTGTGGACTCAAATATGGAAAAATTATAGCTCTCAAAATGTGGTAACGTAAAAAATATTTTTTGCAATAAAAAGCGTCTTTTCAGTGTGTGACGGCTGCCAATCATAAAAATCTGCTGAAAAACCCGCTATAAAAGTAAATCAAAACCCCCTTCATCACCCGCTTAGTTAGGGAAAAATTAAAAAAATGTATTTATTTCCATTTTCCCGTTAGGGCTAGGGTTATGGCTAGGGTTAGGGTTAGAGCTAGGGTTAAGGCTACAGTTAGGGTTAGGGTACTGTCACACTCTGCAACTTTCCAACGATCACGACCAGCGATACGACCTGGCCGTGATCGTTGGAAAGTCGTTGTGTGGTCGCTGGAGAGCTGTCACACAGACAGCTCTCCAGCGACCAACGATGCCGAAGGCCCCGGGTAACCAGGGTAAACATCGGGTTACTAAGCGCAGGGCCGCGCTTAGTAACCCGATGTTTACCCTGGTTACCATCGTAAAAGTAAAAAAAAAAAAAACAGTACATACTCACATTCCGGTGTCCGTCAGGTCCCTTGCAGTCTGCTTCCCGCTCTGACTGACTCCCGGCCGTAAAGTGAAAGCAGATCACAGCGGTGACGTCACCACTGTGCTCTGCTCTTACTTTCCGGAACGCATCGTTGGATCGGTGTCACACACACCGATCCAACGATGACAGCGGGAGATCCAGCGACGAAAGAAAGTTCCAAACGATCTGCTACGACGTACGATTCTCAGCAGGGTCCCTGATCGCTGCTGCGTGTCAGACACAGCGATATCGTATGGATATCGCTGGAACGTCACGGATCGTACCGTCGTAGCGACAAAAGTGCCACTGTGAGACAGTACCCTTAGGGTTGGGGCTAAAGTTAGGGTTAGGGTTTGGATTACATTTACGGTTGGGCTTAGGGTTAGGGGTGTGTCTAGGTTAGAGGTGTGGTTAGGGTTACCTTTGGGATTAGGGTTAGGGGTGTGTTTGGATTAGGGTTTCAGTTATAATTGGGGGGTTTCCACTGTCCAGGCACATCAGGGGCTCTCCAAACGCGACATGGCGTCCGATCTCAATTCCAGCCAATTCTGCGTTGAAAAAGTAAAACAGTGCTCCTTCCCTTCCGAGCTCTCCCGTGCGCCCAAACAGGGGTTTACCCCAACATATGGGGTATCAGCATACTCGGAACACATTGGAGAATAACTTTTGGGGTCCAATTTCTCCTGTTACCCTTGGGAAAATACAAAACTGGGGGCTAAAAATTAATTTTTGTGGAAAAAAAAATATTTTTTATTTGCACGGCTCTGCGTTATAAACTGTAGTGAAACACTTGGGGGTTCAAAGCTCCCACAACACATCTAGATGAGTTCCTTAGGGGGTTTACTTTCCAAAATGGTGTCACTTGTGGGGATTTTTTACTGTTTAGGTACATTAGGGGCTCTGCAAACGCAATGTGACGCCTGCAGACCATTCCATCTAAGTCTGCATTCCAAATGGCGCTCCATCCCTTCCGAGCCGTCCCATGCGCCCAAACAGTGGTTCCCCCCCACATATGGAGTATCAGCGTACTCAGGACAAATTGGACAACAACTTTTGGGGGCCAATTTCTCCTGTTACCCTCGGGAAAATACAAAACTGAGGGCTAAAAAATAATTTTTGTGGGAAAACATTTTTGTTTTATTTTTACGGCTCTGCATTATAAACTTCTGTGAAGCACTTGGTGGGTCAAAGTGCTCACCACACCTCTAGATAAGTTCCTTAGGGGGTCTACTTTCCAAAATGGTGTCACTTGTGGGGGGTTTCAATGTTTAGGCACATCAGGGGCTCTCCAAACGCAACATGGCGTTCCATCTCAATTCCAGTCAATTTTGCATTGAAAAGTCAAATGGCGCTCCTTCGCTTCCGAGCTCTGTCATGCGCCCAAACAGTGGTTTACACCCACATATGGGGTATCGGTGTACTCAGGACAATTTGTACAACATCTTTTGGGGTCCATTTTCTCCTGTTACCCTTGGTAAAATAAAACCAATTGGAGCTGAAGTAAATTTTGCGTGAAAAAAAGTTAAATGTTCATTTTTATTTAAACATTCCAATAATTCCTGTGAAACACCTGAAGGGGTAATAAACTTCTTGAATGTGGTTTTGAGCACCTTGAGGGGTGCAGGTTTTAGAATGGTGTCACACTTGGGTATTTTCTATCATATAGACCCCTCAAAATGACTTCAAATGAGTTGTGGTCCCTAAAAAAAAAAAAAAATGGTGGTGTAAAAATGAGAAATTGCTGGTCAACTTTTAACCCTTATAACTCCCTAACAAAAAACTAATTTTGGTTCCAAAATTGTGCTGATGTAAAGTAGACATGTGGGAAATGTTACTTATTAAGTATTTTGTGTGACATATCACTGTGATTTAATTGCATAAAAGTTGGAAATTTGCCAAATTTCCATTTTTTTCACAAATAAACGCAGGTAATATCAAAGAAATGTTACCACTATCATGAAGTACAATATGTCACGAGAAAACATTGTCAGAATCACCAGGATCCGTTGAAGCGTTCCAGAGTTATAACCTCATAAAGGGACAGTGGTCAGAATTGTTAAAATTGGCCCGGTCATTAACGTGCAAACAACCCTTGGGGGTGAAGGGGTTAAGAGGTGCAGGATTGCATTGTTTGTTTCTAAAGAGAAATGTATCAGAGAAGAATACCTTCCACATGAAAAACAAGACCTGCACTCTGACTGGAGATACTCCATCCCCAAACCTGGTCAGTGCAGTGGAGTAAAATACTTTGCTCCAGGTAGAAGCCGTCCAGCACTCGTCCAATTAGTCCAACGCCAAGCCTAGAATTCGTTCGTTTAGGGAAAAAAATGCTAGGGATCCAATAAAAAAAAAAAAAAATCCCCCCCAACTGTGCTTGTAGTGCACTCACATTTTCTTATTAACTTGCAGCCAAACTCTGTAGTCAATTTATTTTTTGCCACAAATTAATTTGGCAAAAAAAGCCATATTTTTGCACAAAAAAATGAAATTATTTAATGGGGTAGTCTAGTTATAAGCTAAGAAATAATCGCAGAGGGCATGAACAATAATACAGATCACGTAATACAGGATCCGGTGCTAATACTTAAAGGGGTTGTCTCCGCACAACTTGTATGCTGAACTATGTAGGTCTAAGGGTATGTTTCCACGTTCAGGAAACTCTGCGTGTTTGACGCTTCGCAGAGCTGCGCAGCCTCAAGATGTTACAGCATAGTGGAGGGGATTTTATAAAATCCCGTCTCCACTATGAGTGGTAACACGCACCCGGCGGCCCTGCGATTCCGGACATGTGGCGCGTCTTTTAAGATCGCAGCATGTCCGTTTACCTTGCGCCGCCGCAAGGTAAAACACAGGGCCCTATGTGTGGGGTGCGATGATGCCGGATGTGTGTAATGAACACATCCGGAATCATCGCGTCACAGAAGAGGGCGGAGCGGGGTTTGCCTCTCCGTCCAAACCGCCGGCCATCCTGAAGGTGGACACATACCCTAAAACTGCAGTGTGCCATTAATTAAAAAACAAACAAACCCCTTAACAGAGATTTTTCTTTAGCTCCAGCCCCACCCACTCCCCCATTACAAGTTATTTTTGTTTCCGGGTTAGCTATTACTATTTATTATAGCGCCATTTATTCCACGGCACTTTTACATGTCTTATCAGACCATTACTTTGTGAGAGCAAACAAAAAAGAAAGATCTAATGTCCAAAAATACTATTCAAAGTATTGACAATGATACCTGTAGAGCACAGAATTCCAAGAAGTAAGCCACCTGGAGATAAGCGTCACCACATATATACCAGGGCTACTGAATGGGCGCGTGTCCACCCTGACGCACGTTTCGGCAGAGCCTTTGTCACAGGGTGGAAACTATACACTATTATTCGTCATTATACGACAACCTGTGGTACAGATTGATTATTTTCTATATAAGTAAACTGAGATTGTGCACGGACATAAGTACACCCATTATTGGAATATTTATTAGCTATGGACTTGTACCTGTATTTCATGTGTGCCCTTTTCAACTTGTGTGCATTTATTCTTTTCCTATATCCCTGATCTTCTAATATTCTTTTGTATTTTGATTATTTATGGACATTATGTAATCTTTGTGGCCACCTGTCCCCACTTCCCATGGTTCGATCTTACACCGGTGTACCTCTCCTTATGTGCCAGTGCACAGTGCACTCAAGCATTTAGTAGGTCCTTGGTTTAGGAATGTAGGAAAACATGGAGGTAGATGATGCCTTTCAGGGAAATACCTGGTTGTCAACCAGCTCTTGTTGTTTTAGCACATTTAGTTACCTTTTTGATGCGTTATCACCTGGAACCATGTGCAGACTGATAAGATGCAGCTTCAAAGGTGAGGTTCATGGAGCTGCTGCTTGTGGCTGACCCTATAGAGCAGAGGTCCCCAACCTGACAGCTACCGTATATACTCGAGTATAAGCCGAGATTTTCAGCCCAAATTTTTGGGCTGAAAGTGCCCCCTCGGCTTATACTCGAGTCACGGTCGGCGGGTGAGGGCGCTGAGGCATACTTACCTAGTCCCGGCGATCCTGACGCTCCCCCTGCCCGTCCCACGGTCTCTGGGTGCAGCAGCTCTTCCCCTGTACAGCGGTCACGTGGGACCGCTCATTAGAGAAATGAATAGGCTGCTCCACCTCCCATAGGGGCGGAGCCGCATAATTCATTTCTCTAATCAGGGGTAACGGTGACCGCTGATAGAGGAAGAGGCTGCAGCACCGAAGACCAGCTGTCCGGGGGAAGGAGCGGGACGCCGGGAGCAGGTAAGTATCGCATATTCACCTGTCCTCATTCCACACGCCGGGCGCTGTCTCTATCTTCCCGGCGTCTCTCCGCACTGACTGTGCAGGTCAGAGGGCGCGATGACGCATATAGTGTGCGCGCCGCCCTCTGCCTGATCAGTCAGTGCAGAGAGATGCCGGGACGGGACGCTGAGGAGCTGCAAGCAAGAGAGGGGAGTATGTCATTTATTATTTTTATTGCAGCACAGCTATGGGGCAATAATAAACGGTGCAGAGCACTGTATGGCACAGCTATGGGGCAATAATGGTGCAGAGCACTGTATGGCACAGCTATGGGGCAATAATGGTGCAGAGCACTATATGGCACAGCTATGGGGCAATAATGGTGCAGAGCACTGTATGGCACAGCTATGGGGCAATAATGGTGCAGAGCACTATATGGCACAGCTATGGGGCAATAATGGTGCAGAGCACTGTATGGCACAGCTATGGGGCAATAATGGTGCAGAGCACTATATGGCACAGCTATGGGGCAATAATAAACGGTGCAGAGCACTGTATGGCACAGCTATGGGGCAATAATGGTGCAGAGCACTATATGGCACAGCTATGGGGCAATAATGGTGCAGAGCACTGTATGGCACAGCTATGGGGCAATAATGGTGCAGAGCACTATATGGCACAGCTATGGGGCAATAATAAACGGTGCAGAGCACTGTATGGCACAGCTATGGGGCAATAATAAACGGTGCAGAGCACTATATGGCACAGCTATGGGGCAATAATGGTGCAGAGCACCAGGGAAACAAGCATGGTGCTCCCACTCATTCTGAACCTATGGTAAGTTGAATCACATTCTCATTATAAATGTCATAATTATATGATAAGTATGCACTAAGCTCCATCCCTCCATAACCCCACCCCCATATGACCAAAGCCCCGCCCCTGCCCCACCCCCACCGGGCCATGGAAAACTGGTCTTGCTTAAAGCCGGTCCCTGGTGCAAAAAAGGTTGGGGACCTCTGCTATAGAGAAGTGAAGGATGCTGCTAACTTACTAAGAAGTTCTGAGAGTTGTCAGGTCATCAGTGATCATTCATGGGTGAGATAATTGCCTTACCACTGACCTCAGACTTGGAGAACCTGCTCAGACTTCTCATGTGGAAAGTACCAAGGATATGCATTGTCTTTGAATGTGAGCGTAAACAAGGGCATAAAAACATCATCATCAGTTTTGAACAACATTCTGTGAAAAGTCCATGAGATATCCTGTAGAGACCTTGAAGGGGTTTTCCACTACTTGGACTTCTTCTTTTGACTGCAGTACTAACGTGGCATAACATGAACGGCACCAGAATGGGAGGCGAGTATCTTTTATTCTTATTTTACATGGGGGAACATAGTGTTTAACACACACCCTACACCCCCCCCACACAAACACACGCCCCTACACACACACACCCCCTACACACCTATATACACACACCCCTACACACACCTATATACACACACACCTACACACCCCTACATACACACACTCCTACACACACCCCTACATACACACACTCCTACACACACCCCTACACACACACACACCCCCACCCCTACACACACACCCCCCCACCCCTACCCACACTCACACCTTCACACGCCCCTACACACACCTATATACACACACACCTACACACCCCTACATACACACACTCATACACACACCCCTACATACACACCCCCCTATACACACACACGCCCCCCACACACATGCCCCTACCCCCCCCCCCACACCTACACACCCCTATACACACATGCCCCTACACACACCCCCACCTACACACACCCACACACCCCTATATACACACACACACACCCCTACACCCACATACACACCTTCACACCCCCACCCCTACACACACCCACACTCACCTTCACACCCTCACCCCTACACACACCTATATACACACCCCCACCCCTACACACCCCTACACACACCCCCACCCCTACACACATACACCTTCACACACCCCTATATAATACACATACCCCTACACACACACGCCCCTACACACACCTATATACACACACCCCTACACACACACCTTCACACCCCCACCCCTACACACACCCACACTCAACCATCACACACACCTACATACCCCTACACACACACACACACACACACACACACACACACACACACACGCGCGCCCCTACACACACACACGCGCCCCTACACACACACACACACACACACACACACACACCCCCTGTTTTCACCTTTCTGACTGGCCAAATGTTCAAATTCTGACCCAGTGTCATTTTGTGGTAATAACTCTTAAATGCGTCAACGAATCCCGGTGATTCTGATATGTTCGATATGACTTGCGCTTATTTGTGAAAATATCGTAAATTTGATGCAAATTTCACAATTTTCAAACTTTTAATTTTTATGCTCTTTGACCCCTTCATGACCAGAGGGTATTTAGTTTTTGCGTTTCTTGTTTGCTCCCCTTGGGAGACTGGAAGCTGCAATACATTGAATGCCTCTGCTATACACAGGCGATGATTAGGTCACTGTGTGTAGCAGAAATGCCCACTTGCTATGGGCGGCAGAAATTGACAGCAGCATTTAACTAGTTAACAGCCACTGGTGGATCGCTATTCCACCCGCGGATGTTGCTGGCACATGTCAGCTGTATATATCAGCTGACATGTCCCCGGACAGGTGCGAGCTCAGCGCCGGAGCCTGTACCAAACGGCGAGTCCGAAATCTGCGTACTATTACGCCCGATGTCGGAAAGGGGTTAAACCAGAGAGTTATGTCACACAAAATAGTTAATAACACTTCCCACATGTCTACATCAACATCAATTTTTAAACATTATTTATTTTTATTTTTTTTTAGAGACTACATCACGTTTGAAGTGACTCTGATGGGCCTAAATGAAGGAAAATACCCAATTGTGACACCATTCTAAAAACTGCACCCTCAAAGTGCTAAACACACATTCAAATAGTTTATTAACCCTTTAGGTGCATTTCTGGAGTTAAGGCAATGTGGGGGGAAAAAAAAAGGAAAATATTAAATTTTCCCACAAATTTTCCTTTAGTCCCAAATTTTTCATTCTCATAAGGGTAACAGGAGAAATTGCACAGCAAATTTTGGGGTACATTTTTTAAAAATTTTGGAGTATGCCGATGGTCCATATATGGGCTCTCAGGAGGGAAGGAGCGCCACTTGATTGGGCTGTGAAAATAAAATAAAATATCCACAAAACTGTTGCCTTAGCTCCAAATTTTTCATTTTCACACGGGTAAATAGAAAATGGACTTTACAATCTGTTGGGCAATTTCTCCTGAGTACACCAATACCTCATAGGCTGTGTGCACACGTTGCTGATTTTTCGAGGTTTTTTTGCGATAAAAACGCTATAAAACCACAAAAAAAGCATACAATATGCATCCCATCATTTAGAATGAATTCCGCAATTTTTGTGCGCATGATGCGTTTTTTTCCGCTAAAAAAACGTATTGCGGTAAATAACGCAGCATGTTCATTAATTTTGCGGGGTTCTTTTTGCAGATTTCCCACTATAAAATGCATTGGGAAATGTCCGGAAAAAAACGCAGCAAAAACGCATGCAGATTTCTTGCAGAAAATTTCAGGTTTTTCTCAGGAATTTTCTGCAAGAAATCCTGAACGTGTGCACATAGCCATATGTGGTCAAAAACTACTTTTGAGGCACAGTGCAAAGTTCAGAAGGGAAGAAGCGCCATATTATAGTGCAGATATTGATGGACTGATTTGAGGATTCCATGACCCATTGGCAGAGCCCATGAGGTGCCATAACAGCAGAACCCTCTCAAAAGTGACCCCATTTTACAAACTACAGTCCTGAATAAATTCACCTAGGGGTGCAGTGATCATATTGATACCACAGGTGTGTCACCGAATTTTATACTATTGGGCAGTGAAGAAAAATTTATTTTTAGCACCAAAATTGTTTTAGACCCAAATTTTACACACTGGGAAATAGTTAAAAATGGCACCAAATTTGTCCCACAATTTCTGCTGAACGTGATAATACCCCATATGTGGCTGTACAGTGCTACTTAGCCATGTGGAGAGACTCTGGAGGGACGGAGCACTATTTGGCTCGTGGAGAACAAATTATCGTAGAACAGTATATGGACTCCATATACAGAGCCCTTAATTGCCGGAAGAGCAGAATCCCCAATCAAGTGACCCCATTTTGGAAATTAAACCCCTCTGAGAATTTTACAGGTGCAGTGACGGGATTTCCAATCAATACTTTATTTGTTTTCCGTCAAGGTCTGTGTGTTCCTAGCGTTTCCCTCTATATAGATCAGATTTCCGTCATCTGTTTACATAAATGTCTATGGTCAATCTGCGCTAACAAGCTGACACGTGCACAACTGACCGTACCTCTAGCTTGTAACATTAGACATTTACAACTGTGCATGGTCAGAGATTTCCAGATGTACCAGGGAGCAGGTATAAAATAAGGAACTTAAGTTAAGTGGATTGTTCATGCCGTAAACTGTAGCATATGCTGATGACCAGCCAAAGAAGTCCAATACAACCAATCAAAATTTTTATTTTTATTAGGTTTATTAATAAAATGTACAAACTTTGTTGCATGAAATAAACCAATCAAGAAATAACTATTTAAATGGCTCAACACAACCAATATAACAAGAGATTTCTCCAAATTCAACACAAAAATGCAACTTTTACGGACTACTGCCCATTCGTGACAGGTGTTTTTAGTAGAACACCTTTTGGCTGTTATGACCTGCTGCAAAGGAGATGCGTAGCCATACACAAGGCTCTGGCAGCTTTCCTTAGGAATCTTGGCTCATTTCTCATGGGGAAATGGCCTCCAGTTCACTAATATTCTTGAGTTTTCGAGAGAGCGTGGTCTAAAAAGGTAAGAGAAGAGAGTTACCTTGTATAAACAAAGAAAATAATGCCAAAGGATACAAGCACACTCAATGTTCCTAGAGATACAGTTGTAAACGTAGTTTGCCAGTTCACTGGTTACACTACCTGGACGTGGTAGAAAAAGGAACCGGTCACCGACTGTCACCAGATTCCGGAGGAGGCAGGTAGTCTGAAACCTTTGAGTGAATGCACAAGAACTGCAGCAAAATTTGGTAGTTTGCGCAGTAAGAAGAATACTAAATACTCAAGATCACCATATCTAAACTCCAAGATGTCTTCTCTATTAACTCCAAAGCACAAACGTTGGCGCCAATATTCTCATATCCATATAAATAAGCCATAGATGGTGTGGTATTCTTTTCTGTGGAACAGCAAAACAAAGCCAACCTTTTAGGCCTACGGATCAGCGGTATGTCTGGAGGAGAAAGCATACGGTGAAAAGAACACCCTGCCTATAGTGAAGCATGATGGTGGCTCGGTGATGCTCTGGGCCTGCTATGCTTTCTCAAGCACTGGAAATCTGCAGCATGTGGAGGGCAATATGGATTCAGTCAAGTACCGGGAAATCCTAGGAGAAAATTTAATGCCTTCTTTGAGGTCCTTAGTCCTTCTCACAGGATAATGAACCAAGGAAAATCCAGCAAAGCTGCGTGGTTTAAAAAAAAAAAAAAAAAATCCCAAGAGTGGGGTAACAGTCAGTTGCCTGGCTTGAAACCCATAGAACATTTTTGGTGGGATTTGAAGAAAGTGGTTGCAGAACTGATACCTAAAAAATGTTATTGAACGTGAGGTGTTGCCCATGAAGAATGAGCTAAGACTCCTCATGAGTGATGCCAGACACCGGTGTCCGGTTAGGAATCAAAGTGGCAGCAGGTCGTAACAGCTAGAGCTGCTGTACTAAGATGCTTTTCATAACTGGGCTAATAATTCTGATTGCAGTTGTCAGCAAAAGTGGCGTTTTGTGATGAATTTGGATAAATTAGTTGAAATTAATCATTTAAATTGTTTTTGCGCGACAGAAGTTTGTAAATTCCGCTAATAAACCTAATTTGCATTGGGGGCTGAATCATTTTGATTCTGACTGTAAGCAATGCCAAATATTCTGTATTGACAGATGCACATAAACCCCTTTTGAATGTAGATGTAGGCTATGCCTCAGATCATTTGCATATTAAATTTATTCTGTTCCTCTCTTTTCACAGCTGACGCCAAGGTGGCCGTACTCTTCTTCACTACATCAGAGGACACCAGCGACTTCCTTACACTGTCGCCATTTCCAGAAGATGGACTGAACTACTGAGGCGAAAATTTCTGCATGAAGTCTTGCAAGACATGGGCATCCCACTGGAGAGCATACTCTGAAGTTACCCAATGTGCCACTATATATACGAATTTTTTAAAATTTTTATTTTTTTTTAATTAAAAAAAAAAGAACAAAACTGATTTTATAAGAAGAGCACAGAACAATGAAATGTGACTTGTGAGGTTTTTTTTTTCTTATGTTTCATGGGTCGACCTCTGAAATAATTTTATTAGGCATTTTATACAGCATTAGAGGCGATTTCATTTCTACCATGGACAACACTCTGGTTTCTATAGATGGAGCTACGGCTCATTGTGCTGCTGCGATCAAATTTGCATCAAATAAAAAATAAATCATGTTTTTTTTTCTTTCAAATCTTAACAGGACAACTTTCAGCAAAGCATGCCACACTGGGTCTGATTTCATAATCGCATTTATGTGGGGTTTTTTGTACAATTTTTGGCTTATTTTTCACTTGTACATTTATGTTTTTAAGTCTGTTTTATGAATTCGATAGATATATTGATGAATCAGCCGAAAAAAAAAAAAAAATCTGGAAACCCCCAAACTGTGACAACAAATTGAAATAAAATATAAATAATTTTATTCCAATTGTTGTCACAGTTTGGGGGGTTTCCAGAATTTTATTTTATTTTTTTTCCTTTTTCGGCCGATTCATCAATTGCGACTTTTTGAAAGAGAAAAGTTGCAAAATTTGATGCAGTTGTAAGCTCATCCCACCCTAGATTTATTTTATTCATTACGGATGTTTTGAGAGATTCTAGCCGACCGTGCAATATATATATATTTTTTTTAAACCCCATTAAAGTTGCAAAACGGGTTTAAGACAAAAAGCTTTTTTTTTTTTCTACTTTGCTCAAAATTCATGAACCGCGTGCATCATTTTGATGAATTTGGAGCAAAAATCATCAGTGTATCCTACTAACTGAAGGGGAAAAAAAAAGAAAATTATTAAAAAATAAATAAAAAAAATGCAAGTGCTGAATCTGGCTGTATAAGGCCGGCGTCACACTAGCGAGTTTTACGGACGTATGAGCGCAGAAAATACGCATTGCACGCGGCCCAATGAATCTCTATGGCCCAGCTCCTATCTGCCGTATATTACACATCCGTAATATACGGTATGTTACGGCAGTAGAAAATCGCAGCATGCTGCGTTTGTCAGCGTATTGCACAAAAAAATACAGGAAATAGAAAAAAATCCAGCTCAACGAGGTGGTGAAAAAGCAATGTCTTGGTACTTTATTCACTTCATATCAAAAAATAGAGGATAAAACAACAGCACAATATAATTAAAAACACTATCTACGCGTTTCTGGTGACATATGACTAAGGGTGCTATGTCACCAGAAACGCGTAGATAGTGTTTTTAATTATATTGTGCTGTTGTTTTATCCTCTATTTTTTGATATGAAGTGAATAAAGTACCAAGACTTTGCTTTTTCACCACCTCGTTGAGCTGGATTTTTTCTATTTCCTGCATTCCTCACGCCTTGACACAGTGTTTCCGTGCTCCGAACCTCCAGGGACTACAACTATGGTGAGCTGGATTTTTTCTTTTGTTTTCACAAAAAAATACGCCAATGAAAGTCTATGGGGGCAAGAAAATTATAGATTACACACGGACCATGCGTGTGACTTGTGAGAAATACGCACCGCTGTTCTATAGAAAAGCCGGCAATTCAGTGCGGTGTACAGTAAAATCACACTGACAGAATAGGTAGAATAAATGTATACACATAGAGAGTGTGTGTGTGTGTGTGTGTGTGTGTGTGTGTGTGTGTGTGTGTGTGTGTGTGTGTATATATGTATATATATATATTTCAGCGCTAGATAGCAGAAAAGCCAGTGATTCAATTGCCGGCTTTTGCTCTCTCCTTCACAAACCCGACAGGATATGAGACATGGTTTACATACAGTAAACCATCTCATATCCCTTTTTTGTTTTGCATATTCCTCTTTACTAATGTAACAAATGTATCTGTGTAAAATTTGTGGCCTCTAGAAAAAATTGGCGTGGACTCCCGCGCAATTTTCTCCGCCAGAGTGGGAAAGCCAGTGACTGACGGTAGATATTAATAGCCTAGAGAGGGTCCATGGTTATAGGACCCCCCTGGCTAAAAACATCTGCCCCCAGCCACCCCAGAAAAAGTACATCTGTAAGAACTCATATGAACTCAAGCGTGGGAACTTTTCTGAATATTTACTCACGCTCGAGTTCATATGAGTTCATCCCCTGCATTCCATTCATTCACCAAGTTTTACAGGCAGGAGCACAGCTGCATTAGCAGAGCTCCTGGGTGTAAAATGATTTAACCCCTTCAGATGGATTTACAGCGTGGGACAAGACTGAACGATGGAATGTATGGAATATTATTGTTTGTTTTTTTTTAACTTTTATTTCAGGTGACAAGGGTCTTCAGGTGGATTAAGAGTATAATAAAATATTAAAACACCATGTGTCTTTATTAAAAAGTATTTTAATGAAATAATGTGTTTTATTAACCATTTCGTACTATTGTATTAATAATGGATAGGTGTCATAATTGACGCCTCTCCCTTATTAAGTAGATGAACAGCGCTCCAACCAGGTGTAATCATCAAAGTGAAAAGTTTATTTAAGCCATGGTACAGCAACGTTTCGACCAAAAATGTGGTCTTTTTCATTATTAACCTGGCTTAATGTCACCTTACAATAGCAAGGTGACATTAACCCTTCATTACCCCGTATCCCACCGCTACACGGGAGTGGGAAGAGAGAGGCTAAGTGCCAGAATAGGTGCATCTTACAAATGTGCCTTTTCTGGGGTGGCTGGGGGCAGATGTTTTTAGCTTTGGGTGGGGGGGGCAATAACCATGGACCCTCTCTAGGCTATTAATATCTGCCCTCAGTCACTGGCTTTCCTACTCTGGCGGAGAAAATTGCGTGGGAGTCCACACCAATTTTGTCCGCGATTTAACCCTTTAATTTAATAGAGACCCCAAACTTAACACACATACACTTGTTACATTAGTAAAGAGGAATATGTAATAAAAGAAGGGATATGAGATGGTTTACTGTATGTAATCCATGTCTCATATCCTGTCGGGTTTGGGAAGGAGATAGCAAAAGTCGGCAATTGAATTACTGGCTTTTCTGCTATCTAGCGCTGTATTAAACATAAATATATATATATATATATATATATAGACTGTATATATGTTTTTAAGAATACTTGAGCCGATGGATCCATGATATGTCCATTTTGCAAGCCTGTGCAAAAGAATCGCCGTACAGCAGCCATACGGATGACACACGGATAAATTTGTGTGTAAAAATCGCATCCTCGCATTGAATACGGAACAGTGTTTTGGGACAATTACTGCGTATTACAGCCGTAAAAAACGGACCGTATTTTCATACGCCTAGTGTGACGCCGGCCTAACTCACCATGGTGCAGTGCTGCCGGAGGTAACTGATGACAGGAGAGGCTGGGGAAATACTAATGGTCGTCTCTGCAAATGTATTGCTTCGGTCGCTGCAAGTCCAAATAGGGTGGCTTTGGAGCTTTTCTGTAAATCGAATCTGTCACCTGATTTCACAGTACAATCTGTACGCAGGTTCACCGTGACGTGGCAGTGGGCTTCATACAGTTTGATCAGAATGTTAAACTAAGAACTTCATGTTCAGTTATGTATATTTTTGCCTAGCGGCTTTAGATCAACGTATGATTTTTGCAAAGCATTAAATAGATCTTTAGAGCTGATGAGGCTGGAGTGTTTACTTCTATATCTATATAATAATGGCTGTATAATAGTGATGAGCGAAAGTGCTCAGATAAGGCATTCTCCAAGCATGCTCGGGTGATAACCGAGTGTCTTTGGCTTGCTCAAAAAATATGTTCGAATCCCTGAAACTGTTCGACAGCCGCAACACATGCAGGAATTGCCATGCCGCCGTGGGGACTCTTATTTTTATTTTTGAGCACGCTGCACTCTGTTAGCACCCGAGCATGCTCAGATAACACCTTATCCGAGCACGTTCGCTCATCACTACTGTATAATCCTTTTTAAAAGTTTTAACTTCGCTCGTAAAATGTTCATATCGGAATTATGCCATCACTCAGACCTGAATTTTCAGAGAAAGTACACCGACCTAATCAGGTCCAAGTTCTAATTAAATGTATGTAGTTTATATTGTGAAATGTAGTGATATATTCACTATAAAGAGTAACTGTAATTTAGAAAAACCTTGTTATAGATGTGTTAGAAATGTTGGCAATGCTCAGACTCCCACTGATCGCCAATCGGAGGGATCAGAAGAGCACAGTAGAGCGCTGCCCTAAAGGCATGCCCTCTAGAAAGTCAGTCGTCACTCATCTAAGCACTTTATTTTAGGAACTGTCAGTGCACCTAGACCCTCCCCCCCGACTTATCAAAACTTCTGCCAAGTTTTTTATTTTTTTAAATGTCACTTATATTTTAAGGTCGAGCTTTGCTTTTGATGCATGTAAAATATATTTCTTCACTCCACGACCGTGTCGTTCCAGTGCCAAGTTATGAGTCACTGGCTGTATGTAAGGTTTCCACCGAGCGAGCTGGAAATATTCTGCGATAATTTATATATCAATAACATGTTATTTCATTAGGAGCACGTTCCATCTCTCCACTGACCGAGATCTTGACCCTGCACATTTATTGCCTATCGATATCTACATTTGTAATAAATAACTAAAGGGCACATTTATTAATCACACCGGATCATTGAATGCCTTTGGTTACGTTTCCCACGGCGTGCAGTCACCAGTCCTCCCGGGACCAGAACACAACTGTCCGGTCAATTCCTGACCTAGGAGACTCCCGGAAGAATCCGTGTAATGTGCCGTAACAGCACCACGAGATCCACTCGCATTAATTGGACATATAGATTTCTGTCATCTCAGCAGGGATTTGCTGACTTTCACATATTCCGTTATCTAGATGTTCAGGGAAGATATGAAGCTAAACACTTGCATACGAATGAGTCATTGACTGTCATTTTGGCAGGTTCATTTGTTCTACTAAGAACCCAAAATCTGCACATTTCTGATTTATGAGCTGAAAACCGTGCCTAGTAAATTACTGCAATAAGCTGTCTGAAATGGCAGAGGGAATGCTTCATTACAAGGGTTTGACAACACTCTATCTTTCTAGAAATGTGCAGTAAAACATGAATATTGTCTTCTTTCCTAATCTGCAAATCTGAATCAATTGCCGAAAGAAAAGCGTCGTTCATTCAGATTAGGCGCACGATGCACTGATCATACCACGTTACACAATGCTGCCACCTAGTGGTCTGATTACAGGGAAAAAAAAAATCTTGGTATAGATTATTATTTATTTTTAAAGCATGATTGATTCACATACAGAATACAAGTATAAATGACAATGAACAAGCTTTTCCTAGATGAGCAGCTTTAGGGGAAAAAAAAGCTGTGGTGGTCTTTTTGCCGGAGCGACTTCTGGCAGGAATCTTTTCTTTGAACTTTCAGATATAAAGAATAAACATGTCACTTCTTTATAGCTACACTTCTTGAACCCTGGAGCGGTTAAAAGAAGTACGGTAAATTGTGTTCAATTTTTTTTTTTTTGTAGCCATTTTTTAATGACACGCCCGTCCCAAAGGAGTGTTGAAAACTAATTTCACTATCTCTGAAACATATACATATGCGCTAATTTTATATAAAGCCACCAAATAGTATGTTTTTCAGTTTCGAAGTTCTCTAAAGGGGGAATGGAGGTTCCTTCTTGGGAGGTCACAGGCTCATGTAGGGAGTCTTCCAAGCCAATCAATGCTCTTTTGTAAATTAGCTATCCTCCAGAAGGAAGACCATGCTGTCTCTTGTGCCAACTATTGGGGTATGCTCAAACACAATTTTTGATGAGGATTTTGAAACAGATTCTGCTCAAAAATCCTTATCTAAGTACCCTGCCCTAGGGATATGCACACTAGTCGCCGTCTTCTTCTGTTCTCAGTGCTGCTCCAATCTTCTGTTCGTTGTGACCTGCCGGATCGCTCCTGTTCTTGCTGGGTGATC
Source organism: Ranitomeya variabilis (assembly GCF_051348905.1). NCBI lineage: Eukaryota > Metazoa > Chordata > Amphibia > Anura > Dendrobatidae > Ranitomeya > Ranitomeya variabilis. The sequence goes on from NC_135233.1 coordinate 465,048,764, forward strand.
CGGAAGTCACAACTCCATGTAGGTCTATGTGAGCAGATGGAGGCTCCTATGGAGTCATATTTAGAGCTTATGACCGTTACCTCTAACTTCTGGTCAATTGGGCTGCGTTCGGAGCGGCTCTGGGAAGAGTGGAAGACTGTGGCTGGTAAGTATACTACTAAGGGCAGGGGACAGACTTTAGTGATACTACGGCAGTGAAAAAAAAACGACGGAAATGTACGTGTACATGTTAAGTATTTGTTAAGTATTTGCAGCAGACATTTCTGCACTAAAGACCTGTGTCCTGGCAGGAAAAATGCTGCGAAAAATATGTATATCTTGTGACTGTTGGACAACAGCAACACATGCAGGGATTGTCTGATTTTTGATGTGGGCTCTGGGAGGAGAATCTGCTAAAAAAGGAATGTAGACTTCTTGGAGTCAAACAATATATGCCACGGGACGGCAGAGTTATATAGAAATCAGCCATACATCTATTCATCTGGAGATTTTCCAGCCGTACAATCCATGCAGTGTGAACAGAGCCTAATGTGGTTATGTCCTAACTTGGCTGCAGATTTCCTACACTGCAAACGAAAGACTTAATACAAGCATCTCTACAAAGTAAAGCTGGTGCTGTGCAGCCGTCAGCCGAGTGATAAGCATATGTGCAGCAATAACCGTCTGACTAACATACCCTTTACTGGCCCTCGAGCAGAGAGCTGGATCCCAGGGATATAAAGAAGAAATGGGCAAAGACTCCAGAGACATCTGCTGCTTGTTCAGCCTTTCAAAGAACTGACAAGCCGACCAAGACGCTGACAATGTGCGGACGCATATGTGTATTCTAATTTACGGGTGGGAGTGAAAACAGACATTTAATAAAAAAAGCCAAGTATAGATTTTTTTTTTCTTCTCCAGATACTGTTCTTCTATAGTTTCCTTTTATATGTCTGATGTATTTACAATGCACTAAATATCTTTCACCCAAGAATATATCCCGAACCATGCGGTGTACCACATGGGCGAGTGTATGACCCTGTTCAGCTGGTGGCAGAGGCATGTCCTTGAGTGTCATGTCAGACATTGTGCAAATTGGTCCGAGATTGGACTGCAATGCTCGGACCCGCTGCGGGTCTCCCTATCCGTGAGGCTGTGATGATTGGTTTCAGGAAACTGCGGCGAGTCTGTGCATTGCGGTCCGATCTCAGACATCTAAATGCGCCTTAAAGCAGGCTATTCTCTTAGAACGGAGGTGGGGGTGCATAACCTTTTTTGGTGCAATGGCCATACTGCCATAGAGGATAGGAAAAAAGCGCTATGTATATATGAAATATTCATCTGCAAAATAGCTATGAAAAATACAGTTAAAAAAAAAAAAAAAAGGTACTTAGCGCAAAAAATTGGCCAATATATGTGAGCCCAACTGCCAAGTCATGGCGTCCTTCAAAAGTTGGGTCCCTTCACACTAGCTTGGATGTGCTGGTCTTTTTCTCTTTGTATCAAAAACACGTGCACTCCCATCAGCCAGGTTATTTTAAATGGTTAGCTGGTCCATTCCTGCCCCATAAATTGTAGTTTTTTGCCCAGGAGAGGTGACATATCAGGAGAGGGACCCAACTTTTGAAGGACACCTTGATGTGGCAGTTGGGCTCACATACAGTACAGACCAAAAGTTTGGACACACCTCATTTAAAGGTTTTTCTGTATTTTCATGACTATGGAAATTGTACATTCACACTGAAGGAATCAAAACTATGAATTAACACATGTGGAATTATATACTTAACAAAAAAAGTGTGAAACAACTGAAAATATGTCTTATATTCTAGGTTCTTCAAAGTAGCCACCTTTTGCTTTGATGACTGCTTTGCACACTCTTGGCATTCTCTTGATGAGCTTCAAGAGGTAGTCACCGGGAATGGTTTTCACTTCACAGGTGTGCCCTGTCAGGCTTAATAAGTGGGATTTCTTGCCTTATAAATGGGGTTGGGACCATCAGTGGTGTTGTGCAGAAGTCTGGTGGATACACAGCTGATAGTCCTACTGAATAGACTGTTTGAATTTGTATTATGGCAAGAAAAAAGCAGCTAAGTAAAGATAAACAAGTGGCCATCATTACTTTAAGAAATGAAGGTCAGTCAGTCTGAAAAATTGGGAAAACTTTGAAAGTGTCCCCAAGTGCATTGGCAAAAACATCAAGCGCTACAAAGAAACTGGCTCACATGAAAACCGCCCCAGGAAAGGAAGACCAAGAGTCACCTCTGCTTCTGAGGATAAGTTTATCCGAGTCACCAGCCTCAGAAATCGCAGGTTAACAGCAGCTCAGATTAGAGACCAAGTCAATGCCACACAGAGTTCTAGCAGCAGACACATCTCTACAACAACTGTTAAGAGGAGACTTTGTGCAGCAGGCCTTCATGGTAAAATAGCTGCATAGCTGCTAGGAAACCACTGCTAAGGACAGGCAACAAGCAAAAGAGACTTGTTTGGGCTAAAGAACACAAGGAATGAACATTAGACCAGTGGAAATCTGTGCTTTGGCCTGATGAGTCCAAATTTGAGATCTTTGGTTCCAACCACCGTGTCTTTGTGCAACACAGAAAAGGTGAACGGATGGACTCTACATGCCTGGTTCCCACCATGAAGCATGGAGGAGGAGGTGTGATGGTGTGGGGGTGCTTTGCTGGTGACACTGTTGGGGATTTATTCAAAATTGAAGGCATACTGAACCAGCATGGCTACCACAGCATCTTGCAGCAGCATGCTATTCCATCCGGTTTGCGTTTAGTTGGACCATCATTTATTTTTCAACAGGACAATGACCCCAAACACACCTCCAGGCTGTGTAAGGGCTATTTGATCAAGAAGGAGAGTGATGGGGTGCTACGCCAGATGACCTGGCCTCCACAGTCACCAGACCTGAACCCAATCGAGATGGTTTGGGGTGAGCTATACCGCAGAGTGAAGGCAAAAGGGCCAACAAGTGCTAAGCATCCCTGGGAACTCCTTCAAGATTGTTGGAAGACCATTCCCGGTGACTACCTCTTGAAGCTCATCAAGAGAATGCTAAGAGTGTGCAAAGCAGTCATCAACGCAAAAGGTGGCTACTTTGAAGAACCTAGAATATAAGACATATTTTCAGTTGTTTCACACTTTTTGTTAAGTATATAATTCTACATAATTCTTAGTTTTGATGCCTTCAGTGTGAATGTACAATTTTCATAGTCCTGAAAATACAGAAAAATATTTAAATGAGGTGTGTCCAAACTTTTGGTCTGTACTGTATATTGGCCAATTTACGCTCTAAGTACCTTCTTTTTTACTGTGTTTTTCAGAGTAATTTTGCAGATGAATATTATATAGTGCTTTTTTCCCATTTTATATGGCAGTAATGTAGTTGTATAGTAATCATTCTTGGTAAACCATGGTGCAGCCTTAACCATTTTTCAAGTTATATGTTTTTTTTGGTTGTCACCTGTTCACACTAGCTTGGATGTGCTGGTCTTTTTCTCTTTGTAGCAACGGCCACAAATTGTCAGACCAAACTAATCTCAAGGGTCATAATTAGTGATGCGCGAATGTGCTGGGATAAGGTGTCATCTGAGCATGCTCATGTGCTAACCGAGTATCTTCAGCAAATTTAAAAAAATAAATAAAAAAATTATATATATATACACTTTTTTTTTTTTTTAAAGGAGAGAAATGTCAGCCTCCAGTTTCTTATAACCACGGGAATTGTGTTCTGTAAAGGGAAGACTACTTTTGGCAGCGCGTTAAATAATGACCCGTCTACTTTCCCGATCAGTCATGGTCTAACAGTAGAGACTGGGCGGTGAATTCTCTTTGATGCTGTACACGTGCAGGTTATCTCCGGCACCCCAGATCTCCAGCGTATGTCGTTGCAGCAGTATCTTACATGTCTTCATTATTATAGCCTCTATTTTTAATCGCGGGAAGTTTTTCCTACAATTTTTCTCAGCCAACGTAATTATACAGTGTGAGGAAGCGAGACGCCAGGACGAGAGATCACAACTACGAATTAGCCTTGATTAAAACAATTACCACTTACAATTGCGGTTAATATCATTTTGAAAGTTTTCACAATTGCTGACATAACTCATAGGGGGGATTTCAGGGTCGGAGCCTTGCACCATTTTGGTTAAAAATAAAAAGTCTGCTCTAGGTGTAGGATACTCGGCTGCAGCCCAAGGTCACCAACCAATGGGGCTGAATTCTTGGTTCACACGACCATCTAAAAAAATCGTTCAGCGTTTCATTCAGAAAACTATACCATTTTTTTTTTTTTTTTTTTACAGCAGCAAAAATCCGTTCATGTGAATGTGCTCTAAAGGAAACTTGTGACCCATTTCATGCTGACCAAACCGCGAGTAGCATGAATTAAAGTCTCACTGTACGATTGCAGCCATGTATATTTTTCTCTGAAGTGCCAGAGACAATAGCTGGATAGAAGATTAGTCATGTGCTGCTTCCAGCCGGCTATTCCCAGCGCTGCTCTAAATGATTGACATTTCTCTTCCATAGAGAAATACACAAAAATCGGAGCAGAAAAATGCCACCCAGGAGCGGCACTTAACTATCCTGGCTTCCAGCTATGCTCTCGGCTGGATCTGTAAAGTATATTTTCTCTGAAAAGCCAAAGAAGCCAATGTAGTGCTAGTCAAACAATACCTATTGTTTTATTTAATATCTTCCCTTCCTAACACGTGCAGCGGACCACAAAGGGTGGGTCGTTATGGATCCTGAGACCCCACACAGATTGCTTAAAAAGTCACACTGCAAGCATGAGGATGAAGATTCTGCATGAGCATGCACACAGAGAGGGGATCAAGCTCCTACTTTCTGCTGAGCCTGTACACTGCTCAATGCGTATGCTCATACAGTAGCTCTGTGCGTATGCTCATACAGTAGCTCAGTGTGTATCCTAGCTGAACAGTATGTAACAGCAGTTTTTTTAGCTATCTGTTGGAGTTTCAAGACCTGTAGAACTATTCCTACATTTTAATTTTATTTACTAGATATTAAATAAAATAAAAAAAATGATACTCTTTAACCCCCGATAACAAACACGACAAATATATGGAACTCTTGATTACTGTAATAAAGTTGGGAATGTAACATTAATCTGTCCTTCTTACAATGGGTTCATCACATTGCAGCCACAATACTTTATTTTGGTCACGGTTCTTTATAACCGCCAAAAACCTCAGCGTCTTTGCAGAAATTTCCGTAAAGTTCAATCTTTAATGCCATTTTTTGACCGAAAAAAAAGCACACACCCCAAAAAATGATATAGTATTTTTTTTAGAAAACGCAGATTTTTCTATGACCACCTCATTTTGTCAGTAAAAGCTTGCACAAATCCATCCAACAACCCCATTCGGATGTAGAAGATTATTTTTTCCGTTTCTGAAATGTTGGCAGTACATGTTTCAGTTTTTGAACATACCTCCCCCCTTAGACCTCTGGCAGATTTGGTGTGGATTTTGGAGCCAAGCCAAAAAGCATAGCCAAGAAAAATAGGAGGATAATACAGTCCAGATGACGCTACGCCACTCCGGTAGGATCCCAGCAGTATCTTATCTCGCTTCTTCCACCTTTCAGCAGTTCGGCTTCCTCATTACGCAGCTCAAAATCCCAGACCTTAAAATTCTCCTCGATTCTCGCTGGCGCAGAAGCTTTAGGAATAACGCCAACACCTTGCTGTAGTGCCCACCTGAGTAACACCTGGGAGGGAGTGCGCCCGTGCACGTTTGCCACTTTGCACACTTCCGCATCTCCCAGAAGATCCCCACAGCCCAGCGAGGAGTAAGCTTGGAGATGAACGCCATTTTGTTTGCACCAACCGATAAGATTGGTCTGTGGGAGCCGTGGATGGCACTCCACCTGTAACACCGCAGGGGGGATGCTGCACGATCCAAGGAGCTGTGCCAGGTGGTCCTCTGTATAATTGGACACGCCTAGGGCCTTAATAATGCCAGTCTGATAGAGGCCCTCCAAGGCTCTCCAGCTTTCTTCTCTAGCGGCTTGGTTACGGACATCGTCACTTCTCCAGCCCTGCTTCCCTGGCCAGTGAACGAGGTAGAGATCCAAGTAATCATCTCCCAATTCGGCCAAGCTCTTCAAACAGGCATCACGGGCTCCCGGGCCTAAATCTGCAGGAGATAACTTGCTTGTGATGAAGATATCAGAGCGACCTAAGCCATATTTAGGCAACAGCTGGCGCAAAGCGTGACCGAGATCAGCCTCGTTACGATAGACAGCGGCAGTGTCAAACGAGCGGTAGCCACACTCCAACGCAGCGTCTACGGCCTGGAGCAGATTTTCTAGTCCCCTCAAACGAAATGTGCCCAAGCCAAGGAGGGGCATGGTCACCCCATTATTAAGGGTCACCGACTGCTGTGGAGCTGTGGGGGATAGAAAGAGACATCACGTTTTATAAGGACCGAAAGCAATGTAAAACATAAAGCCTGTAGGAATGGGAAACAGCTTGAAATACATGGAATCCCAAAAAGAAACCAATTACAGAATTCTACACTGCACCATTAATTGTGACATATTCGCCCATACTAACCCATTAGCCTTTTCTAGCCATAGCCATTTTTTTCTGTGCTTTTCGTTTTTTTCCTTCCCCTCTTCCAAGAGTCATAACTTTCCGTTTTACATCCGTATGACATCCGTATGCAATCCGGTTTTTTTCTCTGCAACTATTTTTATACAGTCATTTACAGGACCATTTACAGTGTTCTATGCCACAGAATGGTAATGTATCCGTAAAAAACGGACGGAATACGGATGGTCCGTATTCCATGCGTTTTTTTTCACGCACACATTGACTTGCATTGGTGTTGTGAATTCTGCCTTTGGGCTCCCTCCGGTGGTTGTAGGTGGTAATGCAGTTGTCCCTGAGTTGCAGTCCTGGTCAGGTGTATCTGCTGATTGCAGTTCTGACTGGGGTATTTAGGCGTGCAGGATTCATTAGTCCTCTCCAGTTGTACTGTTATGATCCGGTGACTTTGGAGCCGCATGAACTTTCTCTGGAGTAGGTGGAAACTGTACTGACCGCAAAACCTGAACTAACACCGCAACTAGAAGTAGCCGTGGGGTGTGCCTAACAAAACCTAGACACCTTGACACAGCCGGAGGACTAAATACCCCTACAGATGGAAATAGGAATACTACCTTGCCTCAGAGCAGAACCCCAAAGCATAGGCAGCCCCCACGAATAATGACTGTGAGTAGGAGAGGAAAGACACACGCAGGCAGAAAACAGGATTCAGCAAAAGAGGCCACTCTAGCTAAATAGGGAAAGATAGGACAGAATACTAAGCGGTCAGTATTAAAACCCTTCCAAAAATATCCACAGCAGATAATACAAAAAGTTCCACAATCTAACTAAAGACATGGAATGAATATCTGCAACCCCAGAGAATCCAACAAGACTGAGAAAATACTGACACAATCTAAGCTGGACAAAAAAAAACAAAACACTGAATAGCACAGAATTATTAAGCACACAGCATGTGTGCCACAGAAACAAAACCAGACACTTATCTTTGCTGATTTGGCAGAAGGCAGAAGGAACCAAACCAGGACCAAAACCTCCCAACAACCATGAACAACTGGCAAGGACTAATGAATTCTGCACGCCTAAATACTCCAGTCAGAACTGCAATCAGCAGATACACCTGACCAGGACTGCAACTCAGGGACAACTGCATTACCACCTACAACCACCGGAGGGAGCCCAAAGGCAGAATTCACAACACATTGGCGAGTCTCGTCCGAGACTCGCAGCAAATCGCAGCATGCTGCGATTTTTTTCTCAGTCCGATTTCGGCTGAGAAAAAAAATCGCAAATGAAAAGACACCTATTGAATAACATTGGTCCGAGTGCAATCCGATTTTTTATCGGATTGCACTCGTCTGTTTTCCTCACAAGTGGAAATGAGCCCTTAGGGTGTGTTTCCACGGTCAGGAAACAATGCATGTTTGACGCTGCGTAGAGCCGCAGCGTCACGCACGCAGCGTCCAGATGTTACAGCATAGTGGAGGGGATTTCATGAAACCCCGTCTCCACTATGCGTTAAAACACATATGCGGCAGAACCGCGTAAACGGACATGCGGCGCGTGTTTTCAGAACGCAGCACGTCTGTTTACAATGCGGCGCCGCTCCGTAAATTACCCATAATCATTAGATGCGGTAAAACCGCATCTAATGATTAGTCACATGCATAGTAAGTGCGTAAACGCAGCTTACTACACATGTCTCCTAATTTATATGCCGGCTCACCTGTCCCGCCGCCGGAAGTACGCGTCCACTGCAGTTCTCGCGATAACTTATCTTATCGCGAGAACTGCCGTGCACGTGACCGGGGGTTATCTCCGGTCACTAGTCTGGTTCTCACGGTCAGCTGATTGTGAGAACGCTGCAGTGTAGGTGATCACTGGAGAGTTATCTGTGGCGATCATCCACAGGCTCTGCTATGTCTGGATGTCAGGTATCCAGATGTAGCAGAGCTGGACTCGTCGTGGGACACTCGTTATTAACCCCTTCATGACCCAGCCTATTTTGGCCTTAATGACCTGGCCGTTTTTTGCAATTCTGACCAGTGTCCCTTTATGAGGTAATAACTCAGGAACGCTTCAACGGATCCTAGCGGTTCTGAGATTGTTTTTTCGTGACATATTGGGATTCATGTTAGTGGTAAATTTCGGTCGATAATTTTTGCATTTATTTGTGACAAAAATGGAAATTTAGCGAAAAATTTGAAAATTTCACAATTTTCAAATTTTGAATTTTTATTCTGTTAAACGAGAGAGTTATGTGACACAAAATAGTTAATAAATAACATTTCCCACATGTCTACTTTACATCAGCACAATTTTGGAAACAACATTTTTTTTTGCTAGGAAGTTATAAGGGTTAAAATTTGACCAGCGATTTCTCATTTTTGCAACGAAATTTACAAAACCATTTTTTTTAGGGACCACCTCACATTTGAAGTCAGTTTGAAGGGTCTATATGGCTGAAAATACCCAAAAGTGACACCATTCTAAAAACTGCACCCCTCAAGGTGCTCAAAACCACATTCAAAAAGTTTATTAACCCTTCAGGTGCTTCACAGCAGCAGAAGCAACATGGAAGGAAAAAATTAACATTTAACTTTTTAGTCACAAAAATGATCTTTTAGCAACCTTTTTTTTATTTCCCCAAGGGTAAAAAGAGAAACTGGAACCCAAAAGTTATTGTGCAATATGTCCTGAGTACGCCGATACCCCATATGGGGGGGGGGGGGACCACTGTTTCGGCGCACAACAGGGCTCGGAAGGGAAGGAGCGCCATTTGACTTTTTCAATGAAAAATTGGCTCCAATCTTTAGCGGACACCATGTCGCTTTTGGAGAGCCCCCGTGTGCCTAAACATTGGAGCTCCCCCACGAATGACCCCATTTTAGAAACTAGACCCCCCAAGGAGCTTATCTAGATGCATAGTGAGCACTTTGAACCCCTAGGTGATTCACAAATTGATCCGTAAAAATGAAAAAGTACTTTTTTGTCACAAAAAAATTCTTTTAGCCTCAATTTTTTCATTTTCACATGGGCAACAGGATAAAGTGGATCCTAAAATGTGTTGGGCAATTTCTCCTGAGTACACGGATACCTCATATGTGGTCACAAACCACTGTTTGTGCACATGCCATTTGACTTTTGAATAAAAAATTAGCTCCAATCGTTAGCGGACACCATGTCGTGTTTGGAGAGCCCCTGTGTGCCTAAACATTGGAGCTCCCCCACATGTGACCCCATTTTGGAAACTAGACCTCCCATGGAACTAATCTAGATGTGCGGTGACCACTTTAAACCCCCAAGTGCTTCACAGAAGTTTATAACGCAGAGCCGTGAAAATAAAAAATCATTTTTCTTTCCTCAAAAATTATGTTTCAGCAAGCAATTTTTTATTTTCACAAGGGTTACAGGAGAAATTAGACCCCAATAGTTGCTGCCCAGTTTGTCCTGAGTATGCTGGTACCCCACATGTGGGGGTAAACCACTGTTTGGGCACACGTCGGGGCTCAGAAGGTAGGGAGCACCATTTGACTTTTTGAACGCAAGATTGGCTGGAATCAATTGTGGCGCCATGTTGCGTTTGGAGACCCCTGATGTGCCTAAACAGTGGAAACCCCTCAATTCTAACTCCAACACTAACCCCAACACACCCGTAACCCTAATCCCAACTCTAGCCATAACCCTAATCACAACCCTAACCTCAACACACCCCTAACCACAACACACCCCTAACCCTAATCCCAACACACCCCTAACCCTAACCACAAGCCTAATCTTAACCCTATTTCCAACCCTAGCCCTAATTCCAACCCTAACTCTAATTCCAACCCTAACCCTAAAGCTATGTGCCCACGTTGCGGATTCGTGTGAGATTTTTCTGCACCATTTTTTAAAAATCCGCAGGTAAAATGCACTGCGTTTTACCTGCGGGTTTACAGCGATTTTTTGTGCGGATTTCACCTGCGGAGTCCTGTTGAGGAACAGGTGTAAAACGCTGCGGAATCCGCACAAAGAATTGACATGCTGTGGAAAATACAATGCAGCGTTTCCGCGCGGTATTTTCCGCACCATGGGCACAGCGGATTTGGTTTTCCATAGGTTTACATGGTACTGCAAACCTGATGGAAAACTGCTACGAATCCGCAGTGGCCAATCCGCCGCGGATCCGCAGCCAAATCCGCACCGTGTGCACATAGCCTTATGTTTCCACGGCGGGTTTACACCTGCAGTTTTCTATTGGAGCAGGTGTAAACCTGCAGCGGAATCCGCACAAAGAATTGACATGCTGTGGAAATATAAACGGCTGCGTTTCCGCACGGTTTTTTCCGCAGCATGTGCACTGCGGATTTAGTTTCCCATAGGTTTATATTGTACTGTAAACTTATGGGAAACCGCTGTGGACCCGCAGTTGCGGAAACGCTGCGGTTCCGCAGCGAAATCCGCAGAGTGTGCACATACCCTAATTCCAACCCTAACCCTAGCCCTAACCCTAGTGTAAAAATAAAAGTAAATATATTTTCTTTATTTTTATTATTGTCCCTACCTATGGGGGTAATAAAGGGGGGGTTCATTTACTATTGTTTTTATTTTGATCACTGTGATAGGTTTTATCACAGTGATCAAAATGTACCTAGAACGAATCTGCCGGCCGGCAGATTCGGCGGGCGCACTGCGCATGCGCCCACCATTTTGGAAGATGGCGGCGCCCATGGAGCAGACGGACGGACACCGGGAGGCTCCGTAAGTATGAGGGGGGGGGGGGGGCGGAGCACGGGGGGGGGGGGGGGGGGAGCGGAGCACGGGGGGAGCGGACAGGAGGACAGGGGAGCGGACGGGCGGATGGAGGGGAGCGGAGCACAGGATGGAGGACTGGGGAGGCAATCGGTGGCGGTGGGGGGGCAGATCAGGGTTTCCAGCCATGGCCGATGATATTGCAGCATCGGCCATGGCTGGATTGTAATATTTCACTATTTTCATAGTTTGGCTGTTTCACTTTCAACAGCCAATCAGAGCGATCGTAGCCACGAGGGGGTGAAGCCACCCCCCCTGGGCTGAAGTACCACTCCCCCTGTCCCTGCAGATCGGGTGAAATTGGAGTTAACCCTTTCACCCGATCTGCAGGGACGCGATCCCTCCATGATGCCACATAGGTGTCACAGGTCGGATTGGCACCGACTTTCATGACGCCTACGTGGCATCACAGGTCGGGAAGGGGTTAAGGACTACGTAAGACTCAGGGAGTATACTGTTGGTTTATTTTTTTAATTTTTTACTAGGAGACGAGGGCATCGCATGGATTGAGCGTATAATAAAAATATGGCTAACGTGTTTTATTTCATTAAAATACGTCTGCATGTGTGTGTTTTATTAACCCTTTCACTACTATAGGATTAGTAACGGTAGGTATCTTATTGACACCAGATAGATCTTTATTTTAAACACTATTATTCATATTTTCTCTGCAGCAAACGCTGCTGCAGGGAACATATGAATCGCGGCTTCAGCACGATGCAGAGTACCACAAGCGTGGGTACCACACGCTCCGTGTGGTACCCACTCGCCATACGGGCGGCACACGTGTGCCGCACGTATGGCCTACGTGAGTTCCCAGGCACACGGACACGGATGACTTCGGTACCGATTTATTCCGGTACCGGAATTATCTGGACGTGTGGGACAGCCCTTAGGATGTGAGACTTGTCCGAGTTTCTCGCATTTGTGTGATCCCGGCCTAACTCTTTATGCACCATTACATTTATTACTAAACATCGGGCTTGGTATACCTATCTATCGTATCTATATATCGATCGATAGATACGATCGATCTATCCCATATCTATCTGTCATCTATCAGTCTGTGTGTGTAAACATTATTCTTCAACAGAGTATGTAAATGAAGAGGTTGGACAAAAAATTACATCACAATTCTTTTTGGGGGGTATATCTTTATTTAGCTACAAAAACACACAAATCCGCATGAAAAAAATGCATGAAAAACGCATCAAAAACGCAGGTGACCTGCCAGTGACCTCAGGTGCAGATTTTACCTGCGTCAAATCCTGACCATGGAAACATACCCTTATGGCAGTAATCTTACTCCAGACCACTTTTCAGACATGCTAAATTACCTCTTTTTTTTGTTTGTTTTTTTACAGGTCCGCTTAAAAAAAAATCCCCCAAAAAATATAATAAAAATGTAAATGCTTGAAATAACCCGATTCATATGATCTTTTTTTTCAGGTTTAAAAAAAAACAAGCAAAATTTTGAATAAAAAGTGCAGGACCCTTTTTGTGAAGCAGCTCCTGAGTTTTTGCAGCATTTCCGCCCCTTTCTTTTATCTGATTTTAGTGCAAATTTGACAATTAACAAAATTCTGTGCACCCCGAAATAAATTGCATAGTTCCACAGCAGCTTTATAACACGCAGCAGACATACAGCTTCATGCCATTACATCCACTTTGCTTTAAGTGCAGCAGAGCTTCAGCTCAGAAAAGAAAAAAAAAAGCGCAGGAATTTGGTCCTATGAGAAGCCTGAGACAAACCTTCATGTGTGCACACGACTTTGTGGTATACATGAGGGTTTGCAGGGAGAACATGGAAGTGCACAGCACTCGGTAATCCCCACTGTATCTGCACCCAGCTCCGGACATGACAGCCGCCCTCCTGCCACACACTGCAGCTTCCTCCCGGCGGCGTGCACCTACCTGCCTGCCGCTCCATCTCTCCAGGGCACGAGCTAATCACATGACCAGGGCGTGGCTGAACCGTATAAACTCCGCCTCCTTCGTGACGTCGCGGCTGCAGCAGCCCGTGGGCGGGGCTTCTCGCTTCGCGCTCAGTATATAAGTCGTTGTGGCGGGAATACGAGAACAGTTGCTATGGCGCTGCGTAATTTCCTCTGCTGGTGTTGCTCTTGTTTCCTCACAGTTTTGTAACAAAATGGAGTCTCTGACGCTACAGCTGCCAATAGATGTGACTTAGGAGACCTTTGCTAGTGTACTCCCTTTGTGTCAGGCAATGTGGGTTTTTTCTGACCAGAAATCGACCTGTCGGGGCTGAAGCCTCACCTCACGTCAATTTCCGCGTGGGGACGCGAGTGCTGCTCACGCAGCCCGGTCCACAAATGTAGAAAATCATTTAACCCCTTCCAGTCCCAGCACATTTTTTTGTGCTTTGGGTTTTTATTTTTTTCTTCCCAACTTCGACGAGCCATAACTTTTTAATCTACCGGTATATAGTTTTCCGTCCACTTTCCCATCTCAGGACGTGGATTTGTAAGGGACGGGTTAGTTATTGGTTTGAATGACACAATAAAACCACATAATGTACTGGAAAATAGGGGAAAAAAAGTCCATGTGCAGAGAAAAAACTAATCCACTAGTTTTTCTTTTTTTGGGGGTGGGGGAATTGTTTTTACAGCGTTAGATAAAAATTACCTGGCGAAGTGCAAGTATTGTAACGGCGATAAACCTTTAGGGGTAGATTCATCGAGACTGGCGCAGCGTCCATTTTTGATGGCTGATACAAAGTGGCGTAAAAAATACCAAAAGTTTAAAAAGCTGATTTTTCCAAGATTTTATGCCATTTATTGGGTACAAAGGCATTGAGGAACTGGCACCACACTAGTAGTTAAAAAAAATTGTATTGCTATTCTGCAAGGCCCCTAACATTTTATTTTTCTACGACTCTGGCATTTCATTTATATTTTTATTTTTTTGCTTTAATATTTGATATATGGGACTTGCGGATGTGGTTTATTTTTATTAATTTATTTTTTTCGGGTTGGGAAAAGGGGGTGATTCAGGCTTTAATTTTTTTTAAATAATTTTTTTTAGCCCCCTTATGGACCAGTATTGCAGTATATACCATCTCCTATGTAGCCCAGCCATTAGTCTCCTGGCTGCCATGGTCGTCCAAAACGTTTCGACACTGATATCACGCCACTTACGTGCCACTGTCCGTTATTGCCAGCAGCAGTGTTATGTATGGAGGAGGCACATGAACTCCATACACTTGCATCTGACATATAAGGTGGATGTTGTAAACAGATAAAATTGGAGAAAAAAAACAACCCAGTATATACTGCTATTGCCAATTGCCTAGCTATCTTATGGCTGCATTTCCAGTCCATAGCAATGGTGATATGTGATCGGTCCAGCCAGTTAGTGATGGTCACATGTTTTGTGTGATTCATGTGAACAGAGTCAATGTTGCCCACATTTCTGATAAAGGCCTGTTCAATGATATCTGAATCAAGTAAATGCCACTATTAGGCTACATTCCCACAATGAGTTTTTAGTGATTTTTATACGGTGCTTATTTTTAAAAAATGCACGTAGTCTTATTTTAACCCCTTCACGACCTTGACTTTTTCCGTTTTTGGCTCCCCTTCTTCCCAGAGCCAAAACTTTTTTATTTTTCCGTCAATATACCCGTGTGAAGGCTTGTTCTTTGTGGGACGAGTTGTACTTTTGAACAGTGATATTGTCTTTACCATATTGTGTACTGAAAAACTGGAAACAAATTCAAACTGCAGTGAATTTCAAGAAAAGTGCAATTCCACAATTGTTAGGTTTTTTTTTACTGTGTTCACTAAATGCTTAAACTGACCTGCCATTATGATTCTCCAGGTCATTTGTAAGTTCGCAGATATCAAAAATGCAAAGGTTCTTATTTACTTAAGTGGTGAAAAAAAAATCCAAAGTTTGCAAAAAAAATTGTCACCATTTTCCGAGACCCGTAGCGTCTCTGTTTTTTTGGCATCTGGAGCTTGGAAATGGCTTATTTTTTTGTCCGCCGTGCTGACGTTTTTATTGATACCATATTGGGGTAGATACGATCTGTTGACCGCCTGTCATTGCATTTTATTGCAATGTTGCGGCGACAAAAAAAAGTAATCCTGTTTTTTAATTTTATTTTCTTGTTACGCTATTTACAGTTAGAATTAAAACAACCCTGAGGATAGGGGTAAAAAAGGCAACAACGCCGCACATGATCTAAGTGCAGTAGAACTAGGTGTAAATTGCACGCTTATATAATTGCACTCACCTAGTCAAAGGCAAAAATGAAGCATTGAAAGGGGATTCGACAGGAATCCAAGGGGATACCATATAAAATACCATAAAGATAAAAAGCAAAAAAAAAAAAAAATATATATATATATATATATATATATATATATATATATATATATATATAGGATTTATCCCTTTTGTATGGGGTGTTTTTTTTCATTTATCTGGGTGGGGCTTTAGAGCTCCTCCAGCACTCCAACCTATTTCAACCTTTGGAATTTGAATGTATAAAAAGAGAATGTGGCTGATCTTTTCATATTATTTATTTTTTAATGACCTGATGAAGACTCCAGGGTGTAGGAGTTGAAAAGCTTTGTCCTGTAATTTTTTATTACCTCAATAAAGCAGATATTTATATATAACATCTATGAGAATCTCTGTACTGGAGCGCCGGCTACATACTGGGATTTTCCTTGCTATCTATAGTTAGAATTCATTATTTTTATATATTGATGGTGCGGGTGTTTCTGAACGTGGCGATACCAAATATGTGTAATTTTTTATTATTTTATTTTGACTGCAAGTGAAAGAGGGGTGATTTGAACTTTTATATTTTGCTTATTTTTTAAAACACATTTTTTTTTACTTTTCACATGCTTTACTAGTCTCCATGGGAGATTAGAAGCGGCAATCAGCCCTGCTGTGTCTAGCTAAGATGCTCTTCTGTTATGAGCGCCAGCCACAGGGGTCTTCTACAGACCCCAAGTTGTCATGCCAACCCATTGGCAACCCGCGGTCATAAGACATATGGGCGGGATTAGTGACGCGCTTCCAGTTCTGCCATGTTAAATACCGGAGATTGACAGTGGCATTTAACATGTTAACAGCCGTAGGTGGATCGCGATTCCAGCCGCGGCTGTTAGAGGCACATAGCTGATCAGATCAGCTGTAATAGGCAGGAAAGCATGCGTGGCGTGCAGGGACACGACCTCATTGGTCTTGAAGGGGTTAATGGGTAATTTTACTTAATGGGTGCAGAAACGGTGCAGAAAATGTGCAACATCAAAGAGCCACCAAAAGCTCATTGTGGAAACATGGCCTAAGCATCCTCCTCTGGACTGGAAAAGTTATTGATGACATGAATAACCAAAAATTCTCAATTTTGATAATTTTGGATCTTCATACGATTGCACAATCTGTCATCTATGGCTAAAAAAAAAAAAAAATCATATTCAGCTCACCATAGTCATCTGCTTTATCATGTTCATCAGTATTTTGATAATATGGGAATAAGTGCACCAATGGCTCAATTTGGTAGACTCTAAAGGAAGATGTATCGTTGTGGCTGGATAGTATACAGTAGAGGAGAGAGAGATAAAACCACAGTTTATTTGCTATGAAGTAAAAGTTTAGAAAACCTTCAAGAAAAAAAAAGTGGGCCAATGACAGTAAATGGTACAGAACACAATCTATCTCAGTTAGGCTGCCGTCACACTAGCAGTATTTGGTCAGTATTTTACATCAGTATTTCTAAACCAAAACCAGGAGTGGAACAAATAGAGGAAAAGTATAACAGAAACATATGCACCACTTCTGCATTTATCACCCACTCCTGGTTTTGGCTGACAAATACTGATGTAAAATACTGACCAAATACTGCTAGTGTGACGGCAGCCTTAGGGCTTGTGCTCATCACCTTTCAAAAAAAGTTCCAACTTTGGTCCAGAAAAGTGGGACTAGTGTCATGCGATTTTCATGAGCGTACCATCCGATTTTGCACACCTATCATCCGATTTACATCCGAATTCTATCCGATTGCAATGCGATTTTAACATGAGCTTTTACATAGAGTAATTCTCTGTCATTTACACATAGTTTTCAAAGGAAATGTTCTTCAATACACACACATATACAGTGGGGCAAAAAAGTATTTAGTCAGTCAGCAATAGTGCAAGTTTCACCACTTAAAAAGATGAGAGGCGTCTGTAATTTACATCATAGGTAGACCTCAACTATGGGAGACAAACTGAGAAAAAAAATCCAGAAAATCACATTGTCTGTTTTTCTATCATTTTATTTGCATTTTATGGTGGAAAATAAGTATTTGGTCAGAAACAAAATTTCATCTCAATACTTTGTAATATAGCCTTTGTTGGCAATGACAGAGGTCAAACGTTTTCTGTAAGTCTTCACAAGGTTGCCACACACTGTTGTTGGTATTTTGGCCCATTCCTCCATGCAGATCTCCTCTAGAGCAGTGATGTTTTTGGCTTTTCGCTTGGCAACACGGACTTTAACTCCCTCCAAAGGTTTTCTATAGGGTTGAGATCTGGAGACTGGCTAGGCCACTCCAGGACCTTGAAATGCTTCTTACGAAGCCACTCCTTCATTGCCCTGGCGGTGTGCTTTGGATCATTGTCATGTTGAAAGACCCAGCCACGTTTCAACTTCAATGCCCTTGCTGATGGAAGGAGGTTTGCACTCAAAATCTCACGATACATGGCCCCATTCATTCTTTCATGTACCCGGATCAGTCGTCCTGGCCCCTTTGCAGAGAAACAGCCCCAAAGCATGATGTTTCCACCACCATGCTTTACAGTAGGTATCGTGTTTGATGGATGCAACTCAGTATTCTTTTTCCTCCAAACACAATAGTTCCAGTTTGGTTTCATCAGACCATAGGACATTCTCCCAAAACTCCTCTGGATCATCCAAATGCTCCCTAGCAAGCTTCAGACGGGCCCGGACATGTACTGGCTTAAGCAGTGGGACACGTCTGGCACTGCAGAATCTGAGTCCATGGTGGCGTAGTGTGTTACTTATGGTAGGCCTTGTTACATTGGTCCCAGCTCTCTGCAGTTCATTCACTAGGTCCCCCCGCGTGGTTCTGGGATTTTTGCTCACCGTTCTTGTGATCATTCTGACCCCACGGGGTGGGATTTTGTGTGGAGCCCCAGATCGAGGGAGATTATCAGTGGTCTTGTATGTCTTCCATTTTCTAATTATTGCTCCCACTGTTGATTTCTTCACTCCAAGCTGGTTGGCTATTGCAGATTCAGTCTTCCCAGCCTGGTGCAGGGCTACAATTTTGTTTCTGGTGTCCTTTGCCAGCTCTTTGGTCTTCACCATAGTGGAGTTTGGAGTCAGACTGTTTGAGGGTGTGCACAGGTGTCTTTTTATACTGATAACAAGTTTAAACAGGTGCCATTACTACAGGTAATGAGTGGAGGAAAGAGGAGACTCTTAAAGAAGAAGTTACAGGTCTGGGAGAGCCAGAAATCTTGATTGTTTGTTTCGGACCAAATACTTATTTTCCACCATAAAATGCAAATAAAATGATAAAAAAACAGACAATGTGATTTTCTGGATTTTTTTCCCTCAGTTTGTCTCCCATAGTTGAGGTCTACCTATGATGTAAATTACAGACGCCTCTCATCTTTTTAAGTGGTGGAACTTGCACTATTGCTGACTGACCAAATACTTTTTTGCCCCACTGTATATATATACTGGTGCTTCTCACTAAATTAAAATATCAAAAAGTTAATTTATTTCAGTTCATCAATACAAAAAATGAAACCCATATATTATATAGAGTCATTACAAACAGAGTGATCTATTTCACGTGTTTATTTCTGTTAATGTTGATGATTATGGGTTACAGAAAATGAAAAACAAAAAGTAATCTCAATAAATTAAAATACTTTATAACACCATCTTGGAAACTGATTTTAAAATCCGAAAATGTTGGCCTACTGAAATGTATGTTCAGTAAATGCACTCAATACTTGGTCGGGGCTCCTTTTGCATCAATTACTGCGTTAATGCGGTGTGGCATGGAGGTGAACAGCCTGTGGCATTGCTGAGGTGTTATGGAAGCCCAGGTTGCTTTGATAGCAGCCTTCAGCTTGTCTACATTGTGTGACGATCCGTACAAAAACAAAAGTGGACCCTCTGGACCGTGACGACGATCCCCTCACGGGCGAGCTGACCAGATGGACCACCCCCTATACAGGGAGAGTTAGGGGCAGACCCGTGAGGGACTATCGCCACGGAAGCTGGAGGACCAAGACGGAAAAAAGACGAGAAACGGACTGGCAGGAGAGGAAGGGGACTCAGGATAGGTGGATACTGCAACACTGCAGCAACAGTAAAAATTACGAGAGCTCTGTAGAGACCAAATGACTAACCAGGTACGCAGAGACACAGGGAGTGACAGGAACGTGCCAGAGACACAGGAACAGACGAGGTACCGTAGAGACACAGGGACCGACGGGGATACGGCAGAGACACAGGAATTGGCGCGGTACTGCAGAGACACAGGGATAGACGGGAACACCACAGGGATGCTGAAACTGGCGGGATACTGTGGAGAAAGAAGAGACCCAAAGTCAGAGGCATAGAATGCACGGGGACCACGGGCGGCCAAAAGCACAAGAAAGCACAAATGAGCATTAGGCACAGAGGAGCGTCAGGAAGCGGTATACATACCAGCGAGAAGAACAGTTCCGGGTAACAGTCCATCCAAGAGGATAGAGAGGACGGGAAGGAGCGCCCGACAGGAGAATCAGATGTGCGCACGCGCAGTGCTGAATCTGGCGTGCGCATGCGCCCGACGAACATCAGAGGCCGGGAGCGAGCGCAGAGAGGAAGACGCCACTGGAGAGGAGGCGTGCCGGAACGCCGAAGACAGGTGAGTATGTGTGGGCAGGGCTGGTGGCGGCGGCATAATAGTACCCCCGTCCTTACGTCCCCCTTACCCTTAAGACTGGAAAGAAACCTAGCTAAAATACGAGGAGCCTGAATGTTTTCCCGAGGCTCCCAGGACCTCTCCTCAGGCCCGAAACCCTTCCAGTCCACCAAAAACAAAGTTCTACCCCTACACCTTTTCATGGCCAAAATATCCTTTATCTCAAAAATATTATCCGCAGAAACCGGTGACGGTGAATACAAGGTCGAGGCATGAAACTGACTAAAAATCACAGGTTTAAGGAGAGAAACATGAAAAGAATTAGGAATATGAAGAGAGGCAGGTAGCTTACGTTTGTAAGAAACATTGTTAATACGTGCCAAGACCTCAAAAGGACCAATGTAGCGAGGACCCAGTTTGTGCAAAGGAATTTTGAGGCGAATAAATTTAGACGAAAGCCAGACCTTATCTCCAGGATGGAATACAGGAGAACCGAGACGCCTTTTATCCGCATGTCTCTTCATCCTAAGCTGAGCTAATTCGAGAGCAGACTTGGTCTCCTGCCAGATCCTGGAGAATTCCCTAGACAGAAGATCAGCCGCTGGCACAGAAGAGACAGGAGGAACCTGTAGAGGAAGTCCAGGATATTGTCCATAAACGATAAAAAATGGAGACTTGGTTGAGGCTTCACTGGTATGATTATTATAAGAAAATTCGGCCCATGGTAATAAGTCGAACCAATCATCTTGATGTGCGTTGGAGAAATGCCGGAGATAAGTCACCAGAATCTGGTTAGTACGCACCACTTGGCCGTTGGATTGTGGATGGTAGGCCGAAGAAAAATCAAGCGAGATGTTCATCGACTTACAGAGAGACCTCCAGAATCGAGCGGTGAATTGGACTCCTCGATCAGAAATGATATGCCGTGGTAGCCCATGAATGCGAAAAATATGTTGAACAAAAATCTTCGCCAACACAGGAGCCGAAGGCAAACCTGAGAGAGGAATGCAATGAGCCATTTTAGAGAAACGGTCAACTACCACGATGATGACTACCACGATGTGCAACCAGAAGAACGAGGCAGGTCAGTAATAAAATCTACTGCAATATGTTGCCACAGAGCAGAAGGTACAGGAAGAGGATGCAGAAGACCTGAAGGCAACCGCCTAGGAACCTTGTTCTTAGCACAGGATGGACATGACTCGACAAAACTTCGGACATCCTTCAAAAGAGTTGGCCACCAGTAGTAGCGGGATATGAGATTGAAAGTTTTCTTGAAGCCGATATGGCCTGCCAGCTTGGAGGCATGTCCCCAAAGTAAAACGCGTCTCTTGTCCTTCTCAGAGACAAAGGTCTTACCCGGAGGTAAAGAGGTCAGGGAGACTGGAGCAACCGTGATGAGTCTAGTTGGATCAATGATGTGCGTGGTCTCCTCCTCAGCATCCACCAGCGAGAAGGATCTGGACAAGGCGTCAGCCTTGAAGTTTTTTTCACCAGGTAAAAAATGAAGTTCAAAGTCAAATCGGGCGAAGAATAAAGCCCACCTGGCTTGTCGGGGGTTCAGTCGGTGCGCAGAACGAATGTACGCCAAATTCTTATGATCCGTATAGATTACAAAGGGATGTAGAGCTCCCTCCAACAGATACCTCCACTCCTCCAGTGCCAATTTGATGGCCAAAAGTTCTGTATCGCCAATGGAATAATTTCTCTCTGAAGACAAAAAAATCTTGGAGAAGAAGCCACAAGGCACAAGGTGACCAGAAGAGGACCTCTGAGAAAGCACAGCTCTAGCTCCGATAGCAGAGGCATCAACCTCCAGGAAGAAGGGTTTATTAGCCTCAGGGCGATGAGGCACAGGAGCCAAGGCGAAAGCTTCCTTGAGAGACAGAAAAGCCTCTTCGGCCTCTGCTGGCCAATGATGAGGTTCGGCACCTTTCTTTGTCAGAGATGAGATGGGAGCCGACAAGGAAGAAAAGTGAGGAATAAACTGCCGATAATAATTTGCGAATCCTAGAAAACGCTGGATTGCTTTTACTCCGAGTGGACGTGGCCAATTGAGTACGGCAGAAACTTTATCCGGATCCATACGAAGACCAGAATCGGAGATGATGAAACCCAAGAACGGCAGTGACGACTGTTCAAAGGCACATTTTTCAAGTTTTGCATACAGCCGATTTTCTCTTAAACGAAGAAGAACTTGACGGACATCTCTTAGATGAGAAAATAGATCCGGTGAAAACACAAGGATATCGTCCAAATATACCACAACGCAGGTATAAAGTAGATCCCAGAAGATGTCATTCACCAACTCTTGAAAGACTGCAGGAGCATTACATAAGCCATAGGGCATCACCAAATACTCATAATGATCGTCACGGGTGTTAAACGCAGTCTTCCATTCATCTGAACGAATTCGGATCAAATTATAAGCTCCTCTGAGATCCAGTTTAGTGAAGATGCGAGCTCCTCATAAACGATCGAAGAGTTCCGGCATGAGAGGAAGAGGATACTTATTCTTGATCGTGATGTTATTGAGACCACGATAATCTGTGCAGGGTCGAAGGGAACCATCCTTCTTCTTGACAAAAAAAAACCCAGCTCCTGCAGGCGACGAAGATTTCCGAATGAAGCCTCTGGCCAAATTCTCTTGGACATATTCGGACATGGCTTGAGTCTCGGAGGGAGACAGAGGATATATACGACCACTGGGAGGAGTAGAACCAGGAATAAGATCAGGTCGATGCGGTGGTAGGACCTCTGCTTCTTGTTGAAGATGTCCGAAAATACCGAATAAACTGAGGGCAGATTTGCTAGTTCAGGAACAGAAGGAGAAGAACAAGTAGGCTTGACAGGAAGTAGGCATCTATTCGGACAAGACTGTCCCCAACTTAATACGTCTCCAGTTCGCCAGTCTAGGGTAGGTTCATGATTTCTTAACCAGGTAAGACCGAAAAGAAACGAATGAGATAAAGACGGCAGAGCATAAAAAGCCAATTTCTCATGATGAAGAGCTCCAATTTGAATCTCGACCTCCTCGGTGACTAAAGAAACGGACTCCCGCAAAGGCTGACCATCGACAGAAGCTATTTGCCTAGGAACCTCCAAGGATCTGACAGGAATCCCAAGTCTTTTAACAACCTCGAGTTGGACAAAATTCCCAGCAGCACCTGAATCTACATAAGCCTCTAGAGAGAAGCGAGAAGACCCCGAATGTAAAATCACAGAGAGAATCAGAGGTGGAGAGGAATCATAGCTATGTAGGACGGTCTCTCTTACCTGTCCTAGGCGGAGGCGTTTCCCGGCTTCAGAGGACAGGTACGTAGAAGATGAGAGGAACTGCCGCAATAGAAGCATAAACCCTGTGCAAGTCTCCTTACGGCATTGTTCGGCGGGCTTGAGACAATCTACCTGCATGGGTTCAGGAGAAGAAGAGGTTGTTACCGTAGTACTCTGAGGGAAAGAAGCACCCCGAGCAACAGAAGACAAGCGAGGGGATCTCCTTTCTCTGACAACCTCACGAGAGCACTCCTGGAATCGCAAATCAATGCGAGTCGCCAAGAAAATTAGATCATCCAAAGTAGTAGGAGTGTCAAGCCCTGCCAGGTCATCCTTAATTCGGGAAGACAAACCTCGCCAAAATGCTCCCACCAAGGCCTCATTGTTCCACCATAAATCAGAAGACAGTGTTCGGAAACGGATGGCGTATTGAGCTACGGAAAGGGTACCCTGTTGAAGGTTAAAAAGAGACTCAGTAGTTGATACCAGACGACCGGGTTCATCAAATACCTTGCGGAAGGTATCTAAAAAACGATTTAGTTGAGAGACCACCGGATCATCTTGCTCCCAGAGGGGGTTAACCCATGCCAAAGCCTAGCCTTCAAAATGGGAAACCACAAAAGCTACTTTAGCTCGGTCCGTAGGGTATAGCAGCGGGGACAACTCAAAGTGTAATTGGCACTGATTGAGAAACCCTCGACACAATTTAGGATCTCCCCCATAGCGAGGAGGTCTGGCCAACGAGGCGAGGGCTGCGGAGCGGAGGCCTGGATTGGAGCTGAGACGGCACCCTGAAGGGAGAGAAGTCGATTGTCAACAGAGGCCATAAAATTCAAAATATGAGACTGAGTGTCCCGTTGTTGGCTAAGCTCCTGCTGGAGAGTCGCCAGCTGTGAAGCGATACTTGGGTCGGAAGACTGTAAAGCTGCGAGATGGGTCTCCATGTTTTTAAGAAAGGACATGATTCTTGTCTGGTTCTCTCGCAAAAAAAGCAACTCTTTTTGAGTGGCGGCGACACCAGCGGGGTCCATGGCCTGATGCTACTGTGATGATCCGTACAAAAACAAAAGTGGACCCTCTGGACCGTGACGACGATCCCCTCACGGGTGAGCTGACCAGATGGACCGCCCTCTATACAGGGAGAGTTAGGGGCAGGCCCATGAGGGACTATCGCCACGGAAGCTGGAGGACCAAGACGGAAAAAGGACGAGAAAACGGACTGGCGGGAGAGGAAGGGGACTCAGGATAAGTGGATACTGCAACACTGCAGCAACAGTAAAAATTACGAGAGCTCTGTAGAGACCAAATGACTAACCAGGTACGCAGAGACACAGGGAGTGACGGGAACGCGCCAGAGACACAGGAACAGATGAGGTACCGTAGAGACACAGGGACCGATGGGGATACGGCAGAGACACAGAGATAGACGGGAACACCACAGGGACGCTGGAACTGGTGGGATACTGTGGAGAAAGAAGAGACCCAAAGTCAGAGAGAATAGAATGCACGGGGACCACGGGCGGCCAAAAGCACAAGAAAGCACAAATGAGCATCAGGCACAGAGGGGCAGCAGGAAGCGGTATACATACCGGCGCGAAGAACACTTCCGGGTAACAGTCCTCCAGGAGGATAGAGAGGACGGGAAGGAGCGCCCGACAGGAGAATCAGAAGTGCGCACGCACAGTGCTGAATCTGGCGTGCGCGTGCACCCGGCGAACATCAGAGGGCAGGAGTGAGCGCAGAGAGGAAGACGCCGCTGGAGAGGAGGCATGCGGAACGCCGAAGACAGGTGAGTATGAGTGGGCGGGGCTGGCGGCGGCATAAGGGCTGACCCACACGTCCAGATAATTCCGGTACCGGAATAAATCGGTACCGGAGTTATCCGTGTCCGTGTGCCTGGGAACTCACGGAGGCCATACCTGCGGCACACGTGTGCCGCCCGTATGGCGAGTGGGTACCACACGGAGCGTGTGGTACCCACTCTGCATGGTGCTGAAGCTGCGATTCATATCATCCCTGCAGCAACGTTTGCTGCAGGGAAAATATGAAGAATAGTGTTTAAAATAAAGATCCATGTGTCCGCCGCCCCCCCACCCCCTGTGCGCCCCCCCCGCTGGTCAGAAAATACTCACCCGGATCCCCCGTCGGCAGTCGCTCCTTCCTGGTCTGGCCGCGGCTTACTGTATGCGGTCACGTGGGGCCGCTCATTTACACTCATGAATAGGCGGCTCCGCCCCTATTGGAGGTGGAGCCACATATTCATGAGTGTAATCGGCCGCATACAGTAGAGAAGCCGCGGCCAGACCAGGAAGGAGCGACTGCGACGGGGGATCCGGGTGAGTATTTTCTGACCAGCGGGGGGGGCGCACAGGGGGTGGGGGGGCGGCGGACACATGGATCTTTATTTTAAACACTATCATTCATATTTTCTCTGTAGCAAACGCTGCTACAGGGAACATATGAATGGCGGCTTCAGCACCATGTGGGGGGGGACAGCGCTTACTGTAGCGCTGTCTCCGGCACGCCACACGGACCCCAGACGGAGAATGTCCGTGTGAGGTCCGTGTTTTACACGGACCCATTGACTCTATTGGGTCCGTGTAATCCGTGCGCTCCCACGAACACTGACATGTCTCCGTGTTTGGCACACGGAGACACGGTCCGCACACGGTCCGCACAAAATCAATGACATCTGAACAGATGCATTGATTTTTATGGGTCTACGTGTGTCAGTGTCTCCGGTACGGGAGGAAACTGTCACCTCACGTACCGGAGCCACTGACGTGTGAAACCGGCCTAATACATTGTGTGGTCTGGTGTCTCTCATCTTCCTCTTGACAATACCCCATAGATTCTCTATTCAATTTTTGTTGTATTATTGGGACCGCTATTTATATATTTTCATGTCTATTATTGGGACCGTTATTTATATATTTTTTACATTCATCATTATGCCCCTTCTATTTCTAATTCTGTTTGGCCCATGTCTAGGTTCAGAAACCTGTGAGATGATGCACTTGGTGCTCACAGGTCCTTTCTTTTTTTTTCGATCCATGCACATGCGCAGTTTCCCCGTGCAGGTCCTTCTGCTCACTGCATCAATATCTGATGTTTGTGAACCAGGTATTGGGACTTTTGGCAGTGTGAACAGGTCCCAAATCTTGCTGTAGAATTAATTTTCATCTCCAAAAAGCTTGTCGGTAGAGGGAAGCATGAAATGCTGTAAAATTTCCTGGTAGACGGCTGCGCTGACTTTGGTCTTGATAAAACACAGTGGACCTACACCAACAGATGACATGGCTCCTCAAACCATCACTGATTGTGGAAACTTCACACTAGACCTCAAGCAGCTTGAGTTGTGGCCTCTCCACTCTTCCTCCAGACTCGAACCTTGATTTCCAAATGAAATACGAAATTTACTTTTATCTGAAAACAACACCTTGGACCACTGAGCAACAGTCCAGTTTTTTTTTCTCCTTGGCCAGGCTATAAACATCTTCCCCCAGCCATCGGCTTTCCCTTTGCTGGTTTGGAAAATTAAGCAGACGCCCACGCCATTTTTTTGAAAAAAATAATCGTTAATTAAATACACTTACAGAAAACTGCACACACACACTGTACTAATCATATATGTCACTGACATCTTTATATCTATTCTATGTGTATATACTGTATGTATTCTATCTTTTCTATATTATTCTGTCTGGTCACACAGTGATTTTACTGTACTCGGCTGATGAATTGCCGGCTTTTCAAAGGGCACGGGTGTGTAAAAATTAGATGACACTCGCATGGTGAGTGCCTTGCGATTTTTTTTTTTATCATACCCATTGACTTGCATTGGTGAGTCTCTTCCGATATATGTGGCAAATCGCATGCTGCGATTTTTTTCTCAGTCCGTTTTCAACTGAGAAAAAAATCGCAGATGAGCTGTAGCTCATAGATTAACATTGGTCAGAGTGCAATCCGATTTTTTATCGGAGTCCACTTGTTCGTTTTTCTTGCAGATGAGTATGAGCCCATAAGTCGAAAATGGGATTCCATACAGTCACTGGTGGTCCAAGTGTATGGGACCACCAGATAAAGCAGAGTATAGCGTTCAGCTATTTCCATCAATCCCATAGACAATGAATGGAATGTAGGTTGAAAATGTGCACCTGTGCTGCATTCAGGACAGGGATCAGTAGAGCCCCATTTTTAGAATCAATGGGGATCCTGGTAGCCAGACTTGCTATTTTGGGACTAACTTTTTAAATACGTTGATGATTTTAATAAGTGCATTAAGATTTCTTTAAAAATGTATCAATACCATTTGTGATGTTTTGCAATATACGGAATAAAAATACATATTTAGGATAATTTTTTACTTACAGTTATATGATTTCATAATTCTTACCGCAGCCGGGTGACGGGTTTAACATAGAAACCTTGTTACTAAGAAACAACACAGTATGTTTTATTAAAGCTCGTTTTACACAACTGATATAAACGCTGATGCAGAAGTGGAAGCATTTCCCACCCACAAACTATAAATTACTTATCTTGTTTTCTTCCACAATACAAGCACTCTGGTAGAAATCTTTGTCCTGTCGCCCCCCATTATGTGTCTTATTTATCAATCTACTGTATCTCATAAATAGAAATATATCTGCAGAGTCTACTGTTACACTTTGAGCACCAGTCATCAATTATGGTGGCTTGGCCGCATTGTATTACTTTGCATGTTTATAAGATGCCACAATAGCTTTCTTAGGCCTCATTCACACGTCAGTATTTTTTGATCAGTATTTGTATGCCAAAACCAGGAGTGTCTCCAAAACACAGGACAAGTGTCAATCCTTCACTTATAGTTTTTCTCTGTAAGTTCCACTCCTGGTTTTGGCATTCAAATACTGATCAAAAAATACTGATGTGTGAATGAGGCCTTATGGACAGTAATTTGCAGCTTGAATGCAGTTTGAAGATAGAAATATGTTTTCAAACACTTGGATCACTACTCTGTGTGCGGAATTATTAGGCAAGAGAGTATTTTGACCATACCACCATTTAAATGCATATTTTCTAGCTAAGTTGTATAAACTTGAATGCTTATTGGATGAAGCAGATCAGCTGATGTGCATTTGTGTAAGGAGGGAGGTTGTGGCCTAAGAATATAACACCCTTTATCAAAGTGTACAGGCTGTATTAGGCAACTTGTTTAAAAAAAAAATCAAAAACTGTTAAAAGTCTGACAGGGATGCAGAGCTCTTGGATTTGCTAAGATATTGGGGTGTGATCACAGAACTATCAAAAGTTTTGCTGCAAGTAGTCAACAGGGTTGCTAAAAATGTGTTGAGAAAAAAAGACACACATTAACTGACTTTGATTATAGAAGAATCAAACATGAAGCTCCCTGGAAGCTATTATCCTCCAGTGCTGTCATATTCCAAAACTTCAACCTCCTTCAAAAGCGCCCAGAAAAACAAGGTGTTTAGTGCTCAGAGATATGGCCAAGATAAGGAAGGATGAAATCCGAACACCACTGAATCGGAAACTTCAAGACTGGGCCAAGAAATATCTGAAGACAGATTTTTCAAAGGTTTTATGGACTGATGAGATGAGAGTGACTCTTGATGGGCAAGATGGATGGGTCTGTGGCAAGATCAGTAACGGGGAACAGATCTTCCCTTCAACTCAGACATCAGCAAGGTGGAAGTGGATACTGCTGTGGGCTGGTATTATTAACCCCTTAGTGACAGAGCCAATTTGGTACTTAATGACCAAGCCAATTTTTACAA
This sequence comes from Ranitomeya variabilis, assembly GCF_051348905.1. Taxonomy (NCBI): domain Eukaryota; kingdom Metazoa; phylum Chordata; class Amphibia; order Anura; family Dendrobatidae; genus Ranitomeya; species Ranitomeya variabilis. The sequence continues at coordinate 465,078,090 of NC_135233.1, forward strand.
TTCTGACCAGTGTCACTTTAAGAGGTTATAACTCTGGAACGCTTTATCGGATCCTGCTGATTCTGAGATTGTTTTTTCATGACATATTGTACTTCATGTTAGTGGTAACATTTCTTCGATATTACTTGCGATTATTTATGAAAAAAATGGAAATATGGCGAAAATGTTTAAAATTTTGCAATTTTCAAACTTTGAATTTTTATTTTAAATCAGAGAGATATGTCACAAAAAATAGTTAATAAATAACATTTCCCACATGTCTACTTTACATCAGCACAATTTTGGAAACAATTTTTTTTTTTTGTTAGGGAGTTATAAGGGTTAAAAGTTGACCAGCAATTTCTCATTTTTACAACACCATGTTTTTTTTAGGGACCACATCACCTTTGATGTCATTTTGAGGGGTCTATATGATAGAAAATAACCAAGTGTGACACCATTCTAAAAACTGCACCCCTCAAGCTGCTCAAAACCACATTCAAGAAGTTTATTAACCCTTTACGTACTTCACAGGAACTGAAACAATGTGGAAGAAAAAAATGAACATTTAACTTTTTTTTGCAAACATTTTACTTCAGAACCATTTTTTTTAATTTTCACAAGTGTAAAAACAGAAATTTAACCACAAATTTTGTTGTGCAATTTTTCCTGAGTACGCCGATACCCCATATGTGGAGGTAAACCACTGTTTGGGCGCACCGCAGAGCTTGGAAGTGAAGGAGCACCGTTTGACTGTTTCAATGCAGAATTGGCTGGAATTGAGATCAGACGCCATGTCGCGTTTCGGGAGCCCCTAATGTGCCTAAACAGTGGAAACCCCCCACAAGTGATACCATTTTGGAAACTAGACCCCTTAAGGAACTTATCTAGATGTGTGGTGAGCACTTTGAACCCCCAAGTGCTTCACAGAAGTTTATAACGTAGAGCCGTGAAAATAAAAAATCGCATTTTTTCCACAAAAATGATCTTTTTGCCTCCAAATTTTTATTTTACCAAGGGTAACAGGAGAAAATGGACACCAGAAGTTGTTGTACAATTTGTCTTGAGTACGCCGACACCCCGTATGTGGGGGTAAACCACTGTTTGGGTGCATGGCTGAGCTCGGAAGCAAAGGAGCGCCATTTGACTTTTCAATGCAAAATTGACTGGAATTGAGATCGGACGCCATGTCGCGTTTGGAGAGCCCCTGATGTGCCTAAACAGTAGAAACCCCCCAAAAGTGACCCCATTTTGGAAACTAGACCCCCCATGGAACTTATCTAGATGTGTAGTGAGAACTTTGAATGCCCAAGTGCATCACAGAAGTTTATAATGCAGAGTCGTGAAAATAAAAAATATTTTTTTTTTAACAATAAAGATTTTTTTAGCCCCCAAGTTTTTATTTTCACAAGGGTAACAAGAGAAATTGGACCCCAAAAGTTGTTTTCCAATTTGTCCTGAGTATGCTGGTACCCCATATGTGGGGGTAAACCACTGCTTGGGCGCACGGCAGAGCTCGGAAGGGAAGGAGCGCCATTTTGGAATGCAGACTTTGATAGAATTGTCTGTGGGTGTTATGTTGCGTTTGCAGAGCCCCTGATTTACCTAAACAGTAGAAACCCCCCACAAGTGACCCCATTTTGGAAACTAGACCCCCTAAGGAACTTATCTAGATATGTGGTGAGAACTTTGAATGCTCAAGTGCTTCACAGAAGTTTATAATGCAGAGTAGTGAAAATAAAAAAATATTTTTTTTCCCACAAAAAAGATTTTTAGCCCCCAAGTTTTTATTTTCACAAGGGTAACAGGAGAAATTGGACCCCAAAAGTTGTTGTCCAATTTATCCCGAGTACGCTGATGCCCCACATGTGGGGGTAAACCACTGTTTGGGCGCACGGCAGAGCTCAGAAGGGAGGGAGCACCATTTGACTTTTTTAGCGCAAAATTGGCTGTCGTGTTTGGAGACCCCCCTGATGTACCTAAACAGTGGAAACCCCCAAATTATAACTCCAACCCTAACTCCAACACACCCCTAACCCTAATCTTAACCCGATCCATAATCCTAATCACAACCCTAACGATAATCACAACCCTAACCCCAAAACAGCCCTAATCTCAACCCTAACCATAACCCTAATTAAAACCCTAAATCCAACACACCCCTAACCCTAATCCCAAACGTAACCCTAATCCCAACCCTAATCCAAACCCTAATCCCAACTCTAACCCTAACTTTAGCCCCACCCCTAACCCTAACTTTAGCCCCAACCCTAACCATAACTTTAGCCCCGTCGTCACAAAAAAGTTCAATGTAACCTTTTTTTTGTACGTCGCGTCCGCCATTTCCACGCATGCGTGGCCGTAACTCTGCCCCCTCCTCCCCAGGACATAGACTGGGCAGCGGATGCGTTGAAAAACTGCATCCGCTGCCCACGTTGTGCACAATTTTCACAACGTGCGTCGGTACGTCGGGCCGACGCATTGCGACCGCCCCGTACCGACGCAAGTGTGATAGAAGCCTAAGGCTACTTTCACACTAGCGTCGTACTCGGCCCATCGCAGTGTGCCGGGCCGACGTACCGACGCTAGCGTTGTAAGCGCCGCACAACGGGTGCAGCGGATGCTGTTTTTTCAACGCATCCGCTGCCCCATTGTGAGGGGAGGCGGGGGCGGAGTTCCGGCCGCGCATGCGCGGTCGGAAATGGCGGACACGTTGCACAAAAAAGTTACATGTAGCTTTTTTTGTGCCGACGGTCCGCCAAAGCACGACGCATCCGTCGCACGACGGATGCGACATGTGGCAATCCGTCGCAATGCGTCGCTAATGCAAGCCAATGGAGAAAAAACGCATCCTGCAAGCACTTTTGCAGGATGCGTTTTTTCTCCGACGCATTGCGACGGAAGCCAAAAAACGCTAGTGTGAGAGTAGCCTAACCCTAACCCTAGCCCTAACCCTAACCCTAAATTTAGCCCCAACCCTAGCCCTAACCCTAACTCTAGCCCTAACCCTAACTCTAACCCTAACTCTAACCCTAACTCTAACCCTAACCCTAACTAACTCTAACCCTAACTCTAACCCTAACCCTAATTTTAGCCCCAACTCGTCTTCTCCTGCCGGCCGGCAGATGGCAGCAGATGGCGGGCGCACTGCGCATGCGCCCGCCATAAGGAAAAAGCCGGCTGGCAGGAGAAGACAGAAGAGGACCCAGGGACACCGGGTGAGTATGTTAGGGTCCCCGAATCCCCCTATTTCTCTGTCCTCTGATGTGCGATCACATCAGAGGACAGAGAATTACAGATCGCTTTTTTTTTTTTTTTTTTTTTTTTTGCGGTCGCCGGTAAACTGTTAATTACCGGCGATCGCAAAACAGGGGTCGGTGCAAACCGACCCCGATCATGTTCTTTGGGGTCTCGGCTACCCCCGGCAGCCGAGACCCCAAAGATCTGCCGGGCGGCGGGCGTACTGCGCGTGCGCCCGCCATTTTTTCCCGGAAAAAAGATGGCGGCGCCCATGGGGACCCACGAGGAGCACCGGGGGAGGTAGGTAAGTATCGGGGGGCCATCGGGGACCACATTTCTCTGTCCTCCGATGTGCGATCACATCGGAGGACAGAGAAATTAAACGGCACATCGCGTTTTTTTTTTTTTGTTGCGACCGCCGGTAAACGGTTAATTACCGGCGATCGCAACTCGGGGGTCGGTAAAAAACCCCCGAATCATGTTCTCTGGGGTCTCGGCTACCCTCGGCAACCGAGACCCCAGAGAAAATCCGACTCTGGGGGGCGCTATTCACTTTTTCCTTTTTTTTTTTAATTAACGGCGCTGTGGTTTAAGTACCCTTAGCGGCCGCCGTTAAAAGGCGTATTGGCGGTCGTTAAGGGGTTAAAAATAATCTAGTTTGACCTTTTTGGGTTCAAGGTGGACTCAAAAACAACTTCCAAACTTACTGCCAGTTTTTAGAAGACAGTGGTACAAAGTCTAGAACTTTCAAGAAAACCATGATTTTTATACAGAACAATGCTTCATCTCAGCATCAAAATCTCCACTGCTTGGCTACCAGTAAAGGCCTTACAGATGAAAGAGTAATGACACGTCCCCTTCATCAACTGACCTGAACCATATTGAGAACTTGTGGGTTCTTCTTAAATGGGAGATTTACAGTGAAGCAAAACAGTCACCTCTCTGATCAGTGTCTGGAAGGCTGAGGTTGGTGCTGCCCAAAAAGTTAATAGTCAACAGAAAATGACAAACTTCATGGATGGAAGGCTTATGACTGTTATTGAAAAGCAGGGGTGCTATATTGGACACTGATATTTTTTTTAAATGTAAAAAAAAAATGTTGTACATTTTGATTAGTTTGGTTATTATTCTCACTGTAACATGAAAAAAAGCAAGTGAGATGAAAAAAATCTAAGTTTTTTATTTAGTTACATAATAATTCTGCACACAGAGATATTTTTCTAAGAAAGACAAAACCTCACTTTTACTTTCTTAAACATTCAGGTTTATTCACCTTTTAGATTGACCGGCAGTAATGTAGTTGGTCAAAAATGAAATTAATCAAAAATTCAAATTGTCCAATAATTGTAAATATGCACATTAAATTATTGATTAACTCCAAAACAGTGAACAAGTAACGCTATCTTTTCTAGAATGGACATGGTTAGACCGTCCCAGATAATACAGCTTAGGGTGCTTTCACATTGTGTTTAGTTACACGCTCGGTGGCCCCATCAGAGCATATGTCTAAAACCCACCACAAAATGGGATTTGGGCGTATATACCTACTGGAGGCGGATACCCAGACGTGGTCTACTATGTCTGAGTGCCCGCCTCCAGTAGGCAGTTCATGATATGTCTTCACTCCTAAATATTTCACTATTAACTGTAAGTGGTATTATTTAAAAGTGGTAAAGTGTGGGAACCACACAAACTCTGCCACAAAGTGGAGACAATGTAAAGTTACACAGGGGAGTCACCAATTGCTGAGGCCCATAATACATAAAAGTCACCAACGTTCTGCTAACTCCAGAGACCAAACATCCTCTGATGTTGACATCAGCTCAAAAACTGTACCCACACCAGGAGTATCATGGCCGAGCAGTTGCAAGCAGCCTTACATCACCAAGTACAATACTGTGCTTCAGATGGAGTGGTGTAAAGCACTGGCCCACTGGATTTTAAAGCAGTGGAAACCTGTTGTGTGGAATAACAAATTACACTTGTCTATCTGGTAGTATGATGGATTAGCCTCTGTTTTGCAAAGTGCCAGGAGACTGTTACCTGCCTGACTGCATTGTGCCAGTTGTAAGGTTTGGTGGATGGATAGCACTATGGGGTTATTTTTTCAGGAGTGGGCCTAAACCCCTTGATTCCTGTGAAAGGAAATCTTAATGCTTCAGTATATTCAGGTATTTTAGACAATTGTGCCTTCAACTGTTCTGGTAACACTTTGGAGAAGGCCCTTTTCTGTTCCTCTTAACCGTGCCATAGTGCACAAAACAAGGTCCATAAAGACGTAGTTGGTGGAGTTTGGTGTGGAAGAACAAAGAACCCTGACCTCAACCCCATCCACAACCTTTTGGATGAACTAGAATAAAGATTGTGAACCTGTCCTTCTCCTCCAACACCAGTGTCTGACCTCACAAATGCTCTTCTGGATGAATGGGCAAAAATTCTCACGGACACCTCGTAAAATCTTGTGATAGAGTGGAAACTGTTATATCTGCAAAGTGAGGAAGGACTCCATATTAATGTCTATGGATTTAGAATAGGAGGTCATAAAAGCTGCTATATTTGTAATATGTACATTTCGCCGTTCAGGAGGGGCCATATATTAGTAAAACTTTGGTAGCCATGGATCAATAAAAACTCCATCCGCTCTTATTTTTGAATAGCGATGTGTTTATTATTGACAGAATGCATTAAATTCTGTGGCAATCTTGAAAGACTTTCTTGAAACTCTGATACACCACTTGGGTCACGTTAAATACTGTGATAACTATTAATGATCACTTTGCATAGATAAAGTATGACACCATCGACATCAACATTTGTGATGAGAAGACTATTGTCATACTGATGCTTTTCTTGGTTAACAACATAAATGTAAAATCAGTTTGCAACAACCACAATTTTCTTAAAGATTTAACTTTTGCATTCAGAATGAAATGCTGTTAACTGTTCTACATATTTTAGATATTTAGGCAGAGACAACATGTTTTCCATGTTGGAAGCGAAGAAACAATTGTGGCTCTAAACTGTTTTCTCCCCGTCCCACATTGATAGTTCTGCTTCACATCACTTGCCTATCTATTGCATTATTTCTGTGTCCTCTTGTGTATAAATATGTGACTCTTCAGATTTTGTGTTTTTCTATGCCTAAGGGCTGTCCCACACGTCCAGATAATTCCGGTACCGGAATAAATCGGTACCGGAGTTATCCGTGTCCGTGTGCCTGGGAACTCACGGAGGCCATACGTGCGGCACACGTGTGCCGCCCGTATGGCGAGTGGGTACCACACGGAGCGTGTGGTACCCACTCTGCATCATGCTGAAGCCGCGATTCATATCTTCCCTGTAGCAGCGTTTGCTGCAGAGAAAATATGAAGAATAGTGTTAAAAATAAAGATCCATGTGTCCGCCGCCAGCCCACCCCCTGTGCGCCCCCCCGCTGGTCATAAAATACTTACCCGCTCCCTCGCTGCTTCCTGGTCTGGCCGCGGCTTCTCCTGCATGCGGTCACGTGGGGCCGATCATTTACAGTCATGAATATGTGGCTCCACCTCCCATAGGGGCGGAGCCGACTATTCATGATTGTAAATGATCGGCCCCACGTGACCGCATACAGTAGGAGGCGCGGGGCAGAGAGGAAGGAGTGACAGCCAACGTGGGAGCGGGTGAGTATTTTCAGGACAGCGGGGGGGCGCACAGGGGGTGGGGGGACGGCGGACACATAGATCTTTATTTTTAACACTATTCTTCATATTTTCTCTACAGCAAACGCTGCTACAGGGAACATATGAAACGCGGCTTCAGCACCATGTGGGGGGGACAGCGCTTACTGTAGCGCTGTCTCCTGCACGCACACGGACCCCAGACGGAGAATGTCCGTGTGAGGTCCGTGTTTTACGCGGACCCATTGACTCTATTGGGTCCGTGTAAAACGTGCGCTCCCACGAACACTGACATGTCTCCGTGTTTGGCACACGGAGACACGGTCCGCAAAAAATCAATGACATCTGCACAGATGCATTGATTTTTATGGGTCTACGTGTGTCAGTGTCTCCGGTACGTGAGGAAACTGTCACCTCACGTACCGGAATCACTGACGTGTGAAACCGGCCTCATGAAGTGACCCTGAGTATTGTTGAAAACTTGCAACTTGTTACTACCCTTTCAGTTCGCCATTAAAAGGCATCAACCACTGAGGACTCTCATCTTAATATTTTTCTATCTCTACTGGCTAAAATGGTACAAAGATATATATATATATATATATATATATATATATATATATATATATATATATATATATATATATATATATATATATATATATACACACACATAAATATGGTATATATATATATATATATATATATATATACATATATATATATATATATATATATATATATATATATATATATATATATATACACTGCTCAAAAAAATAAAAACACTAAAATCCTACATCCTAGATATCACTGAATGAAATATTCCAGTTGTAAATCTTTATTCATTATATACCGGTAGTTGAAAGCATTGAGAACAGTAAAACCTAAAAATGATCAATGTAAATCACAAATAATATCCCATGGAGGTCTGGAGTTGGAATGATGCTCAAAATCAAAGTGGAAAATCAAATTGCAGGCTGATCCAACTTCAGTGGAAGTGCCTCTAGACAAGGAAATGATGCTCAGTAGTGTGTGTGTGGCTTCCACGTGCCTGATGACCTCCCTACAATGCCTGGGCATGCTCCTGATGAGGCGGCGGTTGGTCTCCCGAGGGATCTCCTCCCAGACCTGGATTAAAGCATCCGCCAACTCCTGGTCAGTCTGTGGTGCAACGTGATGTTGGTGGATGGAGCGAGACATGATGTCCCAGATGTTTTCAATCGGATTCAGGTCTGCGGAACGGGCGGGCCAGTCCATAGCTTCAATGCCTTCATCTTGCAGGAACTGCTGACACACTCCAGCCACATGAGGTCTGGCATTGTCCTGCATTAGGAGGAACCCAGGGCCAACCGCACCAGCATATGGTCTCACAAGGGGTCTGAGGATCTCATCTCAGTACCTAAGGGCAGTCAGGCTACCTCTGGCGAGCACATGAAGGGCTGTGCGGCCCTCCAAAGAAATGCCACCCCACACCATTACTGACCCACTACCAAACCGGTCATGCTGAAGGATGTTGCAGGCAGCAGATCGCTCTCCATGGCATCTCCAGATTCTGTCACATCTGTCACATGTGCTCAGTATGAACCTGCTTTCATCTGTGAAGAGCACAGGGCGCCAGTGGTGAATTTGCCAATCCTGGTGTTCTGTGGCAAATGCCAAGCGTCCTGCACGGTGTTGGGCTGTGAGCACAACCCCCATCTGTGGACGTCAGGCCATCAGACCATCCTCATGGAATCGGGTTTCAAAACGTTTGTCCAGACACATGCACATTTGTGGCCTGCTGGAGGTAATTTTGCAGGGCTCTGGCAGTGCTTCTCCTTTTACTCCTTGTACAAAGGCTGAGGTAGCGGTCCTTCTGATGGGTTGTTGCCCTCCTACGGCCCCCTCCATGTCTCCTGGTGTACTGGCCTGTCCCCTGCTAGCGCCTCCAGCCTCTGGACACTACGCTGACAGACACAGCAAACCTTCTTGCCACAGCTCACATTGATGTGCCATCATGGATGACCTGCACTACCTGAGCCACTTGTGTGGGTTGTAGAGTCCGTCTCATGCTACCACGAGTGTGAAAGCACAACCAACAGTCAAAAGTGACCAAAACATCAGCCAGAAAGCATTGGTACTGAGATGTGGTCTGTGGTCCCCACCTGCAGAACCATTCATTGATTGAGGGTGTCTTGATAATTGCCAATAATTTCCATCTGTTGTCTATTCCATTTGCACAACAGCATGTGAAATTGATTGTCAAACAGTGTTGCTTCCTAAGTGGACAGTTTGATTTCACAGCAGTTTGATTTACTTGGAGTTATATTCTGTTGTTTAAGTGTTCCCTTTATTTTTTTGATCAGTGTATGTTTTTTCTGCAAAAAAAATACCTAATTCATATAATATTGCCATACTTGTTCTACATGATGCTGCCTTAACATTGTCTAGAAAATTGATTAAAGGGGATGTCAACTATTTAGGTATTGGTGGCCTATCTTTAAGACCTCCTTACACATTAGACTATTATTGGCTGAACCTGTCGATATCGTCAGACGGTCTCGTGTATGGGGGTTCCGGACGATGGATAGTTATGGGAGATGTTGATAACGTATGTCCAATTTCGGACTTCCAATCGGATTGCTCTCATGGAAATGAGCTGATGGCCAATGTATCGGTCAGCGGCTTTCTCATAGAGTGCTCAGCCAAACAAGCTCTGCTGTATATATGGGAGAGAGAGACGGCTTTTTCAGCCGACAGCCATATAATACGTATGGCGGGCTTTAGGATAGGGCATCAATCTTAGATCAGTCTGACACTCGGCATCTCAATCAGCTGTTACCAGCTCCAGTGGTAGCCAGATGTTGAAAGCGTGTAGAGCGGAACACCACAGTGCCACACATTGTTTAGTGGCTACACAGGGTACTGCAGCATGACTACTCAGTTGAATCGGAGCTGCCATCAGTAGCATCCATTAAACAGCGCACAGTGCAGGCTAATATGACTGCATACACTGTTTACATCTGTCCACCACCGGAGGTGATAACAGCTGATTGGCGTGGACCTATCCTAAGGACAGATTGTCAAGGTCTAAGTAATAGATACCCCCATCAATGTGTTATATTGGTCAGAACAATTTTCACATAAAGGAAAGATCTATGTAGTGGAGTGAATGTGTTTCTAATAAAATGTTTCTGGATTTATATGCCTTTGATTCACACGAAAAATACAAATGTGAGAAGACTTCATAGATCTAGGAGAATCTCCTTCCCAGTCCAGTGCATAAGTAGACTAGACACCTCTTCCCAGTACAGTGAACTGTGCACCTATCAAAGGACTCTTTAGATCTTTTTTTTCTCCTTCCTCACACTTACCATACTCTGTGTTTGCTGCAGGGCAGAAAAGAGAAGCTGATTGACATCTGACAGTAATTCACTGAATATTAGATTTGTCACAATTAATCCGTTCAACACTCCAGACCACCAGGGATATCACCATTAACCACCTTCATCTTCCTGCATCTCCAGGCAGTTTCCATTAGCATTAAATGGTGCTTTTCTACTTACTTACAATGCCTAGCACCCCCATCAATCAGCATTGTCTCCCCTTGGAAATTAAAAGTATACCACAGTTTACTTTTTGGTTGAATTCACATGTGGCAGATTTATGGCAGAAATGTATGCAATTGAAAAGCAATTCTAATGTTCTTTGCAGGGAACTAGAGTTCTAGTTCTAGAGATCTCCTTTAGGGTACGTGTCCACGTTCAGGAAACGCTGCGTGTTTGACGCTGCGTGGGGCCGCAGCGTCAAACACGCAGCGTCCAGATGTTCCAGCATAGTGGAGGGGATTTTATGAAATCCCGTGTCCACTATGCGTGGAAACACGCATCCGTCGGCCCTGCGACTCCGGACATGCTGTGCGTCTTTTAAGATTGCAGCATGTCCGTGTTCCTTGCGGCGCCGCAAGGAATAACACAGGGCCCCATGCGAGGGGTGCGATGATCCCAGATGTGTACAATGAACACATCCGGCATCATCGCGTCCCAGAAGGGGGCGGGGCTTAGCGCCGAGCGGGTTTGCCGCTCCGGCGATACCGCCGGCCATCCTGATTGTGGACACATACCCTGAGGGTATGTTTCCACGTGCAGGAAACGCTGCGTGTTTGACGCTGTGCAGAGCCGCAGTGTCAAACACGCAGCGTCCAGATGTTACAGCATAGTGGAGGGGATTTTATCAAATCCTGTCTCCACTATGCGTGGTAACACGCACCCGGCGGCCCTGCGATTCCGGACATGCTGCGCGTCTTTTTAGATTGCAGCATGTCCGTGTACCTTGCGGCGCCGCGCCGCCGCAAGGTATATCACAGGGCCCTATGTGTGGGGTGCGATAATGTCGGATGTGTGCAATGAACACATCCGACATCATCGCGTCACAGAAGGGGGCGGGGCTTAGGGCGGAGCGGGTTTGCCGCTCCGTCCAAACCGCCTGCCATCCTGAAAGTGGACACGTACCCTAAATGTTATTAGTAGAGTTGATGTAGCTTGCAGTGTAGGAAACCTATTTTTATCATTCTTTCAACAGCAGAAATAAATAAAATCTTGCTAAGTAAAACCTTGCAGGATTTCTCCCGTGCTGCACCTGAACGCTGGAATGCTCTTCAGTCTAACTTTCCAACACCCAGGACATAGTTCATTATTGTATTTGCACCTGTTTTGTGTTGAGATTTTGGTGTTCTGCGCCTCTTTTTTTTGCTTGTGTCTTATTTTTCTCTCCATTTGTGCCTTTTTTAAAAGTCACTTTTTTATGTGTTTGTTTTGGAAGTTCCACACTGTGAGCGAAGTTTACAGTTTGCAGGTGTTTTCGCCTGATTTATCATTTGCGAATTAGAAAAGTCACAAATTTTGTTGCAAATGTATTCTGTTCACCTCCTGTTGTGATTTAATGTACTACTGAATCTTTGGTGCAAATGTGACATTTTTGCAGAACATTAAACTTTTTTCTTCTGAAAAGTTGCAAAAGATGATTTTTTCTTTTGTGCATAATTCATGAACTCCATGCGCTATTTCGATGAATTTGGTGCAAGAAATAGTGAATGCCACAAAACAAAACATAAAAAAGTAAAAACAAGTAATATTATTTAACAAAATTGCAAAGGAAGAAACAGGCCCCACTTAAATGCATCCTAAGTATTATACTACGAAGTACGGACTCGTACAGATGGCTGTAGATTCTGAGAGAATCGGCCGATTATGTAAATGACACAGAGTTGCATCTGAGTGTCAGGCCAGCATAGTGTGATCTTATTCTCTCGGATGAGAGAAGCGGAGCACACTGTGAGGAGAAGATGGAGAACCAAATTTCTCCATCTTCTTAATTGTGTCAGTGCGTTGAAATCAGGCTGCACTCAGATGTCATCCGAGTGCAGTCCGATGATTTCCACACACTCATTTACTTGCATGGCCGAGTTAGATCCGAATATCAGATCAAACCCAGACATGCTGCGATTTTTTCCTCTAACGGGGTTTGTTCGAGGCAAAAATCGGACTTGTGCGCCGTCCCATACTGTAGGTCCGATGTTTTGTTGGATTGCACTCAGACTGATAATCCTGCTGTCTGCACCTGCTCTAATATCCATACGCAACTGCTTATCTGCTGCATCCTCCTGCCCTCCTTCATCCTCCTCATTTACTTGCACAAGTCACAGCTGCAACAAATGACATTCATCATTATTATCCCCTTAGTATCTAGCTGGTCCCCAGTACTACTACTTTCTGTATCATAACTCTCATCCTCCTACATTTGTAGGCTTTAATGACTTTATCGGTTTAAATAATCTTCGACAATATCTTTTCTTTTTTTATTCAATGATTGTATTTAATAATCCTCATTGTGAAAAGCTATAAGCACAGGCTAATAATAATGGCGATGACGGGTTTATTAGCCATTGGATAAAACCTTGCCGGGGGGGGGGATGAGAGATGGAAATCTTGTTCTGGCAGGTGAGAGGTTAAGTGATGCTCTGATAGCACAGGATTAATGTCTGATATAAATCCCGTCACACTTTTTACAGTCTCTGTCATTGGAAAATGTTCTCGATTGTAATCTGGATATTTTCTGCCCGCACGATAAAGGATATTTAATAAGAAAGCAGATCCTTCTTAGCGTTAGCGACCATACACATTGCACAACATGTGAAATGACAAATGCACATGTTCGCGTCTGCACAAGTAGGTGGATTGGATATGATATGGATACAGGGTTACTGTCTTTTTTCCCCTATATCTAGTCTCCGTTCTCACTCCCCCCTCTATTTCACACACATATATTCTGCCTCTTTCATTGCCTCTCTACACTCCTCTATCTCACACATTCTCCCCCTCCTCCTCTCTCGCTCCCATCACAGCGCAGTGTGTATATGCTCATAGCTGCAGTATACAGGGACATAGAGATTTTTTTTTCCGTGCAAGCATTGACACAGACGCGCATACACTCATGCCTGCTCACATGCCAGCAGACTTATGCCTTCACACATGCGTGTTGTCACACACGCCAGCTCGCCGCGCAGCTGAACGGGAGATGCACAACGGTGGATTCACAAGGTGACGACTCTTTGCACATTTTGGGGGGAGAGGGAAGCTCGGAAGGGTAGGGAGGAGGTCTGCAGTAGAATGAGTAGAGAGGGGAAAGTGAATCAATAAGCCCCCGGTATTATGGGAATTACAGAGCAAGAAAGGCAGGTGCAAATACAAGGCTCGAGATGGAAAGAAAAAAGGTGAGAGAGGGCAATTGACTATTAGACATGAAAGCTTGGAAGGAAATGGGTTGGGGGACGAGAGATGGGCACGAGCCGTGTAACAATGGGGGGTCAGGAAAAGAGGGGCATTTACCAGGGATTATGAGACCCAGCGAAAGATAATGGGCTCAGACATACAGGAAAAATCAACTAAGGAGAATGGAAAGGAGGAGAAAGAAGGGACGGAAGGAAACAACTTATAGCAGAGAGAACAAGATTCTCAGCCAAATAGGACAGAGCGGAATGAGGGGATTACAGGATTTATTCTTATTATTCCGGGGAAGAATATGAGCAGAGACGGAAAAAGGCCTTAAGTGAATAATAATGCGAAAACCTTAAGTTGGAGAGATTTTATGCCATAAATTATCATTGTGGAGGGGGAAAATGTTACTGGGAGGAATCCAGATCTGGGCGAGAGAATTATTTCCGAACATCAGGTACAGTGACAGGTGTCAATCAATATGTCCGTGTCGCAGATGAGCAAATTTCAAGGAGTATTAGAATTAGGGATTTTTGTGCATGAATGATTCTTAAAAAGATTTAGGTATCGGTAGGAGTATATAGAAACGGGCTGAATGAATATGTCAGTGACATGTCTTGGAAAATGACACACTTACTTTCTTATTCCAAGTGACACGGGAGCAGAGATTTCCTTGGGTGTAACGTCAAAGCTTCTTCCACGTCTATATTAAATCACTAGGTAATTGCATAAGCTGCAGTTACCTAATAAACTTGTATTATCAGAATAGCTCTTATGCACAAGCTCCTCCATAATAAGCCATTAGGGCTGCGGAAAATCCAAAGTCGTCAGTGGTCGCTTGTGGATTCATGTGGTCGATGCACTCTTGTTTATGAAGCAGAAGTCGCGGACTGACAGTAAGGCTGCCGTCACACTAGCAGGATTTGGTCAGTATTTTACATCAGTATTTGTAAGCCAAAACCAGGAGTGGGTGATAAATGCAGAAGTGGTGCATATGTTTCTATTATACTTTTCCTCTAAGGGCTGTCCCACACGTCCAGATAATTCCGGTACCGGAATAAATCGGTACCGGAGTTATCCGTGTCCGTGTGCCTGGGAACTCACGGAGGCCATACGTGCGGCACACGTGTGCCGCCCGTATGGCGAGTGGGTACCACACGGAGCGTGTGGTACCCACTCTGCATGGTGCTGAAGCTGCGATTCATATCTTCCCTGCAGCAGCGTTTGCTGCAGAGAAAATATGAAGAATAGTGTTTAAAATAAAGATCCATGTGTCCGCCGCCCCCCCACCCCCTGTGCGCCCCCCCGCTGGTCAGAAAATACCCGCTCCCTCGCTGCTTCCTGGTCTGGCCGCGGCTTCTCCTGCATGCGGTCACGTGGGGCTGATCATTTACAGTCATGAATATGTGGCTCCACCTCCCATAGGGGCGGAGCCGACTATTCATGATTGTAAATGATCGGCCCCTCGTGACCGCATACAGTAGGAGGCGCGGCCAGACCAGGAAGGAGCGAGGGAGCGGGTAAGTATTTTCTGACCAGCGGGGGAGGGGGCGCACAGGGGGTAGGGGGGCGGCGGACACCTAAATCTTTATTTTTAACACTATTCTTCATATTTTCTCTACAGCAAACGCTGCTGCAGGGAAGATATGAATACCGGCTTCAGCACCATGTGGGGGGGACAGCGCTTACTGTAGCGCTGTCTCCTGCACGCACACGGACCCCAGACGGAGAATGTCCATGTGAGGTCCGTGTTTTACGCGGACCCATTGACTCTATTGGGTCCGTGTAAAACGTGCGCTCCCACGAACACTGACATGTCTCCGTGTTTGGCACACGGAGACACGGTCCGCAAAAAATCAATGACATCTGAACAGATGCATTGATTTTTATGGGTCTACGTGTGTCAGTGTCTCCGGTACGTGAGGAAACTGTCACCTCACGTACCGGAATCACTGACGTGTGAAACCGGCCTAAGGGCTTGTTTCCACTTGCGAGAAACACGTCCGTGTCTCGCATTTGGAAACCAAGCTCTGGTGCCGGCACTCCAGAGCGGAGCGTGCGGCCGCATAGGAACACATGGAGCTGCACAGCTCCGCTTCCAAGTGCCGGCGCCAGAGCTTGGTTTCCACATGCGAGACACGGACGTGTTTCTCGCAAATGGAAACAAGCCTTAATTGTTCCACTCCTGGTTTTGGCTTACAGATACTGATGTAAAATACTGACCAAATACTGCTAGTGTGACAGCAGCCTAAATCTGAGGTTGTTACCAATGTACCGGATTTTATTATTGGATATTTCATGCTTGTAAAATGACTGTTTTCCATTACTGGAAATTGGAGATTCCTTTTTTTCTTTATGCAATGATATATTTAAGTGGACTCACCAAAAGTAGACGAAGAGTTCAAGTAGGCAATGGGGCATCTGGTAGTGGTAGAATTGGTGATATCTCAATGCCAGGCTTTGTCACTATCGGACAGGAGTTAGGACGCTGTCCATGTGTCACCACCAGGAATCAAGTAGGGACATATTCGGTCACTTTTGGCAATGGGATCCCGTCATTGTACTGGTTCAATCAATTGGTACAGAAATTGGATAGGTCCTTATTATATGTTAAAGGTAACCTGTCACGTGGCGTATACAGTCCGATATGTGTACAGTGCGGTATAGAGAAGGAGATGCTGAGTAGAATGATAAATAGATAGGAAAATATTCAGTATTATTATTTTTTCTCGTTGAAATCAATGATGTACGAGTCCAGTCGGCCATCCTACTCAGTGATTGACAGCCATCTCTGCATGTTATAAAAGGAATATTGTCAGTCATTGAATAGGCCCGCCCACTGGACTCCTATGTTTACAAACAATGGAGATTTCAAGGAGTAAAATAACAGTTTTACTGAAAAAAAATCCCAACAAAAATGTCTATCAATCTGATCAGCTCCTCCTGCTCTATAATATCCAGCCTGCAGGTCAGAAAACATTTTCAACAAGTTCTCTTTAAAGATTGAAAAAATGGTGTAATTTTATTTTTCAATCTTGCTTAGTTTAGCTTTCTATCAGATGGATGATTTATTTTTTTTCCTGATAGTTTCTGTATTGTTATGATTGTATATTTTCCTTTGCTCAGTTTCTCTTGTCTTGAAGGGGTTGTTCACTATTCAGGCAAGTGCTTCTTAAAGGGACTCTGACACCTGAATTTGGCGGGCCCTCTGTCCGGTCCGATGGGCGGTGTTTCCTCAGCCCTTCCTTTCCCCCTGGGCACAATATTTTCTGGAATTTCCGTCGGTTTCCTCTGTAGTTCACGCATGCGCAAAGCAATCTTGCCTTGCGCACGCGCAGTATGCTTTGCCCAAGTGCGGGCAAAGCCGAAAAGCATTAGTGCGCATGCGCCAGCGCACTATGTCCCGGAAGTATTTCGCTGTGTTCCGGGGCACAGCGCAGTTGGGCAAAGCATACTGCGCATGCGCAAGGCAACTACGGAGGAAACCGACGGAAATTCCAGAAAATATTGCGCCCAGCGGGAAAGGAAGGGGTGAATAAAAGCTGAGGAAACACCGCCCATCGGACCGGAGAGAGGGCCTGCCAAATTCAGGTGACAGAGTCCCTTTAAATGCTGTACCCCTCCCTCTCCCGAGTAAAATAAATAAAAGCTTATACTCGTCTCCGTTGGTGGCATTTCGGGTCTCTGGGCTCTCGCGTGACATTAATGAAGCAGCCCATTATCGGCTACTGATCGACTGTAGCGCTTACGCGACATAGCAAAGTTACGTGACATCGCTGGAACAGCAGAAATGTCGCTGGAACAGCAAAGATGTTGCTGGAACAGCGCCTGTGTGTGGGTGAATATAAGCCTTTTTAATTTTATTTAGGGGCCTACAGCATTTAAGAAGGGGTTGTCCAAGTAGTGGACAACCGATTTAATATACTTTGCAGATGCTGCATACATTGTTGCCAGAGCAAATTGATCCTGGGAAGTCAATATTTATATGGCTTTAATACATGAAGAAGCGCCCTAAGTGTAATTACTTGGCCCTGTATAATAAAGATACTTGGCAGATAAGCCACCATACCATACTAGGGAATTCTGCCTTTATAAAGGCATTCCATCATCAGGGTCCTCTTCTTTTGGCCATTTTGGGCATTGGTTACAAAGATCATCTCTTACGTTGGAGAAGCGACCCTGTGCTGCATTACACAGACAACCCTGTTATGATCCGGTGACCCTGGAGCCGCATGAGACTATCTCTGGAGTAGGTGGTACCTGTACTGACCGCAATCCTAATACTGACACCGCAACTAGAAGTAGCCGTGGGATGTACCGAACCAGGCCTAGACACCTCGACACAGCCGGAGGACTAAATACCCCTCTAAAGATGGAAATGGGAAATCCTATCTTGCCTCAGAGCAGAGCCCCAAAGGATAGGCAGCCCCCCACAAATATTGACTGTGAGTTTAAGAGGAAATACGTACACAGGCAGAAAAAACAGAGTTTAGCAAAAGAGGCACTTCTAGCTAAATAGAAAAGGATAGGACAGAGTTCTAAGCGGTCAGTATTAAAACACTAGAAAAATCCACAGCAGAATATACAATACTAGACTGTGGCCCGATTCTAACGCATCGGGTATTCTAGAATATGCATGTTCCCGTAGTATATGGACAATGATGTTTCCAGAATTCGCGGCAGACTGTGCCCGTCGCTGATTGGTCGAGGCAACCTTTATGACATCATCGTCGCCATGGCAACCATTATGACATCTACGTCGATACTGTGCCCTTCACTGATTGGTCGAGGCCTGGCGGCCTCGACCAATCAGAGACGTGGGATTTCCATTATGACATCATCGTCGCCATGCTGTGCCTGTCTCTGATTGGTCGAGGCCTGGCGGCCTCGACCAATCAGAGATGTGGGATTTCCAGGACAGACAGACAGACAGACAGAAAGACAGACAGACAGACAGACAGACAGACGGAAAAACCCTTAGACAATTATATATATAGATACTACATCTAACTAAAGACATAGGATGTAAATCTGCATCTCCAGAGAAACCAGCATGACAGAAAAATCCAAACAAGTCTAAGCTGGACAAAAACACAATAGATTGCACTGCACATAAAAGCAAACTGCATGCGTGCTACAGAGAACCAAAACAAGACACTTATCTTAGCTGAAATGACAGCAGGGCAAGTGGAGCCAGACAGAGATGCAATCCCTCCAAGATACAATGGACAACTGGCAGGGATTGATGGATCCTACAAACCTAAATACCTAATAGAGCTGCAATAAGCAGAAACACCTGCCCTGGCTATAATCCAGAGACCACTGCACTACCACTAACAACCACCGGAGGGAGCCCAAGAGCAGAATTCACAACACAACCCATGTAATTAAATTGCTACTGTGTAATGTTTGATTTCTCCTGTGGTGGCGCTGTAGAGATGTTGAACAAATAGGAATTTGATACTGTACCACACAACAGCCTTGTATTGAAACTGCAGATGCGGGGACTACAAAAAACTGACCAGCACCGCCGCACAGAATAAAGCAGGTGTGAACAGATGCAAGGTGCTATGACTGCATAATATACAAGCAAAAGAATACAGCAGCATCCTGTAAGCGCTAAGATGAATCTTGACTATTTGGACTGCATTACTGCTACACAGAACATACTTATAAAAGTTAATGTACTTAACCCATACATTGATCAATTCATGAGAGCCCACCAGCTATGACAAGGTGAATTTTTCTTTGATGGGACCCATACTAATATTTATCAAACATGCCTCCCCTGGGCTAAAAGCCTACAAATTTAAAGAGCAGATAGGATCCAGCGCTAATTAAAAATAGAGTGCTCAGCCAGATATGGAGGCAGTTACCACTTCCAATACTACAAAAAAAAAAAAAAAAAACGGACTAGGTGACACTATATGCGCATGGGTAAAACATTGATTAAGGGACAGGAAATTGGTCATTGTAAAGGTCAGCAATGGGTACCACAAGGATCTGTATTAGGCCCCATTCTTAATAATTTCTTTATTAATGACCTTGTGGAGGGAATTAAAAGTTAAATGTCAGTGTTTGTTCATGATCTGAAACTTTTTAGGATAAATAAAAAGTCATCTTCAGTGCATAATATTACAGAGGGAGATAGGTAAGCTTGTCGTAAGGGCAAAAATAAGGCACGCCTGCATGACTGAAAGCCGTTGGCTCCTTGGAGGAATAAAGTTAATTTTCTCCCGGGAGCGTATGCTTTTTAAACGTTGTTAATCTGTAGATTAAACCCACATCTATAGGTTAATAGCATTATCCAACATGACAGGTTTCCTTTAACGATGATAAATGTAAAGTAATAAATGGAAATATTTTATACAGAACAGCAGGACTTGGGGATTATGGTTACAAGTAAGCTGAACAGCAGTACTCAAGGTCAGGCAGCCGCAGCAAAAGCAATTAAGATATTAGGGTGTATGAAAAAGAGATAAAATTCTGTGATCATAAAGTATTATTACCCATCTATAAATCCAGTTTTGGGCTTCATTTTTAAAAAATTATATTGGAATGCTAGAGTCAGCTCAAAGACAGGCAACTAGGTTATTACATGGGAAGGAAGGCCTCTCTTATAGAGGCTAGAAATGTTTGACTTGTTTAATTTAGAAGAATGACACCTCAGAGGAAATCTCATTGACATGTTGGGTGCTCAATACAAAGGACTGCCATCTAATTTATTACTTCCAAAGACCCTACAAAGGACCAGGGGATATTCATTAAATGAGGTGGAAAAGTTATTCCAGCATCTAAGTAGGAAAGGGTTCTTTACAGTTAGAGCACTCAGCCTGTGCAATGCCCAACCACAAGAGGTAGTAATGCAGACACTATATTAAAGGGTTTAATACTATTCTATTAACCAAAGGTATTATGGCTTATAAATAATCTACCAATAAATAATCTATAATTGAACAAGACAGGCTGTACTTGATAGACCTGTGACTTTTCTCAATCTATCTAAGCATATGTTACTACAGGTTAATTGTAGGGGTCCCACCAAGGAGACACTTTGTGCTCAGCTATTTATTGAGGGACCCTTCTAATAAATGGAGATTGTCCAGAGTTGAGAACCCTTTTAAAGGGAATGTCACCAGATTTTTTCCACCTAATCTGAGAACAGCATAATGTAGAGGCAAATTCCAGCAAGGTGTCACTTACTGGGCTGCTTTGTGTAGTTTTCATAAAATCACTGCTTTATCAGCAGGAGATTATCACTAGAGGACTACATGGCCTGCTGCCAGGTAGTCCAGCCACGCCCCCCACCACTAATTGGCTGCTTTCTGCCTTTGCACAGGGTACACAAAATTTGCCAGTCAGTGGTTTGGGTGGGGTTATACATAGCTCAGCCTTCGGCTCTACAGCAGAGAAAACAGTTTTTAATCAAAATTGCATCACCCAGTAAAGTAAGTGATACATCTCTGTAATCAGCGTTTCTGCCCTTATATCATGCTGCTTTCAGATAGGATAGAAAAACATGGTAACAGATTCCCTTTAAGAATGGTTATTTACGCTGGAGAGTAGCAAAGTATCCTTGACTTGGGGCAAGGGTTCAATTTTAATGGCAGTAATAAAAAAAGGTTGCAGATACATCTCACCCCATCAAATATATGTATATTGTTCAGCCTGGTTTGCTGGGCAATCCACTCCACTATGGATGGATAATAACGCTTGTGAGGTATCAAGCAGCTTTCTTCAAAATTGTGACAAGAGGTTTTTCAATCCAGCAAAGTGGATTAAAAGCCAAAAATAGTTTATTATGACTTAAAATAAAATAGTAGCTTGACCACCTGGACTGGCCCACAGGAGAATCCTCTGGTGGGCCACCACCCTGTTATATGAGCAGTACATAGCACTAAATACTTAAATCACTATGGATAGACAAAGGCAGCATCTTATTCATTTAGCAATCCACCCAGTTCATTGTTATATAAATTTATGATTGAGGATAATGTCACATTTGCAGGTAGCTGAACAGTGGGGCCCTGGAGTTGGTTACTGGTGTGGGCCCTTGGCAGCCCAGTCCGACAATGAGCATGGGCATAATACTTTATTATTCGGGTGCTGTCAATGTTTGATGTCATGGGCTGTATGCATTTTTATACTAGTAGTTCTGTCCTTTTTTGAACTATATCTATGATTTAGGCCTCTTTCAGGGTATGTTTCCACGGTCAGGAAACGCTGCTTGTTTGACGCTGCGCAGCGCTGCAGCGTCAAACAAGCAGCGTCCAGATGTTCCAGCATAGTGGAGGGGATTTGATGAAATCCTGTCTCCACTATGCGTGGAAACCCGCACGCGGCGGCCCTGTGACTACGGACATGCTGCGCGTCTTTTCAGATCGCAGCATGCCCGTACACCTTGCGGGGACGCAGCGTCCCCGCAAGGCATATCACAGGGCCCTATGGGAGAGAGCGATCATCCCGGATGTGAAGAGTTAACACATCCGGCATGATCGCGTCCCATTAAGGGGGCGGGGCTTAGCGCCGAGCGGCTTCGCCGCTGCGGCGATACCGCCGCCCATCCGTACCGTGGAGACATACCCTCACACTTCCGTCTTTCATCTCCCGTCACAATCCGTCGAGCAAATTTTTCTGCAGGATCCTGTTTTTTCTCATAGACTTATATTAGCGACGGATTGTGACGGATGGCCATCCGTTTCATCCGTCGTGCTCTGGATCCGTCGGCCAAAAATGGTCCGTCGGGCAGAGAAAACGTTCAGAGGAACGTTTTTTCTGCACGTCGGAAAATCGGTCAGCAACGCATCCTGCGCTGCCCGTCGCTGGCTATAATGGAAGCCTATGGGTGCAAGACTGTGAAAAACAGGAATCCAGCAACTTATCCCGTTTTTCCACTCTGAGCATGCCCAGAAGGATTTTCAAGTCCGGGAAAAAGGTTTTCTCTCTCTCTCTCCCTTAGGCCGGTTTCACACGTCAGTGATTCCGGTACGTGAGGTGACAGTTTCCTCACGTACCGGAGACACTGACACACGTAGACCCATAAAAATCAATGCATCTGTGCAGATGTCATTGATTTTTTGCGGACCGTGTCTCCGTGTGCCAAACACGGAGACATGTCAGTGTTCGTGGGAGCGCACGTTTTACACGGACCCAATAGAGTCAATGGGTCCGCGTAAAACACGGACCTCACACGGACATTCTCCGTCTGGGGTCCGTGTGCGTGCAGGAGACAGCGCTACAGTAAGCGCTGTCCCCCCCACATGGTGCTGAAGCCGGTATTCATATCTTCCCTGTAGCAGCGTTTGCTATAGAGAAAATATGAAGAATAGTGTTAAAAATAAAGATCCATGTGTCTGCTGCCCCCCCACCCCCTGTGCGCCCCCCCGCTGGTCAGAAAATACTTACCCGCCTCCCTCGCTCCTTCCTGGTCTGGCCGCGCCTCCTACTGTATGCGGTCACGTGGGGCCGATCATTTACAATCATGAATAGTCGGCTCCGCCCCTATGGGAGGTGGAGCCACATATTCATGACTGTAAATGATCGGGCCCACGTGACCGCATGCAGGAGAAGCCGCGGCCAGACCAGGAAGCAGCGAGGGAGGCGGGTAAGTATTTTCTGACCAGCGGGGGGGCGCACAGGGGGTGGGGGGGGCGGCGGACACATAGATCTTTATTTTAAACACTATTCTTCATATTCTCTCTACAGCAAACGTTGCTGCAGGGAAGATATGAATCGCAGCTTCAGCACCATGCAGAGTGGGTACCACACGCTCCGTGTGGTACCCACTCGCCATACGGGCGGCACACGTGTGCCGCACGTATGGCCTCCGTGAGTTCCCAGGCACACGGACACGGATAACTCCGGTACCGATTTATTCCGGTACCGGAATTATCTGGACGTGTGGGACAACCCTTAGGCCTCTTTCACACTTCCGTCTGCTGTGGAGCGTAGTAATGCGTTGTTGTGACGTATCGATGTACGTCGTGAAAATAGGGAAAAACATGCGCAACGCATCCAGTATTTTGACGAATGCGTTGTTCGTGTTGTTGCTTGAATTTCAATGGAAAAATTTCCGGGGAGGAGAGAGAGAGAGAGAGAGTCACAATCCATCGCTAATACAAGTCTATGAGAAAAAACAGGATCCTGCAGAAAAATTTGCAGGATCCTATTTTCTCAAAACTCGACGGATGGTGATGGGAGATGAAAGACGGAAGTGTGAAAGAGGCCTAAGAAGTCAGCTAGACTGGAAACGCATCAGATATATTTTTTTCTGCCCATGCTACTATTTTAATTAAGTCATAATAAAGTATTTTTGCTTTTAATTTGTTTTGGTGGATTGAAAAACCTCTTTTCAGTTTTAATAGCTGAAACTGGGAAATTGTCCGCTGTGACCAACATTGACCTAATCTCTATGGCCAATGTACAGTAAAAATGGGTATTTAGTGAGTATTATTGCCTCGTGTGGGTGAAGGTCTACCCAACTGTGACCAACATCGGTCAGAGGTAACATTAGATGGACATTTTTAGTACCTAGTATATTAACTGCACTGTAATCTGGCATTGATAAGCACATTGCAGCTTCATTGCCAGGTTCTGTCACATTATAGTGAAGAGATTTAGCGCACGCCAGTTTTGTACGTTAGCATGAAATATACAGCTGCACAAAAGCTCCCTCCATACAAATGAATGGCGAACTGCTGGGAAGTGACAGGGATGCAGCAAAAAGGAAAGAGCAGCTTTTTAAA